>NC_044563.1:79742112-80369834 GCF_007565055.1 Rhinopithecus roxellana
GTGGGGTGTCAGGAATGGGTTCCAGGTATGCAGAGGTATTGATCTTGGTGGAGCCCAGGGTGGTACAAGTTCCCAAGCCTTTCACCTATAGCTCTGACCAGCTTTGTCTGTTTACACCAGAGTGCCCCAGTAGTGTTGTCTTCTATGCATGTTGGATATAAGAGTTTGGAGGATACTGTCCTGGTTATCTCTTAATCAGATAGCAGCTGACTATCTCATCCTGTGAGGCTGGCCTAGTAAGGACTGGGATGAGCACTGGTCTAGACCAGAGATGCTCAAGTTTCACTGGGTATGAGAATCTCTTGGGGAGCTTATTTAAAATGCAGATCCCCAGCCCCCAGCCCCAGAGGGTCTGATTGTCAGACTCGGAGGTGGGGTCAAGGTATCTTCTGCCACCACTGGCCTGGGGACCCCACTTTGAGAAGATATGGCTGAGGTGCTTGTCCCCTCTTTTGTCCTCTCTTTCTTTCAGCTTTTACTGAGGCTCTTCTTGATGCACAGGGACCTGTGTTGGGCCACAGGACTGCAAAGCTAAAATGACACTTGAAAGATTGAACAAGTGATTACAAGGCAATGTGGTGAGTGCCAGCACCCAGCAAATGCAGACATTCTGAGAACTCCGAAGAGCCTGGGAGGCCTCCCAGGGAAGGCACCTACTGTCTGGTCTGAAGGAATGAGAAGCTCACTGGACAGAGAGGAGAGAAGGCTATTTAAAGTAGAGGAGGCTGCAGGGGCAAGATAGACATCAGTGGGTGGAGGCAAGCACGGCTGTTCTTTCTGGCTGGGGTAGGGTATAGGCTGGGACAGCCTGGAGAGAATCCTGGACACAACACTGAGGAGTTTGCATTTCACTTGGAGAGCAATGAAGAGGTAATGAACTGGCGTGACCAGGTCTGCATTTTGGGGAACAAGAAGGAAATGAATGGGACTGAGGCTGACCCAGGCTCCAAGTGCTCAAGGCTCTGCCCCTGGTGGCTCTAAGACTTGGGAAGGTTGCTTATCCTTTCTGAGCCTCCATTTCCCCACAAGTAAAAGTGAGTGTGTTAAAGAACTCAACTAGGTCTAGTTGTCTGGCACCGTAAGACTAGACATCCACACTGAGGTTGTGTAGCGGGAGAAAAGAAGGTGTTTATTGCAGGGCACCCGCAAGGAGCACCAGGCATCTCATGCTGAAATCCTGGCCTCCCCGATGGCTTGGAAGTAAGGGTTTTTAAAGGCAAGGGTAAATTTCAGGGAAGCAGAAGTTACAGTAAAATCATAAATGTATACATGGAGGTCACACAATGGTTTTGGTCTGAAAGGGTAGGATTTCGTGAGGCGAGGCTTACAGGTCACAGGTAGATTCAAAGTTTTCTGATTTGCAGTTGGTTAAGGAAGAGAAGCTTTGTTTAAAAATTTGGGACCAGGGGCCAGAGAAGAATGTTAACTCTGGCTCGTGGGTGTGACTCCGTTCAGGCCACGAAGGAAGAAATTTAGAACCAAGAACAGTGGTCGGCTCAGTCCCCACTTCCCCTTTAGCTGAGGCCTGTGTGCTGGTGGATCTGTTTGATGGGGGTCCAGGTGTTTGAAAAACAACTCAGGGACATATGTTAAGATGTTATCTTTAGTTTCTATAGGGAACCAAACATCTGACCCTAACTTTCTTGGCTGTTGTTTTTAGTTATTATTACCTTCTTGCTTATCAAGTTGTTTATTTATATCTCAGGACTAGCTAGGTCCCTGAAATTTCTCTTGAAAGAATTCAAGATTTTCCTTTATTTTCATGCTTGGGGGGCCTGTAGGTCCCTAAAAAAGGGGTCCTTGCTCCATCTCAAGTGTAATAATATCTAAAGTACAGGGTCATTGGAAGATTAAATGGCATGGCATATGAGAAAGCTTTTGGCACAGTGCCTGGCATCTAGTGACTGTCAACAAAATGATATCCCTTCCATTCCCTAGCTATATGACTGGCAGCCAGTAGGCAGGGGGAGGGGCTGGGTGAGGGTCTCTGGGCAGGAGCTGGTAGGAGGCTGTCTCTCCAGGCCTGGACAAAGGGAATGCAGGTGGATGGAGGGCTGGGGACACTGTGGGGAGGGTCACTGGCACAGCAGGCAAATAAATGGATGTGGAAGCCTGGGGCACCCTCTGCATCTGAAAGGAGAGGGGAGCAGGGGGTGGATTTGAGGTCATCCTGGAAGGTGATGGCGTGAGAAGTGGATCTAGGACAAAATTCTGGAGAACAATGTATTTGAGGAGCTGGCTGAAGAGAATTCAGAAAAGGAATACAGGGAGAAGCAGGAGAGGCCACATCATGCAAGCTGAGGGCATGGCTGTGGCTGGCACCGGGCACTGTGGAGCAGTCAGCAGGAAGCTTGTGTCACTGGACCAGGCTCCAAAGGTCATGGCCGTCTTTGTGGTGCGGCTGGAAAAGCAAGGGCCCAGAGGGCACCGGACAGACTGTTGAGAAGACTCAAGGTCGTGGGAGGAGGGCTTAAGAAAATGAAGTGCTGTGTGCAGGTTCTATGCCATGGGGAAGGAGCCATGCGTTGAGAGCAGCTTTGAAGTGCGGAGAGGGGAGGAAGGAGGCAAGAGGTGGAGGCTGAAGGTTTCGTGGGCGGGTCAGGCAGGGAGTTAGTGGGGGCTGCCTGGAGGGTCCCAGTTGTCTCTGAAGGAGGACTTGAGCTGGAGCTTGACGGAGGGAAAGCATCAAACAGACAGGCCAAAGGACATTGTGGATTAGGATGAGGAGGAAAAGGAGGGACGAGGTGTGGAGGTGGAAAATTGGCTAGAAAGGGAGGGGATGAATTGCGGAGAGATAGCCTGACAGCGCAGGATGAGCACGGTAGCGAGTAATGGAGGATAGCGTATCGCTGGCCAGGTCTGGTCACTCCCTAAGGGAGGGGGCCTTGCAGGCCAGGAGGTGGCTCCGTGGGTGAGAACCCTCCCAGCTCACTCAGGTGGGGTGGCTGCCATGGGAGATGGGCAGGGCCCCTCCTTGCAGACTGGAGGCGGGGCCGAGTTGTTGAAACTGTCCCTGATAGTTTGCTTTTCTGCCTTCTCTCTCCTCCTGGATTTGTGGTTTGTTTGTTTTGGCTTCCCCCCCACCACTTCTCCCCGCACCCCACAGTCTCTGGAGACTGAGCGAGGGTCTCCATGTTGCAGTTACATCTCATGTATTTAATTTGGCCCCCTTAATAAACAGAGGGTGGAGCAGAGGCTGTGAGGGAAGGATGGAATTAAAACCACATCCTGGAGTAATGAGATCTCCATTTGGCCTCCTTCCCTTCTTTTCCCACTCCCAGGCTCAGCTCCTCTACTCTCCTTTCTTGGAGAGAAGCACAGCTCTGCTTGCCTAATGGAAGTCAGTGGGAAAATTCTGTTCACATTCCATATATAGTCGTCACTCAGTATGTGTGGGGGATTAGCTCCAGTACCCCTCACAGATACCAAAATCCACAGATGTTCAAGTGCCTGATATAAAACGGTGTCGTGTTTGCGTGCAACCTCCTGTATCTCTTAAATCACACATCCTCCTGTATACTTTAAATCATCTCTAGATTACTTAGAATACCTAATACAATGTGAATGCTATGGAAATAATTGTTATGCTGTATTATTTACAGAATAATGACAAGGAAAAAGTCTGTACATGTTCAGTACAGATGCAGTTTTTTCCAAGTATGTTCAATCTTTGGTTGGTTGAATCTATGGACACAGAATCCATGGATATGGGGGCAGACTGTATAACCTTGCTGGCATAAACCCATTCCACGGTGAGAGAGCTTTGAGGAGTGGAATCTGTTTACGAATGTATTTATAATCACATTTGGATGACTGCAGGCTTGCTCTTGGGCAGAGCAGAGTTGGGCTGTAAAAAAGGATGGGAAGATTTTCCCATCAGTGGAAAACTCCCTGTTTGCCCTGACCCTTAGAGAAGGGAATGGCAGAAAGCTCTGAGTGATGTGGCCTTTGGGAGACCTCATGGTAGGGAAAAGCCAGGGAGCAGTTCTGAGCTGCAGGGAGATGATCTGTACAGGAACTGACTTGTAATAAAATCAAATCTCAATTCTCCAGGCTTAGCGTTTACGACTCAAGATTGGATTCTGAAGTCTCATTTGTCTTCCGGGATTCTGCTCCCCTTGGCTCTCTGATACAGGGCTCTATGGCCACTCCCTGCTAGCTTTAGGTGGCTGGCCCAGCCCAGGTTGGATCTGGGATCATTGCTTCAATTTCCCTAAATACAGCTGAGTCAGGATTGGGGTACTTAACACAATATTGTTCAAGGTTCAGGAATGACAAAGGGGAAATAAACACAGAAAGGAACATGAAACCAGCCCAGGTGCCAGGGGCAAGGACAGCTGCTTCTTCTTCCCCCTCCTGCTCAGGGCTCTCTCCCTGGCTCTGGCCCTTCACAGAGGCCACCTTCTTCCACCCCTCCTGTCCCTGGGACATAGCTTTGCCTTGGGGGCCCCAGAGAACAATTTCCTCAGACACCATAAAATAAGCCTGTAGAAGGGAGAAACACAGACAGTGACACAAGCTTGGTTGGCTACTGCAATTCTTCTTTAGCTATTTTCCACTCCCCAGCTTCAGTGGCAGCAGAGCGTCATGAGGTCATTTGTTAGGACAAGGTCCCCATTATTTGCATCTTTATTTTTTTATTTTTTATTTTTTTTTTGAGACAAAGTGTTGCTCTTGTTGCCCAGTCTGTAGTGCAATGGCGTGATCCCGGCTCACTGCAATCTCAGCCTCCTGGGTTCAAGAGATTCTTCTGCCTCAGCCTCCCGAGTAGCTGGGGTTACAGGCACACACCACCACGCCCAGCTAATTTTTGTATTTTTAGTGGAGACAGGGTTTTGCCATGTTGGCCAGGCTGGTCTTGAACTCCTAACCTCAGGTGATCCTCCTGCCTCGGCCTCCCAAAGTGCTGGGATTACAGGCTTGAGCCACCACGCCTGGGCTTTTTTTTTTTTTTTTTTGAGACAGGATCTCACTCTGTCACCCAAACTGGAGTATGGTGCACAATTTCAGCTTATTGCAACCTCTGTCTCCTGGGTTCAAGCGACTCTCCTGCCTCAGCCTCCTAAGTTGTTGCAAATGACAGGATCTCATTCTTATTTATGGCTGAAGAGTACTCCATTGTGTATATGTGCCACATTTTCTTTATCCATTCACCTATTGATAGACACTGATATGGTTTGGCTGTGTCCCCAACCCAAATTTCGTTTTGAATTTTAGCTCCCATAATTCCCACGTGTTGTGGGAGGGACCCAGTGGGAGATAATTGAATCACAGGGATGGTTTCCCCGATACTGTTCTCGTGGTAGTGAATAAGTCTCATAGGACCTGATGGTTTTATAAGAGGAAACCCTTTTGCTTAGCTCTCTCATTCTCTCTTGTCTACCGCCATGTAAGACATGCCATTTGCCTTCTGCCATGATTGTGAGGCCTCCCCAGCCACGTGGAACTGTGAGTCTATTAAACCTCTTTTTCTTTATAAATTACCCAATCTCAGTTATGTCTTTATCAGCAGCATGAAAATGGACTAATACAGACACTTAGGTGCTTCCAAATCTTGACCATCATGAATAGTGCTACAATAAACATGGGAGCGCAGATATCTCTTCAATACACTGATTTCTTTTCTTTTGGGCATATACCAGCAATGGAATTGCTGGATCATATGGTAGCTCTATTTTTAGTTTTTTGAGGAACCTCCAAACTGTTCTCCATAGTGGTTGTACTAATTTACATTCCCACCAACAGTGTGCAAGAATTCCCTTTTCTCCACAGCCTCACCAGTCATTTGTTATTGCCTGTCTTTTGGATAAAAGCCATTTTAACTGGGGTGAGATACTATCTCATTGTAGTTTTGATTTGCATTTCTCTGATGATCAGTGATGTTGAGCACCTTTTCATATGCCTGTTTTCCATTTGCATGTCTTCTTTTGTGAAATATGTGTTCAGATCTTTTACCCATTTTAAAAACAGGATTATTAGACTTTTTCCTATTTAATTGTTTGAGCTGTTTATATACTTTGGTTATTGATCCCTTGTCAGATGGATAGTTAGCAAATATTGTCTCCCATTCAGTGGGTTATCTCTTCACTTTATTGATTGCTTCCTTTGTTGTGCAGAGCTTTTTAACTTGATGTGATTTCATTTGTCCATTTTTTGCTTTGGTTGTCTGTCTGTGCTTGTGGGGTATTACTCAAGAAATCTTTGCCCAGTCCAATGTCCTAGAGAGTTTCCCTGATGTTTTCTTATAGTGGTTTCATAGTTTGAGGTCTTAGATTTAAGTCTTTAATTCATGTTTATTTAATTTTTGTACATGGTGAGAGACAGGGGTCTAGTTTCATTCTTCTGCATATGAATATGCAACTTTCCCCATACCATTTGTTGTCTTCTTTCCCCAGTGTATGTTCTTGGCACCTTTGTCAAAATGAGTTCACTGTAGATGTATGGATTTGTGTCTAGGTTCTGTATTCTGTTCCATTAGTCTATGTGTCTGTTTTTATGCTAGTACCATGCGTTTTTGGTTACTATAGCTCTGTAGTATAACTTGAAGTCATTTAATGTGATTCCTCCAGTTGTGTTCTTTTTACTCAGGATGGCTTTGGCTATTCTGGGTCTTTTGGGGTTCCATATAAATTTTACGATTTTTTTTTTCTATTTCTGTGAAGAATGTCATTGGTATTTTGATAGGGATTGCATTGAATCTGTAGATTGCCTTGGCTAGTGTGGACATTTAAAAAATCTTGACTCTTTCAACCTATGAACATGGAATATCTTTACTTTTTTTTGGTCCTCTTCAGTTTCTTACATCAGTGTTTTATTGTTTTCATTATAGAGATCTTCTTTGGTTATAAACTTCTTTGGTTATGTTTATTCCTGGATATTTTATTTGTAGATGTTGTAAATAGGATTACTTTCTTGATTTCCTTTTCAGATTATCCACTGTTGCCATATAGAAATTCTAGTGCTTTTTGTATGTTGATTTTGTGTCCTGCAACTTTACTGAGTTTATCAGTTCTAATAGTTTTTTTTTGTAAAGTCTTTAGGTTTTTCCAAATATAAGATCATATTGTCTGCAAACAAGATAATTTGACTTCTTCCTTTCCAATTTGGATGCTCTTTATTTCTTTCTCTTCTCTGATTGCCCTAGCTAGGACTTCCAGTACTATGTTGAATAACAGTGATGACAGTGGGCATCCTTGTCTTCTTCCAGGTCTTAGAGGAAAGGCTTTCAGTTTTCTCCCATTCAGTATGATACTAGCTCTGGGTCTGTTGTATATGGCTTTTATCGTATTGAGGTACATTCCTTCTATACCCTATTTTTTGAGGGTTTTTATCATGAAGGGATGTTGAATTTTATCAAATGCTTTTTCGCCATCAATTGAACCAATCTTATGGTTTTTGTCCTCTGTTCTGTTGAAATGATGTATCCCATTGATTGATTTGTGTGTGTTGAACCATCTTTGCATCTCTGGGATAAATCCCACTTGGTCATGATTAATGATTTTTTAAAATATGTTATTGAATTTGGTTTGCTAGTATTTTGTTGAGGATTTTTTTGCATCAATGTTTATCAGGGATATTGGCCTATACTTTTATTTTTTTGATGTGTCTTTGTCTGGTTTTGGTATCGGGATAATCTCAGCCTTGTAGAATGAGTTGAAAGTATTCCCTCCTCCTTTTATTTTTTGGAATAATTTGAGTAGTATTGTTAATGGTTCTTTAGTTCTTTAAATGTTTGGTAAAATTCAGCATTGAAACCATTGGGTCCTGGGCTTTTCTTTGATGGGAAACTGATTATTATGGGTTTGATCTCATTACTTGCTATTGTCCTGTTCAAGTTTTGGATTTCTTCATGGCTCAATCTCGGTAGGTTGCATGTATCTAGGAATTTGGCCATTTATTCTAGGGTTTCCAGTTTATTGGCAATTTATTGGTAGGCTTTCCTATTTATTAGTAGCCTCTAATTTAAATCCTCTGAATTTCTGTGGTATAAGTTGTAATGTCTCTTTTTTCAGCTCTGATTTTTATTTATTTGAATCTTTTCTCTTTTTTTCTTAGGATAAAGATTGGTCACTTTTTTATTGTTTCAAAAACCAATTTCTGTTTCTTAGATCTTTTGTATTTTTTTAATTTCAATTTCATTTATTTTTGCTCTGGTTTATTATTTCTTTTCTTCTACTAATTTTGGGTTTGGTTTACTCTTGCTTTTCTATTTCTTTAAGATGCATTGTTAGGTTGTTTATTTGAAATCTTTCTACTTTTTTGATGTAGGCGATTATTGTTACAAACTTTCTTCTAGTACTACTTTTGCTGTACCCCATAGGTTTTGGTATGCTGTGTTTCCATTTCCATTTGTTTCAAGAAATTTTTAAATTTTCTTCCTAGTTTTTTCATTAACCCACTGGTCATTCAGGAACATACTGTTTAATTTCCATGTGTTGGTATAGTTTTCTAAATTTATCTTTTTTTTTTTTCTGGTTTCTAGTTTTATTCCATCATGGTCAGAGAAGATACTTGATATTGTTTCTTTTCTTTGTTTGTTTGTTTTTGAAATTTTAAGACCTGTTTTGTGGCCTAATATATATGGTCTATCCTTGAGAATGATCCAGGTGCTGAAGAGAAGAATGTGCATTCTGTAGCCATTGGGTGAAATGTTCTATAAATATCTATTGGGTTCATTTGGTCTATAGTGCAGATTAAATCTGACGTTTCTTTGTTGATTTTCTGTCTAGATGATCTGTCCAATGCTGAAAGTGGGGTGCTGAAGCCTATTATTGTATTGAAGTCTATCTCTGTCTTTAGCTCTGATAATATTTGCGTTATATATCTGGGTGCTCCAATGTTGGGTGCATATGTATTTACAGTTGTTATATCCTTTTGCTGAATTGATTCCTTTATCATTATATGATTACCTTTTTAAAATCTCTTTTATAGTTTTTGTCTTGAAATCTGTTTGGCCTGATAAAAGTATACCTAATCCTGCTCTTTTTTCAGTTTTCATTTGCATGGAGTATCTTTTACCATTCATCTTTTTGTTTTCAGTCTATGTGTCTTTATCGGTGAAGCATGTTTCCTGTAGGCCATAGATCACTGGGTCTTGTTGTTTTATTCATTCAGCCACACTATGTCTTGATTGGAGAGTTTCGTTCATTTATATTCAATGTTATTATTGATAAGTAAGGACTTACTCCTGCTATTTTGTCATTTGTTTTCTCTTATTTTTGGTGATCTTCTTGTCTTTACTTCCTTCTTTCCTGTCTTCCTTTTAGTGAAGGTGATGTTCTCAAATGGTGTGTTTTAATTTCACGCTTTTTATTTTTTATTTATCTGTTGTAATGTTTTTTGAGTTTACCATGAGGTTTGCAAATAATATCTTATAACCTGTTATTTTAAGCTGATGACAACTTAATACTAATTGCATAAACAAACAAGCAAGCAAAGACAAAACTAATACAAATTCTACACTTTAACTTCCTCCCTCTGATTTTTTTTTAGCTCCTTGTTGTTTTTATCTTATTGTACTGCCTATGTCTTAAGAAGTTGTAGTTATTATTTTTGATAGGTTTATTTTTTAGTCTTTCTACTTAAGATATAAGTAGTTTACACGCCGCAAGTACAGTGTTATAATATTTTGTGTTTTTCTGTGTACTTACTGTGACCAGTTTTTTTCCTTTGGATGATTTATTGTTGATTAACATTCTCTTTTTTCATATTGAAGAACTACTTTCAGTGTTTCTTGTAGGACAGGTCTGCTCTTGATAAAATCCCTCAGTTTTTGTTTGTCTGGGAAAGTCTTTATTTCTTCTTCATGTTTGAAGGATATTTTCACCAGATATACTATTCTAGGGTAACAGTTTTTTCCTTCAGCACTTTAAATATGTCATGCCACTCTCTCCTGGCCTGTAAGGTTTCCACTGAGAAATCTGCTGCCAGGTGTATTGGAACTCAATTATTTGTTTCTTTTTTCTTGCTGCTTTAGGATTATTTCTTTATCCTTGACCTTTGGGAATTTGATTATTAAATGCCTTGAGGTAGTTGTATTTGAATTAAATCTGCTTCGTGTTCTATAACCTTCTTGTACTTGAATATTGATATTTTCCTCTAGGTTTGGAAAGTTCTCTGTTATTATCATTTTGAATAAACTTTCTACCGCAGTCTTTCTCTTTACCTCTTCTTTGAGGCTAATAACTCTTAGATTTGCTCTTTTGAGGCTATTTTCTGATCTTTTGTGTTTGCTTCATTCTTTTTTCTTTTGTTTCCAATGTGTGTTTTCTTTATTTTATTTTATTTTATTTTATTTATTTTATTTTTTGAGACGGAGTCTCGCTCTGTCGCCCAGGCTGGAGTGCAGTGGCCGGATCTCAGCTCACTGCAAGCTCCGCCTCCCAGGTTTACGCCATTCTCCTGCCTCAGCCTCCTGAGTAGCTGGGACTACAGGTGCCTGCCACCTCGCCCGGCTAGTTTTTTGTATTTTTTAGTAGAGACAGGGTTTCACCATGTTAGCCAGGATGGTCTCGATCTCCTGACCTCGTGATCCGCCCGTCTCGGCCTCCCAAAGTGCTGGGATTACAGGCTTGAGCCACCGCGCCCGGCCCCCAATGTGTGTTTTCAAATAGACTGTCTTCAAACTCACTAATTCTTTCTTCTACTCGATCAATTCTGCTATTGGGAGACTGACGCATTCTTCAGTATGTCAATTGCATTGTTCAGCTCCAGAATTTCTTCTTGATTCTTTTAAGTTATTTCAACCTCTTTGTTAAATTTATCTGATAGTATTCCAAATTCCTTCTCTGTGTTATCTTGGATTTCATTGAGCTTTCTTGAAATAGCAATTTTGAATTCTCTGTCTGAAAGGTCACATATCTCTATTTCTCCAGGATTGGTTCCTGGTATCTTATTTAGTTCATTTGGTGAGGTCATGTTTTCCTGGATGGTGTTGATGCTTGTGGATGTTTGTCAGTGTCTGGGCATTAAAGAGTTGGTTATTTATTGTAGTCTTCACAGTTCGGGCTTGTTTGTACCCATCCTTCTTGGACAGGTTTTCCAAATATTCAAAGGGATTGGATGTTGTGATCTAAGTCTTTGGTCACTGCTGCCATATCTGCTTTAAAGGGCACCCCAAGCCTAATAATGCTGTAGCTCTTGCACTAGTAGAAGTACTGCCTTAGTGGTCTTGGGTAAGATCCAGAAGAATTCCCTGGATTACCAGACAGAGACTCTTGTGCTCTTCCCTTACCTTCCCCAAAACAGAGTCTCTATCTCTGTGATGAGCTCTCTGGAGCTGGGAGAAGGGTGACATAAGTACCCGTTTAGCCACCACCATTGGGACCGCACTGGGTCAGACCCAAAGCCAGGACAGCAACTGGGCCTCACCCAAGGCATGCATTGACCACTGCCTGGCTACCACCTATGTTCACTCAAGGCCCAAGAATCCCTACAGTTAGCAGGTGGCATACTGAGCCAGGTTTGTGTCCTTTCCTTCAGGGCAGTGAAGGACCCTCCTGGGGCCAGGAGGGTCCAGAGATGCTGTCCAAGAGCCAGGGCTGGAGTCAGGAACCTTAGGAATCTACCTGGTGCTCTATTCAACTGAGGCTCAGCAGGCACCCAAGCCGCAAGCAAAGAATCCTTCCCACTCTTCCCTCCCCTTTCCTCAAGTACAGGGGTCTCTCCCATGACCACTGCCACCCCAGGCCTGGGGTAAATACTGCCTGGCTATGTTCAGTTGAGACCCAGGCTTCTTCAGTCAGCTTGTGGTGAATGCTGCCTGTACCTAGTCCCTTCCTTCCAGGCAGCAGGCTTCCGTCTGGCCCAGAGCAGGTCCAGAAATGCCATCAAGGAGCCAAAGTCTAGAACTGGGGACCCCAGGAGCCCATTTGATGCTCTACCCTACTTGGGCCTAGCTGTACCAGGTTCTTAGGATTTTCAGTTCTTATGAAGGTGCTTTTCTGTGTGGATAGATGTTTAATTTGGTGTTCCTTGCAGGTGGGACGAATGCTGGAAGCTTCTATTCAGCCATCTTGCTCTGCCTCCCCCTCATTGTGTTTTCTTGTCTTTTTCTTTTTTTCTGAGATGGGGTCTTGCTCTGTCACCCAGACAAGAGTGTAGTGGTGTGATCACAGCTCACTGCAGCCTCCACCTCCTGGGCTCAAGTGATCCTCCCATCTCAGTCCCCCAAGCTGGGATCACAGGTGTGTGCCACCGTGCCTATTTTTTTTATTTTTATTTTTATTTTTTGGAGACGGGGTCTTGCTATGTTGCCCAGGCTGGTCTCATACTTCCAGACTCAATTGATCCTCCCACCTGGGCCTCCCAAAATGTTGGGATTATAGGTGTGAGTCACTGTGCCTGAGTCCATTGTGCCTTTCAATGACACATTTTAAAAAGTTTCCTGGCAGGTCCTTGGTTAAGGCTTCCTTCTGGGAGTTGCTCTTTCCATAAATCATGACAAGGAGGTTGTGTTCTCTGAAGCTGAGCCCACCCCGGCCCTCCTGGGCATGCGGAGAGCAAAGCCTCCTCTGCTGAGGAGTGAAGCCAGTTCCCTCAGGGCTGAGGGAGGGCTGGAGAGATGCATGTTTTAGAACAAGGGCATAGTCTGTCCCTTTGGGCTTCTCATAAGGCCATGATCACAGTGGCTGTTTTCTGGCCTCTGGGTCTCCCCTTGAGCTGAGGAGGAGGAGATGTGGCCACCTGGTTAGGCTTGGAGATTCATGGCTTGGTCCCTGGATTTTTGAGGGTCTTATTTATTTTCTCAGGCTAAGTTCCCACCTGGTGGGAAGCACTGTGCAGGTTCCTGGGGATGCAGCCCTGCACAGCCCAGACTGGACTCCTTCCCCATGGAGCTTACAACACACGGGAGACGCAGAGAGATTCAAGCGCACAGAAAAACACATGAAGATTCAGCCCTGTCATTTTGTGCTAAGTGAGTTCCACATAATTCAATTATAAAATGAGAGATTGTGTTTCTGTGAGCTTCATAAAAATGAATTATATTTCTGTCACAAAAAGTAAAGATAGTGCAAATGACACTGTGCATTGTAGTCCTTACACTGAATTGAGAACATCTCAAATGGTCCTGAGGCCACCACTTTCTGGACATCGCATCTCCTGTCCCAAGACATGAGCTAGGGCTTTGCCTCATCTAGACCGGGACTGGGTGCTGGCTATGGGAACAGCATGTGCAAAGGCCTGGAGCCCCCTCTGTGTCTAGCCTGATGGGTGCCAGGTGCGGACACCAGGACCACGAGCATCTCCTGGGTAACCCCGGCACCCAGCCTAGTGTCAGCACATAGTAGGGCTCACGGGTATTTCCAGACTGAGGGAAGCTCTAAGGGGAGGTGCTCAGGGCCCAGGAGGCAGGGCTGGCCTGGGAAACATCACTGCACTCCTTCCTGGCAGCATCTTCTCTCTTGCCTTGGCAGATGTTCCAGGAAAGCTGGTCCACGCCCTTCCCGCCAGCCTTAAGATGACTGCCTTTTGCCTGCATTTAAATGCAGTGTACCAAATGTCAGTTGGCCACTGACTCATAACCTTTCTGAGGCCATGCATGCCTTTGAAATGCTTCGGAGAGCACTTCTTACAGAAAATTCATATACTGCACCCACCCAATTAGATATGGAGTGTTCTGGGGTCCTCTCCGCTGGCCTGCCTGCGAGGCGGCCCCACTGTACAGCCCAGAGACCCTGGCTCCCACCCCACCTGGCCCCTCTCCCTCCAGACTCTCTGATGCCTGCTGCGTCAGGTGTCCCAGCCTGCCTTGGGAGATCTCCCGACCAGGCTCTGCCTCTCTCCTGTGCACACAGCTGGGCCTGGGGACAGCAGACAGTCAGACCAGCCCCACCTGGTAACTCAGGCTCCTAGACCCCAAACCTGAGGGGCTGCCGTGATGGCGCCCCCAGTAGCTCTCCCTGTCTCTCCCTGGCTCTTCCTCCTCTGAGAGGCCTGGGAAGGTTCAGAGGCTCCAGATGCTGGAACACCTGCCTCCCTGCAGAGGCTCAGCCAGCCCTACTCTCCCCTTCTCTGTGATCCCTGTGGTGCCACCCCGCTTGCTGGCTTCTAGTGTCATGAATGCCTCTGCTTTCACTCTGTCTCCCGTCTTTGCTTTCTAGTCTGCACTGATCGCGACATTTCCACCACTCTCTTGGTAGAACCCTGGACTCCCTTACCCCTCTGCCTTTGTTGCTCCTGCCTGGTGAACCCCTAGCCCTAGATGGCCCCAAGAGGGTGTCCTCCCCAGCAACCAGTCAGGCTGTTCTCCTTGTGCTTCCCTCCCCCTTCCCTCACTCCCAGGTGGTCTTCCATTTCCCAGGGACTAAGGGAGGTGAGAGGGGCAGTGGCACTCTGAAAAAAGACCAGAGGCAGCAGGGGGTGGAGGCAGGAAGAGACTCTGAAAGTGAGCAGTACTCAGCCGTACCCAGCAGGACTCAGGGTACTCAGTTGTACTCAGCAGGACTCAGAGTGCCCAGCCGTACCCAGCAGGACTCAGGGGCCTGGTCGTATCCGGCAGGACTCAGGGTGCCCAGAATACCCAGCAGGACTCAGGGCGTCCAGCACACTCAGCAGGACTCAGGGCCTCTGGCTGTACCTGGCAGGTCTCAGGGTTCTCGGCCGCACCCGGCAGGACTCAGGGTTCTTGGCTGTACCCAGCAGGTCTCAGGGTTCTCGGCTGTACCTGGCAGGTCTCAGGGTGCCCAGGCATACCCAGCAGAACTCAGGGCACCCGGCCATACCTGGCAGTACTTTAGAAATACTCAGTAGTACTTAGGGCGCTCTAGTGTGGACTTTGTCTCCCCAGTGCCTTCGGCTGAATTGCATCCTCACAAAATTCACATATTGAAGTCCCAACCCCCAGCCAGGACATCAGAATGTGATTGTACAGTTAACCCTTGAACAACAAGGGGTCAAGGGCACCAACCCCCTTGTAGTCAAGACTCACATATGACTTTTGACTCCCCACAAACTTAACTACTAATAGCCTACTGTCGCCTGGAAGCCTTACCAATGACAAACAGTTGATGAACACATATTATGTATGTTATGTGCATTACGTACTGTATTCCTACAACAAAGTAAGCTAAAGAAAATGTTATTAAAAGAAACACAAAGAGAAAATCTATGTATTAGTCACTGAGTGGAAGTGGATCCTCATCAAGGTCTTCATCCTCCCGTCTTCATGCTGAGTAGGCTGTGGGGCGGGGTGGGGGGTCCTGCTGTCTCAGAGGCAGAAGAAAAACCTCGTGTAAGTGGACTCACAAAGTTCAAACACGTGTTGTTCCATAATCGCCTGTATTTGCAGACGGGGCCTTTACCGAGGTAATTAGGTTACCATGAGGCCATATGGGTGGACCCTAATCCAATATGACCAGTGCTCTTATGAGATTTGCACAGAGGAAAGCCTGGGTGAAGGCGCAGGTGAAGGCGCCGTCTGCAAGGCAAGGAGAGAAGCCTCAGAAGAAACCAGCCGCGAGGATACCTTGATGTCCGACTGACTTCCAGCCTCCAGAACTGTGAGGACATTTTTGCTGAGGCTTCCCCGTCAGTGGTGCTGCAAGCTGGAAGAAACTTTGGAGGTCATCTCATGATCCATCCACTTCTGTTTACTGATGGGGAGACGAGGCCAAGAGCGGGAGTGCAGGGCTACAAAATGGGTCAAAGACAGTGCTCCCAGGCCAAGGCTGGCTTCTTAGCCTGGGGGACACCAGGACCGAGGTGCTGGAACAAGAGAAGCTGGGGGAGAGATAGGAGGGGTGCAGGTGACTGGATTGTAACTATGACGTGGTCCACATCGCTCTTCTTCCTGCGTTACATTGGCTGTTCCAGAGCTGTAGCCTGAGGACTAGGCTTTATTGCTGAATGCAGTCCTGTATCCAGACATTTTGTTCTGTTCAAGCAGCCCAGAGCTGCACTTGGCTGCTGCTGAGCATAGGGTCAGTCAAGATCCCTCTGGATCTATGTGAAGCGAGCCTTGTACCCAAGAGCCCACAAGGCCCTCCTCATGGACCAGCCTGCGTGGCAGGAGCTGAGGGCAATTCTCACACCTAGAATCCTCACTTGCCCTTTTCAGGCAAAGACAGGGAATTGATGGGCATCTTGAGGTTCCGTCCTTCAGTGCTCTGCGAGCCCAGGCAGCTGTCAGGAAAGGGACAAGACCAGGGACTGGGGATGTGGAGGGAAGGGGCAGGTTTGAGGAGATCCTGGGTGACGAAAGAGGGACTCTCCAGGCTAGGTCATAGACGCTCTGGGTCCGCCTATCCCAGCCTCTTACGTCTGTCAGTGAAGCCATGTCCGCTGCCCATGACAGGGAGCCTGGCTGTTACCATCTTTTGGAAGTTGGACGCCTGCTAGTGGCAGTGACTGGAGCAATGCTACCCCCTAGTGGCCTGATCTGCAAGTGCAGTCAATCGATGTTCCAGAGATCTCAGAGCTGCCCTCTGGGACCCCCACCCCACCTCTCCTGGGGTCACAGACTGCCTTTTGGTCAGCCTGTCTTAGTCTTGTCTGTAGCCACCTGTCAGCCTACCTCCAGCTGTGTTTACCTCGGCATGTCCCTTCCGTTCTGGCTCATGTTAGCCATTCCTCTGTGGAGTATCTCTGTGGCGTATCCCTCTTACCCCGTCTGCCCTGCTGGCTTGGGCTGGTTGTTCCTCCGTGTCTCATTCCATCAGTTTCCGCCTCACCCTCTGCTGGGCCCTGGCTCTCTATTCTGCTCCTCACCTGTTTTAGACTTGCTCCTTGCCCCCCATACCCCATCCCTGTGTGCCCGAGTTGGGATCATGCCTGGGGTCATGTCTGCCCTCTTATTAACATTGAAGCTGGTTCTTGAAAAATACAGAGGCTTTTCTGCTTTTTCCAGGATGAGTCAGGAACTCCTGGAGTGAGAAGGGCTCAGGCCTCACCCAGCAGTGACCTCAGAGAGGGTGTGCAAGGTCAGAGGAGCCTCTGGCTGAGCTCAGCACTGTGACAAGAGACTTTCCAAAATACGCTTAAGGGTCTGGCTGGGGCGGGGCGTGCTCCAGCAGGTGTCAGGGAAGAAGAATGAGCGAGCTGGCTGAGTCACCTGGCCCCACATAATGTTGTCTCCTCCCTGAAGCCTCCCCTCCCTTGTGTGCTACCGCAGCTCTTAGGTCTGTGGCGTCCCATCCTGAAGCCACTGGTGCCATGTGATGGTTTGTATTTAAATTAATTAAAATGAAATGAAATGAAAGACTCAGTTTCTCAGTCACACTAGCCACATTTCAGATGCTGAATGTTCATGCATGGCTGGTGTCTATTGACCATATTGAGTAGCACAGAAGAGAACATTAGCCGCATCACGGAAAGTTCCATTAGTCAGCACTGTCTTAGAATAATCTTTGGAAACATCCCTTTCCTCTTATACTTTCCTACCCTCAGAGGGAGGATAGGATCATGATGTGTCCATCTCAGGATCCCTAGGGTCCAGCATGTCAGTTTATATACATTTGTTGGCTGGTTGGCTAGATGGATATAAGGATGGATGGATGAATGGATGGATGGATGGATGGATGGGTGAAGGGAGGGAGGGAGAGAAGGATGAGTATATGGGTGGATAGATGGGTGGGTAGATAAATAGATGGATGTTGGATGGATGGATGGCTGAATAGATGGATGATGGGTGGGTGGGTGGAAGGATGGGTAGGTAGAAGAATAGATGGATGAATGATGGATAATGGATGGATATATAGATGCATAGATACATAGGTGGATGAGTGGGTGGATGGGTGGGTAGATATATGGATGGATAGATGGGTGGGTGGGTGGGTGGATTGTTGGATAAATGAATGGATAGATGGATGGATGGGTGGATGGATGGATGGGTGGGTGGCTGGACATGTGGGTGAGTAGATGAATGTATGTATGTATGTATGGATGGATGGATAGATGGAAGCTTGAATTCCTAAATTTCTATGCCATGGAAGTCCCAGGGGGACCCAAGAAGCGGGCAGAGTTGCCTGAAGGGCCAGCTGTGGAGACTTCATGTTTCAGGGCGAGCACCTACCTGTGTCTAGGGTGGAAGTAGCCAAGGTGGCTGGGAGGAAGGGTAGCCAGATCCAGACCTCAGGGATGGGCTGTCTGGGCTCACCCTTCTGCAGCTTGAACCCCAAGGAGCAGGACCAGGGTTCTGGGAGAGGGATGAGGCAGCTGCAAGGCTTGAGTCCAGCTCAGTCCAGGGCAGACAGGAGTTGAGGTCGACCTGGGAGGAACCCTTCCCAACACAAACCCTTACCAGCAGCTGGACCTGGACAACCAGGGCGGTAGTGGTCTGACCCAGAGCAGGAGTCTGATCCAGCAGGAGCAGGAGCTCAGTGGCAGCCTCTGTTCTATCCCTGCAGGCTGCTCTCCATTCAGTACTCTGGAGGGCTCCTGAGCAGC
This sequence comes from Rhinopithecus roxellana, assembly GCF_007565055.1. Taxonomy (NCBI): domain Eukaryota; kingdom Metazoa; phylum Chordata; class Mammalia; order Primates; family Cercopithecidae; genus Rhinopithecus; species Rhinopithecus roxellana. Next base: position 79,760,497 of record NC_044563.1, read on the forward strand.
CTTGCTGCCTTGTTTGGACTGCTCTGAAGGGAAAAGGATCTGCTCATCCCTGGGCAGGAGAGAGGGTGGTGCAGGCCACAATTAATTCAACAGACACCTGCTGAGTACTCACTGGCTGCCAGGCATGTGTCAGGACTGGGGGTCTGTGTTGAGGATGCCACAGTCTTGCCCTGGAGAGTACCTGACCCTAGCAGACGTCACGTGACCCAGAGCCACAGAAGAGCAGAGGAAGGAATGAGGAGGGCGGGACTGTGGCTTCGCAGGGGCACGGCTTGCAGAGACCAGTGTGCCGATTCTGCAGCCTCACTGTGCAGGTTCCACTTACAGAAAGATGGTAGCATCATGGGCAAATTACTTGCCCTTTTGTGACTCCTATTTGTTTGTTTGTGTTTTCAAAATCTACAATGAGGGATAGTAATAGTGTGGAACCCATAGAGCTGTTGTGAGTTCGTTCATGAGAAGTGTTCAGAATGGTGCCTGATACACAGGAAGCATTATATAAGTCCATGCTATTAGCATTATGGAGCTACCTCTCTCACCTTTGGTTCTACTGGATTGATCAGATAGCTTTTTCCCCAGGGAGGTAGCTGGAGGGGAGCAGCGGTGGCGTGAGGGGAGGAGACAAAATGGAGGTTTGGGTGCTGCAAGTGTTCCTGCTTTTCTGAACCTCATCCCTTGTCTGGGGATGAAGAGAGGTGGGCAAAGGGAAAGCCCAGGCATCAGGACCCGCCATGATCTTCAGGGACCAATGCATGGCATTGTCTGGGCTAGGGAGGACACTGGCCTTCCAGGGTCCCCCAGTTCAGAGAGGGAAAGAAGCCCAAGACAGCACGATGAGTTCTTTCCTTTTTATTTTTATTTTATTTTTTATTTTTTATTTATTTATTTTTTTGAGGCAGAGTCTCACTCTGTCGCCGGAGCTGGAGTGCAGTGGCCAGATCTCAGCTCACTGCAAGCTCCGCCTCCCGGGTTTACGCCATTCTCCTGCCTCAGCCTCCCGAGTAGCTGGGACTACAGGCGCCCGCCACTTCGCCCGGCTAGTTTTTGTATTTTTAGTAGAGACGGGGTTTCACCGTGTTAGCTAGGATGGTCTCGATCTCCTGACCTCGTGATCCGCCCGTCTCGGCCTCCCAAAGTGCTGGGATTACAGGCTTGAGCCACCGCGCCCGGCCTCCTTTTTATTTATTTATTAATTTTTTTGAGAAAGGGTCACCTTCTGTTGCCCAGGTTGGAATGCAGTGGTGTGATCACAGCTCACAGCAGCCTCAAACTCTTGGGTTCAAGCGATCCTCCTGCCTCGGCCTCCCAAAGAGTGGGGATTACAGGCATGTGCCACTGAGCTTGGCCTTCTTTCCTTTTTAAATTTCCAAAGCATATATACTCCATGTTACATGTACAAAAGGCATAGTTCAAAAAACATAAAAAGCACACAATGAAAGCCTCCCTCTGAAATCCCTTCTGCCTCATCAACCCCTCTCAACCTTTCCCGCAAAACCTAGTTCTCGAGATTAACACCATTAATAATTTAGAGGGTGTACTTTCCAGGCTTTATGTATATTTTAATAATCTAAACACACACGTGCATACATACCATTTTGTATAAAAAGAAAGGAAAGAAAATTATATAATATAACACATATTATTCTGCAACCTGATTTTCCACTCATGATATGCCATGGAAATCCTTTCATGTTAATATGTCTGGACCACTTCATGGCTTTTACTGCTTCAGAGTATTCTATCATGTGGATGTATTATAATTTTTAAAAACCACTTACCCAGTAATGGACACTTACGTGGTTTCCCATCTTTGGTGATTGCTAACAATTCTGCCTTGAGCATCCCTGCATATGCAGCTGTGTCTGCATGCAAGTGTTTCTGAGACTGAATTCCCCAAGAGGAACTGCAGTGACAGGGAATGTGCATTTTAAAAGGCGATGGGGTAGTAGGTAGGCATATTTTTAGGGTTTGTTTCAGACTCCCATGGGAGCCCCTGTATGTCCAGGGAGTGGGTGGGCCTTGTTATGGGGGGAGCACAATGCTGGTGACCCAGATCTCCACACTCTCAGGCTGTTGGGCCCACTTGACATGGGACTACTGCCCCCCAGCACATATTTATTGCACCTTTGCTTCCTTCCCATGGGCCTGCCTGGGAATCCTCCTGAATCTCCCTGGCCCATTCATTTCCTCTTGCGGCGACATACCCGTTCTGTCCCTGTGCTCTTCCCTGGAGCCCCCATCTCTACTCTCAGCTGATGATGTAACTTCCTGTCTCACTGAGAAAATAGAAGCCACCGGGAGAGAATGTCCATGGTCTCCACCCCCACACCACCCACCTGCTTGCATCTGCCTGGGTCTTCTGCCTCCTTCCTGGGCCGAGGCAACCCCTCCACTTCGTATGACCAGATCTTAAAAAATATATATATTATTGAGATATAACTCATACTCCATGAAATTCATCCCTTTAAGATGTACAATTTAGTGCTTTTTAGCATATTCACAGAGTTGTATAACCTTCACCGCCACCTAATTCCAGAACATTTTCATCCCCACAGGAAACCCCATTCCCATTAGCAGTCAGTCCCCATTCCCCGTCCCTGGTCCCTGGAGACCACTGATCTATGCTGTCTCTGAAGAAATCTAGTCTCTCCAGACTCACCTGTTCTGGACATTTCATATAAATGGAGTCACACACCATATGGTCTTTTGCGACTGGCTTCTTTCACTTGGCAATTTGTACACAACTCATCCATGTTGTAGCCTGTATCAGAATTTCGTTCTTTTTTATGGCTGAGTAATATTCCATTGTATGGATAGACTATATTTTGTTTATCCCTGCGTCAATTGATAGACATTGGGGTGGTTTCTACTTTTTGGCTCTTATAGACAATGCTGTTATGAATATTTGTGTACACGTTTTTGTGTGGCTGTATGTTTTTAGTTCTCTTAGGTACACACTTATGAGTAGAATTGCTGGGTCATATGGTAACTGGCAGGTTTAACTTTTTGAAGAACTGCCAAACTGTTATCCAAAGTGACTGTATCATTTTACATTCCCACCAGCAGGGCCTGGGGGCTCCAGTTTCTCCCCGTTCTTGTGATTGCCTGGCATTCCATTCTAGCCCTCTGGGGACCGTGAAGTGCATCTCCTCTGGAAGCACAGATCTTCTCACCTGCTTGAGGACAGCACTCTCATTTCTCCCCAACCCCTCCTTCAACACGTTTTCCCCTTTGTATCCCAATCACCCGTCAGCATGGAGATAAGCTCTTATTTTTTCTCACCTTTAAAAAACTCTCTTGACCCATGGCCCCTCCAGCAAACGCCCCATCTCTCTTCTCTCTTTTACAGCAAAACCCCACAAAAGAATTGTCTCAACTTGTCTCTGATTTCTCTTTTTTCATTCTCCTTTGAACGTACTCTTGTCAGACTTTTGTCCCCACTCTGACTGCAATCAAGGTCACCAGTGACCTCTCCATTGCAACCCCAGGGGACCTTTCTCAGCCCTGACTTAAGGATCAGTGGCTTTTTACATGATTGGTCGCTTCCTCCTCTTTTCTGACTCGGGTTCCTGGGAGCCCCTCTTCCTGGTGTCCTCTCCTTTGCTGGCTCCTCCTTCTCAATCTCCCTAGTTCCTCAAAATCTTCCTGATCTGGAAATGTCAGAAGGCCCTAGGGCTCAGTCCTTGGTCTCTCTGCTCTGCTTTCAGAGTGTCTGAGATCTCATCCAGTCTCACTCCGAATGTCAACCAAGTGCTGACGACTTGCTGATGGTAGCTCCATGCAGGGCCTCTCCTCTGAGCTCCACATTCATTTATCGACAGCCCCCTGTGACATTTCCCCTGGCAACTCTGACCACCAATTCCCAAACAGAACTTCTGGCTTCTTCCACTGAGCCTGCCAATCCCACAACTCAGCAAAAGACAGTACCGAGACAGCTTCTTTCTGTACCTAAGGCCAAAGGCTTGGCATCGTCCTTGACTCCTCTCTCTCTTACACCTGGGAGAATCCTGCTGTTTTTCACCTCCCCACTGTCTCTGCTACCCCAGGGCCAAGGTGCTTTGAGGTCGCAGTGAACTCCTAACTGATGTCTGTTTCCACCCTTGATCCCACGGTCTGTTCTCAACACAGTGCCCAGAGGGATCCTCTTAAAACACAAGCTAGGTTACGCCATCCCCCAGCTCAGAGCCTGGCCATGAAGCCACATGTCATGGAGGCCTCACAATGGCCCACAGGGTCCTTCAGGGTCTGCCCCCTACTCCTGCCCTCTCCACCCTCCATATAATCCTCAGAGCCTTTTTCTGTTATTCAGACCCTCCAGGCAGGCCTCGGGCCTTCGCACTTGCTGTGCCTCCTGTCTGGGATGCCCTAGCTCAGAAGTCTGCTTGACTCTCTCCTCGTCTCCTCCCAGGCTTTATGCAAATGTCACTGCCTGGGTGAGACCGTGTCTGGCCACTTTGTGTAAAACCACAACCTCACCGACACTACTCACCGCTTCCAGCTTTATTTTTCTCCTGAGTGCTTATCCCTCTAATACACTGTCTGTTTTATGTGTTGACCTTACTTATGCATTACCTCTTTCCCCCATTAGGATGTAATCTCTGCAAGGGCAGGGCTTTTAGTCTGTTTCTTCACTGCTGTATACCCAACCTCTAACATCACTCCTGTCCCAAGGGAGGTGCTGAGTCAATCCAAGGCCTGCGGTCTGGAAGTTCTCCGATGGTAGAGCGGCCCCTACGGCCACGCCGCAGCTGGCCAGGAGGTGGCGCTGTGACTGCAGAAATGGCGGGCTCTGGCTGCCCGGCCGCTTCTCAGGAATGCACCCGGGACTCCCCGCTTCAGAGGCGCTGGGGATGGGGGGCGCGGGGTACGGCTGTGTGTGCCCCCAGGTCAACCTGCTGCCTTTCTCATCTGCGGCAGGACTCCGGGGAACCTGTGCTTATTTCTGGGCTAAGGGTTACTAACACCACCCTGATCCCAGGCCCAGTGACGTCTGCATGGGGCAGCCTCTGGAAGCCGACTGGATTTGGTTGGACGCCCGAGTCTTTCCTGGCTGCCACTTGCCAGCTGGGTGACCTTGGGCAAGTGCTGAGCCTCAGTGTTGTCATCTGTTCGATGGGAGAGACATGCCTGCCTTGACTGTCGTGGGGAAGGTTAGATACTTGTCAAACCCCATTTGGTTCTGGGCAGACGCCGAGCAGGTGCCCTTGGCCAGTGCCAGCTCCCATTGAGGCAGTGTGCAGTGCCAGGGCTGGCTGGGCTCTGGGGTCCAACCCAAGGGGCTGTCCCAGGCCCTGCATGTTCATGCACTCACTCAGACACCTGTGCAATGTGGCTCCTACGTGCCTGGTGCTGTGTAGGGGATTGGGGGAACCATAGGGATGAAAAAGATATTGCCCCTGTGTTCCAGAAGCTGAGAATTAATGGGAGAGACAGGAATAATCCTACGTGAGACAAAGTTAAATAACAAAGATGAGACAAAGCACAAGAGGTGTGGGCAGGCTGCTGGTGATGAATACCCAGCGAGCAGGATAGACAGGAAGTGCTTCCAGCCCTGCCAGAGGAGCAGTGGGCTGTGTGGTCCAGGGAGGTCACTACAGGCTTGGGGCTGGGAGACAGGCAGAGATCATGGGTGTGGCTATGGAGGGAACCAGCCTGCAATGAGGCCCGCTGTGTCTCTTTCCCCGACTGACGTCCTCCCCCCAAGGCCTGGTCTTGGGCTGGTTTCCAGAGGCTGCTCCTGACTGTAATCCAGGGTTCAGGCTTTTGAAAGAAAGGGTGGGCTGGAGGGCATCTGCTGCCTGCCGGGGACTGGGACAGGGGCTGGCACCAGCTGAGGCCCCGTGGAGTCTGACCTGGCCCTTGCTCAGAGAAGGTTCCAGGGATGGTGCTGTCCATGGACGTCGCAGAGCAGGAAGGTGCCCTGAGCAGCACCTGGACCTACTGAGCATTGGTTGGGGTGGGGATGGAGGAGCTCGTACCACCAGGATGGGAGGTCCTCCTCTGGGAACAGGGGTCAGTTAGGACACTTCTGCTGGACTCTGAAGATGGGGAGCGTGATGACGGACATCACCACTCTGCCCTGCAAAGTCCTAGTGTAACTTCTGGGAAACAAAACTGCCAAGAGCCTGTGAAAGCCGCTGCATTTAGGGGATGAGAAAAAATGCAGAGGTCGCGGGCACAGTCTCCTGGTGAGACTTCTAGCACCACGTCCAGTCATCCTGTGGCCCACTTTCCTCCCATGCATTTTCCAAGTTATGCCCAAGCAGGAAGCCGTCAGGATCTTGGGTTAGCATGGGGTGAGTCTTGGGGTGGGTGGAATGGCTCCAACCCCTTCCAACCGTTTGCCTTCACAGACCTGTGGCCACCATCCCTGCCAACATCAGTGCAGTGCCCAGCCTGTGGCCAACTTCCCGTGCCAAATCTTAGACCTGCTGCCTCCACCCTTCTTCCCACCTTCCCCCCTCTTTTACCTTGGTCCTGTCAGTTTCCCCGAGGGGGAGATTGAGACAGCTGGGAAGGACCCAGGAGCCTGGGATGCTTCTCATCACCAGAGATCCTGCCCTGCCAATGCTTGCCCCTCTGAGCAGCTGTCTCTGGGTCTCCTTGCCAGGGAAGCTGTCATCTTGGGTGGCCCGGCCGGCACTGGGCAGAGAGGCTCAGGCTGGTCCTAGAGGGTCTGCTGCCTCTGCCCTTCCCGCCCGTCTGGACTTGGTGCTCAGCTCTGCCCATGTCCTGGTGTGGCCCAGCTGCCTGCCTGGCACAGAGGACGACTGCTTGGTCTGTGGCTGGGACACGAGCCTGTTTGCTCCACTGCACCCTCCCTCATGGCACAAAGCAGAGCAGGCGCTCACTTAGATTAATTAATCTGCTGCCCAGCCTGCTCCTCCGACCCATCTTTTATTCATGGACAAGCAGCGCTCTCTGCTTTACTAGGACTTGGGCATCAATATTTCATCCTTGCTTCGCATGCCAGCTTCCTGCTCCCTCCCTCCCACCTCCTGTGGCTCTAGGACCCACAAGGTGCTAGGACCTGGGGCACGCTGGCCATGCCTGGCTCAGCCTGGATGCCAGGAGGGCTTCTTGGGCCTCTCGACTGCCTTCCACGCACCAGAAGCCTTTCTGAATCAGCAAGCTGGGGAAGCAAGGCAGAGTGGTCGGACATGGAGGAAGGGGTCCCAGGAATCTGAGGGGTGCAGGGGATCTGGTCTTGGGGAGGCTGGGGCTGGCTGGCCCAGTCCTGCCTTGGTGTTGCTGGGTTGTCAGGATCAGAGCTGAGGGCTGCGCAATGCCAGGCACAGATCCTGGCACGGAGTCCTTCCCCTTTCCACCACAGTGTCTTGGCCAGTGCTCGTAACCCAGGTCTGTGGAGGGCCTTCTGGAGGGTCATGAGCCCTGGAAACACAAAACCAAATGTGATGTGTGTGCATGTGTGCAAGAGTGAGTGTGAGAGAGAATGGGGGTGAGGGTCCCTGGCTTTCACTGAGTTCTCAGCAGGGTCTATGAGCCATAAAAGGTCCTGAGCCACCTGATTCTAGGCAGGTCCAGCCTCCTCTTTTTAACATGGAAGGAAGAGAATTAATGGGGTTACTCACCCAGGGAGCCCCAAGGAGTAAGTGTGCTTGGCAATATGGGCGTTATGGGGGTACAGATACACACCCTGTGTGTGGGTGTGACTGTGTGTATGTGAGTATGAAAGCAGGTGTAAATGTATGAATGTGAATGTGAGCATGCAAAATCATGTGTGTGAGCATTTCGAGTGTGCAAGGGCGTGTGAGCGGCTGTGAGTGCATGTGTATGAGGGTGTGTGCACGTGTGAGCATGTGTGTGTGTTGTGTGGTGGCACTGGGGTCACAGACACGCATTGCTGTCCTGTGCTGGAGGAGCCCAGCGCAGAGCTAATGAGGCAGTGACACCCAGGCGCTGGGGACAGGTTGGGCCTCCCTTCCCAGGCTGGCAGTGCCCTCATCTCCGCGGGAGGCCTGTGGTCAGGGGGTGCCAGCTGGGCTGAGATGAAAGCTGGGGAACTGCTCTGGCCCGGGCTGTACTGGGCAGGAGTGGGGACGGGGTAGGGGTGTGGGGAGGCAGCCGCAGCAAACTCCCCTTTGAGCTTAGTGTGGAAGCTTCGTGAGGGCACCACGAAGCGCTGCACTCGCCGCTTTTCCTCACACCCTATTCCCAATCGGCCAGGAATTCCTGCCGCCAACCCTCCAACTACACCCAGAACCCAACCAAACCCGCCCTGCCTCGGGTCCCTCCATGGCCCCTGCAGTCCCTGCTTAGCACAGTGGCTCTGCCCTGCCTCTGCTCCTAGGAAAGCCAGGCTCTCAACCGCCTGGAGCCCAGACTGCTGCCCTGCAGGCCTCCCCACCGCCTGCACCTCGCTCAGGCATGCCAGCCACCCCTACCGCACACGCCTGCACACCCGCACACCCACACACTCACACACCCACACACTCACACACCCGCATTCCTGCAGTCTCCCCCCAGGGGCCTCTGCATTTCTGGCTCCCCACATGGCTGCCTGGTCCCTCCCTCACCTCCTGCAAGTCTGCTGCCTGACCCTGTACCTTTTATTTCCCTCCGTGGCACGCATGACCTTCTCACACCCCAGTCCATCGCTCGTCTGTGTTATTGCACTGTCTTCTGCCAACACAACAAAAGCTCCCTGAGGGCAGGAATTTTTATGTTTTGTTTACTGATTCATCCTAGAGCAGTGTGCACTGGGAGGGGCTCAACACATGTTGGAGGGTGAATGAATGGGTGGATGAATAAATGAATGGATGAACTGCCCATCCCATTCCTCAGTGGCCTGTTTGGAACTACCCATGGGGGATGTATTTTTTTCCTCAGGCTTAAGGGCTAATAAAACCTTAGCTGTGTTGAAAAGCTGGTGTTCATTCATCAATGATTCAATATACTTACCGTGCACCTACTGTGTGCTGGGCACTGACCTCGCTGCAGCTAGATGGTAACGAACATGCAAGTAAACACCACTCCTTTCTCCCAGGGAGCGTTTGTCTCTTGGAGCCTGAGGACCTTGTCACTGTTTTCCTTTCTGTGATGACTGCCCCCATGCCCAGAGCCAATTTTCTGAAATGTTCTGAGTACAAAAACATCCCCTCTGATCTCACCTCATTATCCTATGCTGCTTCTCCCTGTGTCTTGGTTGTTTTTGACAGAAAAGGGAAATTCATGACAAGCATGTGGAGCGCTTGGTGGCCCAGTGCAGGCCTGGGGAGCTGCCGAGTTGAGGTGTTCTTGTTTCTCTCTGGAACCTCTCGGTTGCTAGCTCTGCCCCTCACCTCTGTCTCTGGGTCTTTGCCACCTGCCTCCTCCTTTCCTCCCTCCTGGACCTGCTTTCCCTCTCACTTGCTGAAGATGAGGCCCCACCACTCTTGCTTTGATGAAATCATCCATTTATGTGTTTAATCGTATAGTATTATATGCATTCTGTTACATGATTTCAAAATCTTTTGGCAGCAAAATATGCATAAATGACTGCTTATAGTTGAATGCACGTGCATGTGTGTGTTTGGGGAGGGGGTGGTGCTGGCTCTCACTGGAGAAGTCCCCCTCCCAGTACAGATGGAAGATTCCCTGGAGAGGAAGCTTGAGGTGACAGATGTCTTGCATTACAGGGGAGGTCCCTTGCTGCTGCTGCCCCTGGCAGACCCCTTAGTTAACAGTCCATGTGCCTTGCTCAGCCACAGCCTAGCATTGCTGGGTCTGGATATACTTTTGTCACCAACCTGTCATCTCCTGGTTAGCTCTCCCCTCCCTGACCCGTCAGCCAGGCTTGAATGTCCTGGTCACATTCCCAAGTGATGTCACTGGTCCTTTTGTCCTTGGCTCCCTGTGACTGTCCAGTGGCAGGGGTGACCCTGCCATCTGAAGCTTGGCGCCAGGAAAAGGGATGGATGGGGGTAAGGGAAACAGGGGCAACTGGCACAGAGAGCCAGAGATGGGGGACAACCAAAAGGGAGATTGGGAGGCTCTGGGATGGGGTGGAAGGAACCAGGGAGACTAAGACCAAGCAGCCATGTGTCCCAGGGTACCCAGTCCACACCCACTCCTTCAGCACTGCAGCCTGGTGTTGGGGGAGAGGGGTATGATAGACAGAAAAGGTGATTTTGACCTGAAAGTCAGGGCAGAGGCACCCCCAGCCTCCCTGTGGGTCCTGGGTCTGGGGTTCTTACTCTGACACTTAGCCCCTCTTTTATTCCTTGTCCCACAACTCCCACAACGTACATTCTGGTCCAGGAAGAGGAGTCAGTGGGAGGAGAAGCAGCTTCCTCGGTGTCATGGCTGAGGCTGTAAGGGGCAGAGGCTAACTAGTCACGTGCCTTTGAATGCCTTAAGCAACCTCTCTGTGCCTCAGCTTTTCCATCTGCACATTGGAGATGATAACAGTACCTGTCTTAGAGAATTGTAAGAATTAAATGAGTTAACAAGAGAAAGAATTTAGCAGAGTACCTGCACACAGTTAGCCACTGCATAAGAGTGGCTAGCAAATGACAATAATAGTGGCTAATCTGTGCAGGCTAACTGTGTGCAGGTTAGCACACAGCCTGCACAGATTGGCCACTATTATTGTCATTTGAGGAATTCTAGAAGTTCTCCTCAACGCTGTATCTCCGCCAGACATGCATAGCCTGAAATTCCTCCTGCACTTATCTCTTGGAATGATAATTGTATTAGTCTGTTTTCATACTGCTATAAAGAACTGTCCAAGACTAGGTAATTTGTAAAGGAAAGAGGTTTAATTGACTCACAGTTCCTCATGGCTGTGGAGGCCTCAGGAAACTTACAATCATGTTGGAAGGCGAAGGGGAGTCAAGCACCTTCTTCACAAGGGGGAAGAGCCCCTTATACAACCATCACATCTCATAAGAACTCACTATCATGATAACAGCATGGGGGAGACTGGCCCCATTATTCAGTTACCTCCACCTGTCATCTTGACATGTGGGGATTATGGGGATTACAATTCAAGATGAGATTTGGGTGGGGACACAAAGCCTAACCATATCAATAGTTCTTCAAAGGCACCTTGAACAAAACTCAGACTAGCACCTGACAACACAGTGTGAACAGGGTTAAGAACAGGGACTTGAGATCTCGGCAGCTGTGTGCCTTTAGGCAGTTTCATGGCCTCTCTGAGCTTTGATCCCTGCTTTTTAGATGAAATGACAATAGATCCTCCTGGAAGATTCTTGTGAAGACAAAATGAAATTACGCACTTAAGCACTCAGCATAGGGCATGGCACGGCATGAGTGGTCCGCAAACAGCAGCTGCATTCTTTACAAGGCACCTGCACCTGCATCATCCCATCTGATCCTGGCCCCAACTCTGGAGGTGGCCTCACTTCCGGCTGAGAAGACTGAAGCAGAGAGAGCAGTGGCATTCTGAGCAGGGCCGGAGCTCGGGCCCCCTGGCTCAGGCTAGGGCTTTCTTGAAGGGGTGACCTTCAGAGGCCTGGCACAAGTGGCATAAAGGGAGCAGTAGATGTCCTGGATGTCCTGTCTCTGACCTGAGACCTGTAGGGACCTGGAGGCAATGGAGAACATTCCTGGAGGAAGAGGGGCATCAGGAGACAAAGTGAGACTCCTACTTCACAGGTTTGCCCGACTCTCTCTAGCCACAGGCTCCCCCTGTTCCCCCAAGTCTGCCCTCTCCTGCATCATCCTGGACTTGGCCTCTGGGCTTACGGAGCCCTGGAGTAGAGCCTGTCTGGAGGAATGAAGCCCGGTGCTGCCCTAGCCCAGCTGATGCCTTCAGGCCTGCCTTCAGGAGGAAGAAAGGCTGACCAATGAGGGGGTCTGCTTTAGACTGTTCTAGTTTTTACTGAAATTGCAAGGGCGAGAGGTTGGGGAGGGGCAAGACAAGTAAAAAATAGCCTCATTTGGACTGAGAAGGGGAGAAAGCAATTTCCTTCTGAAGTCTCTTTTCCTGATTCTTGAAAGATGTAATTTGGAAATGTCCTGGTGGCTCTGGCTGGAGTGTGGGCCAGACCACCCATAAGGCATGGAGTGGGGACCTAGGGGTGTGGAGCAGGGAAGGCCAGTGGAGGAAGGGGGCAAAAGTTCTTGCTGATGGTTTCAGCCCAAGCCCCAAGGACAGGTCAGCCAGGGAGAGCTGTGGTAAGAAGGACTGTCAAGGCACACAGGACAGCTGAAGAGTGAGGTGGCAGAGTCTGACTTGAGAGAGGAAGAGGATCTGGGGGTCCTGATAGACCAGGGTGGTGGGGCAGATACACTGGGGAGAATTCCAAGCCTGCCTGGGGTAGGAGGGTGGCCCAGTACCTAAGAGAGGTCCATGCTCTGGGGTCTGTATCTCAGGACATTTCAAGGGACAAAGGCACAAATCCATCCTGAAGGACTATGCATCCTCAAGTTTCTTTGCTGGAAAGTCATCTGGGTGCTGGGCAATCTGGTGGAAACTTGGAGGCTTATTCAGAGCCTGCAAGAGAAGCAGAGCCCTGGCATGGGGTGGTAAAGGGGCACAGGGGAGCCTTGATAAGTCCAGGGTTCCTCTGCTTGTCGTCCTTTGGAATCATGCTCCAAGTTCCTCCACAGCCTCTTTTGCAGCCCTGCCACCTTCCAAGCCGCCATGGTGTGGCTCTGAGGGTCCCAACTTGGGGCGCAGCATTGGCCCTATGAGAAGGCAGAAATGAGAGCCACCAGCACTTTAGGGGCCTCCCTGGGATTTGTCCTTCCCTCTGACATGATGCTAACTCCATGTCCTGAAGCATCAGCTCATCACCCCATCCTTCAACTAACCTATCAGCCAGCCGAGCCCGCCAGCCAGCGAGCCAAGCCACGCCCCACTCACCAATCAGTCCACCAGCCAGCGAGCCAAGCCATGCCCCACTCACCAATCAGTCCACCAGCCAGCGAGCCAAGCCGCGCCCCACTCACCAATCAGTCCACCAGCCAGCGAGCCAAGCCACGCCCCACTCACCAATCAGTCCACCAGCCAGCGAGCCAAGCCACGCCCCACTCACCAATCCACCGGCCACCACTCTGCCTGTTACCCTACACCCTGCCATGCCACCAACTCAGCAAGTTTCTAAGAAACATACCAATGCACCAACCAGATAATATACCAACCAGCCTATTCTTCCACCATCTAACCACCCCACTAACTAGCCTATCAGCTAACTCACCAACCAACTCATTACCACACTGTCCAATCAGGTGATAGAAGCTACACAGTGCTATGAACAGAAAGGTTTAATATAAAGAATTATTAACTATAACAGGAAATCACCCACTAACCGTGACAGGAGATCACCCAGTAACCGTGACAGGAGTTCACCCGGTAACCATGACAGGAGATCACCCAGTAACCATGACAGGAGATCACCCAGTAACCGCGACAGGAGATCACCCACTAACCGTGACAGAGATCACCCACTAACCATGACAGGAGATCACCCACTAACTGCGACAGATCACCCAGTAACCGTGACAGGAGATCACCCACTAACCGTGACAGGAGATCACCCGGTAACCGTGACGGGAGATCACCCACTAACCGTGACGGGAGATCACCCACTAACCGCGACGGGAGATCACCCAGTAACCGCGACGGGAGATCACCCAGTAACCGCGACGGGAGATCCCCCACTAACCGCGACGGGAGATCCCCCAGTAACCGTGACGGGAGATCCCCCAGTAACCGTGACGGGAGATCACCCAGTAACCGTGACGGGAGATCACCCAGTAACCGTGACGGAGATCACCCATTAACCGTGACGGGAGATCCCCCAGTAACCGCGACGGGAGATCACCCAGTAACCGCGACGGGAGATCCCCCAGTAACCGCGACGGGAGATCACCCAGTAACCGTGACGGGAGATCACCCAGTAACCGTGACGGAGATCACCCATTAACCGTGATGGGAGATCACCCAGTAACCGCGACGGGAGATCACCCAGTAACCGCGACGGGAGATCACCCAGTAACCGCGACGGGAGATCACCCAGTAACCGTGACGGAGATCACCCACTAACCGTGACGGAGATCACCCATTAACCGTGACAGGAGATCACCCACTAACCGTGACGGGAGATCACCCAGTAACCGTGACGGGAGATCACCCAGTAACTGTGACGGGAGATCACCCACTAACCGTGACGGAGATCACCTACCTAAGCAACACTTCTACCTCTAGGGCTGAGGCCAAGCATCGAAGGCAGTAAGAAACCTGGAAGCGTCTTCCCGCAACCCCAACATCCAGGACTGAGACCCAAACCTTGTTAGAGAAGGTACAGCTGAGGCGTCCTGGCAGCAGGAAAGTTTGCTGAAGTGCTGGTGCCGGTGGAACTCTCTGGCAGGCCACTCTCTGGGCTGCTGCACGAGGCTGGATGCTGCGGGACACCTCACTGCCGGAGCCTGCAAGAGAAGCCTCTTCCTCCTTCTGTGCTGTTCCTCCAGCACCGTCTCCTGGGAAAGCCTAAACATACAGCCAGCTGGTTAAAGAGAAATATTGACAGGGTCTAGCTCCACGATCACAGACCAGGCCCTGGAGAGTAGATCTGAAGCTGAGACACAATTCGGTAATAACTGGCACACCTGTTCTCTGGCTTCCCCACCAACCCTGCAACCCACTAACTAATATCCCATTCATCCACCAACCAACCAATCAGCTAACAAGCCTACCCTTCTGCCATTTCACCACCCCACCAATTGCAGTCCTCTGACCAGAATACCTGTCTACCCACCTACCTGCTAGCCAGCAAACCAGTTTTCTTGAAAGTTCCAGGCACTGTGCTGAGGGCAGTGAGGAATACGGCAGTGAAAGGGAAGTCTGCACCCTGAAGGAGAGACACTCATTTATTCAAATTGGGTGACATATGCAACCTATGCCTATGATTTACTGTGGGCCGATAAGGCCCTGTTTCACGCAGGTGACATCCATTCAATGGACAAACAGTGGGCAGACAGCGTGCTCTGAAGCTAGTGGTGGGAGAGATCACTGTGGCCTGATGGTAGGGAGCAGCCTCCTGGAGGAGGGAAGTGATCTGGGCGTTGAAGAATGAGCAGAGTAGAGATTCTGATTTGGAAAAGGAAAGGAAAGGCACGGGGGCAGGAATGTCCGGTATCTGTGGTGCGAAGGAGGACTCGGCACAGGGAGACTTCCTCACAAGAAGGGCTCACCACGCTGGGGGTGCCACAGGCCCCAGCTGCACGGGCCTGCAGGGAGCACATGTCCATTTCGTCCATGACAGGCAAGAGCTATCACGCCCCTAGGAGAGGCTGATCCTATCACCAGCTTCTTTCTCAGGCAGCGAAGGGGCTCCTCCTTTTCAACAAGGGCTAAACTGCAATTCTGAAAAAAAAAAAAAAAAAAAAAAAAAAAAGAGGCTCACCCAGCATCAAGTAGACATCAGAAAAAACTTCCAGTCCAGACCAGCAGGAGGCTCAGGAATGCGATTCTTCCAACTGTCTGGGGTGGCTGAAATATTGACCTGCTCAGAGGCAGGGGAATATCTGCAATGACCCTTCCTAACCCTGTTGTTAAAGGGCTCCCTGTGGCTCAGGTCCACCTGCTCCCAGGCTTCCATCAGCCCAAGTGCCATTAAGTATCTCAGAATAAAAATCTGACTTCAGAATCAATTGATGGAGAGAGGTTCTCCAAACATTCGCCGGCGAAGGTAATTAAATTCCAATCGGAGAAGATGGAGCTGTGTGACGGGGCGGTGGGGGCAACGGCTGGCGCCTGGCTGCTGAGCAATGAAATCACAGGCGTGCGCAGCCCAGAGCTGGCAGCGGCACAAAGGAAATTGGAGCAGTCAAATATTTCCCTCCTCGTTGAGTTCCATTTACATGTTTATAATAGAGGTTCTTAAGGCCCTAATGAGAAGGCTGCTCATTGCAGGCAAGAGGATGATTAAGGCTCTGCCAGACGAGATCAGGGACAGGAACAAAGGCCTGTTAATTACTACAGAGGGACAGGAGGAGCGCCAGGCTCCAGCTCACTGCTCCCCCAGAGCCTCCGCAGCCTGGTGCCTTCCGGTTCGCTGTGGCTGCCTCACCTTTGCTCCCAACCCAGGTGACCTCCCAGGGGTGGGCTAGATAGATTCCCCAGAGCTAGAGTCAGGGGTTCAGGGACCATTCCCACTTTCCCTCCCTAGGGGGTGATTTCAGGCAGTGCCCCTGGCACATGCAGATTTGTCCTGCGAAGGTGCCCTGTTGGGGGACGTGGCTCAGAGGAAGCCACACTGCTGAACTGCTTGGCCACCCCCTGAACCACAAGGTTCACCTGCCCACCAGGGGGTTGCTCACTTGAGTTTCCAAGCCCTAGAGGGAGGACCACCCTGGGCGGATGACAAAGCCCCTCTTCCCAGCCCTCAGGGCATCCAAGAGACACAGTTCTACCTGTGGAGACCCAGGCCAGAATTAGTGATAGATGATGTCATCTGGTACGAAGGCAGAGGGTTCTTGCCAAGTGGATTTTAAGGCCTTTCTAGCAACTGGAGTTCATGGTATGGTGGAAAAAGTATAGGCTTTGTGTCAACAGGCTTAGGGTCAGGCAGACCTGGGCTCAAATCCCAGGTCTTCTGTTTGCTAATGAGGTGCCCTGGACAGGTTATTAACTTCTCTGAGCCTCAGTCTGTTCATCAGTTAAAAGGGGGTAATCTCACCTACTACACTTCGGCTGGTTTTATGATGCAATGAGATAATGTTGAGTAGGTCTGGCACAAAGTAGGTGGTTCATTCACATTGGTGACCTTGTCCCCTATTCTGTGGGGCTGGGTTGGTATGCTTTAGAAGTCCTGCCCATCTATGACCTGCAGGACATGGGGCTGAGTGTGGGCAGTATCTGGTGTCCTTCACCTGTCGCTGCTCTGTAGCGCCTCTTCTTGTGACATGTCATCTGGCACTATTGAAGGAAAGAGGAGATTGTCTGGCCAGGGCTGGGAGGAAATCAGACTCTGTGCACTGCTTGCCCAAGTGCCCCTCAACTGTGTCCCACTCTACCCCTGAGGCCTCCAGAGATGAGGGGAAGATGAGAGGAGGGAGAGGAGAGTCATACGTTTGGGGAGCTCCCTGATTTCTCCACGAGAAAGAAAAATCAGAGAAATGTTATGCCATGCAAACTGGAGTGAATCTGGGAGTCAAGAGTCGAATTTGAAGAACTTTGATTTTTAGGAAAATGGTCATCTTGTAAAGGCCCAAACCAGAGCTTTCTCAACCAGAATCCGATTTTAGGCCCAGGGGATATAGGGTCTAAGAGGAGAACGATTCTGCGGTTAACACAAAGACCCAAAGATGAGAGATCCCCAACTCCCCAGAGGATATGGTGCCATCTTGGTCTTCCCGGGGTCAGTGTTGGCAGCTGGGAACATCTCAGTGGCTTCTTGGCTTACTAAGGTGCTTCCCTTAGAGCTGTCCATGGTGCTGGCCTCAAAGCCTATCTGGCCCTGGCTGCCTGGCCACACCTACCTCTCCAGTTGGCTGTCTGCCAGGCCTGTCACCTGCAGAGCTTCTGCCCAAGTCCACAGCACTGAACCTTGCTGCAAACCCCAGGATTTTCAGACACACCTAATGCTAAGATGCATTTTAGCTCGAGCCTTAGGGCTAACAATAACCTAGTCCCTAGAGTCTACCTTAACCAGAACTCTCACCAGAATCCAGACTTGAATCCATACCAATCTGAAGTACAGCTCGAATTGTCATCGCTTCCTTAATATGAATCTTAAACCCTATTCTCTTTTCCAGTCTCCAATGGAGTACTGATCTGAAGTTCATCTCTTACCCTAACCTCAGAATGAACCTGAGCCTGAAAGACTTGATCTTGGGCAAAGGATTGGCCCCTCCCCTCTTCTCTCCCTCCTTGTGAATGTGGCCGAGCCTCTGTGGTGAGCACCGCGGGTAGAGAGACGTGTCCTGTGCTGCCCCTGCTCTTCAGGAACTTGGCTGTGTGCCCCTACTGCCCTCACCGTCAGACAAATTCATGTCAGTGTCAGCATTGACAGTATTCTCCTAAGAGGGAAAGTCTTTAGAGAAGATGTCACCATCATTTACAAGGCAAAACATAGAGGTAGGTCATGGAGAGCTCTGAATTCTGCCCACTGTGCACCACCTGTCAAGAGCCTCTGGCTCCTGCCTCTTGCGCCTTTGGTCCACGCTGCACGCTAGTGTGGGTGGGGAGTGAAGAATGGAGGAAACTTTCATAGGGGCAAGGCCCACCTGTCTCTGTGGAATATGGTCCACATAGTTGTAGGTAGATGCTGAGGAGGCCCAGGTAGCACAGGAAGTACCAGACCCTGAGTACCTACCATTACCAGGCCCCTCGCTGACCTTCACAACACTCACTGAGCGGGGCTGAGGAAGCCGAAGGGCCTTTATATCCATTACAATGATAACAGGTAGAAGAGCTGGGAATGAAATACAAGTCCTCTGGCTGTCGAGTCCTGGAGGCTGGGGATGGTGAGGGGAGGTGAGGTGCAGGCAGTGGGGACACAGGCAGTGTGGGGTGCAGCGTCAGGAGGGATGAGTGGGGGTTGAGGTGAGAGGTGAGGAAGAGATGTTGACCAAGGCTGGGAGATGCAGATGGGATGGGGATGGCCCCATGGGCTGGTCTGGACTTTCCCTGTGCCCAAGGCCAGGCACTGGGGAAAGCTCAGGGAGAGAAGAGAACTTGCAAAGTGGAGTCATATCCTTCTCTCCCATGGCGGGTTCCTCCTGAGGGGCCTGCTCTTGTGGGATGACATGAAGAAGGGGAATGGGGAGAATGGCGGCCAGGAGAAGACATACGACATTCCCCAGGGTCAGTGGTGCAGCCCATGTGTCTGTCTACTGGCCCTCCACTCCTCCTGCACCCTCTTCTTCTTTCCCCACAGCCACCATCCTAGTCCAGGTCATGCCTGGCCACTGGCTGCAGCCTCCCTTGCCTCCCTTCTCCATCCTTTGAGTCCTCTGCCCACAGCCAGAGGGACCTGCCTGAGGCCCTCATGAGGACCCTCTTCCCCAAGAAGCTGGGCTGCTCCCTGTTTCCTACCACATTCCACTCACCTCTCCTCCTTGGCTTTCTGTCACTTGTAGCTGGGGCAAACTTGTCCGAGTTGGGACACTGATGCTGAAGACAGTGCTGTGGATGATGATGAGGGCAGCAGGCCTGATGCCAGGATGCCCCCGACTCCTGCCTCCTCTCCAGCCGACCCCCCAGGGCTTCCCAACACCTCCCTCAGCTCCTCCAGATCCTGCCAACTGCTAG
This sequence comes from Rhinopithecus roxellana, assembly GCF_007565055.1. Classification (NCBI taxonomy): domain Eukaryota; kingdom Metazoa; phylum Chordata; class Mammalia; order Primates; family Cercopithecidae; genus Rhinopithecus; species Rhinopithecus roxellana. The sequence continues at coordinate 79,779,722 of NC_044563.1, forward strand.
GCTCAGGCCCTCCCGCAGCTTCTTGGCCTGGAAAGGGCGCTCGAATGGGAGTCAGAGGAACCGAGCCCAGTTCCTTACTGACTGCCCTGAAGCCTGGGATAGGGCGCCTCTGCTCTCTACTGCCTCCCCTGTAAAATGGGGATAATCCCTCCTGCTCCACTCCTCTCCCAACGAGATGCAGACTATGGCAGCACTTGGTAAGTAACCACACTGCATAATGAGGCCTGCTGGAGTTACTGGCCCCCATTCCTGCCTACATTTTGGCCCCATTATTTACATTTAGTTTTATTCCCCTTCTCCTGGAGTTTCCGTTCCCTGCTGCGGGGTGTGCAGCTCGCACCCTTTGTGTCCTCCAGCGTTCTCTGGCTGAGCCCGCTGCCTGCCACTGTTCAGGCCCCCGATTAGCCACAGCCTGCCAGCTCCGTGCAGGGAAGGTGGTGCCTTTCTTCGCTGCCAGTCTTAGCACATTCCTGGGCTCGCAGGGGAGCTCCATCTAGTTGACTCGATGTTGACTGAACCCAGCTTTAGATCAACGGTTCTCAAGCTGAAGCATATATCAGAATTACCCGGTGAGCTCATTAAACTCCAAATTGCTGACTCCCTCCCCAGTTTCTCGTAGAAGTCTGGGTAGAGCCGAGGATGTGCATTTCTGACAAGTTCTCAGGTGATGCTGATGCTGCTGGTCCAGAAACCACACTTTGAGAACCACTGTTATTCTCAGCGAAAACCTGGATGGCCCTGCCAGGAAGTCTTCTAAGTGGGCTGGGATGAGATGGCCTCATGGGGAGGGTGTGTGTGGAGGGGGCTGGGGCCGGGGCACCCCAGACACCAGGAAGTGAGCGCCTCTTGCCTAGAGGCAGAAGCAGCGTTGAATGTCCTCAGTCAGAGCTGTGAGATCTGAGTTTAATCTGCGTGGAGCAATTCAAGGGAGGGAGCCAAGGGTGGGGGGAGTGGGAGCTGGAAAGGCAGTGCATATTTCATACTGTTTCCAGCTTTGAAGGTCCAGGGAAGGCCTGTGGCAGTCGGTGACAGCTTCATCGTAATGAGGGATGGGGAGAAGCACCCTGCTTGGGGTGAGGCGCTCGTCAGAGGGGTGGAAGGATGGCCAGGGAGGGGCAAGGGAGGTGGTGGTAGGTATAGATGGGAAGTGGTGGGGGGGTAGAATCTGTAGTGTGGGCCCTTCCTCTAGACTCATCCCCATCGCCCCAGCATATATGGGTGGTGATGAGATTCCTGGAGGGTTTTCAGATGCAGTCTCTAAGGGCCTGTATCCATCCCCAAGGTCACATCTGGAATATCCTTTCCCTCAAAGAGGTATCTCAACATCAGCAGAAGCTCCAGCAGGGCAAAAGCCCCACTGTTCTGAAACTGTCCCCGCTGGACCCTGGTGGCAACTGGAGCCTCTGAACTGCATGAGAATAGGGCTCATTACCATTCGGCCTCAGATATGCACCCTGTTCGCTCTTCCTGTTCCATCCCCCATCCCCGACCTCCCACCAGCAGAGGCCAAAGCCATTTCTAAAGACCTTATAATCGAGGGCTTGGGAAGAATCTCTGAACATTCTAAAAAAGCGTCCTCCTTTGTCTTAGTTTTGGGCCCCACCTGCGGTACAGCCCTCATATAGGAATTCAGCATTCCAGATCTATGGCAATGGGGGAGTGGAGGAGACACTGCTCAGAGGCAGGGTTGGCTGGGGGACACTTTCTGGGACCGGAAAGGGGGTGTGCACAGGCTGAGTGTCCCCTGTTTACAGCCTCAAAGGGCTCTCAGCACCCAAGTTGGCTGTATTGACAAACATGCCCCTTCTGGGCTCAGCAGGGATTCAGGCCAGCCTCGGAGGAGTCACAGAACCATTAGAGTCGGTGACCATAGTTTCCTTACAGACAGTGGGGTATGCGCAGAGGGATACCTGGGCAGGAACCACACAGACTTTGCTGCTCCAGAGCTGCCCAGCCCTGCCCCATGACCAGGGCTGCGTTTGCTCTTCAGAGGCCTTTGCAACCACAGGGTGGGCAGGACCCTGGGAGGTAAGAAGGGAGGATGGCAATGCAACCAGGCTTCCCTCAGACAGACCTGGGCCCAGCCCTGCCTTTGCCTCCTAGTTTATAAGGATGCAACCTTGGGCAAGTTATGTGGCCTTTCAGAGCCTCAGTTTGCTCATCCTTAAAATGGGAACAATTGTATCAATTTTGCAGGGCTGATATGAGATGACGTATGGATAGCACTGAGCACAGTGCCTGGCACTGTTCCGCTCTCAATAACAGCATGTGCAGACCTGGGGTGGGAGGCATCCAAAGCTGCTTAGGGCCCCAGCCCCAGGGCCTCCTCCCTCCAGCCCAGACCTGGTGGAACCAAGGACCGGCCTTGAGCCCCCTCCCTCGGAGCGGCTGGAGTGAGCATTCAATCCTGATTAGCTCCACCGGGCTCCCTCGTAACCTTTTCATTAGGAAATTATGTTTAATAGAAATTGTTCTGACACCTCTCAGCAGCGTTTGCCTGCAATTCATTACCACTGGGGAGGGGCAGGTGGCAGAGCGGCTCTGGGGCCCAGCTCCTTGGGGGAGGGGCTGCCCCTCTCCCCACCCCTTTCCTGGTTCAGCCTTTGCTGTATGGGTGGAAGGGACGCAGGACAGAGGTGTTCCTGCTTGGCTTCCCCATAGAGAGGCAGGCTAGCTGCTGAAGCACATCTGGATGGGGCCAGTCACTCTCAGCACCCTCCCCTGGGCCCGATTTGGGACTACCCTGCTGTTGCTAGTGATGTTCATGTGTTAACGGCACTCTCTATTCTTGTTTAGTCCTCACTGTCCTCAGAATGAAGAGAGGCACACAGTGCTCCCCCGCTGCTGGAATGCAGGAAGAATTGAGGTGCTCAGGACCCACCACCTCTTTGCGGCAAACTAAACTCACTCCCCTGCTCCCTTGCTCCCAGAAGTGGCACTGGATGGATCCCATCCAGGTCAGCCCAGGCTGTCACTTCCTACCCTTCTGTACCTAATCCCAGCGCGATGAAGAGTTCACACCTGTTTCTCACTTGAATCAGGGAAGTCTAGTTTGCATTCTCCCGACTGGATGGGCCTGGGGAAGGCAGAGACTGCACTGAATCTTTCATCTCATTGGTCTGGGAATTTGGTTCTGAAGACCAATGCCTTCCAGAACCTTCCTGTCTCTCCCCAAATTCTGGAGAGTTCTGTTTCCAGCACTCAACCATGATGGGGGGTGGGGGGTGGGTACAGGAAATGAGTGTTGAGGGAAAGACATCCCACCTTCTCTCTGTTCCACCTTCCAGATTTGACAACTCACTGGAAAGTTCCTCTCTGTGTCCCTGTTCCCCGTCTGCATCTGAGGCCGCTGCTTTCCCCAGCCTTGGGTTTTCTGCTCTGTGAAATGAACCAGGTCCCTTATCCTGTTCTCCCCTGAAGAAAAGAGGGTGTGTGGGCCTTGGCACCAGAAATGGCCCTTGCCATTCACAGGCTTTGGGGTCTGATGGCAGCTCTGATGCCCCAGCATGCTTTTCCAGCCCAACTGCTGGGGAGACCCCCTTGTCATTTTACCACCGAGTATCTGAAATTAGCAGCCGCCTAATCTCTCTCTGCCATATCACTCAATGGTGTAATTGTGCAGAAAAAAATATATTAAAATGCAAAACACTCAGTTGTACTTCTTTATGTTAAATCCCTTCTTCGCTCTATCTCCCTTTTAATTTTACAAGGTTTTTTCTCTCTCTCCCTTTCATAAAAGGGAGAACTGGGCACGCAGGGAATCATTTCAACTCCCCTATAAATCTCCAAAATGAATACTTAAATTCGAGGAAAAAAATACATTCTTACACCTTTAATTTCCCTGCTATGAAGTGTAATGAAAAAGCCTGATTATTTTTAATTCTTCCCTTTAATAATTCAGCGGCGGAGTGATTTAAGACTAGGATTCATAATTACCTTTCCGCTTTCTCGGCAAATGGAGTTTTAATAGAAATGAGAACTCTGGCGACTGAAATGGATTTCAACAGGTCGCTGGGGGGTCAGGCTCAACACCAATTGGTGGAAGAATGTTCCTAAGGCCCCTCAGGTGTGGGGTCTGGACTGGTTGCCTGGGCCCACGCGGATGGAGGAAGTATATCACCTTGTGCTCACTGGGAATCACCTGTTGTAATAGTAACAGAAGGTCACAGTGTGGTACCTAATGACCCATTTAACCTGGAAGGAAGAAACCAGTGAAAAATGGCCATCAGACAGTCTTCTTGATTAGTAATAATAACTAATAACTATGATGTTAATGATAGCAGCTACCATTAATTGAGCAAATACTGTGTGTCAGGCAGTGTTAAGTGCTTCAGAGACATTCTAGGCAGGCATGGTGGTGTGCACCTGTAGTCCCACCTACTCAGGAGACTGAGGTGGGAGGATCACTTGAGCCTGGCTCACTTGAGGCTGCAGTGAGCTGTGATCATCACCACCACCATCATCCAGCCTGGGTGAGAGAGTGAGACCCAGTCTCTAAAAAGAAAAAAAAAAAGACATTCTTTTTTCTCATTTTCACAATAATCTATTCTACATGGGGGGAAACTGAGGCTCAGAGACTGATATGGTTTGGCTCTGTGTCCCCACCTAAATCTTATCTTGTAGCTCCTATAATTCCCACGTGTTGTGGGATGGACCCAGTGGAAGGTGATTGAATTATGGGGGCGGGTCCTTCTCATGCTGTTCTCATTTAAGTGAATGGTTCTCACAAGATCTGACGGTTTTAAAAACCGGAGTTGCCCTGCACAAGCTCTTTTTGCCGCTGCCATCCACGTAAGATGTGACTTGCTCCTCCTTGCCTTCCACCATGATTGTGAGGCTTCCCCAGCCACATGCAACTGTAAGTGCAATAAACCTCTTTCTTTTGTAAATTACCCAATCTCAGGTATGTCTTTATCAGTCTTGTGAAAACAGACTAATACGGAGAGGACCTAGCAAGTTAAAATTAAGGAAGATGGCAGAGCTGGGGTTTGACCTATATTCTTTCTTATTCTAAAGCCACCACTCCACTGACTAACTTCCCAAGCACTGCCCAGAGCTCATTACCCAAACATTGTACCTGCCTCCCAGGAGTAAGCAGAGATAACCAGACACAGTGGTGGAGCAGAATTAGAGAGAGACCTGTGGAAAGGGCACCAGGTGGGGTCAGAGTCGGAACCCTGAGCCTTCCTACCAGCTCCATGGCCTGTGAGCTTGGAGACACTGGGAAAGCCCCCTTTCTGAGCCTCAGTTTCCTCACCTATGGAATGGGGATAATAAAACCAATTCGTCTAGTTCAAGGGACAGTAATGAGATTCAAAGGAGAAAATACATGTGAAAAAGCTTTGTAAATCCCAATTTGCTCTACAAGGGTGAAGTTTAATTGGTATTATTTGATAACAATATACTTAAAACTGACCCATGTCTGTCCAACCCTCCACAGTCATTTTTCCTGCTCTCTGCATGCCTAGCCTTCCTATCAAAATCCAGCTCATGCCAGGTGCAGTGGCTCATGCCTGTAATCCCAGTGCTTTGGGAGGCCAAGGTGTGAGGATTGCTTGTACCCAGGAGTTCGAGACCAGCCTGGGCAACAAAGCGAGACCGTGTCTCTACCAAAAAAAATAAAAATAAAAAAAATAAAAAATCAGCTGGGTGTGGTGGTGTGTGCCTGTAGTCCCAGCTACTTGGGAGGCTGAGACAGGAGGATCCTTTGGGCCCAGGAGGTTGAGGCTGCCGTGAGCTGTGATTGTGCAATGGCACTCCAGCCTGGGTGACAGAGAGAGACCCCATCTCAAAACAAAAAACAAGCAAAAAATATCCAACCCAGACCTTACCTCCTCCGCCAGAAAACCTGGATTGACCTCTCTCAGGCCCCATTGTTCCATGACCTTCCACTCCCTCTTTGCCTACATTTCCCATTCAGTTGTTTTGAGTCCTTAAGTTCCCTGAGAGAGCACAGAGGTGTGTGTGTGCACATCCTCTAGATTGTCACATCCCAGGCCAGGGCTTTTTTATTCCCTTTGTTTTGTCAGCTCAGAACTCAGCCTCTGCATTCAGTGTATCTCATCAATATGGTTGATTCACTGCCCGAACAGAGACATAGAGGGTGAAAACGCACAGACAATCCCAAACCATGAAATATGGGTATTGGAGTGCTGAGGCACGAAGTGAGCCGCCGGCGCAGACGCGCACACGTGCACGCGCACCCACCCACCCCTACCATCACGCCTGCGCCTGGCTCACCTGAGCTTGCTTCTATTGTGGTTATCCAGTGGGGAAAATTGTACCCAGTGCTTATTTTCCAGTTTATCAGGTGCTTTCCCATACATTAAAGAACATGATTCTCTCAATAGCCTCCTGCAGAGAGAGGCAGGGCCGGGAGGGCGGTTGGATCATTGTCTCCTTTCAGAGCAGGAGAGATTAGGTGGCTCGCTCAAGGTTCCTGGGTGGAACAGGGAGAGCCGGACCTTCAGACGCCGGAGCCATGGCTCTCTCCAAGACAGCCTCAGGGCTGCTGCTGCGCATGGGGAGTTCTGGTATATGTGCCGGGGAGGATCCTGGCTGAGGGCAGAGGGTGCTGCTCAGGGGGCTCAGGACTGCCAAGGCATGAGCTGGGAGATAAAGCCCTTCTTGAGTCCAGCAGGAATTTGCATTCGAACCCAGGCTCCTCAGAGGCAACCCGTTGGGCTTCCCTGTACCGGATCTTACTGAAGACCAGGGCGTTGAGCTTCCCAGCTCTGGAGTCCCCACCCCACCCCACCCACCCTGCGCTCTGTGCTTTGACTTGTGGGAGTTCAACCCCTCGGGGCCTCAGAAGGAAAAGAGGGTGCTGGAGTCAGAGGAGTGGTCTGTGAGGACCTCTGCCCAGACCCGGTGGGTTTCCCGCCTCCCCTTCTCCTATTAGTGCTCCCTGGAATAAGAAGGCACCAGAGGGGCCCTCAGAGACACTTGAGGCCTGATTGGGAATAAGTGTCTGATAATGACTCCCATCAAATGTCAAGCGGCCATGCTGCGCTCCTGGGGCTGATTGCTTCTCCTTGAGGGGGGTGCGTTGGGGGGACGTCTGGCCCTGGATGCTTTGCCACTGCGGAGATGCCACCCCAGGACTTTGTCTCCGAGGTGAGCTCTTCCTGGGCTGGGGATAGCCTCCACTCACTTTGCAGCTGTCCCTGTGTGCAGCAAGGGGTCTTCACCTCTCCTGATACTGCCGAGGGGTGGGGCCTGCAGGCAGGTGGAAACGGTGGGGCTGAATCTAGAGCTGATGTCACTGCCTTGTGTGGGTCAGAGCCTCGCAGCTGGACAGAGGAGGTGGACGCTCAATCAGGCTCTTCACCGAAAAGGGTCCTCCTGCTTCTTCAAGGCTCTGGGTGGCCACAGGCCTCAGCTCCTCAAAGGCTATGGCTTGGGGGTCTTTCCTTTACTCCTATTATTAGCTAGTACTTGGAGAAACTCAGTGACTTAAAACGATATGTATGACTTCTCATGAGTCTAGGGGTGAGCTGGTTGGTTCTTCAGTTCTTGGTTGGGATCACTTGTGTATCTGAGTTTGGCTGTGGGTTGAGGAGATGCTTGTGTTGACCTAGGATGGGTTCCTATGTTTGGGGGTCAGCTGACCGTCAGCGGGTTTAGAGAGGGGATAAAGTTTGGGTGTCATCCTCTCAAAATCTCATGTTGCAGTGTGATCCCCTATGTTGGAAGTGGAGCCTCGTGGGAGGTGTTTGTGTCATGCGGGTGGATCTCTCATGAATGGCTTTGTGCCTCTCCATGGCAACAAGTTTACATGAGATCTGACTGTTAAAAAGAGACTGGGATTGGAATAGTTTCAGAAGGAATGGTACCAGCTCCTCCTTGTACCTCTGGTAGAATTCAGCTGTGAATCCATCTGGTCCTGGACTTTTTTTGGTTAAAAAAAAAAAAAAAAAGAGAGAGGGTAGGGTTTATCAAAGGTCAAATTGTAAGGTCTTTTTCTACTTATATCTCTCAGATCACCCTTTTCCTCTATTACCTTGTTTCTCTTTTAATCTGAGTACTCCTAATACTCTCTGCACCAATGTGTGTGTGTTGATAGGGATGGGGAGGATATGTGTATTTTAAAAATTAATTGCTGAAAAAATTCCACTTTAAACTTATTTGTTTTGTAATATTTGCAGGAAACATTTTGGATGTGATAAAAATATTATGAATTTGGCATATTTGACAATGGTGTGCTAATTCTGTACATACGTTTAATTTTCTTGCTTACCCTTTAGGTGTAAATGTACAACAAATAGGCATTAAACAATTTAAAACAAAAAAAGAAACTGGGGCTTTCCTCTCTCCTCTCTTGCTCCTGTTCTCACCATGTGACATGTCTGCTCCCCATTCAATTTCTGCCATGAGTAAAAGCTTCCTGAGGCCCACCAGAAGCTGAGCAGATGCTGGTGCCATGCTAGTACAGCCTGCAGAACCACGAGCCAATTAAACCTCTTTTTAAAATAAATTACTCTTCCTCAGGTATTATTCCTTTATAGCAATGCAAAATGGACTAATATAGGAGGCCTCCGCTGAGACAACTGGGCCTTTCTCCACTGGGTCTGTCATCCTCCAGGTGGCCGGCCCATGGTAGTTCATGGGGTACTACTGCAGGGCTCTAAGAGAGAACGGAAGGCTGCAGAGTCTCTTGAGGTTGAAACTTGGAATTGGCTCACAGTCGCTTCTGGTAAGTTCTGTTGGTCACAGTGAGTCACAAGGCAGCTCAGATTCAATAGGTGGGGGAATAGACTCCACTTCTTATTGGGAAGAGCTGCAAAACTATGCTGCAAAGGGACATGGATGTACAGAGGGGAGAATTTGAGGACGTTTTTACACTCAATCTACTATGTCCAGTCTCTGCAGCCTCTGTCTCTGCTCCTCCAAGGTCTGAGTAGGAGGACTTGGCTTGGATGGCCAGGGAAGGATTGGCAGGGTTTGACCACATGACCTCCTAGGATTTTTCCACTTCTGACATTTTGGGATGAGCGCGTGATCTTCTGTCAGCAGGTCTGTCACCTCATTTTCCAGCTGTGTGACCTTGGGATACTCACTACTTCTTTTTCTGTCTCAGTCTCCTCATCGGGGAAATGAAATAGTTGGATTAGACCTGATGATTAGATTAGATGGTGAATTGCTGGGGACCTACTCTGTGCTGGGGATAGGCATTTTGGCAGGGAATGGGCTGGAAGAGCTCTAAGGGCCTTCCAGGGAGACAGAAGAGGACTGCAGAGCCCGTAATGGGGTGGACAGGATGGAGCAGCTGGTTCTAACATAAGGTCACGTCCTTCTCCACCACTTTGTGCAAGTCAATTCCCCAGCCTGGGCTCATTTCCGCTTTGGCACAAGTGGGCTGTGAAAGCATCTGGCAAGATAGTGAGACAGCCAGCTTGAGCAACAAGGCAAGACTCCACCTCTACAAAAAAATTTTAAAGTTAGCCGGGTGTGGTGGCACCTGCCTGTAGTCCCAACTGCTTGGGAGGCTGAAGTGGGAGGATCTCTCTTTTTTTTTTTTTTTTTTTTTTTGAGACGGAGTCTCGCTCTGTGGCCCAGGCTGGAGTGTAGTGGCGGGATCTCAGCTCACTGCAAGCTCCGCCGAAGTGGGAGGATCTCTTGAGCCTGGGAGGTCGAGGCTTCAGTGAGTCATGATTACACCATTGCATTTGCTACCTGTAAAGTTGTAAAGTGTGGTGCGCAAGTTCATTGCTAGAGTCACTAAACCCCTCCAATTTATATGGTGGAGGGCTATTCTCTAGTCTTGGGGGCTCATGGGTTTTATTCACTTCTGCTCATATCTGATGTTGGTTTCACACCATTAAATAAGTGCTCCCCAGGCTGAAGCAGCATTGAGGAATTTGCTGAGCTAGGGTTGAGGTGAAGAAGGCTGTGGAAACAGGGTCATGGTTTATCTTCAGGTAGAGGAGGCTCAGGGGACTAAGTCTCATTCTCAGAGTGTTCGAGCAGATCCAGATTCAACTAACATCCCTGCCTGCCACATCCCAGGCATTTGCTTAGATGATATTGAACCAACTTAATCCTCACCATGACTTTTTGGGGAAGGTGTTTTTTTCCTACTGTACAAATAGCCATACTGTAGCCTGTGACTGGAGAAGTAGAATGATGTCTGCATATCCACACAGCTAGTGATCATGTACTTGGAATCTGTCTTGTGCCAACTGGATTTAAAGAGAATCATGGCTGATAGACCTAAGATGGGAGTTGAGCATAGCTCTTTGTTTTCTAGCACCATTACTCTTTCTGCCACATTGCACTGGGGACTGCTAAGCCCCATGCCCACCGGGCCTTAATAGGCTGTGGGTAGGACTCAGATGAGATGAACCAGGAACTTCCTGACCATGGTGAGTCATAATAATAAGAATAGTTAACATGAGGCCAGGCACAGTGACTCAAGCCTATAATCCCAGCACTTTGAAAGGCCAAGGCAGGAGTGTTGCTTGAGGCCAGGAGTTCAAGACCAACCTGGCCAACATAGCAAGGCTCCCATCTCTATTTCTAAAAAATAAAAAAAAAAATTAAAAAAAATAGTTAACGTGACTGAGGACTTCTTATGCGCCAGGCACTGTGCTAAACCCTTTGCAAACAGTATCCCAGTTAATCCTCAGAAGGACCTGTGAGGTAGGTAGTATTTACGTAACTTGCCAAGGTCACACAGAGTGAGAAGAGGAGCTGGGCTTTGACTCCAGGTGATCTGGCTCCATCTGGGTATAGCACTCATAGCTAAGGTCATGGGGGAGATGCTTTCTGTTTTGGGCCTGCCTAGGCCCCTCTGCTGATGCAAGGCTGTGTGCTGCCTGAGGAAGGGGAAATGTGTAGTCTTGTCCATGCCCAGGGAGGTGCTGCTGGGCTTTGTGTGAGTCTGCTCCAAGCAGAGTAGTGTACGGAGAAAATGTTCGTGTGGAGAGAGCATCTGGACCAGGCTTTGTTTTTCAGGGAGTGACGCATCACTGAGCTACCCAAGGCCATTAGCTCCTGAGATGGGGGGCTGCTCTCTGCTTGGTTATTTATCATGCCCAAGGGCATGAAATTGATTCCAGAAAGTCTGTCCATTTCCTTTGGCTCTTCCCGTAGAAGGGGTAGAGTGGGGAGTATGTGGGGAGGGCTGGCCAGGATGAGAGATACCCCTGGGTTGGCAACATAACCCCCATGGGAATATCTCTCCAAGGGCCCTAGGAGCACCATCTCCAGGTCCAAGGATGCAGACCTTGTCCTGGGCTGCAGGTGGAATGGGAGTGTGTGGCAGGTGGCAAGGCTGAGAGGGGACCAGCTGGCCAGAAGAAATAAATGCAAGGCATCTGTCAAGGGTGATCAAGGAGTTGGGCAGGGCCCAGAGGGCACCCTTGTGGTATTTTAGGGGACATTCTGATGGGGTCTGTGGCGTCTAAAGCTCATGGACGTGAGGCTCATGGCTGATTCTGGAGAGAGTAAGGATGAGGTACAGGCCATTCTCTATGTGTATTGCTCAACCCAGAGTCAGGCACAGCAGGCTGTTTCATGTCAAATAATGATGACAGTGGCAATGATCACATTAGCAACAAATACTTAGTGAGCGCCTTAGTAGGCACTCTGGGTTCTAAGCTAGACCTGAGGATGTAACAATGAAAGAGACATGGTCCCAGGTCTCAGAGAGCTCAGAGAGGTGTGTGTGTGTGTGTGTGTGTGTGTGTGTGTGTAGTGTGGAGGAATGGTGGAGACTCACATAGAGGTTTATGCCTCTGTTCACACTGCCATGATTGAGGCATGAGGCTGGGCATGATGGCTTACACCTGTCATTCTGGCATTTTGGGAAGCTAAGGCTGGAGGATTGCTTGAGTTTGAGACCAGCCTGGACAACATAGTGAGACCCCGTCTCTACACACACAAAAAGCCAGATGCAGTGTCATGTGCCTGTAGCCCCAGGTACTCGGGAGGCTGAGGCAGGAGGATTACGTGAGCCCAGGAGTTTGAGGCTGCAGTGAGCTATGATTGCACCCCTGCACTCCAGCCTGGGTGATAGAACGAGACCCCATATCTCAAAAAGGGGTTGGGAAGGGTGGGGGGAAGAGGAATGAGCAAAATGCCTGGGCTTGAGGGAATTCAGGCAAGGTGCCACCCAGGCTGAATCTTCAGAATGAGTCATTCTCATTAAGGGTGGGGCACATTTCTGCAGCAGTCAGTGCTATGGTCTGATTGTGTCCCCTCAAGATTCTTACATTGAAATCTTGGCCCCCAAAGTGATGGTATTTGGAAGTGATGGTATTTGAAGGGTGATTAGGTCATGAGGATGGAGCCCTTGTGATTGGCATTAGTGCCTTTTGAAAGAGGCCTTAGAGAGACTCTGCCCCGCTACAATGTGAGGACACAGCTAGATGGTGCTGTCTATGGACATGGAAGAGGGCTCTCACCAGAGACTGAATCTGCTGTACCCCAGTCTTGGCCTTCCTAGCATCCAGGACTGTGAGAAATAAATTTTTGTTGTTTATAAGCCACCCAGTCTATGGTATTTTGTTATAGAAGCCCAAAAGAACTGAGACATCCAGGGTTCATAGCTTTAGGCAATAGAAGCCGATTCAGACTGGCTAAGCAGAAAAGGAATTTATTAGAAGAATATGGGGTGTCTCATGTAATCAATAATGTTAGGGAGAGCTGGTGAACCAGACTTAAGGCTACGCTTCCAGGCAGGATGCCCACGACATACAGAACTAGATGGATGGGGAAACCACAGCTACTGCTGCCTCACCAGCTTCAGCTGCCACTGTCACTCCCCACTGATTGCACTTCCGGGCCAGGAACTTAATCTTGCTACTGCTTCTACCCCTCAGAGCTGGATGCATTCTTACCATCCTTGTCAACATGATGGGTTCTGGGTACGGTCTCCTTCCCCAAACTCCTCCCTTCTAGAGAGGAGTCTCTGGGGAGTGAAGCCAATGGGTGGAGTCAGAGTCACCTGCTGTGCTCCAGCTGCAATGGAGGTTGGGTAACCCCGTTTCTGCTTTCTGCTTTCAGAAGGTGTGACTCATAAGACTGGAAACTCCTGAACATAGCAAGGATGTTTACAGTCAAGCCAACTGACTACAAACAGGATAAAGACCATTACAAAGATGGAAAGTCCACAGAACAGAAAATAGTCTATTTTTTCACCAGTGACCCTCCGGCACTCAGCTATGCCTGGCACAAGGTAGACAGTCAGAATAACATGTAGGATGAGCGAATGAATAAATGGCAGACAGGGTGGTGACGATCATGGAGATTGGACAAGCAGTCCTTTTACTTACAGATATCCCAGGAAAGATTTGAGGCCTCTGGACAACTCTTTGAGCTTAATTTGGACCCGTCTTGCCACCCAGTCTGCAATCTGGGTCATTGATCTGATTCTCTACTCTTTGATGAATGGGCAAAGGCCTGGCTCTTGGAATTAGGCAAAAATAAATTGACTCAGCTCAAGCGGGGAAGGTTGAAGCATGCATGGCTAATGGTTAAAACATATATTGATTTCAGCAGTCTCTACACATTTCCACCACTGTTACTATAGTGGACGTTGTTTAATCCAGCGTCCAGTCCGAATTTCCTCCTTAACAGGTACTATTTTTGTTCTGGCACCACTCCTCGGTGTGTGTCTCAGGGAGGAGTTGGCCTCAGCCCAGCTCCTGAACCACCTGATTGGTCTAAAGTAATCCTCTCTCTTTGCCAGCGATTGGTCAAGAGTGGGCCAATAAGATCCAAGCAGAGATTTTTGGGGAGTTGGGGTGGGATGGGGGAAGACGTCTTTATGCTTTTGAAAGAGTCTGAGAAGGTTGCTCTATTCTAGTTTTTTTCCGGAATGTTGTTGTGGGTGAGTCTAATGTTGTGGGTGAGTCTATCTCTGGTCTAGTCATAGGATAGTGTACACACATGCACACACGTCACAGGGAAACAGGGCCAGGCTTCCAGATCACACCAGCCCTGAATTCTGCCCTACCTGCAGGTTTCCAGAGCTCCGTAAGATCAGAGTCACTTTGAGTTATTGGATATTTGGTGTTTTGTCTCTGAATGCCCGCCGACAGCTACCTGGACCACTGGTCGCTCATGTGTGTGATGGCTCCAACCCCAAGGCAAGACTGGTATCTGGCTGATGCCGAGGGGTTAATAAAGGATGGCCCCTGCCCGTTCTCAAATGCCCTCCTATGGGCCCATGTGAGTCTGAGATGCATCAGGGAGCGGCTTTCCTTTCAAGGTGGCCCTGTGTCTAAAGAACCGTGTTTAGGATAGAAATGCTCCAAGAACAGGTGATCCACAGCCAGTTAGCATCTCAGAGCATGAAGGAACTGGTCAGGGAGATGTGAAGCCAGCTGCCGGCCGCCCTCGGGACTTGGATGGAAAGAGACTTTGGGCAGAGGGAAGAGAGGCAGAACTTCCCTTCTGCCCAAGGTCTCTGTTGAGCAGACTCTGTTGAGCACGTGGCATGTCCTGCGACCCCAATTAGGAAAGCAGTTGTGGGAGCATTTCTGCCTCCACATCACTGCCCCACAGGGGCATGGACTGGTTCCACATTATTTAAAGAGAAAGGAGGGCCTGTTCTTCAGGTCTCCAAAGGGCTCCCTATTTCCCTGGGAGGGGAGTTGGGCAGAACATAAATAAGACAATTTATTCAGAGAAACCATCTCCCCTATTTACATTTAAATTGAATAATTTAAAACACCTTTACCCATTTCCATAAATTATCCCCCGTTGGACGGGCAGCGCAACTGTGCAGAGGGGTTTCCATCCGGGGAAAGGCCTAATTACATTCCCTGCTCCAAGGCTGGGTGGGAGAGGGTGCGTGGGGAGGTGGGCAGGGGCGGGCAGGCCTGGGAGGAGGGAGCTCCACGAGGGGCAGGTGTTTGCCTTAGAATTGGCAGGAAGAAGGGAGTGAGGTAATAAGAAAGTGAAGTGCCTTTAAGAGCTTTAAAATCCAGGGGTAAAAGGCCAAAAATCTTCCTCTTCACAGGAGCAAAGTCACTGGGACCAATTCCCTGCCTCCCAGCCAAGGGCATCACTCAGACTTTGATCCTGGGTCATCTCTCCTAGTTTTACAACTTTTGCAGCCTCAACCTCCCGTGCCACGGGAGGAGGAGGGAGCGGAAGAAGGAGCAGGGTTTCCTCAGTGATGAGTTAGTCACAGTGTTTCCCAGGCACCTATTGTTTGCCAGGCTCTGAGCTGAGTGCTGGGGACACAGGGGTAACCAGCCCCAGCCCCACCCTCCAGGGCTCCCCGGGGATGGGGGAGGAAAGTGACTTTTGTACAAGCTGTGTACTCAGCAGAAACGCGAGAGACAGAGAGGCCCACAAGAGGTCAGAGGAGTAAGAAGAGCCGTCCCCTGGGGGTATCCGGGCTTCATGGAGGAGGTGGCTGTTTAGGTGCCCCTTGGAGGATGGGTAGCCTTGGGCAGGTGCTGAGGCAGGGAGAGGGCATCACCAAGCAAGGTACAGAAGCAAGGAGGTCTCAGGCCAAGATGCCCACAGCAGACTGGAGAGGCTGGGGAGGGGAGCGTCTGGGAGAGGGGCCTGAGGCTGGACTTTATCTTTCAGGAGAAAATGGAGAGGGTGCAGGAGGCAGAGCTGTTGCTGGGCTTGGTGGCCTTGCCATGGTGCTATTTTTTTTAACAGCACAGAGAGAGCTTGCGTGGGTGGAGCCTGGGCATTTGGATTCTTTGTTATCGATTTCTTTTAAGAAGTCGATGCTTAAGAAGGAGAACCCTCCTATTGCCCAAATGCCTCCATTTCCCCACCAAGGGCCCAGTGCAGCTGGAGGCTCTTCCCAGATCCTGCTGATGCAGAGGGGATCTGGCTCCTGGCAACTGCCTGCTAGCTCTTCCAGGCCCTGGTGTCTCTGTGCCTCCAGGATCTCCTGGGCTCACTCTTGAGTCGCCCAGACACAAGAGCTACTGACCTTCCCCACCCTCGCCCAGGATCTCCTCTTGGCCTTTCCCAGAGATGGGGTTCTTGCCAGCTTCTCTCCTCTCTGGACTCAGATTAGAGCCCCAGATGACTCTACTCCTCCCCGACTGAGGGGGAAATGGCTGGTGAACCGTGTGGTGATTTGGCTTAGAGAAGAGAACAGCCAAGGGTGGCCTGGAAAGAAGGCCAATGACAGGCTTTTAAATGCTTTTTACAGTCCTACAGGGCAGGCATGATTAGCTCTGCCTAAGACTTGAGGAAACTGAGGCTCCAAGCTGGGGAAAGCAGGACTTGCCCTTCGTTCTGTCTGCCTTTGAAAGCCCCGGCTGCTGCTGGCAGGCTGAGCCATGTCTCTCGCGAGGTTGCTGACAGCAGTGGCTGGTGAGCAGGGCTGTGCTGGGGGCCCTGCGAGCAGATGGGGCATAAACCTCTCTGGGAAAACAGATTAAAGTGGCCGTGGTGATGCTTAAAAGCTCTGCGGTCCCCTTGCATGTTCATGGAATCTATTCAGTGTGTTCCTCTGCCAACTTCAAGGGCCCTCCTGGGGGAGGAGGGGTGGATCCAGCAGTGAAAAATGCCTGTGGAACAAGGCACACCTGGTCGCGTCTCCTGCCTTTTCAGAGCCAAGACTCCTTATTTTAAGCTCCTCTATGCTAACAAAGAGGTGTCCCCAGCAGTGCCCTCGGAGCTGTTTTTTAGCCTCTCCCAGCACCTGTCTCCTCCAGTCAAGTCAGATTCAGACCTGAATCTAGCATTGACTGGCTGTGTGACTCTGGGAAAGTCACTGTCCCTCTCTGAACCTGAGTCTTGCTTCAGAAGGTGGTCATGAGAATTGGATGAGATTGTATAGTGAGTCACATGGCATGGAGTGGCACACCAGGCAGCTGCTCACTAAATGCCGGCTTCTGCTCTGACAGGCCTGCCGCCTGTTAAGGAGCTCCTCCTCGCCTTTCTCAAAAGTGCCAGGGAAATTTGTCTAGAAGACCTACCAGAGTGTACTCCCTGCAACAACTGTCACAACGTTTGGTGTCCCCTGGCACTGGGGTGTTCAGTTTGCAGGTGTTTGCGTGTGGCTGGTGGTAGAGCCGGACCAGGCAGACCCGCTTCATCTCCTGGCTCCGCTAACTTCTTGCTGTGTGACCTTAGGCAATTGACATAAGCCACTTGTGTCTCATTCTATTTGTGTCTGATTCTCCTGTTAAAAGAGGCAAAATAATGGCTACTTTACAATGAAATTGTGAGAATTAAGTGAGAAATAACTTGAGTTAAGTAGATAGCATGGTGTGGAGTACACAGCAGTCACTCAGCAACTGCACTGTGTGTGTTGAGGGGAGTAGGCTGCTTCTTATCAGGCTGAGTCCTCCCAGGAAAGGACTGACTCCTCTTTGTCCTGGGTCTCCCCAAGCACCAAACAAAGACAGTCCCCATTCTGGAGGGTTCATGCTAATGGGGGAAAAAAACCATGCCCCTCCTACTGCTCACTTCCTAGGCTCCCAGGCCATTCATCTTATTAACTTGGTAATTGTGCATTAACTATTGGCAGAGGGCTTGCAAGTGTGACTGGGATAACAGTGGAGCTATTTGGGGATGATTATCATCCCTCTTTTGAGGTTTCCCATTTGAGTTTAGGGGATCAACGATCTACAAATGGAGATCTATTTCATAAGACTAAGAGTGATTGAGTATCTAGGATGTGCAAAGCAAATGCTAAGCTGCATCCCGGGCTGGTATTGGGGCATCAGAGATACCACAAGATTCTAGCTCCAAGGCGTCCCCAGATGCCATCTTGCTAATGCCAGCCCAGATCCAAGCATGGTCAATTAGCCAACTTTTTAGCCCTGGGAGAGGGAGTCCAGCAACGGGCAAAGGGTGGTTTTGTCGGGGAGCACTGCCCAGGTTGTCCTGGACGATGGCTCAGCCACAGTCAGCTGTTTGATTTTTGAATGAGTTTCTAATTTCTCTTGGCCTCAGTTTTTTCATAAAATCAGGAATTTCACTGGATGACATTCAAGGTCACCTGTCAATCCTAAAGTACTGTATTTCTAGAACTTTAGGTTCTTTGGTGGGTCTAAAGTGAATTCCTCTTGCTGCATTTGAAGCCAGTGGGAACTATATACTTGGTAACAGGTGAGCAACATGGGGTAGGGGTGAGGAAGCCTAGTTCTCAGCATAGAGGGCTGCATTATTTATTTATTATTTTAATTTGTAAATTTATTATTATTATTTTCTTGAGGTGGAGTCCCACTCTGTCACCCAGGCTGGAGTGCAGTGGTGTGATCTCGGCTCACTGCAACCTCTGCCTCCCAGATTCAAGTGATTCTTCTGCCTCAGACTCTCGAGTAGCTGGGACTACAGGCATGTGCCGCCACATCCAGATAATTTTTGTATTTTTAGTAGAGACAGGGTTTCACCATGTTGGCCAGGCTGGTCTTGAACTCCTGACCTCAGGTGATCAGCCCACCTTGGCCTCCCAAAGTGCTGGGATTACAGGCGTGAGCCACCGCGCCTGGCCTGCTTTTTTTTAGTCTCTCATAGTGAAAGAGCTCTGGTGGGATTGCATTCTAATTAAATATTTAATGGAGAGTGTCTGTCTGTTAAAATCACTGCCACCGCCTTGAGGATGGGTCTCCTTTGTATTCTTATTTGCAGCTTGCCTGCAAATTGCAGGACTAAGCCTAGCTGGAAATCTCCCCCTAAGACCACTGGGATCTCTGAGTCCAAAGAGATTGTACAAAGGCCAAAGGAGAATTTCAGGGCTCTGGTCCCACCCTTCCTACCCAACTTCTCAGAACCTATTATGGTACCTCAGTCAGGAACCAGGAAATGGGCTCAGCCCCATGTTTGGAGCTTCTCTTTATTCTGCCTGCTCTCTGAGAGCTGGGGGGAAAAAAGAGTGTGTGCTTTTTTTCTGCGTTAATAAAACCCGAAATGAGTCTTCATTAAGGGCTCCATTAAGAAGCCACTGTTATTCTTGGCACTCATTAGCATTGCTGCTCACCACTAAATTGCCACACTGGCGTTTTCCCCGGGCTTTGCAGAGCCTCCTCCCGATGCTGGAAAGCTGCTCTTAAGATAGATCTCGACTTGCTGAGCTTCAGAGATGGGGGGACTAGTTCCTGATGAGTTTATCTCATCCATTCCCCTGTCTCCATACACATGCTTTTCCTTCTAGCTCTGCCAACTTCTAGAGCCTCTCTCACTAGACTGTTTGAAGACTTAGTGGGCCCTAGGTGGAAGTTTTTCCCCTTGTGGAACTGCCCTGTTTTGCTGCAACATCACCCCATGTGGATTCTTCACTCTGACACTGAAGAATCTTTCTTTCTAAGAGCACTTTGCTTTCTTCCTCCTACTGAATTCAGATCCTAGGTCAATTTTTGTGAGTGATGAAGCCCTGCCTCCTTCCTGTATCCCTGTGGTAAGACCCCACCCTAGACAATGTACTTCCCTAGGGTAAGTTTGTCTTCTAGGTTCATGGCCCCCTGTATTTCTGCCCTTTTTAGAGAAGAAAGCTACTTCACCCTTGCTTTCAAGGCAAGGCCTTTGACAATGGCCAAGCCTTTATCCAGGACCTGCGGCTACCTGACCCCTTCTCCCCAAGCAATCAACTAACACATATTAAATTCATACGATGTGGCAAGCACGGGGTCAGGTTTTCCATCTCATTTAGCCAGAATCATAATCCCAACAAGTGAGATTTTGGTCGCTAACATGTTATCAATGAAAAAAACAGACAACTTTAAAGGAGTTTAGGCCCTTGATCACACAGATAGTAAAAAGTAAAGGCAGAGTCAAACCCAGATCTCCTGGCTCCAAGTAGAATGCCTGCCCACCTCCCCAGACCGTCCTTGTCTTCTCTCTCCTTCAGATAATGACCGGTAAACATCAGAAAGCACTCTGGGATGCGCTGCTAATGGCGAGCTGCTGATGTGACAATAAAAAGTTAGACTAAGGGTTTTGCTCACATGTTAGAACTTTTACATTCAAGTGTAATTCACTTGGAAAGCTCAATACCCATTCCAGTCATGTCATGCTGTCAAATCACTTTGGGAACTCCCCTTTGGAAGTCTGTGGCATGTGGTCTTGAATATTGGCAAATGTTTATTCTTTTAGGGTAAACTGTATCTTTGGAAACACCCCCAAAGGCATTTGTATTCAAGTCTGGAGAATAGGTAAGTCAGCAAAACACGTGACTTTGCTTTGGGTCAAAAACCTCTTAAAACATTTCTCAGTGACGTGTGGATACTTACTGTAAACAGGTCCCAGCTTCTGTGTTGTAAGAAAGATTTCTCAAGTGTTTCAGAATCTTGCCATGTGAAATAAAGCCCGACTGACCATTTGGTGATTATGGAGTGGGGTAAAGGTGGGCACTGATACTTGAAACCAAATGACCCATATTCTCCCCTCATGCTTTCACCACTATTTTGGGTGTAGGAGAGATGTTGGCTCCCTGATCCTAGATCAGCTGGGGCATCAAAGGTCATTGATCACCATTTTCCTGCCACAGGCATTGCCATTCTGGTTTACCTGGACAACACGCTAAATGGAGATGCTCTGTCCATCACAAGAGTGAAGCTCAGCCTTTTATAAAACCATTCCCTGTTCCTGCATTCCCTGAGCTCTTCAGCCATCATGGTCACATTTTTTTTTTTTTTTTTTTTTTTGAGATGGAGTTTCACTCTTATTGCCCAGGCTGGAGTACAATGGCACGATCTTGGCTCACTGCAACCTCTGCCTCCCGGGTTCAAACGATTCTCCTGTCTCAGCCTCCCGAATAGCTGGGATTACAGGCATGTAATTACCATGCCTGGCTAATTTTGTATTTTTAGTAGAGATGGGGTTTCACCATGTTGGTCAGGCTGGTCTCGAACTCCCAGCCTCAGGTGATCCACCCGCCTTGGCCTCCCAAAGTGCTGGGATTACAGGTGTGAGCCACCATGCCCAGTCTCACCATGCCTGGCCTCATGGTCACTGTTAATTATCTCTTCCAATGAACTAAGTCTTTTACCTTCTTTAATATTTTCATTAGTCCCAGAGAGGAAAGAGGAAGAGGGCTGGACAATTGCTTCTGGCTTCTGGGTCCTTGCTCCTCTTTCTTTAAACTTGGTGAGCCTGGGTAACAACCAATTGTTTTTTGACATGACTTCATTTGGACACACTTTTTTGAGATGCTCAGGTGTCCCCCTTTGAGCTCTCTGACTTTAGCCATGTTTCACCTTGATTTTCAGGCTTCAGGAATCCTCACTGGGGCTGAATACAGTGGGAACAGGAAGTGCGTGATGGGATGATGTTGAGGAATTGCTGCTATGGACTGAGAGCTGTTGGTCTCTCCTCCTCCGCTTTCAGGGGAAACCCATCTGGTGAAGTTACGGTCATAGTAAGCATAGACAATTTAACAGGGACCCCTGGAATTAGATGCCCCTGTCTCTGTTATTTCAGGCAAACTCAATGGGAACTTGGGCAGTGACCATCCCTGTGAGCTTCAGTTTTGTCATCTGTAGAGTGGGATAATGGTACCTATCTTCAGAGGTTGTGAAGACCAAGTGAGATGATTCATACAAAGAGCTTGACTTGTGACTGGTGCATACCAGGTGTTCAAAATGAACGCCACTATGTATGATGATACCAGTGTATTAGTGACTCCAGCTGGCTGTGAGCTGGAGCTAACTCATCTGGGAGGGAGGGGAGGGGAGAGGTGAGGAGTGGGTGGGAGCTGTCCATGGTTCTGCATCCATTCAGCCAGGAAGCCATTTGACTGATTCAGTAAACATCAGCGATCACCTCTTTTGTGTCAGCACCCTTCTCTGCACCGAATTCTTCAGGCAAAAGGGAAGCATTTATCTAGGCTCTCAGAGTCTCATTCACACAGAGGTGAGAGTGTTGGCGAGCATGGGGTTGTCTCATGTACGTGCATCTCTGTGGGCACAATGTTCTAACACTGTGTGTACTGTGAGTGTACTCTGTGTGTGTGTGTGTGTGTGTGTGTGTATGTGTGTGTGTGGAGAGAGAGAGGAGGGAAGGTGGGAAGAGGCCATGTGGGTGGCAGCTGAGATGAAGGCAGGGTATTGCTGTAATAGAGCTCACCTGTGTAAACTGGCCGGTAGGGAGGCCCCAGCTCAGCCACGAGGAGAGGATGGCCTCCCAGAAACCCCTGAAGAGACTGTAGGGCACACTGACTTCCACCCCATCCCCATCCCAGCCCACCAGAACAGAGTAAATCTGAGGACAGAGCTGAGCTGTTCCCCTGCTGGGCACTCCAAACTAATTTTCTGGTACATTATACACTTGGCCTTTTGAACAATCAATGGCCTTAACTGCTGTTTGGCTCCCGCAGCCAAATCCAAGAGAAATAAGACTTAATCCATCTGGCGGATATGGCCAGGGCAGAGAGTGAGGGAGGGAAAGAGGAGTCTAGAGCTGCTGGGACCAGACCTCTGCCTGGGTCAGGAGGGTGGGGTGGGACTGGGGGTAGAATTGAGAGGGACCTGCCAGCTTTGGAGAGAATGGACCTTTAAGGGGTATTGATGGCCAGCTAATCACAGGCCCGTTTGTCTCAATGCATTCTGGCCACTCCAGCTGTCACTCCCTCAGGGGCTGAGCTCTGGGGGGGGAGGGCTGGGATACGGCTCAGGATTCAGGGCTCAGGGCGGGAACCCTCGAGGCCAGGACAGATGTGTCTCAATCTGAAGTTAGATTTTGGGCAGAATCACCTAGAATCCCTGAGATGGCACCGGGCAGGATATCCTGAGGGCAGGGACTGGTGTCCCAGAACAGGTTAGGACTGATTGGAAGAACCCACCCTGGCTCAGGAGGACAGCATGACCGCTGCCAGCCCTGGTCTGGGGCGAAGCCTGGCAGAGGGTGGAGTGGAGGGGCTGCATGTGGAGGAAGGGGCTTGGTTATTCCAGAGTGAGAGGGAAAGCAAGATCTGCCTCCTTCAGAGCCTCTGCTGCCCGCAAGTGTGAGACCCCTGGAAGGACCAATAGCCCAGAGTCTCAGGCTGCCCTGCTGCCACCGATGGCCCAGCTAGAGGACTGTACCCCAGACACCCCAGGAATGAGGTAGGGGAGTCAAAGACCTGGCCCAGGGCCCAGTTTCCCATCTTTTCTGGAAACAGTCACTGTCTAGAAACAGGTAGGTAGAGGATGCAGACCTCTGCTGGACCCATGGGCTTGGACGTCTGCTGGACTCAGGGACCCTGTGGGAAACTCTCTGGAGCTGGGAGAGCTGATGTTTGCGGTGTAAGGTCAATTGTCTCAGCAGCCTGCTGAGATGTCGGGGAGGTGGGAAGACGCACCATCCTCAAGGGCTATTTGGAAGTGGCTTCCCTGGGCAGGCATGTGGACGGAGGGGGTGGTGTGTGGGAGGTGGCAGCTCCCTGCACCTGGCTCTGGGGAATGGGACCCACCCTACCTGCCTGTCTGCATCTTCAAGCACTGCATCCTGCCTGGGTTGCTGCTGGTACCCTGCCTGAGATACAGGCCACACCTCAGGCCTTGGGGGTAGTGGGGGTAGAGGAGGCTAATAAGGGGCCCACCCAGGTGCCAGGTCAGAGACAGAGATAGGGGACAGGGAGCCTGGGGAGGGTGAACAGGGGACCTCCTTCGAGATGGGCAGGTAGGGGCTGATGGTGGGTGATGACAGGAAGGAGAGAAGCCAAGCTTGGCATTTATTTGGGCTGTGGAATCCCCTCCCTTCCAGTTATTCACAACCAGGGCCCACAGGTTCCCCTCCAAAGCATGGCCCTACCTGGCCCTACTTACCTAGAGAACTGCTCCTGCTTCCTTGGTTTGGGGACGTGCAGCCTTCAGCTGCTGCAGCAGTGACAATACAGTGGTGGCAGCAGCTCTGTGATAAAGGCGGGGCCTGTGCACCTCTCCAGTAAGTAATTATGCCGAGAGTGTGTTCTACGGAGACACGGGGCTTGTATGACAAGGCACACTCTTGTTCCTGTTGCCGAAGCAGCTGGGGAGCTGAGAGGAGAGACCAGGAGCTGGAGGCGATGGTGCTGTCTGGGGACCCGGCATGGAAAACGCGCTGCTGATCCCCAGAGGCTCTCATCCAGGGGTTGCACCTGCCCCTCCCCAGGCCAGAGGGAAGGAAAAGGGGGGCTAGGTTGAGGACTCCCCAAACAGGGATGTGTAGAGGAGCTGGGGATGTTACACACTTATATTAATAACTTGTTTTAACAATTATTATAGTAGCAGAGATACCTAATATTTACAGTGTTCTGTACTTTTCAGAGCATTTTCATGTTTGATTCTTCCCATAACCCTTTCGTGAAAGGACAGATCTTTTCTCCCATTTGAATGATGAAGAAGCCAAGACCTGAGAACATTCGGTGGCTTGACCAAGGTCGCCGGACAGAGCTGGGTTTCTTGACTCGCTGGTTGGGCTCCTTCCCTAGGTTGGCCAATCTCTCTGACACAGCCGAGCCCTCACGACACACCACAGGCCCTGTGTGTGAGGTCCCCAGGCAGGAGCTGAGAGGAGAGGTCTGGAGGGAGAAGGGACCTGGGACCCTCCCTGCATTGGGAAGCTTCTGGCAGCAGGACAGGCCATTCCTGAAAGGCAGAATGAGGCGGCTCCACAGGTGTGGATGAGTGCGTGTTTCCGTGTAGACACGACAATGTCCTAGGAGGAGGCTGCTGACACTGATTGCCATCTGCGTGCCAGGTCTGGTGTAAAAGTTACTACATGACAAACAGCCCTTTCCACACTCTGCACACGTGAAGATGGTGCCAATGAACCCCACAGATTCTGCCCAGGAAGCACCAAGAGCCCAGAAGAGATGACAGGCACATTCAGTGGGGCTGGGCGAGCCAGGGAAGCTTCCCTATGGAGCAGTTCTGAGCGGAGTCTGGAAGGAAAAAAAAGGACAGGCAACATCAGATGAGAAACAGAGGGCCTGGGGCAAAGGGATGAATGGTCTAGGACGGTGAATGTTTCAGCTTGGGTAAACCCAGGGGTGGATGAGGGGCCCGGGGTGGCTGGCAGTTGAAATAAAAGGTCAGGTATGAATTTGATATGCTAGAAATTAAGGAGCCCCTGAGGATCATTACAAGGGAAGAAATATGATCAAAACAGTGTGACGTGAGGATGGGAAGGAGGGACTGAAGACAGGCATGGGGCGAGCACTCTGGTCAGCAGCGTTCCATCTCACTTAGAATTCCAGGCCACCGTGGAACCTGGAATTCTTTGGCTGGCTGCCAGGCTTTGGGACCTCTAGTGCATCCTGCCACCAGATTGGGCTGGGTTCTAGAAGGTGGGGATGGATGACTCCCACAGCCCATTGCCCCGACCCATGACGCCTTCCTCCCCCGAGCCAGGCCCCAGCCTTCCCTCGACAGGATGCCAGTTCAATGCTGGATTCTGCCTCAGGCTCCAGGAAAAATCTTGCTGCTCTGGGAAGATGCCCTGCTGCTCCTTCTGCTCTGCTCTGCGGTGATTGATGGCTGTGGGTAGGTGGGTAAGAGCCTTCCTTTCCCTGCTCCAGATGGTTGGAGTCGGTGAGGCAGACTCCCGGAGTAACCAAAGAGGAGTGGATGGGCCAGGGAGGTGCCCAGAGGTGGGAGGTGCTCCAAGGGTGGTTCTAGATGTAGTGGCTGGTTCTAGGGGCCAGGGATGGCTGTAGAGTACCATAACATTCTCTTAATACTGAGTTCTTTTTATTTTTATTTTTATTTTATTTGTTTATTTATTTTTGAAGTGGAGTCTCACTCTGTTGCCTGGACTGCAGTGCAATGGCGTGATCTCGGCTCACTGCTACCTCTGCCTCCTGGTTTCAAGTGATTCTCCTGCCTCGGCCTCCCGAGTAACTGGGATTACAGGCATGTGCTACCACCCCCAGCTAATTTTTGTATTTTTAGTAGAGATGAGGTTGCATCATGTTGGTCAGGCTGGTCTTGAACTTCTGACCCCGAGTGATCCGCCCGCCTTGGCCTCCCAAAGTGCTGAGATTACAGGCATGAGCTACCACACCCGGCCAATACTGGGTTCTTCTAAGTAGGAGGAAAGTGACATTTTGCTGCCTAATTTCTTGGCTTTTCAAGGCCACCCCCGACTAAGGCCCTGAAGTACTCATGATGGTTGAGCAGGAAGGTCCTGCTATTGTCATAAAGGGGAACCAAGGTCCAGGGCAGAAAAAGGTGGTTTATCCTTATAAGGGTGTGCTCTGTGAGTGACACTCTGAAGCCCCTTCCCTAACCCGTCTGGGTCCCCACATTGTGAGGTAGGACAAGGTTTCTTCTGTCTCCCTCTGCCAGGCCTTCCTGGGGAATTTTAAAGGGACAAATTCTCTTCCCAAGGCTGGGGGTGGAGGGAACCCAGGAGCTATAGGCACCTGCAAACCCAATTTGAAAATCAGTCTAGCCAACCAGCCCCCAAAGGAACCAGAGGGAGCTATAGAGTAACTCAAAAGCAGACACTAATGGAGGAGAAAAGAAATGTAGTTACATATTCATCAGCTTTTAAATATTCATGAGGATTGTAAAGCAGATTAATTTTCATGCCTCATTTCTCCCGAGGTTCCTGCTGTCCATATTTTACCACACCAAGAGAAGAAAAGGGAGCGATGGATCACCTGGTCACTGCCCTTACCATCACTTAAGGAGCAGCGTGCGTGAGCGTGTGTGTGTGTGTGTGCGTGTGTGTGTGTGTGCGTGTGTGTGTGTATGTAAGGGCCAGTGAGCAGGAGCTGTGGTTGCTGTGGAGGTGTAGGTGCTAACCTCCTGAGGGACCAGCTCTACCTCCTGCCAGGCCGGGACAGCGTGAGAACAGCAGGGCACAGCTGCAGACAAGTGTGGGGAGGAGGTGAGGGTGTCTGAGGACAAGGGAGCATCCTGGAGTGGGGCAGACTCTGGAGCCATCAAGGTAATTTCTGGCCTCCCCAGGGTGAAAGAGAGAAGAAAGAGGACCTTCACCAGAGTCAGCAAGCGCTCCGCCTCCTCTCCCCTCAGCTCACGGTCGAGACAAATGATTGAGTGAGGTGAGGGAGCGGAGGAGAGGGCATGCGGAGCGGTGGAGAGGCATGAAAGAGACCGAAGGACATAGGGAAGGGGCAAGAAACAGGGACAGACAGAAGCCACAGGCGAGGAGAAAGCAAAAGGGTGAGAGCTCCAGTTGGAGGGCTGAGAATGAAAGGACAAAGGGGAAAAGCAGCGGGGATGGAGGTTAGATATCTGGAAGGACTTCCAGATCTCAGGGCTATTGGACCTTCTCTCTACAGGGCTTGGGAGAAATATTCACCCAAGCCATGCACCAGTGGTGAGGCACAGTAGAGGGGAGCCAAGATCAGAAATGTGCCAAGATTGCTTGGGAAACAGCCAACAAGCGTCCCGGCCAGCAGGGGCAAGGCAGAGTCGGGGGAGACTCCCTGTCAAATGCAAGATGTCCAGGTGAGACATCCCATGGGCTAAGGGGACAAATCTTGTTGTCCAGAGTCATGAATGGGAACCAGAGGGTTTTGTGAAGAGCAGAATATGGGCCCCTGGAGGACAGCTGCCGGCGCAGCTTCTTGGAGGTCCTGGAGTGTGGTTCTTGGGTAGGGATGCAGTCCATTTAAAAAAAGGCCTGGCCAGCAGCCTTAGGTAGCTTGGACCCACTTTCTTGGAATTAGAGGAGGAATGGTCCAGACTCCAAAGGGGCCAGCTTGGTTTTCCAGCTCCTGCCACTTCATGGAGGCTGAAGGCTGTTCCATGGAGTGGGAAACACAAGGAGCTCTCTGGTGATGTTTGGGCATCACTAGGCAAGACCTTCACCAGTGGGCTCCTTCCCCAGCTACCTTCTCTCCACGCTCTCTGGGATCTCCCCACTGAATTCCTAACTTGTGTGTCCAGCTGCTCGTGGGATATGTCCACTGGGAGGTCCAGTAGGCATCTCAAACCCAGCATGTCCACAGCCATGCTGACCCACGCACAAGCCTGTCTGGCTGCAACCTTCTCTATACCAAGCCAGTGCAACTCCATCCTTTCAGCTCCTCAGGACTGTCAAAATCTAAAGATCTTAAATGGCTTTTATTTGTGGTTCTAGAATCAGGTGACACCTTGTTTTATAAAACGGAATGAGTGTTCCGAAGAGCTGACCAGAGGAGGTGGGTTTTATGGACAGGAAAAGGTTGAGCAGAAACAGGGAATGAAAAGTGAATTCATCATTTCAAAGTTCCTTTTTCTTGTAAAGGTTAAAGCAGAGGGGACTTCCTTTCTTGCCGATGAAAATTGGCCAGTTTGGAGACTTGGCTAGTATTTATCCCTCTCTCTCCTGATCCCTCCCAAGGTCAGATAAAGATCTTAGTTTTGGCTTGGTGGCATGGAACTTGAGTATGAATGGCTCTACTTTGGTTTGGTCTGTTAGGCCCAGTGCAGGAGTTTAGACCAAGCCATTGGCCGCCTATAAATTGTATTTAACAGGGCAAACAACTTAGGAGTCACCCTTGCCTCCTTGCTCTGTCAGCCCTTTAGCATAATAGTCAGAACCCCACCGCTCCCACCACCTCTGTGGCTCCAGCTGGGCCCAAGCCCACATCTTCTCTCGTTTGGTTGCAACAGAAGCTGTCTGCTTGCCTCCTGACCCTCCCCTGCCTATTCACACAGTGGTCAGAGTGAGGCTTTTATCAGGGCAGAGCATGTCCTGTCTCTGTTCCCATCTAAGAGTCACAGCCCACATTCTCCATGGCCTAGGAGACTCTTTGCAGTTGGCCTCCCCATTTGTCTCCCTGCCTCGCCTCTTTCTCACGCACACCCCTGCAGCCACACTGGGCTCCTTGAGCAAGCCAGGCCTGCTGCCACCTCGGGGCCTTTGCACGGTGCTCCCTTCCTCCCGAGCACTTGCCTAGATTTGCCTTCTCAGTGAGGTCTTCTCTAAGCACCTGATTTAAAATTACCATCCCGTTCCCTGGCTCTCTGTCACCCTGCTCTATTTTTTCCCACGTAGCTCTTTTTGCCCTCTCCCATGCTACACAGTTATTTTGTTTGTTGGTATTGTATACTGTCCACCTCCACCCACTGGAATATTAGCTCTCTGAGGGCAGAGATTCTGTCCATTGAGTTCAGTGCTGCATCGTCAGTACCTACAGCAGGGCCCGGTACATGTGGAAATCCTGTGGGAGATTCCACAGGAGGCATCCCCTTCTGACCATGAAGGGTTAACCACTATGGAAATTGCTCATCTACCCAGCACTTTGGGAGGCCAACATGAGCGATCACTTGAGGTCAGGAGTTCAAGATCAGTCCGGCCAATATGGTAAAACCCCATCTCTACTAAAAATACAAAAATTAGCCAGGTGTGGTAGCTCGAGCCTGTAATCCCAGCTACTCGGGAGGCTGAGGCAGGAGGATGGCGTGAACCTGGGAGGTGGATGTTGCAGTGAGCTGAGATTGAGCCATTGCATTGTACTCCAGCCTGGGAGACAAGAGTGAGATTCTGGCTAAAAAAAAAAAAAAAAGAAAGAAAAATGAAAAACTATTCATCTAATGCAAACAACTGAACACTGGATGAAATACAGCGCCAGGTGCGATGGCTCATGCCTGTAATCCCAGCACTTTGGGAGGCTGAGGCGGGCGGA
Source organism: Rhinopithecus roxellana (assembly GCF_007565055.1). Lineage (NCBI taxonomy): Eukaryota > Metazoa > Chordata > Mammalia > Primates > Cercopithecidae > Rhinopithecus > Rhinopithecus roxellana. The sequence continues at coordinate 79,809,198 of NC_044563.1, forward strand.
TCACCTGAGGTCAGGAGTTCGAGACCAGCCTGATCAATACGGTGAAAGCCTGTCTCTACTGAAAATACAAAAATTAGCCGGGCATGGTGGTGGGCGCCTGTAGTCCCAGCTACTCGGGAGGCTGAGACAGGAGAATTGCTTGAACCTGGAAGGCAGAGGTTGCAGTGAGCTGAGATCCTGCCACTGTACTCCAGTCTGGGTGACAGAGTGAGACTCTGTCTCAAAAAAAAAAAGAAAGAAACATAGGAAATGACTGCTTTCAGACAGAGGGCATCAGGTGGCATAGGGTGATGGGCCCCAAGAGAAGGGAAACAAATTAGGTGCCCCCACCCCAACACACAGTGCAGCAGCTTACTGCCTGGAGAAAGTTGGCAGAGCCAGGTGGTTGAGTGGTGAGATGGAGATTGGGCTGAAGGAGGCTAGAATCTGTGAGGAAGAATCCTGGGGAGAAGGGAGCTGCAGGCAGAGTTCGGGAAGCCTGTAGAAAGGTCCTCAAAACTTTGGCTGAACACTGATCTGACAGAAAGCAGTAGGCTGAGCAATTAATTCCTGGAGCTTACCTGGGACTGTGGCTCAGATTCCCACCAGTGAGTGGAGAGTCCTTGCAGTACATGGTGCACTGGATAGAGGCCTCAGAAAGATGCTACCGTAGCCCTGACGTCTGTCCTGAGCTCATTCTAACAGAGCTTGAAAACAAGCATTAAAAGGATCAAAGCAATTCCAAATAACTGAGCCAGAACAAAGTCCAACACTCTTTAAAAGAATAGAATAAGATCCAGAACTCAGCAACGTAAAATTCACAATATCCATCATCTAATAAAAAAATTAAATCATGTAAAGAAGCAGGAAAATATGGCTTATAACCAGAAAAAAAAAAATCAATCAACAGAAACAGATCCAAAAATCAACAGAAACAGAAAAACGATGAAATTAGCAGAAAGGATACGAAAGCAGTGATTATAGATTATGTTCCATATGCTCAGAAATGCAGAGGAAAACATGAACATGATGAGAAGAGAGATGGAAGATTTAAGAAAAACAAATGCAATTTATAAAGATGAAAATAGAATATCTGAAATAAAAATACTGTTGAACAAATAAATGACTTTATTTCTGCTATTGCTCCTATCAAAACCATACAGGTTGGGGGTGGGGGAGAGCGACACAGTGGCTCATGCCTGTAGTCCCAGCATTTTGGGAGGCCGAGGTGGGCAGATGGATTGAGCCCAGGAATTCGAGACCAGCCTGGGCAATGTGGCAAAACCCTGTCTCTACAGAAAAAAAAAATTTAGCTGAGCATGGTGGCTTATGTCTGTAGTCCCAGCTATTTGGGAGGCTGAGGTGGGAGAATCACCTGAGCCCGGGAGATTGAGGCCGCAGTGAGCCATAATTGTGCCAGTTGCAGTACAGCCTAGGTGACAGAGTCACTCACTGTTGTTCCAAAACAACAACAACAAAAAACCCCACATGGGGTGTGAGAGGCATGTCTCTCCAAAAAGCTTATTCTCCCTGCAGCTGTGCTTGCCCCTCCCCCCACCCTGAGATGGCACGAGCTGGCTGCATTCACTTTCCCAGCACTGCCGGACTCTGCAGAAACAGGCTTCTTTTCTATTTGGTCCTCAAATATAATCTAGATTTCAGGTTGCAAGCAGTGGCTCTCCTCAGTCACCTTTCAGCTGATATTTCCTGAGCCACCCCCCTGTCCTCTGAGCTGAGTGCACTCTACCTCCTGTCCAGCATCATCATGAACCTCTCCTCTCCTTCAGTCCCGCTGGATCCCACACTTAGTCATGGGGGTCTTGTAAGGGGATGATGAGCAAGGGCCAGCCTCTGCCCTGTGGAGCTCCGAGTCTAGCCAGGTTTGCATAACACAAGGCAGAACATGACAAGGTTCATGAGATCAATGTGGACAGGTACTTAGGGAGAAAGAAAGCTTCCTGTGGAGGTCAGAGAAGGCTTCATGGAAGAGGTGGCATCTGTGCTGGATTTTGAAGGATGAATAAGATTTGGGCTGCTGGGAATGAAGGGACAGGTATTCTGGCCAAACTGGGCTTCATCCTGAACTCCCTCACCTCTTATTTCCCCTTCTTTCAGCACCTTTGTCTGCTGCCTACTGGCACTGCCATGAAGCCTGGTCCCAAGCATCTGAGCCTCTCATTTCTCATCCCCCTCGCATCTCATCTCATCCCTTTCCTTCTCTCCCCGTTTTGCGTTTTGAGTGCAAAATATGAACAATTCCTGAAAAGGGCAGAGTTGTTCATCGGTTGCTTCCCACATTTCAGCTGACCTTCAGGGTGCCTCGGGGTGTGGTGGGCGTGTGCAAATGAGCAGGGCTGGAGGGAGGCTGAGCAGTGGGTGCCCATCCTTCAGGTATGCTTGTTCTGGATAAGGATGAGCTTGTTATTGACAATGATGTCACTGGACAAAGTCCAAGGAGGGAGGATCAGGAGTGGGGGTTCCCTGTGGTGGGAGGTTTGAGCAAGATGGGGACTCAGACACCAGCTCTGTGGTGACGCATGCACCCCTCCTCCCCTCCCACCTCCCTGGGTCTGCCATCTTCCCTGGAATGGCTTCTGCCTGTCATCCAAGCAGATGTCCCTCCCTTCCCTCTCCCACAGCAAGGCGGAGAGGTGGGGTCCACGGGGTAGCAGACAGAAAGTCTGGGTGAGCTCTCAACCCCTCAGGAATTCCCACCTGAAATCTCAAGATCCAAGCTGGGGCAGTGCTGGCCTGTGGCCCTGGGCATCAACTGAGCCAGCCTGGGGAAAATCTGGAAAGAGGGCACCACAGTGGGGTGGCTGTGAGGCCTGATTTTGGTGCCCTGTGGTGCTGGGCCACCACTAAGTGCTTGAGGTGAGTTACGTAACCTCCAGTCTGCAGTGTCCTTATCTGTAAAATGGAGATAATGATACTGCCTACCTCTCAGTGTGGGCATGTTAAGCACTGCGTAAAGGCAGGTGCTGTTATGATTATGTCACCTCGTTGTTCTTGGCAGACTTGCTGAGAGGACGGTGGCTGCGCCCCGATACCTTGTCCTGGCTCCCCTCTCATCACCCCCTCCTCCAGCTGCTGTTTCTAAACCCCAGCTTCCTGACCCCTGCTCTGGACCCTTGTCTGACAGCCCCCAGAGGGACTCATCATGTCCTTAATTGCAATTCTCTTGCTCAGCAAAGCCATCAGCACCTAATGTCCCATGTCATTGCTGGTTCTCTGTCTGCAGACACCTCACTCCTCCTCGGAGCTGCTTAGCCACGCAGGGTAGCTCCATCTGGCCAGGAATGGCCACGGCACGGAGCAGTGCCAGGACCTTCTAGGGATGCATTGGTGACAATTTGCTTACAAATAATTTAATATCAGAGGGCAAAAGACTTCAGGACTCTATCCCTGGCTCTTTCTGCCACTATGAACCTCCACCCTATCTCCTCCTTGAAATCACAGAGGTACCGCTTCTCTCCCCACCAAGACCTTCCCCATCTCCTGCTGAGCTGGCGCCAAACCCAGTGAAGAACTGCTGTCCCCCCGCCTGACTTGGCTTTGAGGCCCTTGCTGAGTGTTTAAGATGGGGCCCAGTAAAGAGCCAGAGCTGGGGAAGGGGAACTTGAAGGAAGACTTGGAACCCCCAGAAACCAGGATCAAGGGAGAACTTATCCCAGGAGTCTGAATTCCCATTCTCTGGGCCCCAGCGCAGAGCCCCCTACCGTGGGCAGAATCTCTGCTAATCCAGTCAAGCCACTGCTGAAGCCGTCCTCACAGGGTAAACAAGAATTCTGGACAGAAATATGGTGATAGGCATTAATCAGGCTGCACTTTGACCCACTTCTTTGTAACCGACAGTCATGTAGCACTTGGCACTGGTCATTTGCATCCCAATTATTCCTATAGATAAGATTTCTGATGTTAGAAACATAAGACTTTTGTTTAAGAATTACTTAAGCAGATCCTGAATTCCAGTGAAACAGCTGACACCAACCAGTTTGAAGACCCCCAAAGAGGAACCGAGTCAGGGTGAGAACACAGTTTCTTCATCTTCCTGTCCCATAACTTCACCCTGCACTCGAATCAATTGACAACCTCCACACTCTGGCCCACTCCAAAACCATTAAAAACCCTAGCTCCAGACTCCTTGGGGAGACAGATTTGAGGTTTCATTCTGTCTCCTGGTTTGGTGGCCCTACAAATAAACCTCTTTCTCTGATGTAACCTGGTGTTTCAGCACATTGACTTGTCATGCACAATGGGCAACAAACCTCTTACGGCTACACTGCTGCCCCTCCTCCCAGCCTCAGCACCCAGGGGCACCCAGGGTCACAGGGAGCAGCTTCCTCAGGAGTCCACACCCAGGCCTGGCCTGAGAGTGGCTTGCTTAGGCTGCCTGCCCCCCACCCCCAGGATGAGGCCAAAGTATGTGGGCAGTTCTAACAGCCAGCCCAGTCCAGTCCAGGACAACAGACTTTGTTCCCAGGGAGCCCAGGGACACCCCAGGTTCAAAAGAGAGCTCAAAGAGAGGCCCTTCAGGGGAGCAGGAGCCCTCCTGGCTGCAATCCTGGTCCCCCCACCTCCAGTACCCCCCATGTCCAGCCATGTTCTGGCCACCTCCACTCCCAGGCTTGTGGGGGATTTGTCTCTCTCACCATGAGCCCAGGAGCAGACAGAGAGCCCTTTGCTAGTTTCTCTCAGCACTGCTGGGATCCACTGGCATTCTTACAAAGAACTTCCATAAATACTAAGGGAGAACAAAAGGGAAGTAATTACAGAAAATACAAACAGCATGAAAATAGTCAAGTTTTTAAAGTACTGGTTTTCCAGGCTCAGACAACCACCCTGGAGCCCCGGGGGCTGGTCTGCCTTCCCAGCAGGCCCTGTGCCAATGGTCCTACCTTCCCAGACTAGCCTGGTGCTGTCCATCAGGATCTTGGCACCTGCAGGTCTGGGGGCCAGGACGAAGCCCCCATCTTTCAGTTCTAGTTTTCCATGTGAGGATTTGCCTCACCACAGCTGGCCACTGGAGCCGTAGCATCTGACACACTGAATAACTCACCTTTCAGGTACACACAAAGGCCTCAACCACCTGGAGAACACCTGCTGCAACAGGTAACACCCCCGTGTCCAGGCCCAAGGCCTTGTCCACTGCACACCCACCACCCAGCCCTGTTTTCACTACCATGATGGACAGCTGTTGGAGTTAACTCTCCAACTATCCACGAACTCTGATCCATCCTGCTCACACACAGCAGTGAGCACATCAAAGCCATTTGTTAAATGTGACCCAACCCCCTGAATCGACACTGGCTGGATTAGAAAAGGCACCTGAGCCAAGTTGGACCCATGAGAATTCAGTCTTTGGCGTACCGGAGTCAGGGCGCGGGGACAGTCTCTTCAGAGAGTTCTCTGTCTATTCCACATATATTTGGGAGCTGTGGGTGGCCACTTTGGGTCATGAGGTCTGCCCACAGAAAGAAAATGAGGCAGGTGTGCGGGAGAGACGGTGACCTGGAATTCACTGGCTTTGCTGGCCTTGAGAGCCTTCCTTGCTGAGGCTCCACCACACTCCTGCCTTTAGGTTCTACAAGACACTCCTAAGTTCTTTCAGTAAATTGCCTCTTTGAACTTAAATGCTAGTTTGAGTGGGTTTCTGTAACTTGCAACCCCAGAATTTCAACCCCTCACCACACTGTGATAAAAACATAGTGTAGCTGGGGCCCAAAGAGGACCAAAGCTGGGCACTTGCTGGGGACTTGCAGGAGGAACTGAGAAGGCCCTTGGAAATGGGTGAGAGAATGGAGGGGCACCAGGTGTATCTCTTCTCTGTAGGGCAGCTGTTGGGGTGGGGACTCCGGGGAGCTCATGAATGGGGCAGGTCTAGCAAAGGAGAGACATTTTAGAGCACTGCTTGTCCCGTAGGATCAATATCAACTTGTCAGTAAACGGACTGCTGATACAGCAGGATCTTTAAGCCCGAGTCCCCACACTCTTTCCAGCATCCCACCTTCTGGCCAGACACCCACTCCCAACCTCTGCCTCCGTGGCCATGTAACGCACCAGACTAGGAGTCTGAAATCCGAGTTTGAGCCCAGTTCAGCCACTGATGGACTGTGTGAGTTTGGGCAAGTAACCCCACCTCCCTGGGCCTTGGCCCCCTCATCCAAAACATGGCCCCCACAATCCCCTTCTATTATGCAAGGTTCCTTCGAATTCTGCCCTCCCTTCTCCGCTCCCTTCCTCCTTTGCCCCTTCCTTCTGCTTGGCACTTGCCTGCCCAGCAAGCCTCCCCTTCTGATCCATGCAGTTCAGTGCACTCCCACCTGCTTCCTACAGCTCAGGAAACTGAGGGACAGGCACTGGTGTGTACGGTGCCTTTGAATCTTACTTTCAGTTAAGATGCTCACCCAGTCTCCTCTTTCAGAAGGAGACCCTCTGAGGGCAGAAATCTGGTCCTCTTCTCCTTCTAGACCACTCAGCGTGCCTGGAACAGGGCTGAGCTCAGAGCGGGGTGCCTGGATGAGCCCTGCCCTGCCGACCTGCGCCCTGACCTTCCCTCCTGACCTTTCCCATCCCCTCTCCTGGCAGGGAGGATGCTCCAGAGCCAGCATTCCAAACTAAGCCAGAGTTGGGGATCCCCAGCCTCTCCAGAAAGCCAGCTCCAGCCATGGGAGGGGACATTGTTGGCTGTTTCTTCCCCACAGGCCTGCTTTCCTCACCCCTCACCCTTCTGTCTGCAGGGGAGGCGGTATGCCTCACCTGAGCCAGTCACCACAGCTCCAGTGCAGCTGGCTCCTTCCCTTCCTCTCCCGCTCCCTGGCATAGACTGGAACACCATTCTCCTCCCATCGCCCATCCTCAGTCGCCCCTCGCCTCCCCACCCCCGCCTTCCCTTCCCATGCTGGCGTGTCTCCCCCCCAGGCAGCTGGGAGCAGGGCGCCTTCGATTTCTCTATTCAGTCTGAGGCGTAGCAATTTTCTGCTCTCCCATAATTAGGGGAATTTTAAGCAAACTCCCCGACGGATGATTACAGCAGGTTCAATCCCGGCTCCTTTGATCAGGGAAGAATGAGGACGTTGTTGGAATATTCCTCAACCTGCTGGCCAGACAGGCTCTGCGGCGCACGCCCGGCTCTCGAGCCCCCCCTAGAGGGCTTTGAACTTGTGTCCTGGCATCTGAGTGTCCCTGGGTGCTGGAGTCTCCCCAGGAGAGGACTGGGTTCAAATTCTGCCTCATGAAGAATTATCCCAGATGTAGCTTCTCTAGCTTTGGGCCAATATCTGGGTTCAGAGCCAGAGTTGGAGGTGTTCTCTTGGGTAGGAAGGAAAATTAAAGGGTCATGTAGGGCAGTCTCCCAGGGTTTCGGTGAATGGCTGTGCAGGTCATACACCGTGCCCTCTAGGGACATTATTCTCCCTGTAGCTTGTGGGAATGGGACTCCTAGGGATGTGCAGTGTCCAGCCTGCACAACACAACTGACAGGTTGAACTGCTTGAATGACTCCACTTTTCTAAAATGGCAGAAGAGCCACCTCCTTAGAGTTGAAAGGGGCTCTCCTCTGTTTAGTCCGTTTCCTTCACCTGTTGTGCCTGCCCAAGGCAGTGTGGAAGAGAGAGAAAAGCATGGCCTTTGCAGCCGCAGACTAGAGGGGAATTCCAGTTTGAATGCTTCCTGGCCGTGTAACCTTGGGTTAATGAATGAACCTCCCTGAACTTTAATATCAATCTTAAAGGACTGTTTTGAGGATTAAGTAAGAAATGGACTAGAACATTGCTTGGACCTTATGGGTCCTCAATAAATATCACTCCCTTCTCCTTTCCCTGCCCATGTCACACTCTTAAACATTTAATCTTCCCAGGCAAACCCTATTCTCTTCTGTCTGCCCCAGCCCCGAGTCCCCCCGAAGGCTGTGCCAGATAGCAGACTGGATAGCTATGTGTGTGTGTGTGTATGTATGTGTATATATATATATGCGTGTGTGTGTGTGTATATATGTGTGTGTGTGTGTGTGTGTGTGTGTGTGTGTGTATATATATATATATATATATATATATATACACACATTTTTTGGGGGGGTTGGAGTCTTGTTCTGTCACCCAGCCTGGAGCACAACAGTGTGGTTTTGGGTCACTGCAACCTCTGCTTCCTGGGTTCAAACAATTCTCCTGCCTCAGCCCCCCCGAGTAGCTGGGACTACAGGCGTGTGCCACCACACCCGGCTGATTTTTGTATTTTTAGTAGAGACAGGGTTTCACTATGTTGGCCAGGCTGGTCTTGAAATCCTAACCTAGTGATCTGCCCACCTCGGCCTCCCAAAGTGTTAGGATTACAGGCGTGAGCCACCGCACCCGGTCCAGACTGGGTATATTAATAGACTACTAATGTCTCTGGCATCCCCGAGCAGTGGTCCTGGCTTTTCCGTAGGTTAATTAGGCCACATTTCAGGATAATTACGACTGTATATTCCTACACTAATTAAGTGGCTCTAAACCCTCTCCACAATGCAGCTCTGCGCATCATAATGAAGCCTTACCCCGAAGTTCCTGTCTCAGCCACGGAGCCCTGCGAGCAGCCTGTTGTCCCCACTCCCAGTCACGGGAAAGGCTGCATCTGAACCATGGACTTGAAAAGGACCTGTTTTCCTGGGATCATGTCGAGATGATTCCCAATGAATGTTGGATGAGGCTTTGCCTTGTTCCTCTTGTTTTCACAAGGAGAGAGAGGAATAGAAATACAGTGTTGATATAGGTTTATCTCCTTCTCCTCCCCGCTCTGTTGAGTAGATGTAAGTGGATTCCCAGGGGATACAGGTGGGCAGGGATGAGAAGGTGATGCCTGCATGTCTGGGCATAGGGATGTGTGTGTCACACTTCGGTGAGCGTACGTGAGAATGTGTCTGCTATAGCTATTGTTCACTAGGGACTTACGTCTAACATTAGCCAGCCCAGTTCATGACTACCCAATGGTGAAAACACGTGAACCAGAAAACACCTGTTGGAGAGGGCTGCATTGATCTTCTCATCCCCAATTGTTTTGTTCTTTAATTTTTTTTCTTATTTTAGAGACAGAGTCTCTGTATTAGTCTGTTCCTCACACTGTTATGAAGAACGACTGGATATTGAGTAATTTATTTTTTTTAAAAAAGAGGTTTAATTGGCTCATGGTTCTGCAGGCTGTACAGGAGCCGGGGTGGGGAAGCCTCTGGAAATTTTCAATCATGGTGGAAGTGGAAGCAGGCACGTCTTAGATGGCCAGAGCAGGAGAAGAGAGAGAAGGGGGAGGTGCCACACATTTTCAAACAATCAGATCTCATGGAAACTCACTATTACAAGAATGGCAAGGGGGAAATCCACCTCCGTGATCCAATCCCCTCCCACAGGCTCCTCTTTGAACACGGGATTACAATTTGACATGGGATTCGGGCAAAGACACAAATTCAAACCATATCCTGGTGGATAGTCTTGCTCTGTGCAACGGTGTGATCATAGCTCATTACAGCCTTGGACTCGTAGGCCCAAGCAGTCCTCTCACCTCAGCCTCCTGCATAACTGGGACTACAGGAGCACACCATTGCACCTGGTTAATTTTTTTTTTTCCAGAGACTGGGTCTCACTACGTTGCCAGGCTGGTCTTGAACTCTTGGCTTCAAGCAATCCTCCTGCTTTGGCCTCCCAAAGTGCTGAGATTACAGGTGAGAGCCACTGTGCCTGACCTGTTTTATCCTTAATGGACCTTGCAAATTAGGCTGCACACACCTGGTGTTGGCCAGCCCTTCAGGCTAATGTCAGGATTAGCCTGAATTATGGAGTTGTCAGAAGATCTAATTTTGAGTCTTGGCTCTACCACTTGCTGATTACGTTACCTTAAGGAGGTCATTTGGCCTCCTGAGCCTTAGCTTCTTATCTGGAAGATGAAAATATTACCGACTATCTCACAGAACTGCTGAGAAAATTAAATAAGACATGAGGATGGAGCCACTGACCCCATGTGAGAAGGCCGTGAATTCTGAGCTGTTCTTTCAGCCATGGAGAGGGGCTCACGTGGAAAGGGCCACCCTCCCTTCCGGGTCCTCTATTTGGTGGCTCTTGGTCCTGGTGTGTTCCATCCGTGTTCATGGGCACAGAGGGTCAGAATCCAGGACGTCATTGCAGTAGCACCAGCGTTCACCACTAGGGCTCACCGGGATGCATGTGTTCTCCTGAATGAGGGAAAACACGAAGCCCCTCTCATCTTGTACTGCAGGGAGCTTGGAGAGGCCATGATGGGTCAGGACAGCCGGTGGAGGGTGGATATGAAGATGTCCGGAAAGGGTTTCTGAATCAACAATGCACGGACCTCGATCCCAGGCTTGCAGTCCTTAAAACCCCTGGCCCCTCTGCCCTTGAGAGCAGCTTCATTCCCCAACCCTGATCCCTGTGGTCCCACCTCCCCCGCGGTTCTGGGGCCAGCAGCCCAGGCAGCAAAGAGGAAAAGCGAAGACATGTCCTTTTTCTTGCTCTCTTTCTGTGAAGAGGTGGCTCCAGGCACTCTGAGTAAGACACTAATCAAATAAGGACAGGTGACAATACACCAACATCTGTGGAAGCCAAGGAGACACTTGGCTGTCCTCAGTAACAGGACAGGGAAGGGAGGCAGCGTTTATTTAACCTGGTTGTCACACACCGCCCCTGGCTTCTTTGACAAGAGAGCACTGTGTGAAGGCACAGATAAGCTCTGCTGGAAAATTGACAGCAATGAAGGAGGCCCGGCCTCTCCACTGCTGTGGCCTGTGGATTATGGCTCTGTTCAAATGGAGGTGAGAGGCATGCGCAGCTTCCCCGAAACACGATCTGTAGGTGCAGGGGGAAGGAACCTTGTTCTCCGTAAGGAGGGAGGGAAAGCCCACCCTGGGCTAGCAGGAGATAAGAGCTCAGAGGATGGTCCTAGCTGACTTTTGATGGAGAAGGGAACTTGCTTTCTTGGTAGAGATGCAGAGCAGGTCCAAGGTGGACTTTCTACTATTTGTGCTGAGGGAAGTGAGAAAGGGTGGAGCATAAGGCAGAGGCTCAGCACATAGGAGTGGTGAGTGAGCTGGTCACAGTGAGCCTGCACAGCCAGACTGTGCTCACAGACCTCCCTGGCAGCACAAACAAAGCTTGTAAGAGATCTCAGTCGAGGAGGAGTCTCTACTGAAGTGGGAGGTTGGGCAAGAGATGGGGGCGGCAACAGAGCGGAGCCACAGAGGCCAGGCTAGGGAAACAGATCCTCTTGCATGTGGCTCTCACACTCACTTCTTGTGCACAGGAAGGCATGCACAATGCCTATTTACACACTTATGCACGCCCATACGTGCACAAACATCTGTGCATGCACACTGCTATGGTGGTATATTTGTTTATTTTTGAGGTAGGTTCTCACTGTGTTGACCAGGCTGGAGTGCAGTAGTGCAACCATGGCTCACTGCAGCCTCTCTCTCCTGGGCTCAAGGAATCCTCCTACTTCAGCCTCCTGAGTAGCTGGAACTATGGGCATGCACCACCATGCCCAGATAATTGTTTTATTTTTATTTTGTAGAGACAGGGTCTTGCTACATTGCTCAGGCTGCTCTCAAACTCCTGGACTCAAGTGATCCTCTCACCTTGACCTGTCAAAGTGTTGGGATTATAGGCATGACCCACTGCACCCAGCCACGGTTTGATTATATGAGCTCTCTAAATCTTATGTTGAAATCTAATCCCCAATATTGGAGGTAGGGCCTTGTGAGAGGTGTTTGGGTTGTAGGGTTGGAACCTTCAGCACCATTCTCATGGGAGTGAATGAGTTTCCACTCTTAGTTCCCACAGGATTGTTGGAAAGAGTCTGGCACCCTCTCCCCTCTCTCTCTTGCTTTCTCTCTTACCATGTGACCTACACATGTGTCTCTGTTTGTCTTCTGCCATGAGTGGAAACTTCCCAAATCCCTTACCAGAAGCAGATGCTTTGGTGCCATGCTTCTTGTACAGCCTGCAGAACCACAAACCAAAGAAATGTCTTTTCCTTATAAGTTACCCAGTCTCAGGTATTCCTTTATAGCAATGCAAATGGTTTAAAACATAGACCTGGTGTTATGACTGAATGTTAATCCCCCCCGCCCCACGAATTCCTGTGTTGAAGCTCTCACCCAAAATGTGATGGCATTTGGAGACAGGGCCTTTGGGAGGTGACTAGGGTTAGATGAGTGTAGGGTACTCATGATGGTGAAACCAGTCCAATTTCCCCAGTAAAACTGAAACTTGAGAAACTTACATTTGTTTTATTTGAGTTCCTTTCTCAGGAAACTGTTAGTTCTCTAAGATACTATCAAGAAAATAGAACAGGCTTGGTGTAGTGGCTAACACCTATAATCTCAGCACTTTCAGGGGCTGAGGCAGGAGGATTGCTTTAGCCCAGGAGTTCAAGACCAGCCTGGGCAACATAGTGAGACCTTGTCTCAAAAAAAAAAAAAATTAGCTGGGTGTGGTGGCATATACCTGCAGTCCCAGATACGCAGGAGGCTGATGTGGGAGGATCACCTGGGCCTGGGAGGCTGAGGCTGCAGTGAGCTATGATTGCTCCACTGTACTCCAGCTTGGGTGAAAGAGCAAGACCCTGTCTCAAAAAAACAAAAGCAAAACAAAACAAACAAACAAAAAAACCGAACAAACTTCCCAGATCACCACATCCAATTGGACACACCTGCTGCCTGTTGACCAACTCCTCTGCCTTACCACTCCCTAAGTCTCCGTTATCTTAGCCCCTAACTTTAGTCAGTTAGGGAGACAGATTTGAGACCAGTCTCCCATCTCCCTGCTGATGTCACCTGCATTAAAGTGTTCTTCCTCAGCAATACTTGTTGTGTCAGTGATTGGCTTTCTGTGCAGCGAGCAACTGAACCTAGGTCAAACCCCTGGCATTCAGCAACAATGGGATTAGGGCCCTTATAAGAAGAGACACAGAGAGCTCCCTCTCTTTCTCTCTCATCCTGCACATGCACTGAGGAAAGGCCATTTGAGCACATAACAGGAAGGTGGTGTCTGCAAGCCAGGAAGAGGGCCCTCACCAGAACACAGCCATGCTGGCACTCTGATCTAGACTTCCAGTCTCCAGAGAGTAAGAAAGTCCATTTCTGTTGGGTAAGCCAATGATATTGTGTAAGCTATGATATTGTGCTATGACAGCCCTAGCAGACCAAGGCCCCCATGTAAGCACACATGCATTAATGTGAGCGAGCAGAGGGAGTCCTGGCTGGAGCACTCATTCAAGGCTGCAGTGTAGCCTTCTGCATAGTTCACCTTGCTGAGCCTTGGTGTCTCCTTCTCCTCAGGGGGTTCACACTCCCTTCCTTGCTTACTTCAAAGAGCTGCCAGGAAAATGAAACAGAAGAAAGATGGGAAGGCTCTCTGCAGACAGTAGATCTGCTGCAGCCCTGAGGCCCACTGAGGGCTCTATTGTGGTTCTCCCCAGGCCTATCCTGACCAGGGGCCAGGGCACTGGTGGCAGCTCCCTGTGCCGCCTCCAACAACCTCCACCAGGTGGGGAGGAGGAAGAGGCCTGGGAATCCTTGCTGTCTCCTCCCTTGCCCTTGTCAGAGCCATGGGGGATGGGAAAGGGGCTCTGAGGTAGCCACTGTGCTTCTCCAGCTCAGCCCCAGTAACCCACAAAGCCTATCATTCAAAACCCACACAGCCCAGCACCCCCAACCCACACAGCCCAGCAACCCTAACCTACAGAGTCCAGCACCCCAGCCCACACGGCCATGGCTGTTCAGGGGTGCAGTGCTGGCCTTCTCTGTCTGAAGGGACATGAGGGACAAGAGCAGGAAAGACCAGAGGACCCAGAAACTCCCCACCCAGAGACTAGGACAGACTATGAGGGCTGTGATCTGCTCTGATCACAGCCTCTCCACTGCAGAGGGCCTGGGAACCAGGTATCCCTCTGGATATGGGGCAAGAGGGCCATGGAGCTGGTGGGCTCAGGAGCTGATTTGCCTTTGTGTGTCCTGAGCATGTGGAATTGGGGCGAGGGGTGGGATGAACCCTCATTGTGGCAAAGGGGGGTCCGTGAGTAGGGGTGGGCTGAAGCTTTGTCTCCAGCTTCCTAATGAAAGGAGGCCTTTTGAGTCCCATCCTGACCACTCAGTGCTGTAAGAAGGAGAGAAATGGGGAAGGATGGAGAGGAAGACTTAGTGTCTCTGCCCTTTCAGTGGGTATGCCGGGCGCTGGCACTCTGAGGTGATGTCATGGAGCCCTCCCAGCTCCAGAGACAAATGTCCAGATGTACCACGTGCAAGAGAAGCAGAGAGATGGGTACCTCTTCCTTCCTGTCACTTCGTATTTGTTACAAACATAGACTCTGGAGTCACACCGACTCAGGTCCAATCTGGACTCCAGTACGCTCTAGCCCTGCCACTTCAGCTCCCTAAGTCTCAAGCTGCTCATCTCATCTGTGACATGAGTATAACCATAATGTCTACATTATACAGAGTTGTGTAAATGAAATAAGGTGGTGCTTGTAAGATGCTCACAGAGGTCCCAGCTTGTGATGACTCCGAATGGACATGAATGGTGGCTCTCCCATTACCTTGCATTCCCTCCTGTCTGTAACTGCAGCTTAGGGTGGCCTCCCCTCACTAGTTTCCCACAGTGGTAAATGCTATGTGTAAAGAAGGCAAAGATGGTAATGCTGAGTGAGCAGAGGGTTGACTGCTGTAGACAAAGTGGTCAGGGATGGGCCCTGTGAGGAGGTAACATTTGAACTGAGACTCGATTTTTGTCGGCAATACAAAAATTGGCAGAGATTGGAAGGGTGGAGTGGTAGGAGGTCACTTCAGGCGCCAGGAACAGCAAGTGGAAGAGCCCTGTGAGGGGAGGAAGCTCAGCATCTTCAAGGTGCTGGGAGAGGGCCAGCATGGCTGGGGTATCACAGATGAGGAGAGGGATGAGAGTGCCAGAGACTTATTCAGGGACCAAGTGCCTCCAGGACCCAGGACAGGGCCTGGCACAGGGAAGAAAAGGAATCAATATTCTTGAATGAGGCAATGAGGGAATGAGGGAATGGGGGAATGGTCCCTGGAGCTCAGGTCCTGGAAATAACCTTTTCCTAGCCCTCTTGACTTCGTCAGTTGTGGCACAGAGACCAGCGGGGTTGGGGACTCAGATCTGGGGAATGTTCATTTCAACTAAATCTAATTATGTGGATATAAGAGGTTAAATTAGAGTCAAGAAGCTCTCCTGGCCAGGTGTGGTGGCTCATGCCTATCATCCTAGCACTTTGGGAGGCCAAGACTCATTTCAGCCCAAGAGTTTGAGACCAACCTGGGCAACATAGTGAGACCCCATCTCTACAAAAAAATTTAAAAACTTGTGGAGGCTGAGCCCAGTGGCTCAGGCTTATAATCCTAGCACATTGGGAGGCCAGGGCTGGCAGATCACTTAAGTTGAGGAGTTTGAGACCACCCTGGCGAACATGGTGGAACCCCGTTTCTACTAAAAATACAAAAATTAGCCAGGTGTGGTGGCACACAGTGTAATCCCAACTACTCAGGAGGCTGAGGCAGGAGAATCGCTTGAACCCAGGAGGCGGAGGCTGCAGTGAGCTGAGATTGCACCACTGCACTTTAGTGTGGATGACAGAGCAAAACTCTGTCTCAAAAAAAAAAAAAAAAGAAAAGAAAAAAAAAATGCGTGGAGGCGATCACCTGTGATCCCAGCTACTCTGGAGGCTGAGACAGAAGGATCACTTGAGCCTGGGAGGTCGAGGCTGCAGTAAGCTGTGGTTGTGCCACTGCACTCCAGCCTAGGTGACAGAGTGAGGCCTCATCTCTAAAATGAAATAAAATAAAATAAAATAAAATAAAATAAAATAAAATAAAATAAATAAATAAAATATCCCAGGGATAGAGAGAAAGAATATTGAAAAATTAAGAGATGCGGAGGCTAGGAAGGAGAGGGCTAATAAATACTTACATGTTTCTACAATGAGTTTCTGAAGCAGGAGAAAGAGTACACAAAAAGGAGAAAGTATTTTAAGAAAGTGACTTCACATTTTTCAGAACTAAAGAAACATATGAGCCCTCAGACAGAAGGGGTTAAAGGAGTACTGAACCAGATAGAAAAGGAAAAAACCTTATATATAGACACATTAGAGTGAACTTCTCAAAAATTGTTCATAGATTTTCTTTTTTTGGAGCAATTTTAGGTTCATGGCAAAAGTGAGCAGAGTTTCCATATACCCCCTGCCCTCCTCACTTGGTGCCACTATCAGCATCCCAGCACTAGAGTGGTATAGTTTTTACAACACACAACTATCATCAAAAATCCGTAGTTTGCATTATGGTTCAGTGTACATCTAAGATTTGTGTAATTTCCTGAAGTAGGTTATGCTACAATGAAAAAAAAACAGACTGAATGGAAAGGATTTATTTCAGTAATGCAAAAGTAGTTCAATATTAGAAAGTACAGTATATCAATGTAATCCATCACTTTAAAGCAGAAGTTAGACAACTTTTTCTTGTTGAAGACCAGATAATAAATCATTTAGGCTTTGTGGGCTAGCTGGTGTCTATCTCCTTATGCAACTCTTCCATTGTAGTGTGAAAGCAGTCATAAACAATATGTAAATAATGGGTGTGGCTCTGTTCCAATTAAGCATTGTGAAAAACAGGCAGCAACCCAACTTGGTCTACAGCCTACATTTTGTCAACCCTGATTTAAAGGAATAAAAGAGAAAAATTATAGGGTCTTCTGGGTGGATGCAAAAAACTTCTGATAAAATTCAACACCAAAAGTTGAGTTTTTTAAAAAACTCTAAGGAAACTAGGAGCTTTCTTAACTTCATAAAAATTAGCTAACAAAACCCTGCAGCAAACTCATGCTTAAAGAAGACACTTTTTATGAATTCTTATTAAGGTTGGGAACAAGAAAATAACATCCCCTGTCACTGCTATGCTGTTCAACAGAATAATGAAGGTCATGACCCATGCAATACATCAAGAAAAAGAAATGAAAAATATAATATTGGGGCCAGGTGTGGTAGCTCATGCCTGTAATACCAGCATTTTGGGAGGCTGAGGTGGGCAAATTGCTTGAGCCCAGGAGTTGGAGACCAGTCTGGGCAATATGGCAAAACCCCATCTCTGCAAAAAAAAAAAAAAAAAAAAGCCAAAATTAGCTGGGCATGGTGGTATGTGCCTGTAGTCTGTAATCCCAGCTACTTGGGAGGTTGAGGTGGGAAGATCACTTGAGCCTGGAAGGTGGAGGTTGCAGTGAGCCGAGGTGGTGCCACTGTACTCCAGCCTGGGTGGCAGAGCAAGACCCCATATATATATATATATATATATATATGTAATATTAGAAAGAAAGAGATAAAATAGTCACTATTTGCAGATGATATGATAATTTGATGAGAAAACCCAAACGAGTCAACAGATGAACTTTTAGGACTAGTAAGAGAGTTTAGTAAGGTTCCTGGATTCTAGATCAAAATAGAAATTTGAATACACAAAACATCAATACCATTGATAATATCCATGGACAAATCCAGGTGTCTTTTTTTTTTTTTTTTAATAGAGACAGAATCTCACTATGTTGTCCAGGGTGGCCTCAAACTCTTCACCTCAAAAGATCTGCCTGCCTCAGCCTCCCAAAGTGTTGGAATTATGGGTGTGAGCCACCGGGCCTGGCTCAAATCCGAGTTTTAAGGAGTGGAAGTTTGTGCAATTTGGGGAACTCTCTTTCAGAAAAATAAAATAAAACTACAGATTCAAAATTAGGTATAAAATAAATGTTTATTTAGAGATAGAAATCACAACTAATTACAATTTTTAAAAACTGAAAAATGTAATGAGCATGACAACAGAAAAACAACATTAGAAAAATCAACTGCTGTCTTTGCACTTTTATGTTCAGATATCCAGTGAGTCAGGAGAGTGGCTGGAATGAATTCCAGGAATTTCTGAAAGTCACTCTGACACCAAGACATCTAGCCATGACTTAACTAGACCTGGATGTGATCCCGAGACACATAAATACATCCCATCAACCTCAAGTTAGTGTATCCCCATCTCAAATTCCTCTCAGCTGGAGCTCCAAAGCACTTGTGATCACTCCAGTGCCAATGTTAGGGGAGATGTGATGGAGGGAAACTTGGGATGGGAAGAGACAGCAGCCTTAACCAATTGTGGTTAAAATACTCTACTTTTAAATGTTTACAATGATAGAGGCACTTTTCTGGCCCCCTCCCAGGATCCTGGAAAGTAAACTTGCCTCTGATAATGGCGATGAAGATCACAAAGTTCCTAAGAATTAAGATAACAAAGAAGGCCCAAGAGCATACAGGAAAAAAAAAAAAAAGTGAACTTTACTAAAGGCCATTACATAAAAGACCTAAATAAATAGAAGTACTATATCCATGTTTGAGATAATTTAATCTTGGAAAGATGCCTACTAGCCCCAAATGAATTTCTACATTTAATTAAATTCCAGGAGGATTTTTGGAGAATAAAACAACTTGATTATAAAATTTGTAGAGAAGAATAGCAAATCCAATTTTAAAAGAAAAACAGGCAACATTTGTTCTGCTGATAATCAAACTATGATGACAAGGTCATAATGGTAAAAGCAGTGTGTTATTGGCATAAGGACAGACAGGCTGAAGACACAGAGTAAGAGACTAGGGACAGATGTAGACATACATACATACATTTACTAAATAAAAACAAGTCTAAATTAAAAAACTACAAGGGAATGCAGCATATGATAGAGGACACATCACAAATCAGTGAGGGAAGGATGAGTTGCTTAGTCCAGAGTATCAGGAAGAGTGGTTCACTGCTTTGGAAAGAAGTTAAGTTGGGCTCCTACTTGATACAACATTAAAAAAAAAAAAAAAAAATCCAACTGGAGAAAGACCTAAATGTGAAAAGTAAAATTATAAACAATAATATTAATAAAAGAAGGCCGGGCGCGGTGGCTCAAGCCTGTAATCCCAGCACTTTGGGAGGCCGAGACGGGCGGATCACGAGGTCAGGAGATCGAGACCCTCCTGGCTAACACGGTGAAACCTCGTCTCTACTAAAAAATACAAAAAACTAGCCGGGCGAGGTGGCGGGCGCCTGTAGCCCCAGCTACTCGGGAGGCTGAGGCAGGAGAATGGCTTAAACCCGGGAGGCGGAGCTTGCAGTGAGCTGAGATCCGGCCACTGCACTCCAGCCTGGGCGACAGAGCGAGACTCTGTCTCAAAAAAAAAAAAAAAAAAAGAAAGAAAGAAAATGTATTAAAAAAAACTGTCCAGGTACGATGGCTCAGGCTCGTAATCCCAGTACTTTGGGAGGCTAAGGCAGGTGGATCTCTTGAGCCCAGAGTTCAGGACCAGCCTGGACAACATGATGACACGCCATCTCAACCAAAAATAAAAGAAATTAGCCAGGTGTGGTGGCACACCTGTAGTCCCAGCTACTTGGGAGGCTGAGGTAGGAGGATTGGTTGAACTTAGGAGGTCAAGGCTGCAGTGAGCCGAGACTGCACTACTGTAGTCCAGACCGGGCAACAGAGCAAGACCCTGTCTCAAAAAATAAATAGATAAATAACTAAAAATAAAAATAACTCTGAACCTCAGAGTTAATTTTTTTTATTCTTTTTTTCTTTATCAGTCAAGATTCAAGTTAGTCTTTATTTGAAAAGATTAAAAATAAAAAATTACATAAACCATTAGACACAAAATTAAATGGATTTGATTACATCAACATTAGAGATTTCTGTTAATAAAAAAAAAAAAAAGACAAACGACAACCAGTATAAACAAAGTTAACAGTGGGATGACAGAGTGAAAGCAGATTTTTTTTTTTTTTTTTAGACAGTCTTGCTCTGTCACCCAGGCTAGAGTGCAGTAGTGTGATCTCAGCTCACTGCAACCTCCGCCTCCTGGGTTCAAGCGAGTCTCGTGCCTCAGCCTCCCAAATAGCTGGGACTACAGGCGCTTGCCACCACACCTGGCTGATTTTTTTTCGTATTTTTTTAGTAGAGAAGGAGTTTCACCATATTGGCCAGGCTGGTCTCGAACTCCTGACCTCAAGTGATCCACCCACCTCGGCCTCCCAAAGTGCTGAGATTACAGGCATGAGCCACCGCACCCCGTTGAAAGTGGATATTTTTAAAAGTCTAAAACTGGCAAAGGTTTACTCTCCAGCTTCTATAAAAAAGAGCAAAATCCATAAGAAAAACACATGAATCCAACGGCGGGAAAAAAGGAAGAGTATTTAAATCGGCCATTCACTGAAGTGGACAGTTGAATAACTAATAACTGTAAAAAGAATTGCCTAATCTCTTTAATTCAAATTAATATAAGAAGGTACCATTTTAACCCCTCAGATTGGCAAAAAATAGAAAATTGTAATCATATTGAGTACTAGTGAGGAAGTGGGAAAGGGAAAACCTTTCAGTCCCTCTTGTTAGGAAATGTGAACCAGGACAGCCAGGTTGCAGAGAAACCTGTATTATTAATAGCTTTGCATTGGGAGGTGGAGATTGCAGTGAGCAGAGATCATGCCACTGCACTCCAGCCTGGGTGACAGAGCAAGACCTGGTCTCAAAAAAAAAAAAAAAGTTAAGCGTGAACCTTCCCCATCACTGGTACTTACCCTTGGCATACAGCTTCAGAGAGGGGCACAGAGGCCCACGAGAGACGTGTACAAGGATGAGACAGTCATGCTGGTCTGGATCTGTGTCAGCCTGGTGTCTTTCACTAGGGGATGGGTAAATAAAACATGTTTGTGCAGGGTGGAATACCACACAGCCGTCAGAAGTAATGAACCGGGTCTTCATTGAGCAACTGGGAAGATCTCCCAGGCAAGCCAGAAGGAAGAAATGTAACGCACAGAATGGAATTGATAGCATGAATTCATTTGCTTAAATTTCAGAAACACAAACAGCACGGTGCTTTTAAAGGGCATCCATATGTCTAAATAACCAAAACCCCAAACATTAGAATAAAAGAATGTTTTGACCGCTCAAGTTTAACACAGGAGACATTTCGATGGTGGCTTATTATCCAGAAATGTTTGCTATAGAGATGCTTGCCTCTTCCTGTGCCCCTAGCGTGGGTTTTGGGGATGGGATGAGGAGTCTACTTTGCTGTAACTTGGCAGTAAGAGCAAACTCTAAGTTTAATGGCTGCTTTAGAGGCCACATCAAGTGTCTTCATGTCAAAATGGTTTCATCAAGATGTCACTTACTCTCCCAGAAATAAGTTAAAAGCCCTGTTCCGGTAAGCCCTCTGGGCTGTGGAGGGGCTAATCTTATCTTCTCTGTGAGAGTCATTTGCCCTGTGAATCTCTGCGTCGCTGAAATGAGTCATTTTAAAGTGGGAATGGCAGCCTTTCCTGGAGGACCATTCTGGGGCCAAAGCTCATGCCCTGGGGTCCCTGGCCTCAAGATCCAGCCTCATTAGCCCGGGAACCTCCCTCTTGGCCTCTCCTCTGTGATTCTGCTGTCTTCCTACTTGCATGTAAAAGCAAAAGATAAAAAAGAAGGAAAGTAAATAAGACCAAAAACATTTTTAAGCTAAAGGATGACTTAATAAAATGGTAGAGATTGTCTGGGCGCGGTGGCTCATGCCTGTAATCCCAGCACTTTGGGAGGCCGAGGCAGGAGAATCACCTGAGGTCAGGAGTTTGAGACCAGCTTAGCTGACATGTTGAAACCCCATCTGTACTAAAAATACAAACATTAGCCAGGTGTGGTGGTGGGCACCTGTAATCCCAGCTACTCAGGAGGCTGAGGCAGGAGAATCACTTGAACCCGGGAGGCAGAGGTTGGATCTATAGTTTTGGGCTGGAAATACAGTTCTCACCTCCCGAGGCACCCTCCTGGGCCCCTGCTTGTTCTGTGCCTGCCTACCATCTGCCTTCCTCCTCCCTGTGCCTGTCTGCCCATCATGGAGGGTGGAGGGGCCACAAAGTTTGGGCTTGACTCCCACTTCTGTCACCTACTAGCTGTGGGACCTGGGAAAATGGCCAAGTCTCAACTTCCTTCTCTCTATAAAGGTGAAAATCGTCACAGGCATCCTTTGGAATCCTAGGGCACTATGGAAATGGGAGGGCTTTTTTGTGAATAGAGGTTCAGTTCAGGATGGCCTCCCCCTTGAAGCCCTCCAGGAAGGAAAGAGCCTTCAGGCCTCTTCAATATTGTCCTAACCAAACCCCTCGCTCAGGCTCTGGAGCACTTAGAGTGCACTAGTTTATACTTTAACATAGTGCTATTAACACCTAAGATATCCCTTGTATGCCTGGAAAAGTGTGGTGGTTATTAGTTAGTGTTTAATAGATATTAATCGATTGATTGAAAGGTCTTCTATTCTCTTTGTTTTCCTGCTTCCCCAACCAGATTGTGAATTCTTGGAAAGACAAACCTCTTCTTCTTCCTCCCTCCCTTCCATTTATCCTATCAATCAACAAATACTTGGACATCTATTCATATTATGTTCCAAACCTTGCTGTAGGTCTCAGAGATACCAGACAGACACGGCCCTGTCCTCATGAAGCTTACATTCTTGGTGGCAGAGCAGGGAGAAGGCAGTTAAACACTTTAAAAAGAAAAATAGATAAAAACAACTACACATTTTGAGAAGCATAATGGATACAAAAAAAGAGATGAAGCTGGGAAGCAACTCGGGGAGGGGATCTACTGAAGCAGGGTGGCCAGGTCAGGCCACTGTCTGGGGAGGGCACTTTAATGGGAGAGCTGGCTATTAGGAAGGGATGGCTGATGGCTGCTGGCAGAGGTGGGAAAGAGTGGCGTTCCCGGCAGAAGAAAGACTCTGTAAGGCTAGAGGCAGCAAGCAGCCTGTGGTTTTGAGGCAGAATAGGGTCTGGAGGCAGGGAACCTAAGGCCAATTATACTGACTTCCTAAAACTAAGTCAAAAGGAAAACCCCAACACTTCACACCCAAGTAACAAAAGAACAAAAGTAACAAAAGGCTACTCCCTTTGCAACCCCCCCATCTTTTTGTGTCCCAGGTGAGAAATGGAAAGTATCTCTGACTGGTCCCTCCTGCAACCAATCAGACTGGTCACGGACCTAGTCTTCATTTGCATAGGGGTATAATTTTGTAATTTCACTTCAGGCTGTCATTGGTCCCCTCCCACAACCAGTTGGATGTTTGCATAGGGGTGTAACTTTGTAACTTCAGTTCAGCCTCTGACTGGTCACCTTCCACAGCCAATCAGACTGGTTGCAGGCCACTACTTCATTTACATAGGATGTAAACCAAGAAACCAATGGGAAACCTCTAGAGGATATTTAAACCCCAGAAAATTCTGTAACAGTGCTTTTGAGCCCCCCTGCTCAAGCCTACTCCCACTCTGTGGAGTGTACTTTGGTTTCACTAAATCTGTGCTTTCATTGCTTTATTCTTCCATTGCCTTTGTTACAGCATTTTTTACAATTCTTTGTTCAAAATGCCAAGAACCTGGACAACTCATAGTCAAAAGCCTCCACCAGTTACAGTTCCAAAGTAGGAAAAGGAGACAGAGGGGACTGGAGCAAAACTGAGGGAAGAGGACAGAGGGTGGAGAGGTGGGAGGTGAGGTTTGACCGATCATAAGGGCAGGTCTTTGCAAAGGCCAAGAAAAGGGTATGGATTTTCTTTTCAGGGCAACAGGAAGTTGTAGAAGGGTTTCAAGCAGGGGAACGATGTAACCATTTTATATTTCTGTAAAGATCTTTAGGGAGACTGAAGGGGATGTTAAATAACATCATGAGAATGCAATAAGTCACTGAGAATGTGGGACATTCCACAGGACAATGACCTATTTAAGGTGGTGGGGGCAGGAGGGAGTGGGGTGAAGAGGCCGGGGAAGTTAAAGATTCAGGAGACATGAACTCCATGCAATGGACAGGCCTCTTTTGGATCTTGACTTGTTTTGTTTTGTTTTGTTTTTGAGACAGAATCTCGCTCTGTCTCCCAGGCCAGAGTGCAGTGGTGCAATCTCAGCTCACTGCAACCTCTGCCACCCAGGTTTAAGCAATTCTCTTGC
Organism: Rhinopithecus roxellana; assembly: GCF_007565055.1. Taxonomy (NCBI): domain Eukaryota; kingdom Metazoa; phylum Chordata; class Mammalia; order Primates; family Cercopithecidae; genus Rhinopithecus; species Rhinopithecus roxellana. The sequence continues at coordinate 79,833,205 of NC_044563.1, forward strand.
CTCAGCTTCCTGAGTAGCTGGGACTACAGGCACCCACCACAACGCCATACTAATTTTTGTATTTTTAGTAGAGATTCGGTTTCATCATGTTGGCCATGCTGGTCTCAAATTCCTGACCTCAAGTGATCTGCTCACCTCACCCTCCCAAAGTGCTGGGATTACAGGCATGAACCACCACACCTGGCCTGGATCCCAATTTGAACAAATTAACTGTGAAAAGCTATTTAGCAGGCAACTGGAGAAATTTGAACGTAGAGTATTACATAATATTAAAAAGCCATTGCTCATTTTGTTAGGTGAGTTAATGGTGTAATTAGGTTAAGGGAAAAGAAGCCCTTATGCACACTGAAGTATTTACAGGTGAAATGAAAGAATGTCTGAGATTTGCTTAAAATCTTCAGAAAAAAAGTGCATGAGGGAGAATAGATGAAATAAGATTAGTACATGTTGATAATTTTTGAAGCTGGGTGATGAGTACATGGGAGTTTACTATACTAGTTTCTGAAATTTTCCATTAAAAAGTAAAAAAAAACAAAAATAAGTTCTCTAGTTTTCTGTGGTGGGGTATGTGGTGCCCAGCATGTGCAGCACCCTGGCACCAGTCCCAGAGAGTGGGAGTCTCTCTAAGGATGAAGTGAGGACTGTGGTCTGGAAGATGACATGCGTGGGGACACTTTGTGAACTGATGGGGGAGGAAGTGATAGGGAGCCATCTACGGACACTGTTCACTGCCCCCAGGCATGAGCCCAGCCTGCACCCAGTCAGAGGCAATGGAGGAGATTGACTGTGAGCAGTAGGGTCAGACAGACCCAGGGCAACCCCCAAGCTGGCCAGTTGCTTTCTGCTACCTTGGGTGGATCCTCTGTTTCTTAGCTGTGAAATGGGAGTACTTGCAGTAGCTTTCTCATTGATTGTATATTAGTCTGTTCTCATGCTGCTAATAATGACATACCCAAGACTGGGTGATTTATTAAGAAAAGAGGTTTACATGGCTCCACGTGGCCTGGTGAGGCCTCTCAATCATGGTGGAAGGCAAAGAAGAAGCAAAGGCACATCTTACATGGTGGCAGGCAACAGAGCTTGTGCAGAGGAACTCCCATTTATAAAACCATCAGCTCTCATGAAACTTATCCATTATCACAAGAACAGTATGGGGGAAACCACCCCCATGATTCAATTATCTCCAGCTGGCCCCACCCTTGACAGGTGGGGATTACTATAATTCAGGGTGATATTTGGGTGGGGACACAGAGCCAAACCATATCAGCTTGTTACAAGCATTAAATAGAATGGTGCATGTAAAGCCCAGAGCTCAATGCCAGGTGAGGGTCACTGTTCCCTTCCTGGTAGCCATCACAGGCATGACACAGGCTGCACTGAGGCACAGCAGGACTGGGTTCTGGACCCTCTTGGGACTGGTCTCCAGTATCTAGAAAACTGAGAGCTAATACATGTGTTGAAGTACATGCATCATGCGTGTGCACACACCTGTGGCTGCATTCATGCACATGCACACACACAGACATCCCTCTGAGGTGGGGGTGGGGCCCCTCATGGCAGACCTGAGCAGGCCTGGAGCTTGGCCTCCAGGAAAGGCTGTGGATGTTCCTCCCTAGAGGACCCAGCATGGAGGCGAAGGAGGGTGATGCTCAGAGGAGATTCGGCTAGGGGCCTAAGGATAAGCCTGGGCATCTGGTGAGTCCAAATGGGAGAACACAGCTAGACACAAGGGCAGCACCAAGGGGTAAGCCAGGGACTGAGGAGGTGCTGTCCTGACCAGAAAGGTATAGGCTGGGGCATGGGAAGGGCCTGGCTGGAAAGTCTTTAAATGTGAGGGAGAGCATCACCACAACTGCAAGCCCCATGAGAGTGGCTGCGTTTCCTGGGGCCTGCTTAGAGCCCTCAAGTTGCTCACCTTGAGCTGCCAAGAGCTGGACAACCCTCACAGGCCCCTCGCCACTCCTGCAGCCCCCGCATGTCTCCACAGGTTCTTTTTCTGTGGTCAGGCCAGATAAATGTAAGCTGGCCAGGCCTCCTGAGACCCTTCCTCTCTGAAGAAGCTTCTGGAACTCAGGTCTGAGGGAGAGGAGGGTTGCAGAGAGAAGTTTGGAGTATCATACTGGGGCACCCCTGGCTCCCAGGAAGGGATGCCAAGGAGGCAAGGTAGAGAGGACAAGCACCCCGCTTCCTGAAGCCTCCCTTCTCTAGACCTCAGGCATAGGACAACAGCCCACTAATTCAATCCTGTCTCTATCAGTGGGAAGAAGCTTTTAATCAAATCCTAAGTCAAGAGGTGGGGGAGAGGAGATCTATTCTTCCTTCACTTGCTCTATTCCAGATAACAATTTGGGGAGTCGCTAATCCTGCGAACATCACATTAACACCAATAAAACACCCCTACACCTCCCACTTGCTAAATGTCAACATTTATTAACTTCAGAACCCAGCACCATTTCAGAGCGGCCTCCCTGCAACACAGGCCTGGTGGGAGGAGCAGCTGGAGTGGGCCCTCAAGGAGGGAGACCTGTGGCCGTCACCGCTGGACCTGCCATGGGTCTTGCCCTGAGCCCTGGGGCAGGCCAGGATGGGGCTCAGAGCTAGCAAAGGCTGAGGCAATATGCCCCTGGCAGAAACTTGGGGACACCCGTGTTGGGGACAAGGCTTCCCTTGCTTCCCCTAATTCAGAGGACCTTGGGGAAGTTCCTCTCCCTATCCCTCATCCTAGGAAAGAACAGCTCCCCTTCTAGCTTGGCCCAGGCCCTCCCCTAATTTCCCACTCCCTCTCCTGGTAAAGAAATCAAGATATTTTTTCTTAGACATATTTTGAGTTGGGTGTCAGAGGGCCAGGAAACAGAAGTGGCCCTGCAAAGCTGTCTTTTGGTGGGAGATTTGCATCTGCAGAGAATCTGCATTGATGCAGCCCAACCTTCCCTCATCCTCAAGGCAGTAGATAAGCTTCTGCACCCCATCGTGGGGGTGGGTCTTCATTCTGAAGGCTCTTGTGTCACATAAAACTATGATCAAATAAAGTTGTATGTCTTTTCTCCAGTTAATCTGCCTTTTGTGAGCTGATCTTTTAGTGAACCTTCCAAAAGTGAAGGGAAAGCTTTTTTCTCCCACTACACCTGGGAAGGAGTCCTGGTGACATTTGAAGGAGAGTGTCCTGCTTGCACTTGGGCCCTCCCCAGGCCAAATATGACTGGGACCTGTGGCCCCTTTGACACAAATCAGAAGACCAGATGCAGAAGGCTAGTGGGTCTGCGGGCCTGGGGCTCAGGGCCGGGAGGGCAGATGAGCTCGTCCTCTGTGCAGTCCCCAGCCAGCTCCACCTACCTCAGGGCACTCAAGAGCCTTTGCAGCTGAGGAGATGTCCAGGAGGCCCAGCAGTTTCCAATAGCTGAGCTCTTGAATCTGGGAAATCACCTTCAAATTTTCCTTCTTAGGAACCCTTCCCTCACATGGGGGTGAATATGAATACCCCAAAGGTAGTCACTGTAGTGGGGGAGTCTGAGGGCACAGTCCAAAACAACCGCAGCTTTTCTTTGAAGTTCCTTCTTTCTCCCTCTTTCTTTTCCTCTCTTTCCCTCTTTTCCTTCCTTCCTTCCTTCCTTCCTTCCTTCCTTCCTTCCTTCCTTCCTTCCTTCCTTCCTTCCTTCCTTCCTCCCCCCCCCCCTTTCTTTCTTTCTTTCTTTCTTTCTTTCTCCTCATTTCAACAGAGTCTCAGTGGATCACTGTAGCCTCAAACTCCTGGGCTCAAGCCATCCTCCCACCTCAGGCTTCTGAGTAGCTGGAATTACAGGCACATACCATCATGCCCAGTTAATTTTTTGTACTTTTTGTAGAGACAGGGTTTTGCCATGTTGCCCAGGCTGGTCTTGAACTCCTGAGCTCAAGTGATCTGCCCACCTCGACCTCCCAAGGTGCTGGGATTACAGGTGTGAGCCACCATGCCTAGCCTCAACATTCTTAAAGAACAGAAAGTCCAACTCAAAACTTCATGTCTGGCCAAATTAACCTAATAAGGAAAGGAGAAATAAGATTCTTTTCAGGCAAGCAAATGCTGAGAAAATTCATTACCACCAGACTTGCTTTACAAGAGCTCCTCAAGGAAGCACTAAATATGGAAAGACTGTTACTAACTTCTAGAAAAACACATTTAAGTATACAGACCAGTGACACTATAATGCAACCACACAAACAAGTCTACATAATAACCAGCTAACATCATGATGACAGGATCAAATCCACACATATCAATACTAACCTTGAATGTAAACAGACTAAATGCCCCAATTAAAAGGCACAGAGTGGCAAGCTGGATAAAGAACTGAGACCCATTAGTATGCTGTCTTAGAGTCCCATCTCACATTTGATGACAGCCATAGGCTCACAATAAAGGGATGGAGAAAAGTCTACCAAGCAAATGGAAAACAGGAAAAAACAGGGGTTGCAATCCTAATTTTAGACAAAACAGACTTTAAACCAACAAAGATCAAAAAAGACAAAGAAGGGCATTACATAATTGTAAAGGGTTCAATTTAATAAGAAGAACTAACTATCCTAAATATATATGCACCTAACACAGGAGCACCCAGATTCACAAAGTATGTTCTTAGACACCTTCAGAGAGACTTAGACTTTCACACAATAATAGTGGGAGACTTCAACACCCCGCTGACAGTATTAGACAAATCATCGAGGCAGAAAATCAACAAAGATATTCAGAACCTGAACTCAGCACTGAATCAAATGGACCTGAAAGACATCTATAAAACTCTGCACTCCAAAACAACAGAATATACATTCTTCTCATCACCACATGGCATATATTCTAAAATTAACCACACAATCACACACAATACACTCCTCAGTAAATACAAAAGAACTGAAGTCATAACAATCACTCTCACAGACCGCAGTTCAATAAAACTAGAGATCAAGACTAAGAAAACTGTTGAAAACCATACAATAATATGAAAATTGAATAACCTGCTCCTGAATGACTTTTGGGTAAATAATGAAATTAAGGTGGAAATCAAGAAATTATTTGAAACTAATGAGAACAAAGATAAAATGAACTAGAATCTCTGGGACACAGCTAAGGCAGTGTTAAGAGGGAAATTTATAGCATTAAATGCCCACACCAAAAAGTTAGAAGGATCTCAATTTAACAATCTAACATCACAACTAAAAGAGCTAGAGAATCAAGGGAAAACCAACATCAAAGCTAGCAGAAGACAAGAAATAACCCAGATGAGAGCTGAAATGAAGGAGGTTGAGACACGAAAAACTAGCCAAAAGATTAATGAACCTAGGAGTTGGTTAATTGAAAAAAGTAATAAAACTAGATAGACCATTAACTGGACTAATAAAGAAGAAAAGAGAGAAGGTCCAAATAAACACAATTAGAAATGACAAATGGGATATTACCACTGACCCCACAGAAAATGAAATAATTGTCAGAGAATAACATGAACACCTCTATGCACACAAACTAGAAAATCTAGAAGAAATGGATACATTCCCAGACACATACACCCTCCCAAGACTGAACCAGGAAGAAATTGAACCCCTGAACAGACAATTAATGAGCTTTAAAACTGAATCAGTAATAAATAGCCTACCAACCAAAAATAAAAAAGCCCAGGACCAGATGAATTCATAGCTGAATTCTACCAGATGTATAAAGAAGAGCTGGCACCACTCCTACTGAAACTATTCCAAAAAATTGAGGAGGAGGAATTCCTCCTTGACTCATTCTATGAAGCTAGCATCATCCCGATACCAAAACCTGGCAGAGACACACCAATTAAAGGAAACTTCAGGCCAGTAGGCCAATATACTTGATGAGCATTGATGCAAAAATCTTCAACAGAATACTGGCAAAACAAATCCAGCAGCACATCAAAAAGTTTATCCACATGATCAAGTAGGCTTTGTTCCTGGGATGCAAAGTTGGTTCAACATACACAAATCAATAAATGTGATTCATCACATAAATAGAACTAAAGAAAAAATCATGTGATTATCTTAATTGATGCAGAAAAGACTTTAGATAAAATTCAACACCACTTCATGTTAAAAACTCTTAATAAACTAGGTATTGGAGGAACAATACCTGAAAATAATAGTCATCTATGACAAACCCACAGCTAACATCATACTGAATGGGCAAAAGCTGGAACCACTCCCCTTGAAAAATGGCACAAAACAATGATGCCCTCTCTTACCACTCCTATTAAAAATAGTATTGGAAGTCCTGGTCAGAACAATCAGGCAAGAGAAAGAAATAAAGGGCACCCAAATAGGAAGAGAGAAAGTCAAATTATCCCTCTTTGCAGATGACATTATCCTATATCTAGAAAATCCCATAGTCTTGGCCCAAAAGCTCCTTACATTGATAAACAATTTCAGCAAAGTCTCAGGATACAACATCAATGTACAAAAATCACTAACATTCCTATACACCAACAACAATCAAGCTGAGAGCCAATCAGGTACATGATCCCGTTCACAACTGCCACAAAAAAAAAATAAAATACATAGGAATACAGCTAACTAGGGAGGTGAAAGCTCTCCACAAGGAGAACTACAAATCATGCTCAGAGAAATCAGAGATGATACAAACAAATTGAAAAACATTCCATGCTCATGGAGAGGAAGAATCAATATCATTAAAATGGACATACTGCCCAAAGCAATTTATAGGTTAAATGCTATTCCTATCAAACTACCAATAACATTCTTCACAGAACTATAAAAAAACTATATTAAAATTCATATGGAACCAAAAAAGAGACTGAATAGCAAAGAGTATCCTAAGCAAAAAGAACAAAGCTGGCATCACGCTACCTGACTTCAAACTGTACTACAGGACTACAGTAACAAAAACAGCATGGTACTGGGACAAAAACAGACACATAAACCAATGGAACAGAACAGAGAGCCCAGAAATAAGGCTGTGCACCTGCAACCATCTAATCTTCAGCCAAGCCAACAGCAACAAGAAATGGGGAAAGCATTCCCTATTTAATAAATGGTGCTGGGATAACTGGCTAGCCATATGCAGAAGATTGAAACTGGACCCCTTCCTTACGTCATATACAGAAATCAAGTCAAGATGGATTAAATAGTCAAATGTTATAGTTTTGGGTTTTACATTTAAATGTAAATCTAAGCAATATCATTCTATATATAGGAATGGGCAAAGATTTCATGATGAATTTGCCAAAAGCAATTGCATCACAAGCAAAAATTGACAAATGGGATCTAACTAAACTAAAGAGCTTCTGCACAGCAAAATAAATTATCAACAGAGTAAACAGACAACCTACAGAATGGGAGAAAATATTTGCAAACTATGCATTTGACAAAGGTTTAATATCCAGCATCTATAAGGAACTTAAATTTACAAGAAAAAATAAACAATCCCATTAAAAAGTGGCAAATGACATGAGCAGACACTGTTCAAAAAAAGACATACATGGGGCCAACAAGCATATGAAAAAAAGCTCAACCTCACTGATCATCAAAGAAAAGCAAACAAACCACATTGAGATACCATCTAACACCAGTCAGAATGGCTGCTATTACAAGGTGAAAAAGAAACAAAAACAAACAAAACAGTTACTGACAAGTTTGCAAAGAAAAAGGGACACTTATACACTGTTAGTGGGAGTGTAAATTAGTTCAACCATTGTGGAAAGCAGTGTGGAGATTCCTCAAAGAAATACCATTCAACCCAGCAATTCCAATACTGGGTATATATGCAAAGGAATATATATTATTCTTTAATAAAAACACATGAACATATATGTTCATTACAGTAGTATTCACAACAGCAAAGAGATGGAATCAACCTAAATGTCCAACAGTGGTAGACTAGATAAAGAAAATGTGGTACACATATACAATGGAATACTATGCAGCCATAAAAAAGAATGAGATCATGTCCTTTGCAGGAATGTGGATGGAGCTGGAGGCCATTATCCTTAGCAAACTAACGCAGGAAAAGAAAACCAAACACCACATCCTGCCACTTACAAGTGAGAGCTAAGTGATGAGAACACAGAGACAGAAAGAGGGTAACGAGACACCAGGGCTCATTGGAGGGTGGAGGGTGGGAGAAAGGAGAGGATCAGGAAAAATAACTAATGGGTCCTAAGGCTTAATACCAGGATGATGAAATAATTTGTACAACAAATCTTTTTGACACAAGTTGACCTATGTAACAAACCTGCACATGTACCTGTGAACTTAAAATAAAATTTAAAAACAGAAGTATATTTTGGGGTGAAATATTTTGGTTTCCCTTAACCTCATCTCAAACCTATTTCCAAACAGTATCACATTCACAAGTACCAGGGGTTAGGACTTGGACATAGCTTTTTAGGGGCACTATTCAATCCAATACAGGAGCCAATTTTAGCCACGCTGGGTGGTGTCAGGATACAAAGTGAAGCAAGGCCCACACGCTGGAGTCAGACAGGCTAGGGCTTGAGCTCTTGCTCTGTCACCAACCCTTACCACCTGTCTGGGTGAGTGTGCAGGTCATTAATGCTCTCATTGTTACAATATTTAACGTGGGTATAAAAATAACCATGATACGTTATCTCATGGAATTGTGGTGAAAGTTAAATGGCTGAATGGTTTGAATGCGTTCCCCAAGATGCATGTGTTAGAATTTAATCTCCAGTGTAGCAGTGTTGGGAGGTGGGGCCTAATGAGAGGCGTTTGGGTCATGAGGGCTCCACCCTCATGAATGGGTTAATGATTATTATAAAAGGGCTTGAGACTGCAAGTTTGGTCTCTTGCTCTCTCTTTGCTCTTACACCATGGGAAGATGCAGCAAGAAGGCTCTTTGTAGATGCCAGTCCCTTCATCTTGGACTTTTCAGCCTCTAGAACCATGAGCCAATCAATTTCTGCTCATTATAAAGTACCCAGTCTCAGGTGTTGTGGTACAGCAGCACAAAATGGACTAAGACAATGACCTAATGAAAAGAAAGATCTTGGAAAATTATGACGTGCTATCTATGTACAGGGTAATTAGCAAGCATCTCAACTTACTAATTGTGTGAGCTCAGGCAAGTTTCCTAACCTCTCGGAAGCTGTTTCCTCATCAGTAAAATGGAAAGTACTCACCTCACTGGGCCACCGGAAGGACTCAGTGAAACTGCATGCGAGGCACTTAACACATAGAAAGTGCTCTTAAAGTAAAAGCCATGAGCATTGTGCTGAGGCCCTTCCAGAGGGATGGGCTGGCCTAAATGTCCAGAAGAGAAGTAAATCAGACTCTTGGTTTTTGAGATTTTGTGTGGTTTTTTTTGAGACAGAGTCTCTCTCTCTCGCCCAGGCTGGAGTTCAATGGCACAATCTTGGCTCACTGCAACCTCCACCTCCTGGGTTCAAACGATCCTCCTGCCTCAGCCTCCTGAATAGCTGGGACTACAGGTGTGTGCCACCACACCCGGCTAATTTTTGTATTTTTAGTATAGAGATGAGGTTTCACCATGTTGGCCAGGCTGGTCTTGAACACCTGACCTCAGGTGATCCACTCGCCTCAGGCTCCTAAAGTGCTGGGATTACAGGCATGACCCCCCCGTACCCGGCATTTTTGAGAATTTAGGAGATTAAGCACCTGCCCCCACCCCTTGGGGATTTGAAAAGTAGGTGGGAAGAAGCTGATTCTAGGTTTTGCAAGTAAAGGGGGACCTGGTACTGCTGGGGCCAGCTTGCACCCAGGAAGTGGCTGGTAGCTGAGCAGAATGAGCCACTGATGACAACTTTGGCTCTTTGGCCTTAGGCCTAGTGGGTCCCCAGGGTTCTGCTGATCTGAGCATTTTGCTGGGGAATTTTCCTTTTCTGAAAGAGCTCAGCACTAAGGCGGTGGCATCAGCTGGGGCCTAGGCCAGGCACCTTCTGTCTATGGACTCCAGCCTGAGTTTCAGGGACATCTTGACTCACAGGGGGAACTTTTCCCTCCCACCAATCATGGCATTGGGGGTGGAGGGTGGGCAGCCACCCTGGATGACGTCACTCAGTGCACACCATTGCTGGCCCCTGTGGCTGTTGCAGGAAGAGGAGACGGGGCCCCATTTTCGAGAACTCGTCTGTGCTAGGCATCTCAGTGAAGGGGGTTGAGCCAACCGCTAGGTTTCCTCTAAGACACCAGGAAGCACTGGGGGAACCCTGGATGCACCCAAGCAGGGACTGGATCGGGGAGGCTTGAGGATTCGCTCTTTTCTCCCAAAAGGGTTGGAGGCCACTCTGCCTCAGTGCCATCCTCTACATTTGCATGACTACTGTCCTGTGAAAAATCTCCGCTTGTGAGCCAGTGCAAGTATGACTCAGCGTGTCTCTTTAATTCCCTTTGGGCACGACCATCAGAGTCAGTTTACAATAACCAGACACCTGGCTTTACAATCACTCCTCATTGTTGGCCCAAAACAGTATCCCGCAGCTCGATCACTGCCCATGTGCTAGACTTCTCTCAGAATGACTCTTATTAAAAAAAAAAAAAAAAAAAAAAAAATTCCACATCTGGTGCATTTAGTGGCCTACAGCACATGCCTTTGAGAATTCATCAAGGCAGAAAGTATTCGTTATTTGAGGATGGGTTTGATTTTTGGCAATGATGTTGAGGCTCTCTGAGTCAAGTCTGAAGATTATGTAGCAGGGAGAACTCTTTGCTTAGACCACTGCGTCAGACTGCCCTCCTCAGTCTCTGTGCTCAGCTACCGCTTCCCTTCTATAGCTCCCCTAGTCGCCAAGGCAGATGTGGCCAGACACCTCACTCTCTTGCCATCCACCCAGGGTTTCTCTGCCACCAGGGCCATGCCCAGCTCTTCCTCATCTCATGCATTTTGCACGGTTCTTCAGAAGTTCCCTAGCAGGATGGAGCCTCAATGACCCATGATGATGGCCAGCTCAGTTAAGACACCTTAGCTTGGCCTTTCTGCTTCCCTGTTTTATGCTTCCCAATCCCCCCTTGGGATTGTAGGGAACCATTGCTTTTCCCTGGAATCTCTTTCCAAAATAAGCTACTTGAACCAAAGGCTCTTTATGTGGGGGAACCCAGGCGAGGACAGCTGCCCTGCTGAATTTTTTTGTAAGGCTTTCAACAGAGCTTGAGGATGGAGTTACGGGGAGTCTATTGAGATACTGGTCATAGGAGTTCATAGTGTCCCGAGGCATCATATATATGGGCCATCTCTTTTGCTCTCTCTCTGCCCCTTTTTAAAAAAACAATTTATTTTTTAGATATAACTCACCTGCCATATAAGTCCCATTTAAAGTGTGCAATTTGGCCAGGCATATGACTCATGCCTGTAATCCCAGCACTTTGGGAAGCAGAAGTGGGAGGATTGCTTGAGTCCAGAAGTTCAACACCAGACTGGGGAATACAGTGAGACTCCATCTCTATATATAAAAAAAAATAAAGTGCAATTCAGTGGTTTTTAGTATATTTACAGAGTTGTGCACCCATCACCACATCGATTTTAGAATGTATTTATCACCCCTAAAAGAAACACGGTACTCATTAACAATCACTCTCCATTTCTCCCGCAACCTCATCCCTCTAGGCAACCACTGATCTACTTTTTGTTTGGCTATTGTGGACACTTCACTTAAATGGAATTGTATAATATGTGGCTTTTTGTGTCTAGCTTGTTTACTCAGCCTAATATTTTCATTATGAAGGAATGAAGGAAGCTCAGCAGAAGGTTCATCTGTATTGTGGCATGTATCAGTACTTCATTCTTTTTTTTTTTTTTTTTTTTTGTGAGACAGGGTCTTGCTCTGTTGCCCAGGCTGGAGTGCAATGGCATGATCATGGCTCACTATAGCCTCGAACTCCTAGGCTAAAGCAATCCTCCTGCCTTGGCCTTCTGCGTAGTTGGGACCACAGGTACTGTGCCACCATGCTGGCTATTTGTAGAAGTGAAGATTTGCTATGTTGTCCAGGCTGGTTTCAAAACTCCTGGGCTCAAGCAATCCTCCTGCCTTTGCCTCCCAAAGTGCAGGGATTATAGGCATGATTTCATTCATTTTATGGCTGAATAATAATCCCTTGTATAGATACGCCACATTTTATTTATCCATCAATCAGTTGATGGACATCCCAGTTTCGTCCACCTTTTGGCTATTAAGAGTAATGCTACTATAAATATTTGTGTACAAATTTCTTTCTGTGCAGATGTATGTTTTGGTTTCTCTTTGTTATATACCTAGGAGTGGAATTGCTTGTTCACTTTGCTCCTCTTTTAATTTTTAATTTAACAACAGTAGTTAGGTTAGACAATACATTCCCATGCTATCTCACAATTTAAAAGGTATAAAAGGAGAATTTCTATTCTCTCCTTAATCACAAGCAATATTTTCCACTTTAAATGTATTTTTTGAGATATCTCTAGCATATATAAACAATTACGAATATTTGTTCTTTCTTTTTCTATCACAAATAGTGATACAATATACGCTGTTCAGTACCTTACTTTATTTGTTAAACATTAAATCTTAGAGATTGCTCCATATCATTACAAAAGAAGCTTTTCATTTTTGTATCTATGTAGCATTCCCTTGAATGGAGAGAAATAGCTTATTTAATTTAAATGATTTCTTTAACCAGTCCCTAATTAAAAGGCATTAGGTTATTTCCAATCTTTTGTTATTACAAACAATAGTGCAATGAAAAACCTTAAACAAATACCATTCCCCACATGTATGAGTTCATCATAGGATGTATTTCTAGAAGTAGAAAAACCGTATCAAAAGGAATGTGAACTTGGCTCGGCCTGGTGGCTCATGCCTGTAATCCCAGCACTTTGGGAGGTCAAGGTGGGAGGATCGTTTGAGCTCAGGAGTTCAAGACCAGCCTGGGTAACATAGTAAGACCCCATATCTATTAAAAAAAGAGAAAGAAAGAAAGGTATGTGAACTTTAAATCTTGACACATATGCCAATTGCCTTCCATAGAGGATATACGAATTTACAGCCCACCAGCAATGTGTGACCTCTTTGCACATACCCTCACAACTTTGATGGGTGGAAAATGATATCTCCATGTCATTTTAATGTGAAATTATGAGTGAGTTACAGTGTCTTTTATTTCCTTTTTGTAAAATGCCCGTTCATATCTTTTGCCTGTTTTTTCAATTGATATGATCATTTTCTTGATGATTTGGGAGTATTCTTATTTATCGGAGAAATTAAACCTTTGTTTACAAGATGAGTATCTAAAACTTCTCCCAAAGGGTCGAGTCTTTTGCTTTTGTATACTATTGTTCATGAATACCCAGTATCCCTCCCTGAAAAGGCATTACATTCCCACCCTCGTGAACCAAGGTGTAGCTGTGTGACTTGTTCTGGTCAGTTAAATGCAAGTGGAAGCCCACGTGACACTTTGGACTGAAGTTTGAAGTGCTGGTGCTTTGCTTATCCTCTTTCTCTCTGACATGGGAATTGGCATCAGCAGATGATGGATGTGCCTTCAACTTGGGAGCCTAAAGTGAAAATGGCAATACTGACAACATGGGAGTGGAGGCCCCAGCCATTCCACAACAGGATATGTACTGTGGGCCAGAAATAATCCCTTGTTGCTTTATACCCCTCAGATTTTGGCTTTTTTTCTTGCTGCAGTGTAACCAGCCTATCCAGACTGATTTTTCCCACAAAGACTTTTGAAAAAAATTTTATTTTGATGAGGTTAAAATGATTAATCCTTTATTTCGGGACTTCTAGGTTTGTGCCAGAAGATCTTCCTCAATCACGCAATGAAAAATCTTAAACAAATACTATTTCCCTGCCAGGCATGGTGGCTCACGCCTGTAATCCCAGCACTTTGGGTGGAGGGCTGAGGCAGGTGGATCACCTGAGGTCAGGAGTTCGGGACAAGCCTGGCCAACATAGTGAAACCACGTCTGTAGTAAAAATACAAAAAAATTAGTCAGGTGTGGTGGTGGATGCCTGTAATCCCAGCTACTCAGTAGGCTGAGGCAGGAGAATTGCTTGAACCTGGGAGGCGGAGGTTGTGGTGAGCCGAGATCACACCACTGCACTCCAGCCTGGGCAACAAGAGCAAAACGAAACTCTGTCTCAAAACAAACGAACAAACAAACAAACAAACACCCCCAAAACCAAATATTGTTTCCCACATCTGGATTATTATTTTAAAAATCCTCCCATGGTTTGTTGAAAATGTATTATTTATCTTCTAATTTGAAATGCCGTCAGGTGCCACTCCTCTGACTGTCATTGTTTCGTAGTTCAAGAAGTGGAGCTTAGGGCAGCAGCTGCTCTTGCCTGGGCCAACCACCATAACCGCAGTGTTTGAGACTGTGGCTGCTGCTGAAAGCAACTTGACTGCAGATGTGTATTCCAATCAGGAGCTTCTCCTGTCACACAGAAGCCTAGCATTGGGCATTTCAGGGCCAGTAGGGCAGCTCCAGGGGTGTTCTTATGTGGTTCTGTTTTACCCTCCTCAGCACGTGGCTTTCCCAGACCTCATGGTCCAAGATGTCTGCTGGAGCTCCAGCCATCAAGCCTGAGTTTCAGGCAGGAAGTAGAAGGCAGGTGAGGCCAAAGGGACTATACCAGTTGTTCCTCTCCCTTTTAAGGAACTTTCTTGGATGTCTCACCTACAGTCTTCTGTTTATACCTTCTTGCCCAGAAGTTAGTCATACAGCCACACCTTGTATCAAAGGGGCAAGACATGTAGAGTTTATAGTGTTGGTGTGATGGAATGCTGGAGGTTGCTGATGAGATAGGGTGATAGATAAGTTCTCTGACAGCCTCAGAACTTTGGGGGCAGGGCCTGCTCCTAAAAAACAGAGCTCCCTGGTAGCAAATCCCAGCAGAAGGCACCACAGCCCTCCTCATCCCCTCCTTGCCTTCTGGCCACCTCAGGCCATCCCCAGCTTTTGGGGACTTCCCAGAAGGGTCCGCACCTGTGGGTGGTAGCTGAAAGCTGAGAGGGAGCCTGGCCCCTACTCTGGGAGTCAGAAGCCCTCTTGGTCTTTGGTCAATTCACCTTTGGCTAGCACTGACTAACTCTGGCTTGAATCTCTGAGCCTGTTTTTCCTTCTGTAAACTTGGGAAACTGGAGTAGCTTCCTAGGGCTGCTGTGCTAACAGAGAGAAATTACATCTAGGAGAGCCTTAGGAGGTTGCAGCTATTGATTTTGGGAGAACAAGGGAAGACTGCCTGGGAGTTCCTGCTGCCATCAGCAGGGGTGGCCTGGGTGCTGTCAGAGAGACCGGAGGAGGAGAAGGGTGTGGTGCTCCATTGCTCCCACCTTTCCCACTGCTTCCTGATTCTCCTTCAGGATTGTTCACCTGTCCGCACACCCAAAATCACCAGCACTTCCCAGCATCCTCACCCCAACTTCCCTGGCTCAAGCGTTCCTCCCATCTCAGCACCCCCAGTAGCTAGGACCACAGATGTACCACACCACACCTGGCTAATCTATTTATTTTTTGTACAGATGGGCTCTTGCTATGTTGGCTAAGCTGGTCTCAAAATCCTGGCCTCAGGCAATCCTTCCACCTCAGCCTCCCAAAGTGCTGAGATTACAGGCATGAGCCAGCATGCCCAGCCACATTTGTTTCTTGTTCTCATAAAATTCCCATGACTCTCTGGGACAGCTGTCCCTGGCAATCCAGACAGCTTAGATCTGCTAAAGCCTCCACCTCAACACTTGCCACAAAGAGTGAAGAGAGAATGAGGGCCTCATATCTACTCTTCTATGCTTCAGTCTGGAGGTAACACTTAGACCCATAGACTGCTGGCCAGAGGAAGGTGCACAGCTCTGTGACCTGCAGGCCCTGGGAAAAGTAGGGAGCACCCAGATTGAGTATCTGCAGTCAAGCCTCTGTTAGTAGCAGTAACAAATGTAGTAGCTATGTCTGCTAAAAGCCTATAGGACCATGCTACCAGTTCATGTCCAAGTTCCTGCCTAGTCCTCGATAACTATGATCTGACCCGGCCGATGCCTCCCAGCCCATCACCCCCATCCCTCTTCAAATGCATCTCGCAAAGTCCTTCCTCCCAGCCCTATTCATGCTCTTCTTCTGCTTTATCAACTGTCACCACTTCTTTCCTCTTTCCTAAGTTCTTCAGGGCCCAAATCAAGCTCAATCTCTTCCTCAAAGCCTTTTGGCTTATCCCTTAGTGCTGTCCCTTCTTTGAGCTCATCCAGGGCTGATTTTTAAGCTTCTCACTCAGCCCTGAGCATACACTCCTTCTATATGTCCTGTCTAGTGTAGGTGAAGAAAAATAAATTTGTCTTCAACCTTCATAGGTTCTTCGTTACCATGAACCCCTGTAACAGAGGACAGATTAACAAGAGAAAATAAAGTTTATTCACCTATATATTTCATATATACATGGGGGACACCCAGAGAATGAGTAGTTCTCAAAGACGCAGCTTTGAATTCTGGCTCATAAGCATCTTCAACAAAGAACAGTCAGTTTTGTTTGTTTTTGAGATGGAGTCTCGCTCTGTCGCCCAGGCTGGAGTGCAGGTGGCGTGATCTCAGCTCACTGCAATCTCCGCCACCCAGGTTGAAGCGATTCTCCTGCCTCAGCCTCCCGAGCAGCTGGGACTACAGGCGCCCACCACCATGCCCGGCTAGCCTTTGTATTTTTAGTAGAGACAGCGTTTCACCATGTTAGGTCTCCAACTCCTGACATCATGACCCGCCCACCTCAGCCTCCCAAAGTGCTGGGTTTACAGGTGTGAGCCACCGCGCTTGACCAGAACAGTCAGTTTTTATGGTCAGGTGCAGTGGCTCATGCCTATAATCTCAGCACTTTGGGAGGCCAAGGCGGGTGGATCACCTGAGGTCAGGAGTTCGAGACCAGCCTTGCCAACATGGTGAAACCCTGTCTCTACTGAAAATACAAAAACTAGCTGAGCCTGGTGGCGCACACCTGTAGTCCTGGCTACTGGGGAGGCTGAGGCAGGAGAATCGCTTCAACCAGGGAGGTGGAGGTTGCAGTGAGCAGAGATCGCACCACTGCACTCCAGGCTGGATGACAGTGAGACTCTGTCTCAAAAAAGAAAAAAACAAAACAAAACATAACAGACTTTGACTCTCCAGGGGCAGCAACTTGTGGGTAGGCAAATAACTGGCAGATAAAGGTTAGTTAGTAAAGCTTGTTAATATAGATTCCTGTGGTACCATCTTCAGGCCAGTAAGGGTCTAAAGTTATCCTCCATGGTTAGCTTGCATTCTCCTAGGTAGAAGAGGGTGTGGGATATCTTTTGTCTTTGTAAATCGATGTCCTGCTTTTGGGCACATAGAGAAGAGTAGAGAGCTTTCCTGCATCTGCTTCTAAATTGTCTTCAGCTCAACAATCCATCTTTTGGGGTGGCATGTTCTGGTCTCCCCTACTAAACTGTAACCTTTGGAGGTCAAGGGTTATATCTTTCCCTTCTTTGCCCTCTCAGTGTCCTGCTCTGTAGGGCTCCTAATGACTTTAATTCCCAAATGGCCACTAGGCACCTATTAAATAGCAAACACCATGCTAAGCACTAGGGATGCAAAGAACAGTAAAATATGACCTGGAAAAGGAATAGGATTTATATGCACCTGCTGTGTATCATCTAACGACTAAGAAAGAAAGACAGCTCTGGAGTCTGCCTGGGGTTGAATCCTGTCTCTGGTGTTAAATTAACTACAAGACCTTGGGCAAGTTACTTAACTTCTTTAGCCTGAGTTTTCTCATCTTCAAAACTAGTAATGATCATTACCTACTGTATTAGCTCCCTAGGGCTGCCGTAACAAATCACAAACTGGGTGGCTTAAAACAACAGAAATTTGTTCTCTCAAAGCTCTGGAAGCTAGAGTCCAAAATCAAAGTGTCAGCAAGGCCATGCTCCCTGGGAAGGCTCTGGGGAAGAACTCCTTCCTTGCCTCTTCCTAGCTCTGGCGGCTCCTGGCAGCCCTAGGTGTTCCATGGCTTGTAGCTGCATCATTCTAAGCTCTGATTCCATCTTTACAAGGCATCCCCTCTTACACTCTCTGTATCTCTCTGTGTCCTCTCCTCCTCTTCTAAGAAAGACACTAGTCACTGGAATTTTTTTTTTTTTTTTTTTGAGACGGAGTTTTACTCTTGTTGCCTAGGCTGGAGTGTAATGGCGCTATCCTTGGCTCACTACAACCTCTGCCTCTCAGGTTCAAGTGATTCTCCTGCTTCAGCCTCCCGAGTAGCTGGGATTACAGGTGCCTGCCACTATGCCCTGCTAGTTTATTTGTATTTTTAGTAGAGACAGGGTTTCACCATGTTGGCCAGGCTGGTCTCGAACTCCTGACCTCAGATGATCCACCCACCTTGGCCTCCCAAAGTGCTGGGATTACAGGCATGAGCCACCACAGCTGGCCCCAGTCACTGGATTTAGGGCTCACACCTAATCCAGTGTGACTTCTTCTGAACTAATTACATCTGCAAAACGCTATTTCCAAATAAGGTCACACTGTGAGATTCTGGGTTGACAAGAATTTTTGGAAGACACTTGTTCAACCCACAGCACCTGTTTTATCCGGTCATTGTGAGGATTAAATGAGATGATGCCTGTGAAGCATTTGGCACAATGCCTGGCACATAGTAAAATCTGTTGAATGTTAGTCATTTTTAGGGCAGTAAATTAATCAGCATTGTTTTCATTTGTGAACATCAGAAACCCAATTCAGTCCTTGTGTGGCTTAACGAGGCTATGGAGTGCCTTTCCCTCTTCATCGCCCAGCTTTCTTCATTGTCTTTATCCTTAGGCACACTCTCCTAGACAGGTGGCAAGAAAATCTCTCAGCAGATCTGGGGCTCCATTTAACCAGCTCACCATGCTTGATGGAAAAAGATCACCTCTTTCTCAATAGTTTTAGCCAAAGTTCCAGGGCTGAATCTCATAGAACCAATCTGGAACATGAGCCTATCCCAGAGCCAATCCCTGTGGCCAGGAGGATGCAATATCCTGAACTAGGGGATGGGGTAGAGGGTGAACCACCTGAGCTGCAAATGAGGTAAGGGTGGCTCCCAAAAGAGAAATCAAAATGTGAACCCTCAGATGCCAAGTCTGCAAAAACACAAATAGTCAACTATAAGACCGTGACAATGTTGTATGCCAGCTCCTAGCATGGTCTTTGGCACAGTATAGAAGTTCAGTAAATGTTTGTTGAATAATCGTATGAATAATGCAAGAAAACATGTTAGGCACCAAGTAAGATGCTCAAGTTGGCGGGGCGCGGTGACTCACCTCTGTAATCCCAGCACTTCGGGAGGCTGAGGCAGGCGAATCACTTGAGGCCAGGAGTTCAAGACCAGCCTAGCCAACATGGCGAAACCCCATCTCTACTAAAAATACAAAAATTAGCCAGGCATAGTGGCGTGCGTCTGTAGTCCCAGCTACTCAGGAGGCTGAGGTGGGAGAATCGCTTGAACCTGGGAGGCGGAGGCTACAGTGAGCCGAGATCATGCCACTGCACTCCAGTCTGGGTGACAGAATGAGACTCTGTCTCAAAAAAAAAAAAACAAAAAACAAAACCCAAAAAACTCATGTTTTCTCATTTTCTCATTACTTCCCACTGCAAAGAAGATATTCCACTTTGCAGGTGTGGAAATTGAGGCTGACTGAGTTTAAGTGATCTAAGATGACAGAATAAAAAGCAGTAGAGCTAGGATTCAAAGCAGGTGGGTTTCATTGCAGTGCCTGTGATATGTCTATTACACCATGCTGCCTTTGTCCACCAGACTCATAGCCAGGGAAGAAAGTTTGAACACACACCACTGTTGGGTGCAAAAACAAAATGAGTTTGTTGATGAAGGTGCTGATGTACAGCAGGTAGTGGAGGAGGAAGGAGACGGTAAACCTAAAGAGGATGTTGTAGGGATTTCACCCTGAGAAATTCAGATCTGCATCTGGGGCTGGATGAGGAGGACATTCCAGAAGCTCTGAAAGAGCCCAGTAAGTGGGTGAATCAGGTGACCTAATCCACCGAAACAGCTTCAATGTCTCCAAAAGGGAGGGGGACATCAAGCCTGTGAGGATCACCCATGCGTCAGTAGTTCAATTGTTGACATTTTTTCTTTTTGATTGCTATGTAGTATCCCGTTGTGTAAATATGCCATAGCCATAATTCTATTTTTTGAGATGGGGTCTCATTCTGTTGCCCAGGCTGGAATGCAGTGGCCTGAACTCCTGGGCTCAAGCGATTCTCCTGCCTCAGCCTCCCAAGTAACTGGGACTACAGGAAACATGCCATAATTATTTTCTCCATTCTGTTGTTGATGATATTTAGGTTGTTTCTAGTTTTTTGCTATTAGGAATAAGCCACTATGAACATTCTTGTGCATGTCCTTTTGTGGTCATAACATACATTTCTGTTGGATACACTCAGGAATAAAATTGTTGGGTCATCCAGATGTCCCCCATTCATCGTTGGCTGTTCTTTGTCTTCTACCTCTCAAAGCCCCTCAGATAGCGCAGAACTCCTGCCTGTCTAGAGCTCTCTAAGCCTGGAGGCAGGGGGTTGGACAAGGTGATCCCCTGAGGCCTCTCTCAGCATTTCTCTGAAGGATTTAGCCACGGGTCTCTGGCCCCAGCTCCCACCAGCATCACTGTTTGCTCATGAAAACGTTTCATGCGATTAGCCAAGTAATGACATCTTAAAACTGTAGAGCTAATATATTACGTAATAAAACACAGAAGCAAATCTCTTTGACACATACTGGTGATTTACTCCGCCAGCCATAAAGATAATTACATTTCAGGTTGATATATAAAAGGCAGCAGGCAGAGCTTATGAAGAATTAGCATAGCTTTGTGTTGGACCTCTTCATTCATGTGGACCAGTTCATCATTCCTCCTGCAGTTAGCCAGCAAACATTGACTCAGCTGGGCCTTCCCAGTGACTGGTCACTGCTACCACTGGCTCTGTTGGCAGCATGGAAAGGGCAGGTGGAGAAGGCCAGGTCTGAGGTGTAAGGCATTCATTCCTACAGGCAGCTCTGTGACATTGAAGCTGTCTTCACGGGGTTAACAAGAATTCTGAACAGAAACATGGGGATGATTAAGCATTAATCAGGCTGTACTTTGACCAGCTTTGTTGTAACCAACAGTCACAGTAGGTCTAGATACTGGCTGTTTGCATCCACATGGTTCCTATAGATAGGATTTCTGATGTTAGAACCACAAGACTATTGTTTAAGCTAGATAGGATCTCTGACATTAGAATCACAAGGCTCTCATTTAAAAATTGCTTACCATGTTTTTCAGATCCCCAATTCCAGTAAAACAGCTTATGCCAACCAGTTTGAAGACTCCCACGGAGGAACAGAATCAATATGAGAATACAGTTTCTTCATCTCCCTGTCTTATGGCTTCAACCTGCACTCTTTGACCAATCAACAATCTCTACACTTTCACACACTCCAAAACCCTTAAGAACACGATCACCAGACTCCTCAGGAAGTCAGATTTGAGGTTTCCTCCTGTCTCCTTGTTTGGTGTCCCTACAATTAAACCTCTTTCTCTGCTGCAACCTGGTGTCTTGGGCATATTTAAAATGGCCTCTGCAAAGATTATGACAGTGAGAGAAGTCTAGCAAGGCTGACTCCATCCTGCTTCTAACCCCCCAGGCTGGCCGTCCTCCCTCATTCCTGGGCATAGGCCAAGCTAACCATGGGAGGAATTTAGTTTACAGTTTAACTTTGAAGCAAGGATGATAATAGTCCCTCTCTATAACTGATCCCCTCCTTGTTAGGGGGCTGAAGCTGCCTTTGTAAGACTAATGGAAGGCCACAAGATTAGGAATATGGGAGGGGCCTGAATTCTGCTTAAATGTAGGGCAGGGCCGGGCACGGTGGCTCATGCCTATAATCCCAGCACGTTGGGAGGCTGAGACAGGCAGATTATGAGGTAAGGAGTTCGAGACCAGCCTGGCGAGCATGGTGAAGCCCTGTCTCTACCAAAAAAAAAAAAAAAAAAAAAAAATTAGCCAGGCATGGTGGTGCATGCCTGTAGTCCCAGTTACTTGGGAAGCTGAGGCAGGAGAATCACTTGAACCCGGGAGGTGGAGGTTTCAGTGAGCTGAGATCATGCCACTGCACTCCAGCCTGGGTGACAGAGTGAGACTCTATCTCAAAAAAAAAAAAAAAAAAAAAAAAGGAGTAGGGCATAGTTTCCAAAATCTCTTATTGCTAGGGAGTTGTTGTGGCTAGAGGTCACAAGTTTTGTGACCTCCCCATTGCTCCTACAGATGACACCACTACCAATCCCAGAATCTAAGATTAGTCTTCTGAGATGTTTCTCAGACTTCTGCATTCTGGCAACCGACTGATCCCACCTGGACTTAATGACTCATGACTCAACCAGTCCTGTGCCCTCACCCCAACCAGAGGCCGACACAGTGCATGAGGACAGTTTTCCACCAGGATCGCATCCCTGACCAATCAGCAGCACCCATTCCTTAGTTCCCTGCCCACCAAACTATCCTTGAAAAATTCTAACCTCCAAGCCTTCAAGGAGATTGATTTGAGTGATCCCCAGTTCTCCCACGTGGCTGGCCTATCATTAATTAAATTGTTTACTGTAATACCACAGTATCAGTGAATGTATTGTTAATTAAGTTCTTTAATACCACAGTATCAGTGAATGGGTTTTGTCTGTACAGCAGGCAGAACGAACCCACTGGGCAATTACTTGCTGACTTGCTGAATACATCAGGCAATGGACTTACTACAGTTACAACACTGCAGAAGAAGCATCTGGCCTGGTAGACAGGGTGCCTTTTCTCTAGGCCTGATTTGCCACCACCAGCCTTAAGCAACTCACCACCTCTCTTGGAGTCAACATACATGCTGGGAGCAAGAGGCTCCTAACTCCTCACTGATCACCCAGGAGAGGTTTACAGTAAATGCGCTGAACTTCCAGTACCAATTTTTCGAAGCAAAAGTCAGGTCTCTCAGTCTGACAAGTTGTTTCTTCTTCCTTCTTCCCTTCTCCTTCTCCTTCTTCCTCCTCCTCTTTCTCTTCTTTCTTTCTCTTCCTTTTTCTTCTTCATCTCCTTCTCCTTCTCCTTCTTCTTCCTCCTCTTCTTTCTCTTCTTCCTCTTCTTTCTTTCTCTTCTTTCGTCTTCTTTCTTCTTCTTCTTTTTTAAATCAGGAAGGCTCCCAAGCCCGAGTAGGCACAGAGAGGTTACTGGTGCATTTCTAAGGATGAAGGGGACAAGGAATTTGCAACTGAGCTGTCCTGGCGCCACTGGCCTTAAGGATTCCCTTCCCTATTGTGGCCCTAAAGGAAAAAACTGAGGCAAAATTAATATAAGAAGAGAGTTTGTTTGCATCAAGTTTGAAGACTGCAATCAGGGAGCATAGATTTCAGTTGCCCTGAACATAAGCTCTTAATTAGCAGCAGTTACAAGTGGGTTTTCAAAAGAAAAGAAGAGGCAGTTCACAGGTTGTTTACCAAGAATGTACACTAAGATAAGCCGGGCAACAGAGTGAGACCCTTGTCTCCACGAAAAAAAAAAAAAAAAAAAAAAGAAAAAGGCCTGGCACAGTGTCTCACACTGTAGTCCCAGCACTTTGGGAGGCTGAGGCTGGTGGATTGCTTGAGCCCAGGAGGGCAAGGCCAGCTTGGGCAACATGTCAAAACTCTGTCTCCACTAAAAATACAAAAAATTAGCCAGGCGTGGTGGCACATGCCTGTAATCTCAGCTACTGGGGAGGTTGAGGCATGAGAATTGCTTGAACCTGGGAGGCAGAGGTTTTGGTGAGCCAAGATTGTGCCACTGTGCTACAGCCTAGGTGACAGAGTGAGATTCAGTCTTAAAAAAAAAAAAGTTACCTGGGTATGGTAGTACCTGGCTGTAGTCCCAGCTACTCCAGAGGCTGAGGCAGGAGGATTGCTTCAGTAGAGGAGGTTGAGGCTTCAGTAAGCAATGATCATGCTACTACTCTCCAGCCTGGACAACAGAGTGAGATCCTGTCTCTAAAAAACAAGTAATAATAATAATAACAGCAACATAAGCCATTCATTCAGTCATTTGCTATTCTTTGTATCACAAATTTAGGAACCTGAAGATAATGGGTGAGGCAGCTGGTCAGGAACAGAATCCCTTTGAACAATTGTTCCTGGGCCTGGGTGGAGTATGAGGAGAGATGTGTATGACTGAATTCCCAAACTCCTGTGTCTCAGGGCCTGATCAGTTTTGCAGGGCTTAGACTGCTCTGAGCTATTTTTCTTTTCTTGCCATGTTCCCTACTGCCCTGCACCAAGAGGCAAGGGCCCAGAGGGATTTAGAAAGAAAAGAAGTTGGAAAAACCCTCAGGCATCAATATTCAAAGACCTTGTTTAGAAATAGGAAACTGAGGAAGACAGGAGCTCCTGGGTCATCCTGTAGATTCTGTAGGGGAAGAAAAGTACCTTTTCCTTCCACCTTTCTTAGGTTCATTGGCTGGAACACCTGTAACAAAAGACAGATTAACAAAAGAAAAACAAACAGAAGTTTATTAACCTCTATACCTCATGTACACATAGGAGATGCCCAGGGAAAAAGGAGTAAATCTCAAAGAGGTGGCTTAGAATTCAGGCTAAAATACCGTCTTCAGCTGAAACAAAGAAAGAAGGGTATGAGGGAGGCCAGTTACGGGAGGTGACCAGGAAAAGCATAGTAAACAAGGGTAAGGTTTGCTATGCATATTAAAGTCAGTGCCTTATCCATTGATAAGTCTCTAGTGATTTGGTAGACTTCCTTCTCTTCCTGGTACACAGAGGGAGACATCCTTACAAAGGGAGATTTCCTTTGTAAATATAAATTTCCCATACAAAAGGGTAACTTCTACTCTGTTTTCAGTTTCTCCTGTGTCTGCAGTTTCTCAAAATAATCCTTATGCTAGAAAGGCATATTTTAGGGTGGCATATTCTGGTCCCCTACAGTCATATTTTGGTCTCCTACAATTCACAGAGAAAATGAGTGTCAGAGTCGAGACTAGAAGCCAGCACGAGATGTATATAGCCAAAGTCATGCTGCTGCCATCCTGGGTAATGGAGCCCAGAATCTAATGTGGTATCTGCTCCTTTTCTTACCTGGGCACAAACTGAGAATTTTTTTTTTTTTTTTTTTTTTTTTGAGATAGAGTCTCGCTCTATCGCCAGGCTGGAGTGCAGTGGTACAATCTCAGCTCACTGCAACCTCCACCTCCAGGTTCAAGCAATTCTCCTGCCTCAGCCTCCTGAGTAGCTGGGACTACAGGTGCATGCCACCACGCCTAGTTAATTTTTGTACTGTTAGTAGAGATGGGGTTTCACTATGTTGGCCAGGCTGGTCTCGATCTCCTGACCTCGTGATCCACCCACCTTGGTCTCCCAAAGTGCTGAGATTAAAGGCATGAGCCACTGTGCCCAAACTGCAATCTTAAAGGAAAGCCAGCCTCATGCTTCGTCTTTTCTCATGTTTCCCCACCCTTCTTGCTCAGGTGCTGGCGGCCTGTCTAGTGGAGGGTTGCTCTGGATGCAGCAAGATTGGACAGGATGAGCTCTAGAGAGCCAGGGCTTTTGATCCTTAGACTTAGGGAGAGGTGGGACCTGGGAGGTGAACTGCAGGTAACCCAGTTGCAGTAGCCATTAGCCAGCTGTGAGCCCTTGGGAACTGGGAACCGGGACTCCTGGGATCTGCCTTCCTTCTCTCTCCTCCCTGGTCTTCCGAGGCCCAACTCACCTTTGGTTTTCCGCTGGGAAATGTGTTCACCTCTCCAAACCTGGACAGAGCGCCTCCTCCTGGCTGAGTGGGGATGATCTCCAGCGAGCCTTAGGACATTGGGGAGCAACACTGCACACATGGGGTTCATCAAAAAGCCATTTGCAGGCCAGGTGCGGTGGCTCACACCTGTAATCCCAGCACTTTGGGAGGCTGAGGCGAGTGGATCTTCTGAGGTCAGGAGTTCAAGACCAGCCTGGCCAACATGATGAAACCCCATCTGTACTGAAAATACAAAAATTAGCTGAGCGTGGTGGCGAGCACCTGTAATCCCAGCAACTCGGGAGGCTGAGGCAGGAGAATGGCTTGAACCCAGGAAGCAGAGGTTGTAGTGAGCCAAGATTGCACCACTGCACTCCAGCCTGGGTGACAGTGTGAGACTCTGTCTCAGAAAAAAAAAAAAAAAAAAGCCATTTGCAAGGGTGAGAATTGCATCTTCTGAGCCCCCAGCCCCTCCTCCTTGGACTGAGTGCGGGAATGGCAGGCTTGGGCACTAGTTGGATGGTTGGAGGAGAACTCCAACTCAGCAGAGCAGCACGCGGGGCCTAGAAGGCAGTATGGGAACTACTTCTAGGTTCTGGAATGTGCAAACTCAGCCACGCACAGACCCTCAGCTTCCGGCCCAGCCTCCTGCTGAGTTATTGAGGCAGATAATGGAAGAGGCGGGGGAGGGGGAGGGGGGAGGGCGCCTAGAAACCCCCAAGCCCCTCCTCCTGCCCATTGTTCCCTACGAATCCCTGTCCCGCGGCTCAGCGCTGCGGCGCTCAGGGGCGCAGGCTCTTAGAGCTCAGGGGCGCAGGCTTTTAGAGCTGCGGTGGGGCGGGGGCCGCGGGGCGTCCGTTTGTTCTCCGCGGAGGAGGCGACGCGCAGCCAACGACCGCAGCTCCACGTCCTCGAGCTTCTGGGAGCCGCCCCAGCGGGAGCCAGGGAGAAGATGAATCGCGTTGAGTGACACAGGACATGGCAGATTGGATGTTTAATTTGGGTATCTCTTTAGAACGCCCCCAACGCCCACCTCCTCTGCTCCCACTTAGCATCCAGCCGGCGAGAAAGCCCTGCTCCTCACAAATTGCCTTGTCGGCTCAGAGAAAAATGCCAGCGTGACTGATTGCTAGCTGGGTCCCTCCAAGTGCGCGGGAAGGAACCGGCACGACCGCACAGTGCTCCTTCCTACAGAGACGCGGCGTCGTGCCAGAGCCGGAGATTTGAGTCAGGCACCAGGAAGGACTGCCCGTGGAGGAGGGCCGCTCGTGGGGATAGGGGTTTGTTTAGGGGTCTCTCGGGGCCAGAGGGAGGGCCAGGCGACTCTGGCTGGGGTCTGGCGTCTGTGGGGGGCCTGCGGGGCCTGGAGGAAGGGGCCGGCACCTGGTCCGCGAGAGGGGGGACTTGGGGGGCGCGGAGGCGGAACGCAGCCCCCGGCAGACGGACAGCCTTCCCCAGACTGCTTGGAGCTTGGAGCCCGGCGCCAAAACCTGCAGATCACAACCTGTCAGTCGCGCTTTCCCGGCAGCCTCACCTGCCTCCAGATCTTTCCAAACAAGGAAAGGAGCTGCAAACATGGCAATCACCTTCCTGGCAGCGGCAGACAGCTGCCAGGGAGCAGCAGGCGACGAGCCAGCCCAGTCCGGGAGGTGGAGACGTGATCAGGCTGTGGCAGCCCCCCATACCCAGCTAGAGCTCGGCGGACCCCCCCTCCTCCCGCAGGGAGTGTGGTGGATGTCCAAGGTCACCCTCGGCTCGGCAGGGGCTCAGCACCGGAGCAGCCACCTGTTCAGGTGGCAGTTCTGAAAGGACCCCCTCGGGGCTCGGGGAGGGTGGGACTAGAGCCGCACCCTGGCTTTTGCTAACCATTTGTGTGACTGGGGCAAGTGCCCTGGCCTTGGACTCTGACTGCACCGCACAGGGCCTGGGGTCGCTTCCATGCAGCTCTCTCATTCTGATTCTGGAGATCTCTTGGGAAGAGCTAAGGGTGGCTTTTAGGCCCTGAGGCTGGGGAGGGCCCAGAAACCACGCTTTCTAGGCTGTGGAGTGGCCCTGATCCTCTCATCATTGTCCAAATGATTGCTTGAAGCCAACTCAGTGGGGTGTTGAGGTGGCTAATCCAAGCTACTTGAGATGAAGAGGTGTTGGAGGTCTGACCCTGGTTAAGCCTGAGTGATCTGGGTCTCAGGGCTCCCAAAAGGTTGGAATGAAGAACCTCCTTTGGAGGGTTAATATAGGAGAATTTAAGGGGTCCCTACCTTCCTTCCCATCAGCCTGTGGGGTGTTACTGCCCATGCCAAGGACAGCCCGATGGGTGCGCCAGCTTTCCTTAGAACTGACTGCCTTTTACTCCATGAACTGTTTGAGATTGCATGGGTTCCTCTGAGTTCTTGAAAGTATGAGGACAAACAGAAGGGAGGATGCTCTCAACATGAACGTGGATAATTTGCCCCCAGTGAAGCTGCGGTGTGGGTGATTTACCTGTACAAATCAAGAGATGGATACCTTTTCCATCTGCTCTCATTCAGATGTATTCTCAAATCAGAAAATATCTACTCTTTAGCTCCCAGCCCAAGTGACACTTACTACTCCTTCACCAAGCCCACCTTCCCAGCTTCCTCACATACAGTAGTGGATGAATCGCACCCCCTTGCCACATGGAACAGGGCCATCAAAGTGGCCCTAGACCAAGGGGAGGTTTCTGCCGCCTTCCCCAGCCCTGGGCTACCCTTGGGTCCTGTTCCTCAGGCCACTCTCCTGTCTCTGGCCCTGTGGGGAGGAGGCTGCCCTGATCATGGCCGCCTGCCTGTCATTCCTGACTCACCACTGTCCCCAGGTGTACCATTCCTGCCCTCTCCTCAGCTGCAGTTGAAGCCTTTAATTTTGCACACTTTGGGATTATGGTTGTGTCACTGGAATAAATCAAGCAGGTCTCAATGCCCGCTCCCACTCTGGCAAAAAAAAAAAAAAAGTGGCCCTAGGATGAGAAAGCTGGAGGGAGCGGGCAGGAATCCACTTAAAAATATTCCATAAGCTTAAAACATGCTGTAGGTGGGGAAAATATCATGATCAGATGGAAGTTAGGGCGGCAGAGAATGTCACCAAGTCACCTTGATCCATTGCAAGAAAGAGGCTGGGACCTGGGTGCCGGGGAAACCTTCACCAAGCTGTCTGAAGACGCAGCCTTTCCTCAGTATCCTAGCTAGCTCCCCCTTCCCGTGCCACACCTTCTCTACTCTATAAAGGGGCTTAACGTCCTCATGCTCTCTGCTTGCTCACCAAGTTTTCAGCAAAGTATCTCTAATAGTCATTTACACCTGCATTAGAAGATAAGTTCCTGGGTGACAGCTTATGTAAATGTTCAGGTCAACTTTTCAGAAGGTATTTGCTATGGTTTGAATGTGTCCCCCCCCAAAAGCATGTGTTGGAGACATAATTGCTATTGTAACCGTATTAAGAGGTGAGCCTCTTAATACGGTGGCTCATGCCTGTAATTCTAGCTATTTAGGAGGCTGAGGTGGGAGAATCGCTTGAGGCCAGGCGTTTGAGACCAGCCTGGGCAACATAATGAGACCCTATCTCCAAAAAGTAAAAACATAAAAAATTAGCTGGGTGTTTGTGGTATGGCTATTAGCTGGTAGTTGGTGCCAGCTACTCAGGAGGCTGAGACTGAGGTGGGAGAATGGCTTGAGTCTAGGAGTTTGAGGCTGCAGTGAGTTATAATTACACCATTGTACCCCAGCCTGGGTAACAGAGTGAGACCTCATCTCTAAAAAAACAAACAACAAAAAAGAGGCCAGGCGTGGTGGCTCACACCTGTAATCTCAGCACTTTGAGAGGGTGAGATGGGTGAATCATGAGGTCAGGAGTTCAAAACCAGCCTGGCCAACATGGTGAAACCTCATCTCTACTAAAAATACAAAAATTAGCTGGATGTGGTGGTGTGTGCCTGTAATCCCAGCTACTCGGAAGGCTGAGGCAGGAGAATCTCTTGAATCTGGGAGGTGGAGGTCGTAGTGAGCTGAGATCATGCCACTGCACTCTACCCTGGGCGAAAGAGCAAGACTCTGTCTAAAAAAAAAAAAAAAAAGAAAGAAAAAAAAGAAAAAAGAAGAAAGAAAAGAAAAAGAAAGAGGCAGGATCTTTAAGAGGTGGTTAGGCCATGAGGGGTCTGCCCTCATGAATGGATTAATGCCATTGACCATTGTCTTAGTAATGGGTTCCTTATAAAAAGAGGAGGTCAGCCCTTCTCTCTGTCTTTACCCTCCTCCTCGTCTCTCTCTCTCTCCCCCACCTCCTCTCTCTCTCTTTCTCTCTCTCACTCACCCATGTGATGCCTTCTGTCATGCTATGATGCAGCAAGCTCTTACCAGACGCTGCCCCCTCAGTCTTGGACTTCCCAGCCTCCAGAACCATAAGCCAGTAAATTTCTATTCACTGTAAATTACCCAGTCTGAGGTATTCTGTGGGAGCAGCACAAAACAGACAAAGATGATATTCATATTTAAATAATCTAAGACTTTTTATATCTAACTTCTTCTCTGGTAAAAATAAGATCAATATGATAGCACTTGGTCTCAGAGCCCCTGACGTTAGCACTAAGTTACAAGCACTTACTCTGCCATCAGATATGGTGTCCCTGCTGAGGCTCTGGCAGTAGGATGAGCCCAAAACAAAGCAAGTGGTCCCAGTGCCTTTCCCTACTTCCACTTCCTGCTCCAGGTTGATGGGCTGGACATAATGGTTAAGATTAGGGGATCTGGCCAGGCACAGTGGCTCACACCTGTAATCCCAGCACTTTGGGAGGCCGAGGTGGCCTCAGATCACTTGAGGCCAGGAGTTTGAGACCTGCCTGGGCAACGCAGTAAAACCTCATCTCTACTAAAATTACAAAAATTAGCTGGGTATGGTGATGCCTGCCTGTAATCCCAGCTACTCAGGAGGCTGAGGCACAAGAATCACTTGAACTCGGGAGGCAGAGGTTGCAGTGAGCCGAGATTGCGCCACTACACTCCAGCTTGGGTGACAGAATGAGACTGTGTCTCAAAACAAAACAAAACAAAACAAACAAACAAACAAAAAAATGAGCTGGGTGTGATGGCACACACCTGTAATCCCAGGTACTCAGGAGCCTGAGGCAGGAGAATTTCTTGAACCCAAGAAGTGGAGGTTGCAATGAGCAGAGATCACGCCACTGCACTCCAGCATGGGCCACAGAGCAAGACTCTGTCTCAAAAAAAAAAAAAAAAAAAAAAAAAATTAGAGAGTGAGGCTCAGAGATTCCTGAGAGGAGCTTTGTCAGCTCCCCCTAGTTCAGAAAGGACGGAGTAAGCCCACTCTTGGTACTTTTCTGAATCAGCCTAAAAGTGACTTCTCTTGGTTGGGGCAATTTTGGAGAGCGAATTGCAAGGGGCAGAAGCTTGGAAAGGACTGGAAGGAAGGAAGGAAGGAAGGAAGGAAGGAAGGAAGGAAGGAAGGTGTTGTTGCAGCCAATGCCAGCTGTTTCCCCCCCAATCCAATGCTGTGGACTGCTGGCTAATGGGTGCAGATGCTTTTTAGCCTCTGGCTCTTCTCTGCCATTCCCACCCCACAGCTGGACTGTGCTTGGCAGAGGCACATAATTGGCTCTGTGCATTGGAGCCAGTGAGGGAAGAACTACAGCCGGAGGGACAGAAGGGAGATGGCAGGGAAAGAAAGATCCTGCACCTTTCTCTCTGCCCACTCACTGTGGTCCCCTCTGCCCTCGGGTGAGTCACAGAATGGTGGAACAGAAAGCTCAAGAGATCTGCGGTCAGAAGACCTGAGACGTCTTCATGTGCTAGCTGTTACCTAACTTTATTTAGCCTTATTTTTCCCATCTGTAAAATTGCGATATTGGTTAGGGTTACAAACAAACACAGGTTGGGAGGATGCTCTTTGGTGTGGGAAGGAACATGATAGTCTGTAGAAGGATGTGCAGATGTGAGTTGTTATTCTTACTCCTGTCTTGCAGGAAGCAGGATGCCTGGCCAGACACCTCAGCATGCATATCACTCATCAAGCCACCCCACCCCTGCACATACAAGTGCATGTTCCACAGTAAACCAAAACAACAGCCTCAAAAACAGCCAACAAAAACTGAAGGTGTGATGTTTATCCACGTGGGTTCCTCCTAATCCAACAAAACTTAGACTTGGGCCTCTAGGACTCATTCCAGTGAGGATGCTCTGAGCACTCATGAAGCTTTCATGGGAGTCTGCAGGAGGGAAGGTGGGTGGAGGAGGGACAGGATCTCTTCAAAGGGCAAATTAATGCATGCCAAGCTAACACATGCCAACCAACATTACTAAGCATCCCCTGAATGCCCATACCTAAGCTGGACATTTCACAGGAGCCAAGACAACTCTGAAGGGTTTTACAGTCAATGGAGATGATAATTAAACCTTCCTTCAAACAGAGAAATAATGGGAAACATAGATTGCAGTACCCACAATTGTAGAGGGAAGGAAGCTGTTCTCCTCAGAGCCCCAGGCCCATCCCATCAAACAATGGTGCTCCCAGGGTAAATGGAGTTCTCTTTGGCTGGGCAGAGAGCATGAGGCCAAGAGGGAAAGATATTGGGGTGCCGGGCATCACAGCAGGCTCCCTTTCTGCCTTCCCACACCAGTCCCCTGATACCAACTGGATGTCACTCAATTCAATTTAATTCAATTCAATTCAATTCAATTCAATTCAATTCAATTCAATTCAATTCAATTCAATTCAATTTTGACATCAGCTACCTGAAGTTAGCACAAATCCCACAGGTTAAGGGGCTTAGTCCCGCAAGACTGCCCACTTCAGATACCAACTACAAGTCCTGGGTGTCCTCAAGTCACCCACACTTCTGCCTGCCCAGCTATAAATTCAGGGGTTCCTCTGCACCCCCATTTTGGGTTGATAACTTAATAGAATGACTCAGAGAACTCACTGGAAGCATTATATTTACAATTACCATTTTATTGTAGAAGATACAAATAAACAGCCTGATGAAGATGCACACACAGCAAGGTCTGTAAGAGTCCCGAACACAAAAGCCTCTGTGGGAGTCAGGGTGTGCCACCCTTCTGGTATGCCAATATTAGTATGTTTACCAACCAGGAAGTTCTCCAAGCCTTGTTGTTCAGAGTTTCTATTGCGGTTTCATTATGTAGGCAAGATTGATTTAATCATTGGCCATGTGACTGGACTCCATCTCCATCTTTTCCTGGAGGTGGAAGGGAGAGGGGAGGGGCTGAAAGTTCCAACTCTTTAATCCCTTGGTTGGTTTTCCTGAGAACCAGCCTCTGTTTTGAAACTGTCTAGGGGATCTGCTGTGAGTCATCTCATTAGCATAAACTCAGGTGTGGCTGAAAAGGGCTCATTATGAATAACAAAAGACATTCCTATCATTCAAATTTCTGAAGGTTTTTGAAGCTCTGTGCCAGGAACCTGGGACAAAGACTAAATATATTATTTTTGGCTTTATCCCACTTTCCTACTCATAGAGAAGAAGGAAGAGAATGGGAGAGCGTCCTGAGTGTTTTGTGACTTCATTGTGGGAGGAGGTGCCGGAATTGTATGAGTGGTTGAAGGAAAGTATGAAGAAAACAGAATCACAGATGGTCTTCACTTAACTGGAGGTCTATCCTACAGAAGAGGGAGCCTGTGCCAGGAGGACTTTGGACCAATGAGTGAAAGTAATGGGAAACCAGTTTTCAGCAGGAGGTGATGGGGTAGGCTGCCTTGAGAAGTAATAAGCTCCTCGAGGATATTTCAACAGAGCCGAATGCAAGTTCCATGTGAGCATCAACTCAGCTGGACTTGACTTCTGCTGTGTGCCTGGGGCCTCGATATTACCTGACAAAGAGTAGATCCTTACTAAATATTTGGTAAATATTTGTTGAATGCACATTTGTCGAGAAGAAGGGAAGTTAGTTCAAATAACATGAAAACCTAGGCCCAGTCATAAGTCTTTAGTATCTAGCCATTGTGCTGGCTTTTGAGGCAAAAAACAAAAACCAAAACAAAAAAATTCTTCTTAAGAAGCTCACCACAGTAAGTGCTGTAAGTGGGGAGATAGACATTTATGTCTAGAGCAAAGTTTAATAACAAACAAATCAGTTCCAGTTAAAGATGGAAAGTTGAACCCATCTATTAGTTTACACTCCCCAGAGCCTATGGAAATAACAGTAAAAGGATTTTATTAAAAGGCATAAGCCCATCAGTTCAAAGGTGGAATGCAGATGGAGACTTCCAGGTAAAGATGGTGAATTGAATGCACACAATTCGTCTTGCTCTTCTTGAAAACCCTAAAGTGACAATAAAGGGATTTTTTAAAAATCAGAAACCCACAAAGATGGAGATGAGACAGAAATTTGGCAGGACTTGTTTTACAAGATACAGGTCACAAGGATACTGCTGATAAAACAGGATGTGGTGAAGAAACCAGTCAAAACCTGCCAAAACCAAGATGGCAACAAAAGCGACCTCTGATAGTCCTCACTGCTCATTATATGTTAATTACAATGCAGTAGCATGCTAAAGACACTCTCACTAACACCATGACAGTTTACAAATGCCATTGCAAAGTCCAGAAGTTACCTTACATGGTATAAAAGAAGGAGGAACCCTCAGTTCTGGGAAATCTCTGCCCCTTTCCTGGAAAACTCATCAATAATCAATCCCATATTTAGCATATAATCAAGAAATAACCATAAATATAGCTGGCCTACAGCCCACAAAAGCTGCTCTGCCTATGGAATAACCACTTTTTATTTCTTTACTTTCCTTCCTTTTTCTTTTTTCTTTTTTTTTTTGAGATGGAGTTTCGCTCTGTCACCCAGGCTGGAGTGCAGTGGCACCATCTTGGCTCACTGCAGCCTCTGCCTCCTAGGTTCAAGCAATTCTCCTGCCTCAGCCTCCTGGATAGCTGGGATTACAGGTGCATGCCACCACATCCTGCTAGTGTATTTTTAGTAGAGATGTGGTTTCTCCCTGTTGGTCAGGCTGGTCTGGAACACCGGACCTCAGGCAATCCACCTGCCTCGGCCTCCCAAAGTGCTGGGATTATAGGAGTGAGCCACCGTGCCCAGCCTATTCCTTTACTTTCTTAGTAAACTTGCTTTCACTTTTTTCTGCTTCCTCTTGAATTCCTTCCTGTGCTTGAATTTCTTCCTGCACAAAGCCAAGAACCCACGTGGCCTCCTGGGCTGAGCCCCAATTTTGGGGTTTGCCCTGTGCCAGAAATAATGGGAGAGAAGACAACAGCAGCACAAGTTTGGAAACTGTAAAGCAATGAATGAGTAAACTGAGTAGACTGGGAAAAGCTGAAGCCTAAACTGAAAGAGGGGAAAGCTAAAAAACCAATTCCCACCCCCTTTCCCCAAAACCCCTCCAGAGTCTCAGGCATTGGTGACACTACCATTGCTGGAAAGTAGAGTGAGGAAGGGAGCTAAAATAAGGAGATCTTGGGCCGGGTGCAGCGTCTCATGCCTGTAATCCCAGCACTTTAGGAGGCCGAGGCAGGCAGATCACTTGAGGTCAGGAGTTCGAGATCAGCCTGGCCAACATGGTGAAATGCTCTCTCTACTAAAAATACAAAAATTAGCCAGGAGTGGTGGCAGGCACCCTGTAATCCCAGCTACTTGTAAGGCTTAGGCAGGAGAATCGCTTGAACCCAGGAGGCACAGGTGGCAGTGAGCCAAGATTGTGCTACTGCACTCCAGCCTGGGTGACAGAATGAGGTGCTGTCACAAACAAACAAACAAAAACAGAGATGGGGTAATTTATAAAGAAAAGAATTTTTTTTTTTTTAATAATTCTGGAGGTTGGGAAGTCCAAGAACATGGTGCCATCATCTGCTCAGTTTCTTCAAGGACCTTCTTGCTGTGTCATAACATGGTGGAGGGCATCACATGGCAAGAGGGCAGGAGCATGCATGTCAGCTCAGGTCTCTCTTCCCTGATGGGACTGGTGGCTTTTTTTTTTTTTTTTTTTTTTTTTGAGGCGGAGTCTCGCTCTGTCGCCCGGGCTGGAGTACTGTGGCCGGATCTCAGCTCACTGCAAGCTCCGCCTCCCGGGTTCACGCCATTCTCCTGCCTCAGCCTCCCGAGTAGCTGGGACTACAGGCGCCCGCCACGTCGCCTGGCTAGTTTTTTGTATCTTTTAGTAGAGACGGGGTTTCACCGTGTTAGCCAGGATGGTCTCGATCTCCTGACCTCGTGATCCGCCCGTCTCGGCCTCCCAAAGTGCTGGGATTACAGGCTTGAGCCACCGCGCCCGGCCAGGACTGGTGGCTTTATAAGAAGGAGTTTCACCCTAATGATCTTACTTAATCCTAGTAACCTCCCAAAGGCCCCACCTCCAACTGACATATAAATTTGAAGATTTCCAACACATGAAACTTGGGGAACACATTCAAACCATAGCAGTGGTTGGGCACAATGGCTCACGCCTGTAATCTCAGCACTTTGGGAGGCTAAATCTCAGCATAGGGATGATTTCCCGCATGGTGTTCTCATGATAGTGAGTTAGTTCTCATGAGATCTGATGGTTTCGTAAGTGTCAGGTTTTATACGAGGCAGGAAAATCACCTGAGGCCAAGAGTTTGAGACTAACCTGGGCAACATAGTGTGACCCTTTTCTCTCTCTCTTTTTTTTTTCTGTCGCCCAGGCTGGAGTGCAGTGGTGTGATCTTGGCTCACTGCAACCTCCGCCCCCCAGGTTCAAGCAATTCTCCTGCCTCAGCCTCCTGAGTAGCTGGGATTACAGGCACCCACCACCACGCTTGGCTAATTTTTGAATTTTTACTAGAGATGGGGTTTCACCATGTTGGCCAGGCTGGCCTTGAACTCCTGACCTCGTGATCCACCTGCCTTGGCCTCCCAAAGTGCTGGGATTACAGGCATGAGCCATTGCACCTGACAGTGTGACCCTTCTCTACAAAAAAAATTAAAAAATTAGCTGGGCATCATGATGTACACTTGTAGTCCTAGCTACCGGGGAGGCTGAGGTGGGAGGATCCTTTGAGCCCAGGAGATGAAGGCTATAGTGAGCTGTAATCACACCACTGCACACCAGCCTGGGCAACAGAATGAGACTCTGTTTCAAAAAAGAAAAAAAAAAAGTAAACTATAGCAGTGGATAATTGCTCTTTCTCCATGCTGGCAGAAGACTGAGGTTTGTTCTTGGAAATGGTAAAACAGGATCTCTGGACTGGGGGATGCCAGGTTGAGGATGGAGATACTATGTTAAAAAAAAAGAAGGGAAAAGAGATGAAACTGTTGGCAGAAAAATCTTCCTCTCTACCAGCTTGGGTCTGTGTAGTTGGGGCCCTGCAAATGAATGGACATTAGACAGATCAACAGGAGAAAAGACAAATGTGCAGAAGCAGTCAGTAGTGAGTGCCTTGCTGGACAGCCAGAGTAAAAGGTTCATACATGGTTAACAAAAGAAGGGGTTAGGGCTTCAAGGATGGGAGGTTCTGATGAAGTTTCTTTACACAATTTTTCTGGAATGTCGTAGTGTCCAAGGTCAGTTGACCTCCCTGGAGGGTGGGAGGGGGGCAGGGTTGTGGCCGCTGACTCACATAAAACTGTGTTTTAGTCAGATAAGGAACATATGGATCATATATCTTTCTGTTTCTCGTTTTGGGTTTTTGGTCTCTTCAAAATGAACGTATGCAGATAGGAGCTTGAGGCCTCCATATCCCTCTCCTGAGAATGCTGGCAGTCAGGCCTTTACCTTCTAAGCCAAAGACTGGAAGAGTTTTTTTCTGGGGAATCTGGTTAGCTCAAGAGGAAAGACTTAAACATACAGACATCAGAGGTTCCCCAAATACATAGCCATTCACCCTACGAGGATCTCACGGTCAGACAGGTCCCACCACCCACTAAGAGCTTCCAATTAACACTTGGTCCCCAACTCTCACACAGGCGCTAACAATGCGGGAAAGTCAAGACAAACAAGATAATAAGCAACTGAGCAGTGCTAAGTGCAATGTAGGGAGAAGAAAACTTCTGAAGAACTATTATTAATATCCTTAGATAAGCGAAGATAATTGCGTGAAATAATAAATGGATGCTATATAAAAGAACAAAAAAGAGCTCTTAGAAATTAAAAATATAACAGGAGAAATGGAAAATTTCAGTAGAAGCATTAGAGGATAAAGTTTAGGAAATGTGGGGGCCAAAGCCCTCAGACCTGTGGACTTTTGTGGAAAATTTAACGTGCAAAAGGCGAGTATGGACAGCTGTGTAGAAATATAATCAAAAGAAAGAGGGTCTGACCTAATGCTGATAGACTGAGTGGGGAAACCCAGCAGGGCTGTCTGTCCAGATTCTTCTCGGCCTCTCTGAGAATGCATTCCTTCCGTTGGATGTGCATCAAGACCCTCTCTGGATCAGGGGGCCTCACAACCTACAATCTAACAAGGTAGGTTGGATAATTTCTTTATGGCCAGTTTTTTTACACAGAAAGGCAAAGGGAAAATGAGAGTAATCTTTTTAGGTTTCATGGCTGGCTTTGGGGAAAAGGAATTCTTGTTTCTGTGGCTGGCCTTGAGGGAGAACTGGACAGAGAGACAGGGCAGGAGAAGATCAGAGAAGAGCTTTTGCTTCTGAGGCTGCTGCTGAGGACTTCATTTTGGGGTATTGTTTCCATTGAGCCCAAAGAAATCTCTCAGAAAGTGGAATGATATGGTTTGACTGTGTCTCCACCCAAATCTCATCTTGAATTGTAGTTCCCATAATCCCCATATGTCATGAGGGGGACCTGGTAGGAAGTGATTGGATCACAGGGGCGGTTTCTCCATGCTGTTCTCATGATAGTAAGTGAGTTCTCACACGAGATCTGATGGTTTTATAAGTGTCTGGCATCTCCCCCTCCTGGCTCTTCTCTCTCTTGCCGCCTTGTGAAGAAGGTGCCTTGCTTCCCCTTCACCCTCCACCATGATTGTGAGTTTCCTGAGGCCTCCCCAGCCATGCAGAACTGTGAGTCAATTACACCTCTTTCCTTTCTAAATTACCCAGTCTCAGGCAGTTCATTTTCATTTTACTTTATTTTATTTTATTTTTGAGGCAGAGTCTCACTCTGTCACCCAGACTGGAGTGCAATGGTGCGATCTCAGCTCACTGCAATCTCTGCCTCCTGAGTTCAGGATTCTCCTGCCTCAGCCTCCTGAGCAGCTGTGATTACAGGTGCATGCCACCATGCCCAGCTAATTTTTGTGTTTTTAGTAGAGATGGGGTTTTGCCATGTTGGCCAGGCTGGTCTTGAACTCCTGGCCTCAAGTGATATGCCTGCTTTGGCATCCCAAAGTGCTGTGATCACAGGCGTGAGCCCCTGCACCCAGCCCTCGGACAGTTCTTAATAGTGGTATGAGAATGGACTAATACATAGAACAAAGAAGGCAAAGATGTAGCAAATAGAAAAGATAAGAAAATTAGTGGAGTGGTCCGGGAAGTCCTCTATATGAAGGAAAGAAAACCCAAACAGAGGAGGGGAAGTTGTAAACTAACTCAAGAAAAGTCCCAGGCCAGAAGAACATGAGTTTCCAGACTGAAAACGCCTACCAAGTGTCCAACATGGTGAAAAAATAGCTCACACCAAGGTGCAACATCATGAACAGAAGATTCTACAAGTTTCCTGAGAAAGACAAGGAAAAAGCAATCACTTACAAAGGAACTGGTATCAGAATGGCATCTTTAGCGTCACAATCATGTAAATACTGATCTAACAAAAATTGCAATATGCATAAATCGTCAGAATGGAGAGGAGGATTGTGTGTGTGTGTGTGTGTGTGTGTGTGTGTGTGTGTGATGGCAGGAGGGGGAAGATGGCCAAATCTTCATGCTATATAATGGAAAGTCAATAGATAATGCTAAAAATGGAATAACAAAGACATAAGCACATTTTAAAGAGATCTGGAGGTAAATATCAAAAGAATCAGCTAAAAGCATTGAAATAGTTGCCTCTAAGGAGTGCTTGCCTCTGCCTGGGGTGGGTGAAGGGTCGGAAAGCAAGGGATTACTGTCGTGTTTTGTTTTTAGTTTCAAACCCAGTAGAATTATGTAACTCTTTAAACCTTGTGGATGCATAACATTCATAAAATTAGAAAGTAGAACTAAAAATATGTTGGGCACATGTTTTTTGCTATGATACTGTATGTATTTGTATGTCTGTCATCTTTCATAATAAAAATGTTTTAAGGGAAAAAAAATCCCAGGCCTGATGATAATGTCAGGGGAGGGAGAGATTTTTCTGGGCTGGAGAAGCCTCCATGAATAGGGCTTTCTTGAGCTGAGTGGTGAGCTTGGATGGGAGTTAAATGGGCAGCGGGAGGCAGGGGCTTTCTGGGGTGAGGAGGTGGCAGAGAGCAAGGGCTCAGGGAGGCTCTGATGTAGGTGTGTTTAGTTTGTCTCTTGCTCTGATTGGGTAAAATGCTACCCCTTCCCCCTGTACTCTGCTCATACAGTGAAAGATGAGGTGGATTTTGGTGGAGATGGAAAGTCAGGCAGAAGGATCTGGACTTCCCCTGGGAGGCTGGCACCATGGGATGAAAGGTGTGCCTGAAAAGGCAAACTGCCCTGGCTACTGGCAGGATGGGCCCACGGGAGAAGCCGGGACAGTGACTCTGCGGCAAACCAGTGATGGCCTTGGGTGGTGGCAGTGGAGATGGAAAGAAGGGAAGGGTAAAAGGAGGTTCTGAAGTTGAAGGGAAAGAACGTATTGGTGGCTGGAGGAGAGAGATGGAGGGAAGAGTCCAAGGTGGTGGAGACTTTGGGTGTGGGAGAAGGATGGAGATGTGGGGAGAAACAGGAACACAAGGAGTGGGGTTGGGAGAGCCGAGGATGCAGTTTGAAAGTGCGTAGGGGTAGAGGGAAGGACCCACAAGTAGAAAGGGCTTCCTGGGAATTGGGAGGGAGGAGCAACTGCTGACTTAGAGGAGAGGTTCGAGGTGACGGGCCATAGTCCACTGTGACAACCGACATGTTTCTCAGGCTTTGCAGTCTCAAAGTCCTTTCTCAGGCCCAGCCTCATTCAGCTCTGTGAGAAGGAGAGGCAGACTTATCTCCATTTTACCAAAGGGGAAACTGAGGCTCCCAAAAACTTACCCAATGGGCACATATCAAAACTCTCATTTTTTTGCCCAAATGTGGGTACCACTGTGGTAGGTGATAGGAGTGGATGTTGCTCCTGAGGGAGGTGTGTGGAGGGAGGAGAGCAGAGGGTACAGGGGCTGAGCACCCCCAGGTGGAGGGCAGGAGAGGCAGGGGAAGAGTCAGACAGGGAGACAAGAGAAGGGAGAGGCTGGTACAGATGGGGAGAAAGCACAGGGTTGAAGGGGATGTCAGGACAAAAACAGCTGCAAATGAGATGTACTAGGTTCATGCCCCAGGCCGAGCACAGTGCTCAGCTCCTTATCGCATTTGATCCTGATGACAACTGTATGAAATAGGTGAGGAATTAATGAGGAAGCAGGAACTAAGCTCTTTCTAAGCCCCCTCATCAGTGAGTACTGGAGCCAGGATTTGAATCCCAGCATCTGACTCAGAGACCTGGAATCTCAACTCTGCCATGTTGCAGGTCATAGGCCTGCCAGCCTAGGGGGTAGGAGATAGGAGCAGTGCTTTTTTAAAAATTTAAATATCTTTTTTTTTTTTTTTTGAGACGAACTCTTGCTTTATCGCCAGGCTGGAGTGCAGTGGCACGATCTCAGCTCACTGCAACCTCTGCCTCCTGGGTTCGAGCAATCCTCCTGCCTCAGCCTCCCGAGTAGCTGGGACTACAGGCACGTGCCACCACGCCCAGCTTTTTTGTATTTTTAGTAGAGATGGGGTTTCACCATGTTGGCCAGGGTGGTCTCGATCTCTTGACCCTGTGATCCGCCCCCCTCAGCCTCCCAAAGTGCTGGGATTACAGGCATGAGTCACCACGCCCGGCCAAACATCTGTTTTGTATTGAAAAGATAGATTTTTAAACCATTTACCAAAAATAGTGATGCCTATCATAATAAATAAAAGTAAACCACTACCGAAAGCCAGTAGGACTTCCTCCTTCACCCCCTCTACCCTCAGACATTGGTGCACTCACCCCACTAAGGGTAGGGATGGGACTGCCTGGGACCACAGATCAAGGGACAAGCTTCGGACCTGGGTGGATTTCATAAAGGACAAAGCCCTTGGGATGGTGTGTGAACGTTTGTGTATCTGCAGACACAAACAGCATGGCTGTGGGGGGCAGCCATCAGCATGGGGGACCCTCAAAAATTAAAAAGCTACTGATGCTGCCTCGTGGCCTGGCCTGCTCTGAGGTGGGCGTCTTGCCTCTGCAGAGAGAGGGGAGTGTGTGTGAGAGTGTGTGTATCAATGTGTGTGTGTGCACATATTTGTGAGTTTCATTGTG
This sequence comes from Rhinopithecus roxellana, assembly GCF_007565055.1. Taxonomy (NCBI): domain Eukaryota; kingdom Metazoa; phylum Chordata; class Mammalia; order Primates; family Cercopithecidae; genus Rhinopithecus; species Rhinopithecus roxellana. Next base: position 79,875,347 of record NC_044563.1, read on the forward strand.
TGACTATATGTGTGGGTCTTGCTTGTAATGATGAATTGTGTCTGTCAGCAAAGAGTTGTGTATGTGCCTATAAACCCATGTCTGTGTGTGTGTATGTGTGTGCAGGTATGTGAGTCTGTAAGTGAAAAGTGTAAGGATGTCAATGGTGATAAATTGTGCATCTGGGGATGGGTCCGTTTGTGCATGGGAGCGCCTGTGTATTAATGTGTGTGCATATGTGCATGTGAACAGAAGTGTGGGATGCATGTTCTGTGATTACGGGTCATGGGTAAGAGGGCAGATGTATATAAATATGTGTGTCAATTATGTGATGTTGTCTGTGGATGGAGTGTGAGGTGTATGCGTTTATGAACCATGTTCCTGGGGCAGCTTGATTTGGGGTGTGTGTGTGTGTGTGTGTCTAGTGGTGCCTGGGCATGAGTGAGAGTGCATAGGTGCAGGTCTGTTTACAGCCATTGCCATTTATGCGCCTGTGTGTGCTGGGAAAAGACATCAGAAGTCCTTGCCATTCCCTCATCCCAGCCCCCAAGCTCTCAGAGCCTGCTCCCATTTGGGTCTAGAGCAACATGTTCGAGAGAGATGTGAACATCCTTTCAGCTGCCTGTAGCCGGCCTGGGGAACAGTGACAAGGAAATGTGCTTGTTTATACCCAAGTACCTTAATAAACCATCAAATTTACATGTGTGTTGTGGGGAGGGACGGGAACAGGCAGCATTCAACTAGCAGGACATGCAGATATTAAACTCAATGTGAAAGTTAATTTGTAAGCCCAGAGAGTGAGTCGTGCTGGAGACAAGACTACCAGGCCCCTGAGAGATCTGGGGCACCATTTCCTTTTTCGCTCCTCTCTCCCTTGCACAGCTTTTAGCAGAGCCTTGGAATAACATTAATTTATCTAATGCGTGCACGCCATAAGTTACTCTTTTAATTATTATGATCAAAATATTGCTTAAAATTGACGCCAGCTGCATGTGTTTCTGTCGGTGTTCATAATTGCAATTGTAAATTGGGGAGCAGCTCGGCTCCAGGAGCCTCCCTGAGTAACGGCCCCAATATCATTACCGAGAGGTGGATAAAAATAAAACTGCAGATCGTGCGGCAAAAATACACCAGTGCGAGTTAAAAGGATAATTAGTGAAACAGAGAGGGAAGCAGGACTTTTGTCTGCTCTGTGGCCCACGGGGGCGAGAACTGTGCTGGAGGCTGGCCCCAGGCTAGGCTAGGGCTGGGTGGCATGATAGCTCCCAGGGAAGGACCCAAGCAGGTCTTTGCACCTCAGTTTCTCCTTCTGTAAAATGGAGATAATAGGAACACCCAGTGACTCCAACCAGGTGATGCATGTGAAAGTTTTCCAGAAACCCACAAGTTCCCTATCCAAGTAAAGGGATTATTCATGGGCTAGGGAGACAGTGCTTTCTTCACCTTCCCCATCAGGAATGGTTTAGGTTGACTTTGACTTCCAAAGGAAACTGCAGGTCTAGGACCAGAAGGTTGCTTTCGAGTGCAATGGTAAGGAGCACAAGCCTTAGAATTCTTTTATTCATCCATGCATTCACTTGACAATGTTTATTGTGCACCCTCTATGTTCCAGGACCTATCCAGGCATTAGGGATAGAGAGGTGAACAAAACAGAGATCCCCGCCCTGCAGAGCTCACATTCTAGCAACGGGGCCAAAAAGCAATGAAGATAGTGAATAAACTGGGAAATACATAAGTGAATTATATGGCACATTACAAGTGGACACATTGTAGTTGTATGACTTTAGACAAGTTACTTAACCCAGCACTGCTGAACCTTTTTCACATAGTGGCCCATGCCATCATCATCGTAGTGACAACGCAACCTACTAACAACCCATGTGATTATCATAGTGTTAATAGTAAGAACAATCGCTTATATGGCATCAACTGTGTGCCAGACACTGTTCTAAGGACCTGCCATATAAGCGATTGATGATGATGTCATGGGCAAGGCTATCTTTCTTGAACCTTCATGCTGTGCCATTAACCCTCACAAGGAATCTATGAGGCAAGGAGGTGATCATATACTGTAGGGCTGGTGGGGTAGACCCATGGAGCTCCCGTTCTACAGCTGAGAAGAATGAATTTCCATATCAGAGAAATGGGAACAATAACAGTGCTTAACTCCCAAGGGTTGAGAAAATGCCTGGGAAGTGCTCAGCACAGTGCATGACACGGCATGAAAGTTCAAGAACGATAAGCTTGTTTTTGTTACTAACCAGTAAGCCCTGAGACAGGGGAGAGTCCGGAAGCTGGTTGGGGGCATAGAGGGGAGTTCATTAACCCAGCAATGAACCTGGTTACCTGCAGAGCTGAGACGTTACCTAAGGGACCAAGTGGAGGCCACTGAGGGCAGATAGCCTGTGAGAGGTGATTTCAGTGGGGAAGGGTTCTTGTTCCTGGCTGGTGTCAAACAAAGAGCAAATCAGGACTTAGGTGACAGAGACTATGTGAGAAGACAATTGCAGTAAGAGAGGCGGGTTACCGCAATAGGGAAAACACAGTGTCTCAATGTCAGACAGAACAGGCTTTTAAAAAAACAGGGAGGCTATTATTCTTATTATTGTTGGTTTGTTTTTGAAACAAGGTCTTGCTCTGTCACCCGGGCTGGAGCACAGTGGCACAATCTCGGCTCACTGTAACCTCTGCCTCCCAGGTTCAAGTGATTCTTGTGCCTCAGTCTCCGCCTTCTGAGTAGCTGGGACTACAGGTGCACACCACCATACCCGGCTGATGTTTGTATTTTGTTTGTAGATATGGGGTTTCGCTATATTGCTCAGGCTGATCTTGAACTCCAGGCCTCAAATGATCTGCTCTCTTTGGCCTCCCAAAGTGTTGGGATTACAAGCATGAGCCACTGCACCCAGCCTATTATTATTATTATCGTTATTATTATTCTTTGGCAGAGCTAGCTGAGGTTTATTTTGGACCAAAAAAAAAAAAAAAAAAAAAAAAAGCAATTGAATTGTTTTGTAGCTGGAGGCATGGGCAAGGGAGTTCCCCAGGCAGTAAACTCCCCCACGGGTGGGCTGAGGGCTAGGGCTGAGCCTCAGGTGGGTCTCCTGTTCCCTGTGCTCCCCAGCACAGCAGCCTCTGTGGCAGCTGCAGGAGGGGCAGGCTGGGAGAGGCTGCCGTGGCTGTTCACTTGGGCAGGACATCAGAGGACTCCAGCTTCCCATCGCAGGTTTTGATCTTCTTCACAACCACGGCCCTGGTGGAGCTGGTGCTGCTGAAGGAGCTGGAGCCCGCGCCAGAGTCAAAGCCGGAACCCAGGCTGCAGCTGAGGCTGGGGCTTGTGAGACCCCCAAAGGCCGAGCTCGGACCACCTGCATAGCTGCTGGAGGTCTTTGTATGGGTACTCCTGTTCTGCATCCCAGACTCCAGCCGGCTCTCCTCGCCCTCCGGCAGCTTCCTGTAGGTGGCGATCTCGATGTCCAGGGCCAGCTTGATGTTCATCAGCTCCTTGTACTCATGCAGCCGCCGCGCCATGTCCTGCTTGGCCCGCTGCTGGGCGGCCTCCAGCTCAGACAGCTTGGCGTTGGCATCCTTAACGGACAGCTCTCCACGCTGCTCGGCATCTGCGATGGCGGCCTTCGGGGACGCCGTCTGGCTTTGAGGCCCTCAGTCTCAGCCTGGAGCCGGCAGATGTTCCGGTTCATCTCGGAGATCTCAGTCTTTGTGCGCCGCAGGTCATTCCCGTGCTTCCCAGCCAGCGTCTGCAGCACCTCATACTTATCTGGTACACGCTGTCAGCCTCAGCCTGGCTACGCTTGGCAATCTCCTCGAACTGCACCTTGACCTCAGTGATGATGCTGTCCATGGCCAGGGAGCGGCTGTTTTCCTTGGACAGCACCACAGATGTGTCGGAGATCTGGGACTGCAGCTCCGGGATCTCCACTTCATACAGCTGCCTGAGGAAGTTGATCTCATCAGTCAGCCCTTCCAGATGAGATCCCAGCTCTGCCTTGTTCATGTAAGCTTCATCCACATCCTTCTTGATGAGGACAAATTCATCCTCCATCTCTGTAAGCTTATTGACCTCATCCTCATACTTGTTCTTGAAGTCCTCCACCAGCCCCTGCATGTTGCCAAGCTCCGCCTCCAGCTTCAGCTTCTCCTGGTCCGGAGTCTAAGGTTGTTGATGTAGCTCTCCAACATGTTGTTAGTGTTGCTCCCAGGCATCTTCTGCTGCTGCCGGAGGCTTCACTTGGTCTCCAGCATCTTGTTCTGCTGCTCCAGGAACTGTACCTTGTCTATGAAGGAGGCAAACTTGTTGTTGAGGCTCTTGATCTGCTCCTTCTCCTGGGCGCGCACGGCCTGGATGTTGGGGTCCACCTCCAGGTTAAAGGGGCTCAGCAGGCTCTGGCTGACCGTGACAGTGGTGTTGCCTCCCGTGCCACTGGCCCCACCACAGCCTCCGCCCAGGCCACCCCGGAAGCTGCTGCTGCCCACTCGGGAGAAGCTTGAGGAGCTGATGCAGGCACTGGGCCCACTCATGTAGGAGCGGCTGCTGAAGGCCTGGGGGCCAGAGGTGGGTACCCTGTAGGACTTCTGAGTCACCCTGGTGGACATGGTGGAGGCAGGAGTGGAGGCAGGTGGGCTGAACCATGCGGAGATTCCAGAAGGAGCAGAGAAGCTGCTTCTTGGTCTATTATTTTTAATAAATAAGGCTAAAAGGAGCCAGGTGTGGGGAGTGGGACCAGCAGGTGGCCTGGCTGGCAGTTGATGCAGGAATGTTTGCCCCTGCATCCTGGGAGGGGGCGTTGAGAAGGGCGTCCTGAGTTCCCATGCTGGCTCAGGCTGAGGGTGGGGTAAAGTTCAGGGCAGAGACGCCTGACTCAAGTGTAGTCAGGTCAAGCTGGCGGCATTTTGTCTAGATTGGCTGCTGGTTTGACTAATCAGTTATGAGACAAAGGATGGGACTTAGGAGTGTCTGTGCCTGGCCTTCTCACACCTAACCAAGGAATCTTGGGGAAGGGGACTTCTTGGCAGTGAGCCTTTTCCTAGAACACAAAAGGTTGGGGAGTTTCTTGACCATCGGGCACAGGGCTCAGGATGCACTTAGCATTGTCGCTGGCCCCTGCAGGCTGGGGTGGAATGGAATAGCAATTTAGTCCCACCTTGGACATGGGAGGGCAGAGATGGGGCGTGCTTTACAAGCTGGTCCTGGCTAGCAAGAGGTGACATGTGGTAAGAGGAGGCATTCCCCACCTGTGGCCCCCGGAGACGGTAGGGGCTGGGCCACCACCTGGTCTATGCCCTGGACCACGAAAGGCAGAATCCCATCCCTCTGGGTGGGAGCAGAGGCTGGAGGTGGGAGCCCAGGAGACTGGGCCCTGCTCTCTCCCACCAAGTTTAGAGGCTGCCCCATGTCTGAGCTCTGCCCAGCAGAGACAAGGATTTTCTTTAGCCTCTTCCCTCCCAAGCCTTCTTTCCAACCATCCTATGGTTAGAAATGCAGGAGCTGGCCGTGAAGCTGGCGGGGGCCTGGAGGCTGGACCGAGAGGCATCCACTTTGCTAGAGCCTCTCACTCTCACCCTCCCACTGTTCTTGCTGTGCCAGCCATGGGCTGTTTGGAGCGACGGAAGCCTCCCCACAGGGGGAGGGCAGGAGAGGAGCTCCACTGCTGCACTTTCTCCAGGCTCTGCTCTCCAGCCTGAGCCAGTCCTGCGGCAACCCCCAGCCACCTCCGGCCTCCCGGGCTGCCGATGTACCACTCGCTTGTCTTCCCGTCGCTCAGGGTGACTCCCTAATGACTATAATCAGAGTATGCACGGAGAGGTGAAGGAGGGATGGTGAGTGCTTCCCTAGACAGCCCGTCCATTAGTGGGGCAGTGGCCTGTCACAGCGGTCCAGAGGTAGATGAGCCTGGACCAGGCCAGAGAGGCCTGGGGAGGGAGACCAAGAACCCCTGTCTTCTCCATCCCTTCTTCCCCTCCCCTCTTCCTTGGCCTTTTGCTTAGGAACTCTGCTCTAATTATAAATGGTTTGACAAATTTAGGCCAGGCTTTGTAATTAAAAATAAAGAAGAAGACAGGCAGCATTGTCTCCTAACGATGCCCTTAATTGGTGGAGTTAATTTTAACGGGGCCTAGTTCAGTGCCTTGGAGGAGGGAATTCCAGAATTGGGACTCTTACTGGCATCCCCTGAAAGGCTCCCCCAGCCCATTTACCTCATCAGCCAGGGGCTCCTCAGGCAGGGCGGGGGGCAGGATATTTATATGTTTATTTTTGTCTCCAGTGCCTGGCACACAGTGAGCAGAAGAAGGGGCCTGTGGTGAGGAAGACCCAAAGCATCTGGAGCTTCTGACCAGTGAGGAGGATTGCCTGAGGCCAGAAGTTCAAGACCAGCCTGTGCAACATAGTGAGAGCCCCGTCTCTAAAAAAAAAAAGTACAAAATTTAGCCAGGGGTGGTGGTGCACACTTGTAGTCTCAGCCACTCAGGAGGCTGGAGAGGGAGAATCGCTTGAGCTCAGGAGATCCAGGCTGGAGTGAGCTGTGATGGTGCCACTGTACTCCAGCCTGGGCAAGAGAGCAAGACCCTGTCCTCCACTCCAAAATAAATTAATTAAAAAAATAAAAAGAAACACATTGGGATGGTGACTTGCAAGAAATAGAAAGAAAGCCTCCCAGACTGACTCAAGTGACAAGGGAGACATTTCAAGGGCAAGGGGGGGCTCTTGTGGATACCCCAAGGAAGGAAGGGAACAACAGCTGATCCACGCAGGAGCCATTGGCAGGGAGGGAAACCCCTCCCTCTACCTCTGAGACTTCCATAATTGAGTCTATGAAATAGACTGACAGCAGGCAGATTAACAAGAGGAAAGGCAGACACATTTTTTGTGTGCATAGGAGCGTCACATGAAGGAAAAGTGCATACCCCAAACCCAGTGAGATCTAGAAGCTGAGATGCATTCTTCATGGAGGAGAGAGAAGGGGGGATGCAGGCAAGTGAGGGGAGAGTATATGAGGTTTGGAAAGATGAATGGGCCTTTGGGAGAATAAGTGACAGTCTGACAAAGTCTGCCTGGGTGGGTGCCCCCTAGACCCCAGTTTCCTCTCTCTCCTGTGATAGGAGCCAGTCTTCACTGGTTGATGGATTCCTGGGGAGAGATTCATGACAATTGGCTTATTTTTGGAAGACCTGTCTTTAGGCAGATGCAGGGAGTTCAGAGAGAGAACCCCTGACCGCATTTACTGTACCCCAACTGCTCTCAGTTTGAGGTAATCAGCATACCAGAGCTGAATATTTTGGGGTGATATTTCCTGAACTTTTTTTTTAGAAACCAGGAAAGCCAGAAACCCAACCTACTTTCTCCATCTCTCAAGGCCTCCCCAGTAGCCAAGACTTCTCTCTCTCAGGGGTCTCACATCCCTGTGGGGACCAGCATCTCCAGAGGTAAGGGACGGTTTTTCCCTTTTAACTTCAGCTCATGCCGAAATTAAATCCTTTCTTTAGTTCTTTTAGCACTGCCAAAGACAGGCTGGTATTTTCAAATATAACTGTATCTGTTAAAAGCTAGAAAATAGAAATAGAAAATACAAATAGCAGAATCAGTTTTCCAAAGGGCAGATTCTGAGTGCTAGGAATCCTGGAAGAAGTAGAAACTCAGTTTTCTAAAATTCTGAGCTACGCAATAACCTTTCTCTAACCTTCCAGGAGCTGGGACAATTCTACCCCTGACCCCATGAGATAGATGCCTCAGGTAGAATCTATAGACGTAGAATCATCCCAGTCTTTTCGAGGAACCCCTTTGAGAAGAGAGTCTGGCACATAGTAGGTGCTCAGTAAATATACGGCATCCTATTTCCATCAAGTGGAACAGTTTAGCAGAATATTTTATCCCCTCCTGGGAGGAACAAGAAAGACCCCCCCAAAGACAAACTCTTCTGTAAATTAAACCTCTTGGATCTAAGCCTTCCCTCATCCCCATTACTCAAGCTTCATCCCTAAATCTTGCCAGTTTCATAAGAGGCTGGATCATGTTTTTGAAATAGTAAACCTACGTGTACCTATCGCCTGGTAGCCCCGCACCCACTGAGTCAATGACATCGATGCCTCTGGGGAGGGCGGCTACAGCCTAGAACGAAGAAGTCAATTGAGTTGCTGAATGGATTTTTTTTTTTTTTTTTAACCTGAGGCAGATGCAGATACAATAGTCTATGGGCAAAGCGATTTTGATTTGCAAGAGCTAGAGCTTAAGAGAGAAACAGTTTAGTTTTAAATTCCAAGAAGGCTTAGTTTAAACTCAGGACTGATCATTGAATTTCTGAAAGTTAACTATAGAAGGTCTGGGGATGTCGCAGATGTTTGTGGATTGAATCAACCTTTCCCTACGTGCAAAAATCCATCTATGTGACTAAACTTTTATTCTCATGCAACGCTTTAATGAGTAGTCATAGTCAACATTGTGATTACCTTGTGCTAGGTACTGTGCTAAGGGTTAGATAACTGATTTAATATTGTCAACAACCTCATAGAAATGGTAGCACAATTACCCCTATGCTCAGATAAGCTCCTGTCATTTGCCTACTACCCAGCTATAACAATGCCTCTCTGTCGTTCAATCAGTTCTCTCACTTCTGTTTCCATTGCTCCTTCTCCATCCAGATTCTTGTGTGTGCTCTTCTCTCTGCTGGGAAGATCCATTGACACCTTGTCTCTTTGGAGAAATCGGGCCCCCCTTGTTCAGAGGCTCCCAGAGACAAGTAATCACACCCTTTTCCATGCTCCAGCTAAACCTGTGCATACACAGGTTTTCTTTTCGCACTTTATATACAGAACATTACTGTAATTATTTGTGTATGTTGGTCTCTCTTATTGTGTGCTCTGAGAGTAGTGGGGCTTTCTCTGTATCTTTAGAATCTAGCAAATGCTTGGCACATAGTAGGGACCAATGATTGTTAAGTAAGTGACGAAATGATGTACGAATGGGGAAAAAAGTTAAGCACAGAGCAGAGACCTGAGGGTAGTTGCCCTTCCACGCAGGAAAGGCTTCCTGGGAAATTGGGAAGCCCAAGGAGAGGCAGAACCACCGTTTGGAAGGAGCTGTTGGGTCTGGTCTCCACCTCTGCCTCCTCTACTTTTTACTTAGAGGTCAGAACCCCAGGGGGTGACAGAGATCACAGGTGGTTCTGCTCAGCCCCAGGCAGTTTATGCCTTGCTTCCCTCTGGAACTCTCAGAATATCCTGCACCAGCAGGGAACAGACAAGCCGAGCAGAAGGTGCCTTCAGGCAGTGCGAGGGCCTGAGATCCTTGCAGCTGATCTTTCCCCATAACCCCCTTCAGGCTCCTGGCCTGTGGCTGGTACCAAGGAAATCCAGAGTGGCCTCCAATCTGAGAGATGAAGACTAGGGGCACAAGTCAGGGCAGGCAGGAGCGGGGCAGCCCAGCAATCAAGATAAATAATATTTTAATGCAATACTTAAAAAAAAATTGGCAAAGTATGGTTCATGGGATTTCTGCCTAGTTTTATTTTTAATTCTTTTGTCTGTCTATCTATCTATCTATCTATCTATCTATCTATCTATCTATCTATCTATCTATCTATCTATCTATTTTTTGGGACAAGGTCTCAGTGTTGCCTAGGCTGGTCTCGAATTCCAGGACTTTGGCAATCTTCCTGCCTCAGCCTTCTGAGTAGCTGAGACTACAGGCGTGTGCCACAGCCCAGCTGTTGCCTGTTTTGTTTTTGTTTTTGTTTTGTTTTGTTTTGTTTTTGTTTTTGTTTTTGAGATGGAGTCTCGCTTGGTCGCCCAAGCTGGAGTGCAGCGGTGTGATCTCAGCTCATTGCATACAACCTCTGCCTCCCAGATTCAAATGATTCTCCTACCTCAGCCTCTCCAGTAGCTGGGACTACAGGCACCTGCCACCACACCTGGCTAATTTTTGTATTTTCAGTAGAGACAGGGTTTCACCATATTGGCCAGGCTGGTCTTGAACTCCTGACCCTGTGTTGTGATCCATCCAGCTCGGCCTCCCAAAGTGCTGGGATTACAGGCGTAAGCCACTATGCCAGGCCTGCCTGGTTTTATGAATAAAATTTTATTGGAACTAGGGCCAAGATTAGAGTGAGGTGAGTGAGACAGGATCATCCATGTGCAGGGTTGGAACCTGCCTCTAAAATTTGCTATATTGCTCTGATTTAACGAAATTTTTTTAAATTAATTAATTAATTTAGAGACAGGGTTTTGCTCTGTCGCTGGGGCTGGAGTGCAGTGGTGTGATTATGGCTCACTGCAGCCTTGAACTCCTGGGCTCAAGGGATCCTCTTGCCTCAGCCTCCCAAGTAGCTGGAACTATAGGCATGTGCCACCATGTGTGGCTAATTTTTAAAAATTTTTGTAGAGATGGAGTCTTGCTATGTTGCCCAGGCTGGTCTTGAACTTCTGGGCTCAAGCAGTCTCACTGCCTCAACCTCCCAAAGTGCTGGGATTACAGGTGTAAGCCACCACACTCAGCCCAGTTGCTGAGTTCTGGGGCTATACCTCACATTCTGTGCCTGCGGTGGGTGCCTTGGTTTCTGTTTGGATGAACGGAGGCAAGATGGCGCACTTCCGGGTTCTTCATCCCCCCCAACTTTTCCCGCGCGCGCGAAAATCCAGCCGGCGACCCGGGAAGGTGCAGACCAACTAGGCATGCGCCAGGTGATGTCAATCTGAAGAGACCAAGATTTACCTGGTCGCACCTGTGGAACGCCCCCTGACACGCCCGTGCCCCGCCTATTGCCCTCCCACTCCTAGAAAAGCCGCTCCAGAGGCACGCCACGGGCGGCCTTCCTCAGTCCTCCACTCCTGTCGGGATGTTAGGACTGCGGGAACTCCGTCTGAGAGCTGTACGGGTGACTCTGGGGGCCCCTTTTGTCGGGGGGCCAACAGACCTCTCCCTACCCACCTTCTTCCCTTGAAGCTAGGTGACCAAAATAAACTTGCGGTTTTGCTCCTACCCTTGCCTAGTCGCTGGTTCTTTTGTACCCGCTCTGGTGGTCTTAGAAAAACAAAACAGTTTCCTTGCCCCAGTCTTGGCCTAGGAAGTGGGACCTGTGTCAGAGGGGCTGGGGGAGTGGTAAGGGCTGCTGCCTCTACAAGATGCCTTTGCTTTTTGATGAGAGCACAGGCTGGATTTCAGTTCCTTTCACCATCTCAGCAGCCCCTCTGTACAGAGTACAATCTGCACAACTGTACGGGGTGGCCGTATCTGGAGAACAGACTACAGATTAGTCCACCCACAGGTAGTCTACTGCAGAGGCAGATGCATCACGAACAGAAACCAACCCCCAGGACCATTGAGGACAAGCTACCCTTCAGCCTCCCTTCTGGGGAGGCAGGGGAAGCCCCTTGGCTGGGCATGGTGCAATCTCAGCTCACTGCAACCTCCACCTCCCAGGTTCAAGTGATTCTCCTCCCTCAGCCTCCCAAGTAGCTGGGATTACAGGCGTGCACCATGCCTGGCTGATTTTTGTACTTTTAGTAGAGACAGAGTTACATCATGTTGGCCAGGCTGGTTTCGAACTCCTGGCCTCAAGCAATCCAGCCGTGTAGGCCTCCTAAAGTGCTGGGATTACAGGTGTGAGCCACTGCGCCTGGCCGGTGATTGGTCTTTTAATTGCTGAGTTATTAGAGTTCTTTATATATTTTGTATATGAGAATGTTATCAATGGCTTCCTTTTGTGTAGAGGATGAGTTTCAGTCCCTTCAGCTGGCCTGCAAGGTTCTTCCAGATCTAACCTGATTTCCTTTACTGCTGCCTCTATCTCCTGCTACTCCCTTCCTTTTACTGATAAAGCTTTTTCACTTCCCTTTCCAGAAAATGCTTTCTCTCACAACTGGCCTTTTGTAGATGCCATTCCAAAAACATTACTGTCCCTTCTTGCCTGGCTAAAATCCACTCACTCTCCACTTAAGGTTCTTCTCTGTGGGCTAAAAAGATGGTGTAGGCCGGGCATGGTGGCTCATGCCTAGAATCCCAGCACTTTGGGAGGCTGAGGCGGGAGGATGGCTTGATCCCATGAGTTCGAGACCAGCCTGGGCAACATAGTGGGATACTCTCCCAAAAAAGTAAAATAAATAAATAAATATTAAATTAAAAAATAAAAAGATGATGCAGCAGGCAAGCTCCCATGTCTGAGAGCTGGTCTACGTTCAGGGCCAGCTGCTGAGGGCACATGTGGATTCTGGCCCTGTGATGCTGACGGGGAGGTGTTGGAAAGTGATTGCAGCATCGTCCCTGTGATCCACGGTGGCCAGTGAATCCCTCGGACTTAAAGGAGATTTTAAATGTTATTTAGCCCACCCTCCTTCCCCGAAGTTGGAGCATTTCTGGATCACCTCCATCTAGCCTGTCCTGACTCTGGATTCCACCACGGACAGCTGGGGATACTCAACATGGCCTTTGAGGAACCGGGGGTGGTATGTTTACCTGCAGGCAGGCAGCCCTGGGCTTGGATCCTGGCTCCACCCTCAGCCATGGAATCTAGGCCAGGTGTCTTTAGTTTTTCAATCTGCGGATTGGGCTTAGGGAGTAACACCTGCCTCGCGGGGCTGTTATTTGGCATTGGGCAGGCACTCAGCAGTGTTGGTTTCGTTTCCCTCCTATTAGAAAACTCATCCTCAGATTGAGCCTAAATCTGTTTTCCTGTGAATTCTAAACATTGGCCTTGGAACCACAGGGGACACGTCTCTCTCATTCCACTGTCTGTTCCATGTTTGGAGTTTGCCCCTTAAAAGCCTCTCTTCTGCAAACTCAACATCTTCACCTCCCTCAGCAGCTCTGCCCAGTCACCCATGCTGAGGTGAGCCTCACCCAGACCTCCTTGAGAGGCAATCCATTCCACAGACAATGGCTGCATTATTGATATGGTTAGGCTTTGTATCCCCACCCAGATATCATCTTGAATTACAATTCCTATAATCCCTGTAATCTCTTACAGGTCAAGGGAGAGACAAGGTGGAGGTAATTGGATCATGAGGGTGGTTCCCCCCATGCTGTTTTCACAATGGTGAGTTCTCACGAGATCTGGTGATTTTGTAAGTGTTTGGTAGTTCCTCCTGTGTTCATTCTCCCTCCTGCTGCCTTGTAAACAAGGTGCCTTGCTTCCCTTTCTCCTTCCGCCATGATTGCAAGTTTCCTGAGGCCTCTCCAGCCACTCTGAACTGTGAGTCAATTAAGCCTCTTTTCTTTATAAATTATCCAGTCTCAGCTAGTTCTTTATAGCGTGTGAAAACGGACTAATACTATTATCCATGGCGTTAGGTCATTTTTGTCAGGATAGGAGTCGTTTCTGATTCACTACATGGGGTATAGCTGTTTGCACTTGCTAAGTATGTAATAAATATGTGTTGACTTAGCCTGTCTTCCTTGGTCAGAGGGAGTACTCTGGTCCCGAGTCTTCTCTCCCTTCCTCAGCTACAACTTGAGGCCAGGGAGTGAGGCAGGCAGTGTATTGTAAGACCTTCCATTAATTCACCCTTTCAACATTTACCAAGCACCGGGCTAGGGGCTCTGATAAGAACTCTATGAATTTCCTAGGGTTGCAGTAACAAATTACCACAAACAGTGTGGCTTAAAGCAACAGACATTTCTTTTCTCGCAGCTCTGAAGGCTGGAAGCGCAGAATCAAGGTGATGGCAGAGTCATGCTTCCTCTGAGGTTCGAGAAAATAATCTGTCCCACACCTCTCTCCTAGCTTCTGATGGCTTCTGGCAGTCCCTGGCATGCCTTGGCTTGTAGAGCCTCACTCCAATCTGTCTGTCTTCACAAGGCATTCTCCCCTGTGTGCCACTGGGTCCACATTTCCCTCTTCTTAAAAGGATGCCAATTGTATTGGAGTGAGGGTCCACTCTAATCCAGTGTGAACTCATGTTAACCCTGATCGTATCTGCAAAGACCCTATTTCCAAATTAAAGTCACATTCCCAGGTTCTAGATGGACATGCATTTTGCGAGGACAGCAGTCAGTGGTACGGGAAATGATGCTTGCTCTCAAGGAGCCCACTGTCTGGTGGAAGGGAAGCAGACCTGTCAACATAGAGGAGCGATGTGGTGATTGACAGAGGTATGCTGGAGTGGAGAGAGTGTGTGCTGGGAGGACACCTGAACCAATCTCTGAGGGGATAGGAGCTGGTCAGAAGAAGGGTATGAGTAAAGGTGGGAGAAATGGTCTGGGGCATGCAGAGAACTCCCAGAAACTGGTGAGGGTGGAGCCCCAAAGAAGGGATCAGGGAGTGATGAGACAAGGCTGGGAGGTGAGCAGGGGACAGCTGTGGAACACCTTGGACACCACAGGCCTTTATCTTACAGGCAGCCAATCAGAAGCCAACGAAATACTTTACGCAGGAAAATGATAAGGCCAAATGTATCTGGAAAATTGACTCTGGCATCCTTGTGGGTTGGGTTAAAGGGTGAGACTGGAGGCCAGCGAACTAGTTAGATGCTGTTGCTAGTGCAGGCTAGAGATGTGAGGCTGTCAGCGGCTGATGGCGGTCTTGGCCAGTTTGTGCCCACTGTTATTCCAGAGATAAACACTGTGGACCTGCATCACAAACACCATTCTGCAGGTAGAACTTGACCTTCACAAAAGGAAGACAGAGAAAGACATCAGAAATTGTTTTTTGAGAGCAAATGTTGGATTTTCAAGGGATCTGAAATCAAGGTTGAATTTTCCAATGAGCCAGCTGGACTCTTCTTGCCATTTAGACATCTCAGGGTTTGCTTTCCATTGATTTTCCAGTGGGCACCTCCTTCTCATGCGTGATCTTCCTCTTACACCCTTGGCCCCTTGTCAGCTGCAGTTTCTGACAAGGTCTTACATTTTTCGATGGTGCCCCACTAGCTGGTGAAGGAGCCCTTAGGTCTGGGCAGCCTGGGGATGCCCCTTTCCTGTAAGACTGTGTCAGGCACCCTCTTTCCTGGGCTAAGATCTTCCATGGGCCAATGCCAATGTAAGTGGCAAGGGAGTACATGCACTGTAGGGCCCTCCCTCCTAGGTCACCTGTGCCCTTGCATGGCTGTTCTGAGTCAGAGGCCCCCTCCATTTAGGACATTGTAATGCGACCTTCTTTCTCCACTCCAGACAAAGGAGATACTGCACAGGCAGTTGTAAGTGCGAGTCTGGGTGTCAGTATCACTGTGGGTGGGGTTGGTTGGCAGTTGAAAGGCTTCAGGGCCAAGCTGTGGGACCACCCACTGTCTGATGAAAGTGGGTGATGAAAGAAGCTTGACAAAGCGCAACCGGAGAGAGATGGGACTAGGGATGGATGGGGGAGTGGACACTCCCAGCGGCATCCCAGACAACTGTTTTCATTGATGCGTTCTATAGGGAAAAATTGTGAAAGACTTTGAAATGGACCAAAAAGATGATTGGGTGTCTTGTCTAGCATATTCTTCTGGTTTTTTTTCAGGCTTTCATGGTCTTTGAGCTATTTTACAGCCCTGGAAGTTACAGAAAACTGGTAATAACACAATGAGGAAAGGGCGTGTGAGGCCACAGCAAGAGGACACACAAGCCAGGAAGTGAGCCCCCATCAGACACTGGAACCTTGATCTTGGACTTCCAGCCTCCAGAACTGTGAGAAATAGATATTCCTTGTGTAAGCCACTAGCCTATGGTGTTTTCTTACGGCAGGTGGAGCCGACTATGATCGGAGCAGACTATGAGAGCTATATTTCAGGTTCTGTGAGATTTTCTTTTAACCAATTGTAATATCTTACTGGTTCCCCCATGAATTAATGAACTAAATACAATTTTTGACATAGTTTGATTATTTGCATGAGAGTCACGATTTTGTCCTTAAGCAAAAGTTATTCTTTGACCGTCCAGTCATTCGGCAGAATGTTCGTTGATGCTGTCTCTGGCCCCGGCACTGTGCTGATGGCTGGAAATACAAAGATGAGTTCAACAGAGTCTTTGTCCTCAAAGAGCTCCTTGTGTGGTGCAGAGGCAGGCAGGAGGCACACCAGTGAGCATCAGAGTGGCGGTGCTGAGGCTGCAGTTGGAGGAGGTCACTTTTGGCAGGGATTTGGGGCAGGGCTGGGTTTTTCTTCCTGGGAAAAACATGAGTTTTGGAGTCAGACAGGCCTAGCTCTAAGTCCTAAATTCACCACTTCAAAGCTTTGTGGCTCCAGATACATTCATTTTCTTATCTGTGAAGTAAGGATAGCATTTTCATCTTAAGGGTTTATGAGAAATAAATGAGGTATTGTGTGCAAAGAGCTTAGCCCAGTGCCTGGCATATACTAAATGCTCAGCAAATGCTAGTCTCAGCCCTCTGGGCTATGATTTCAGAGGTGCAAGGAAGGCCCCTGATTCCTTCCTCTCCCTGCTAGGAGACACCTGAAATTCCTTTAGGAGTGGAAAACCCTTTCATTACACAGCTAGCGAAGCACTCCCAGTATAAACAGCTTGGGACAGGAAGTGTAGTGACTCAACACACGTTAATATGTAATTTGCTGATGCCAGGGCTTCCGCTTAGAGAAAGTTTTTTATAAGCATAACCCCTTGCCTGTGGGTGCCTCTGAAAGCACTTTCACATCTCTGACCTCATGTAATCCCCCCAGCGCCTATCTGGGGAGGGCAGGCCCTGGAGGATCATCCTCACTCATTTTACCAAGGAGGGGACTTGGGCTTTGAGCCATGAAATAAATAGTCCATTCCAGGTTACCCAGTCACGATCCAGGAGCCGGGCCTCAGACCTCAGTCTCCAGACTCAAACAATGCACCCTCTCCTCCAGTGGAGAGAAGAAGGGAGAGGAATCACTCTAGAAGAGAACTTGGGGAACCTGAGCTTAGAGAAGTTGAGTCAACCCTGTGTGCAGGAAGCAGAGCCTCCCGGGATGGTGGGTTAAGGATCTGCTCTCTATAAACTGTGGAATTCTTATCACGTTGGGCCTTGATTTCTTCTTTTCTAAAATGGAGGTAGTGATGCTTGTCTCACAGGGCTGCTGTAGGAATAAAGAGGATAACACAAGCAGTGTCTAGCACAATGCCAGATGGAAGGCTTCAAGCCACACAAGAGCAGGAACAAACCTGACTTGCTCCCCATTGCATCCCAGCAATCGGTAAAGCACCAAGCATGTGGTAGGTGCTTCAGTAGTATTCAATAAAGGAATGGATCAGTGAGTGGCACGGGCTCAGTGCACGGCCACTGTTGTAGTCGTGGTGTAGGAACAGGATCGCTGGTGGAACTCACTGAGCTTAGGGATGTGGAAGAGAGGCTGGAGGAGCCGGGTCTGCAGATACCTTTCAGGGGCTGTGGGGAGGGCAGGCTCAAGGAAGAATTCAGTTTCTTTGGGTGTGAGGACTTTGGGACACCTTCTGCTCTGAATCAAGGAACCAGGAGCTGGGATACTCCACACCCAGGCCAGGGGACAGGGTGACTTCAGGTAGAAGTTGTAGGCATGCAGGTAAGCCCCAGAGAGCATAAGGAGAGAGAAACCCAGGTCCATGCTAAACCAGCAGGGGCAGCCCATGTGGGTGGTGCCAGGACCAGACAAGCAGCCTCCAGGAGGTGGGCAGAGAGCTTTGCTGTGGCCCCTGTGCTGGGGGGCATGGGTGGCCCAGAAGGACGCAGGCTGCCACTGTATTTCCTGAGAACTGCTTTCCCAGCCCCTGGCTATTCCTTCCACTAGGAGCCATTTTCATTCCTGCTCTGACCCTCCTGAGACCATGGCTCCTGGTCAGGCCCTGATCTCCTAGTGGATTTCTATTGATTTGGATGTTTTTGACAGAGCGTGCCTTTAGGAGAGTTCTGCTCCTGAGCCGTGAACTCTGCCTTCATCTGAATCTTCACCTCTGCTTTCTACCTCTCCTCTTCACTCACAGCTGCTGGCTCAACAATCCCACTTAAAACAAAACAAATAAAACCCTCTCTCCCTTGGCCCCAGCTGTCTCTTCAGATCACGGCTTATCTTTTCTCCCCCAACTCATATCTTGAGAGGATTAGCGTTCCTTGCTGTCTGATGTTCTCCTCTCTCATTCACTTTTTTTTTTATTTTTTTTATTTTTTTTTTTACAAATAGTCTTCCAGGTGTTTTTCCTCTGAGTGGCATCACCAGTGGTCTACAAAGTCACCAAGTCCCCTCTCCAATCACCCCCTTACCATTTCTAAACCCAACTGCTGTTCTCAGGAAGTTTCTGCCTCCCATGACATTCGGCCACGTGGGCCGCTGCCTGCTTGAAAGTCCAGCCTCAGGTCCCAGGCGGAGCCCCACCGGTGCCTGCGGCCTTGGCCTTGGCTTTGACCTTGGCTAGCTTTCCTTCGCTGGTCGCCTTCCCACTTTGCTGTGAGTGCTCCTCGAGTGGATCCCGGTCCTCACCTCCTCCCTCCACACGTTCTCCCTGCGTGAGCTCATCCTCCCTGTGGCTTTAATTACCATCTGTAGGCTGCTGGCCGCTCCAGTGTGGGCTTGTCTCAGGAGCAACAGGCCAGCAGCTTAAGAGCACCTCCATCCCCACATGTGTGAACTTGAGCACGTTCTGAACACCCTTCCCCGCCTTCCTGCATGGCCACCATCTCAGTAAGCATCTCTCTAGTTGCCGGTCAGAAACCTGGACAGGATTCCTGATTCCTCCTTCTCTGTCAGCCCCCATACTCAGTCCTTCTGTTTGATTTGACCCAACTGTCCCTTAGGTTTTCCTCCTAATTTGCTTTCCAGTCCACCTGCTTATCTCCTGACTGCCTCGGTGACGGCTTCCTCCCAGGCTCCCTGCCTCACTTGCCCTGGCTCACTCCCATGGGCTCAGCAGGTCTTGGACTCTGCCTCACACCTTGGGCTTCTCTGTCCGTCTGTTCCCTCCCTCCAAGCTTTCCTCAAGCCTCACCTCTTTGAAAGTTCATGTCACAGTTAAGAGGGATACTCTGGAGCCCACAGACCTATTTCAAATCCAGATGTCACCATGTAGCAGCTTTGAGACCTCAGCCTCAGCAAACTTCTTACCTGCTCTATGCCTCAGTCTCCTCTTACGTAAATGGCAATCCCTGCTTCTCATCATTGCAGTGAGTCAAGTGTGTGTCTCTAGCTGCTTTTGTATTCTAGAGAATGGCATGCACTGCTGCCAGGGAGACAGGGATCTTTGTTCCGGAAAATGACCCACTGATTGTATCAGATAAAGCTCTCTACCACCAGAGTGAAACTGGGAAGAGAAGACCAAAGAGTGGGGCTGAACTGCTCCAAAGACAAAAGCCATTTCAGCAGGAAGCGATGAGAACCAGGAAATGGGGGAGTGCGGTAGGGGTGAGGGGGGTCAACCACGGGATTGGAGGGCAGAGGCTGAAGACAGAACCCAGAAGATGTGACTGGTTCAGCAGGAACTGGCAAGAGCAAGAGGTCTGATTTTTAAATTTCGAGTTGCTCGTTTGGCTATAAGAAGGTCCCTCCTACTCCCCAGTTACTCCCAACTTCTAGGAAAATTATCTTACAGATTCTGCCATAGGTTAGTAACATTTTGGGGGAAAATTCAGGATGAGACAGATCCCATCTGCCACTTCCTCCAGGAAGCCTTCCTGGACTCTCCCTGTCTCCCAAGTCTGGTTTTGGTATCTCTTCTTCTGTAGGTCAACAAGAAGACAACAAACAAACAAACAAAAACAAAACAAAACAAAAAAACCCCCCAAAATTGCATGAACTCAGAAACTGAGTCAGAACAGGATTGAGAGAGAAGAGGAAATCAGAATGAGAGGGAATCATGAAAATGCCAGGTCCTGGCCATTCTTAGGAATCTTGGAGACTGTACGGCATGGAACCATTTTTATCTGAATACTAAAAGTGACCCCCAAAGCTTTAAAGGGACATCAAGAGATCATCTGTGTTACTGAGAATTAAATTAGATGATATACATAGAGTTCTTAGCCCCAGCCCCAACACATAGGAAACTCAGAAATTTGGGAGTTACTTTTTTTTTTTTTTTTTTAACAAACATTATAATGTCCTATTTTATAGATAGCAAGGATAGAACAATCTCATCAGAGGTGAGGTGGGCAGAGATGTACAGGAACAGAGGGAGCTTATCTCCTCTTAACTTCCCTGGGCACCCAGGCCCCATAATGGGGACCCAGCTGCTGGTGACACTGGCCAAACAAGGACAATATGATCATATCTGGAAATGTCCATTTTTGTGTTATTGTCAGCTACTATTATTATTTTTAATAGGATACGGTCTCACTGTGTTGCCCAGGCTGGTCTTGAACTCCTAGACTTAAGCAATCCTCCCACCTCGGTCTCCCAACGTGCTGGGATTACAGTCTGAACTGCAGCACCCAGTTCTATTATTTTTAACAACACTTTCCTTCCTCAGTGTCCCCAGAGTGCCTCTGCCTGTCCCCACTCATCTGTTGTTGAGTGTGGATCTTGGATTACTACTTTTTCTACTTATATGTAAGAAATCTGGCTGATTTTCACATGTGGTTTATGGAAATAGAATGATTTTTTGGTTCCATCATGTATCCTGTCTTCCTCCCTCCAATTTCACTGCAAGCTCTGAGTTGGAAATCAAATGGCCAGTTCTCCCTGGGTCCCTTGTGCCTCATGCACAGCAACGGCTCCACCGATGTCTGTTGCTGTGGGTGTTAATTTCATCCCTGGATGGGTCCAGAGAGCCCACACCTGGGCAGGAGGCTGGGCTCAGCCTGGAAGCCCCTGCTCTGTCTTTGCCTGTGTCTTCACTCAAGTCTCTTGGGACAGCCTGAGCTGCTGAGATGTGGTGGTGGAGAGGAGACCAAGATGGGGTCTTTGAGAAGGACAAGCAGTGTGAAACTAAGGGGCAGTCACAGGGTGTGGGCATTGTATTTAATTAGCCACAAAGCCCTTTCATGAGCTCTTGAGCCATGGTCCCTTGTTGTGGAAATGTGTATACATGTGAACTACATGGAAAAGGACCTCAGGGTTGTCACATCCAACTCTGACCCATTGCAAGAATCTCCTTTTATACCTCTGACAGGTTTTATTCAGTCCTTACTTGAATACTTGTAATGATGGAGGGTTCATTACCTTTAGAGCAGGAACTTTTGGTTACCTAATCATTTGTATTTTATTTATTTTTCGTTTTTAGAAACAGGGTCTCACTCTCACCCAGGCATGAGTGCAGTGGTATGGTCATAGCTCACTGCAGCCTCGAATTCCCAGGCTCAAGCGATCTTCCTGCCTCAGCCTTCTGTGTAGTTGGGATTACAGACAGGCGCCACCACACCTGGCTAATTTTTTTTTTTTTTTTTTTTTGTAGAGACAGCGTCTCAGTATGTTGCCTAGGCTAGAGAACTTGATTTTAATTAAGTGCTCACCCTCCTTCATAACTGGTCCAAGGAGCTGTAGTGAGCCCATTTCTCTTCCCAGTGGATAATTTAGGCAAGTGTATGAGCATGTGACACAATTCTAGCTAACAAGGTAGAGAGGAAGCCCAGTAGGGGCTTCTGGGAAAGGTTTTCTCTCTTTTAAAGAGATACAAAAAGGGCTGGCCTGTTCTTCTATTAGAAATTTGTGCAGAGATGTGATGGCTGGAACTGCAGCAGCTATCTTATGACCATGAGGGGAACTAACCTGAAAGCCAAGAGGACAAATGAAGGCTAACAGAACAGAAATGTGTTCAAAACAAAACAAAACAAAACAAAACAAAACAAACATGCAAGCAAGCAGGCAAACAAACTGGGGTCACTGATGTAATCACTGAACAGCTAAGTTAACCGGTGCTGGGGGTGCACCTAATATTTAAAGCAAACCAGAAAAGCTAGTCACTCATTTTCAGCATGAGGTCGATGAAATAGTTTATATGAACTGGAACCAAACAGGGAATCTCCAATTTTAAATGCCAGTGGCTGAGTTTTGAGCCTAAATAATGGACTTTACATCCATCTCTGTTACACTTTATGTTTTGGTTTTGAGCTAACCTTCCACCTTTTACAGACTTTTTTGGATTTCTGTTTTAACTCTATAGAACATTCCTAGTCCCTCACAACTCTTTTTTTTTGGAGACAGGGTCTCACTCTGTTGCCCAGGCTGGAGTGCAGTGGCGGGATCTTGGCTCTCAGCTCACTGCAACATCCGCCTCCCAGGTTCGAGGGATTCTCCTGCTTCAGCCTCCCTAGTAGCTGGGATTGCAGGCGCCCACCACCATGCCCGGCTAATTTTTGTATTTTTAGTAGAGACGGGGGTTTCACCATGTTGGCCAGGTTGGTCTCAAACTCCTGACCTCCGGTGATCCTCCCGCTTTGGACTCCCAAAGTGCTGAGATTACAGGCATGAGCCACCACGTCCGGCTTCAACTTTCTCTCTCTCACTTTTAGAGCTTCCCTGAACATAATTTCTTCATCCAAGGAAATGATAAGTTGAAAAGAGCCAGGCCAAAGAGACAGCCTGGCAACACCACACACGGCACTGGGGGCCAGACACTTTGGGGTCACCTAGATGTATCACACAGCCCACATTTCTCTATCTTGTCTGCATTTGAACAAATGCCTTGCTGAAATCAGGATTTAGTGACTGTGATACACGGACCCATTCTTCCTTATCAAAAATGGAACCACCGTTAGCAGAACTATGCCGGGTCTGCCTGTGCCAGGGCTGTGACCTTCTCTGTACAAGTCTGTTTGCATGTGGGGAGGGATGGTGAGTTTGTGGCTTTTTCTACACGTTTCATATCTGGACCCATAGTTCAGTTTTGGGGGTTAGGACTGAGCTCTGGTTGGCACTGGCCAGGGCTAGACACTGGGAAGATGGCTGGAAATACTGATGACAGATGAGCCTTTTTTTGTCCAAGGCCAGACAGGTTATATCAGCCCAGACTAAGAGCCTTCTGAGTCCCCTCCCCTCCCCTCCACACTTACTTCTGTTGCCCTGGTTTTGCCTTGGGCCTTCCTCCAGCCGAGTTTTCTGGCTTTCTGCTAGGGTAGGGCTCCATCTCCCATTGATCCTGAAAATAGATCTTGAGGGCACTCGAGAAGAGAAGTTTGTATGAGAGGAGTGGAGGCCCCCAAATCCTCCTCAGCCTCTGGGGGCCCAGATGAAACTCAGAATGTGGGACAGGACATTTTTTTTTTTTTCTTTTTTGAGATGGAGTCTCGTTCTGTTGCCCAGGCTGGAGTGCAATGGCGCAATCTCGGCTCACTGCAACCTCCGCCTCCTGGGTTCAAGCAATTCTCGTGGCTCAGCCTCCCGAGTAGCTGGGACTCCAGGCGCCTGCCACCACACCCAGCTAATTTTTGTATTTTTAGTGGAGATTGGGTTTCACCACATTGCCCGGGTTGATCTCGATCTCCTGACCTCAGGTGATTCACCTGCCTCAGTCTCCCAAAGTGCTGGGACTATAGGCATGAGCCATTGCACCTGGCCTGACAGGAGATTTATTTTACCTGGGACTGGAGTTTTCCTGAGCTGCCCTGAGGGTGCCGGCTCCTGTCCCCACCATTGCAGATCTGGTCTCTTCCCTGCATCCTTTGGCCCCTTGTTGGCACAGGAGAAAGGGGATGCCTGGACTCCTAGTCCAGTGCTCTGGCCACTCCCTCCCGGCTTGCACAGGGGCGGCTAGCCTGTGAGCCAGGGTGAGGTAGTGAGGGCAATGGCAGCCTTATAGGACCATGGAATACACTGGGCTCACTCTGGAAATTCACCTGTGCCAGGCCTGAGGGTTGGAAGATGGGAGTCTCTCTATGGCTTCCTGGGTTGGCTCTCCCCCAGCTGGAGGAGAGTTAGGCTAGAACAGCAATGGCCTGGAAGCTTCATAACCCCCAGCAGAAGGAGCCCCCTCACAATCCAGGAGCCTCCAAGCCTCCTGGACTTCCTCGGCCCTGATGGTGGGTGAAGGGACTCCATCCAGCGGAGACATCCCAAGCTCTGAGTGCCCAGAAGAGGCAGCGTTCTGGTCTGAGTTCCTTGGCCCCTTTAGATGATCAGCCTCTAAAGGCATGATCCTGAGATAATAGGGCATAGGAAGACGGATGTTGGTTTAGAGTTTGGAGGTGATTTGGGGGTGGCTGGAAGGCTGAGGGAGCTGCCTCTTGGGATCTACTGCTTCTTGCTAATGGCTCAGCTTCCCAGCAGGAGAGGAAAGGCAGGAGACTCAGGCCTGGCAGCTTGGGCTGGTGCTGAGCCTGGGAGACCGAGAGGGAGTCTGGAAGCTTCTGTGAGAGGATGAGAATGTATGGCAGTGGCGGGGTGCCCACCTGTGCGCCCTCAGGCACACCTGCCCTTTCCCATTCAGAATTCATGTTCACCGGCGGGAGTCACGCTCAGGTGTTCACCCACAGGTTTATCCCCACGATCAGGGTGGAGGGAAGTGGAGCCTGGGGGCTCTGGAGGTCTGGGAGGAGGGAACCGGGATGTAGGATGGGGCTTCTGTCCCGGGCTGTCCTAGACGCAGAGGTAAGGGCAGGGTGTGTGTGAAAGAGACAGAGCCTTGTCCACAAATGCCCTTAGAGGAAGCGGCGGAGCCCAGGAAGGCCAGTGAAAAGAGGTGGAGGAAATGGTCCTGGGGTAGCAGGTGGGCAGCTGGCCCAGGTCGTTGTCTTCCCAGATGTCAGGGTAGCTCTGGAGGTCCTGGGGCATGGCCAATCTCATCCTGGGGTTCTAGAGAAAGAGAGAGGAAGAGGGAAGAGCAGGGAAGAGAGCTGGGATTATGGTTGCCCACCACCCACCAGGCATGCAAGCAGTGCATCCCTGAAACCCTCTCATCCTGTCCATCCCACCCTCCCAGCGGGTCCAGGAAGCTCCACCCCTTTGCCCAAGGTCACACACAAGTAAGTGGCGGAGTGGGGTTTGAACTCAGGTCTGCCTGACTCTAAAGCCCATGACCGATCCCTCCCCTGCACCAGGAGCCAGGGAGAGGAAGGCGGGGAGGGAAAAGAAGGGTACTCTGTCTGGGCAGGGCGTGGGTGGCATGGGATGGCGTGTTCACCTAGGGTCCTATACTGACCTCCACTTGGCTTCCCACCACCTTAGGCCCTGGAGGGGATGTCTTGGGTCTTGGTCACTCCATCCTATCTCCCATCCCAGACCTGAAGTCCCAGGCAGCTTCCCTGGGGGAGCTTAGCTTGGGGAGGGGCTCCCAGCTCTGCCTATAGCACGGGGGCACATTTCCCAGGCTGTCCAGCAGGGGGAGCCCCACCCCCTGCCTCGGTTATCCCGGGTCCAACAGGACGGGAGGACCCAGGCAGCTCACCTCTGCTCTGCCCTCTAAACACAGCCGGGGTCAGGGCTTCAAGTCCTAAGGACTGGACAAGAGTGGCTGGCTCTGGGGAGGGCCTCTGACCCTGGCCTGCCTGGCCTTCCATGAGGATGACAGAAGACTCTGGCCATTAGGCTCCCAAGCCCCCTCCATGGGTGAGCCTGGGCCCTCCTGCCTCCTCATCAAAGGCCTTGGGAGGGTGCTCAGGCTTCCAGGGCTCCTGGGCTGCACACCCGGACTCAGGAGCCTACTGAGCGCTGCGGCACCTCTCTTCTCAGGGTGTGCTCCCCCTCTACTCGCTCAGCCAAGGACACTGTCCTGTGCCGGGGAATTCAGGAGCCAGGAATTTTTCTTGCCCACCCGATATATTCCACTGCTGCAGGTGTCTGCAGAGGAGAAGGGCAGAGACCAGACATTCGGGCGGTGCCTCTATCTGCACTGTGCAGTATGGCAGCCTGTAGCCATGTTTAAATGAAATGAAAATTAAAGAACATTAGCATTAACATAATGACAATACCGGTTACTTGGTGGTACTGGCTGTATTTCCAGTGCTCCATAGCCTCCTGTGGCTAGTGGCTATGTATGGGGGAGCATAGAGGTGGAACATTTCATCAGGCTGTTCTCCTGGTCCAGCCCCTAAGCTGGGGGAGGGGGAGGCCCTGGTGTGGGGGGTTGGGGTCGAGGAGCTGGAAGCTGGGTGGGAACCAGTGTATGTGTGGAGTGCTACCATGGGGTGCCCTGGGATGCAGGAGGAGGGAGGGGCGTCAGAGGAAGAGGGCAGACATCTGTGGAGCCCAGGAAGGGCCTGGGGACACGAGGGGGGTGCAGGTTGGAGCCTTGTCTGCATATCTTGGCTCTGAGCTTCCATGTGCCCATTTGCAACCCGGGAGGACTGTCCTGGTCAGGTGACAGGGCGGGGAGAGCCCGAGAGAGGCTTAGGTTCACTTCGTTGTGCTGCTGCTGTGACTTGGGGTAGGCTCCTTCCCCTCCTAAGCCTCAGTCCCTTGCTCGGTGACACAGGACCCACAAAGTCTGTGTCTCAGGGCTGCGTGGGGCTCAGGGAGATGCAGGGTGTGTCTGCACCAGCCTCCTGTGGGAAGCAGTGCAGACTGGAGGTCGGCACCTCCTCGTCTCCCCCTGTCCTGAGGGAGCTCAGAGATCTTTGAGTTCTATCTCCTCGGTTCTTTAAAATTACCATGTAGACAGAGTCTGCTTCCTAAGGAGGATTTGAGGCAGCTAACCCCTTATTTTACAAATGAGAAAACAAGCTTTGGGAGGTTTAGGGACTTACTCAAGTCACGTCGTCTCTGAAGTTCCCTGATGTTCAGAGCCAAGAAAAGTTTCATAAATGCAGCCTCGGCCTCTCAGCCCCACCTCCCACCCCATCCAGACGCCTTCATCCCCTTAAGGGATGTGGGGCTGGGCTGAGGGCGAGGAGGAGGACTGGGGCCAGAGACTGAGGATGAGGCGGCGGGCTGCGTAGAGGAATCCAGTCTGGGGAGAGAGCCCAGTGCTTGGCGGGGGAGGGGAATGGGGATAATGGGGACTTTGAAGTGGCCACTACATCCTGCAAAGCCCAGGCCTAGAGAATGGGGTTTGTGTGGAGCCTCTGTGTGAACAGGGGCCCAGACTGGGGATGTCAGGGTCCCCCTGCCCTTCAGGGCAGCAGCAAGCCTTCCTCCTAGCACCTCTGCTGTCATCTCCACAGGCGCTCATGCAGAGGGCTTTGTAATGGCAGCAGTGTTAACAGCAGCAATTCACTGGGCACCTGCTGTAAAACAGGCTCAGCACTAGATATTTTACCTGCTTGCTCTCCTTTAATTCACTCAACAACCCAATCAACTCCATAATAGCCCTATTTAAAACCTAATGTAACTCAGAGAGGGTCAATGACTTGCCCAAGGTCACACAGCCAAAAAGGGGCTGGCTGTGTCAGTTTCCCAGCTGGTTCCCTGAATCACTCATGCCAGGAGCTTTCCGCCATGCACAGGGGTCTGTCCAGCACCGGGTGCTGGCTGAGGATGTGCTTCCCAGGGGGCTGGAATGCAGGACTGTGGCCTGTCAGGGAGAGTTACAGCCTGATGGGAGGGGTCTGCTCCTGGCAGAGCCTGGTCTTTGATGGGGGAGCCCAGCTTTGATCTCCTTTTGAAGTCCTGGCCTCTGGAACCAGCAGCTTCAGTGGGGAGAGCGCAGGGGAAGGGGGAGATGAAAGGGCAGGGGAAGCCAGAGTGGGAGAGAGAGGGGGGCAGCCACAAGGAGAGAAACAGATGTGTGAATGAGAACCCGGGAGACGGGGAGCTGGGAGAGGGAGTGGGAGCTGCTGGTGGGTTGAACTCGGGGAGAGGAAATGTTGTGGGCAGACAGGGAGGGCCAGGAGGGGGAAGGGCTGAGTGTGCCACTGGGGGGCAGGGGAGACATGGGAGAGAGGCTGGGCCCAGCAGCTCCTCACCCGCCATCCCCAGCCTCAAATCCCCCTTCTCTTCCCAGGGAGGCCCTTCTGGCTCTGCCACGGGCTGACTGTCAGTGTCTAACGGTCCAGAGGTTCCAACGAGGTCCTAGCTGAGGCCTTATCCAATGCCCTGGGGATGAGGCGAGGGGGAGGTGAGGAGCTCACATCCAGGACTTTCCTGGATCTACTGCCCAGTCTTGCGCCCCAGGTAAGGGGGCTGGGATGAGGGATGGGGGAGGGCGTCTGCCTCATGGCGGTGCACCTGTTCCTGTCTGACATCCTGATTCCTTCCTGTGGGGCTGCCAAGCAGGCAAGTGAGAGTGTGTGGTGGGGCGGGCTGCACGGCAGGAGGGGCTCATTCCCAGCTAATCCCCCAAGCCTACCCCACCCAGTGCCTTTCACTGCCTTCCCATCCCCCACACTCTCAGGTCCCCTTCAGCTCCCCGCAGTGCCTGTCCTGGCACCCTGGTCCAGCGCCCTTCAGGCCCTGCACCCAAACAGAGGGCCTCTCTGGGGCTCAGGGCGGCAAGTGAGAGCCAATGAGGGGGCAGCAGCAGACCCCCCCCCTTTTCTGGGTTTCCTTCAGGGGCGTCTGGGATTACACCCACCCCAACTCCACGTACTTCAGAGAGGCCGGGAGGAGGTCCACATTAGGATTTATGGGATTAATGACTTCTTCTGGCCCCCAGACTGTCTCCCCGACTCCAAGCCTCATGCCTTCCTCCCATTGGCCTCTCCCGGGACCCAGACCTCACAAGGAGCTGCAGTAGCCAAGCATGCCTCCCTTGGCTCATAGGGGCTGGGGAGGGGAGGAACCGCACCTGGCACCCAGCCCCTTCCTCATGCCCACAGCACCCCTTCCTTGGCAAGGCAGAGGACAGGCTGGAGCAGGGACACATCCTGGTTCCCATGCCAGGTTCTCCAAGGATGCTGCGCAGACGGCCTCGGGCCCCTGGCTCTTCACTCCTCCATACCTAAGTGGGGAACTGAGGCTAAGCACTTTTCTGTTGAGGTAGCAGAGAATGGCATGTCACAGGAGGATAGGAGGTTGTTGAGAGGGAGTAGGGGTGGGGAACACTGGGAAGTGGGGAGCAGAGTTCTGCTGTCTGTGGGTCCTGGGACCCAGCAGGCTCTCCTGGTGTGTGGGAAAGGCTCTGTAGGGCCACCAGAGAAGCCCCTCCTGGGTCCATCCACTTGGGCCAGCCCTCTCGGGACCTGCCAGCTCCTGGACCCATGGGACCCCTCTCACACTCAGCGCCATCATGTCCCTCCCAGCAGTCCTGTCTCCTCCACCTGTCCTTGTCTCTGTCCCCTCCCACCCTGCTTATCCCAAACCACTCAGCACAAGGGCTGAGGCCAGCCTTCCTCACTGTATGTGGCCCCTTGGCCTGAGTCCCCAGCCCTCAGATTCCAGTTTCTCAGTCTGAGACACCTTCACCTTCCTTTGGCTTTCAGGGAGGTCACATGTTTGCTGAAACTCCTCTGATCTTGCCATGTCCCCCAGGCAGTGTCTGGGTTCTTTGCACTGTGGCCTCTGTATACCTCGCAGTATCTTCCAGGGCCCAGGGTGGAGACAGCCCGGCTCACCACCCACCCCTGCAGAGCCTGTGGGCTCTCCTTCAGCCCAGGGCTTAGGAGTCCCAAGCTGGCCACTCTACTGAGAGTGCCTCAAGGCTAGGAACTGCCCTGGACCCCGGGCCCTCTGTGCAGGGCCTGGAATGAGCAGGCACTCAGTAAAGGTTGGTTGAATTCAACTGTCCAGCTGGGCTGGGGGGTCAAGAGGAAATGTGGGTGTGCAGCCTTGACCCTGGGAGCTCCTTGGCAAGAAAATGAAGTGGAGGCCAGGCGCGGTGGTTCACGCCTATAATCCCAGCACATTGGGAGGCCAAGGTGGGCGGATCACCTGAGGTCGGGTGTTCGACACCAGCTTGACCAACATGGAGAAACCCCATTTCTACTGAAAATACAAAATTAGCCGGGCATGGTGGCTCATGCCTGTAGTCCCAGCTACTCAGGAGGCTGAGGTGGGAGAATCACTTGAACCCAGAGGCAGAGGTTGTGGCGAGCCAAGATTGTGCCATTGCCCTCCAGCTGGACAACAAGAGCAAAACTGCGTCAAGAGAAAGCAAAACAAACAAACCAAAAAAAAAAAAAAAAAAAAAAAAAAAAAAAAAAGGAAAGAAAATGAAGTGGAGCACTTTGCTGGTAAGTGCTAAAGGGCCAGCGGGGATGCAGGGAGTGAAGCCACTTCTGGTGGCCACAGAGGAATAAGGAGGACTGTTGGAACAGGAAGGGGCCCTAGACTTGATTTGGGTTTCACAGGTGGGGAAACGGAGGCTCAGAGAGGGGAAACAGTACGTGGCAGAAATGGAACAACATTCCTGCCCTCTGGGCTCCTGGTCCACATTCCTTCTTCTGTGCTCACCAGGCCCCTGCCCACCTCCCCCACCCTTTCATTGCTAAGCCCAGCAAGTGGGGTGCAGGCCCTTCCAGGAGGGGCAAGAAGGGGCTCTCAGAGCAGGAAGGAGGTGGGTGGGTTTACCTGTGGTCCAGAAGCAGGGGTGGGTGGCTAGGGGTTATGTGCTAGGGTGGGCTCAACTGGATGGTGGCATACTCCACAGCCTCTGCCGGCCCTGGCACGGAGTTCCGTGGCCCTGGCATGAGTTCCAGGGCAGAAGTGTCCAGCTCTGCATACTGGATGTCAGTGTCCTTTAGGCCAGAGCCCTAGGAATGAGGCAGAAGGGACAGGTGGCAGGAGGAGTTGGGGGGGGGTGGTCAGGACCGGACGAGGTACCCCAGGGCCAGGCAGTCAGGGGAGATGGGAGGTGTGGGTGTGTAGGGAAGCATATGAGAGAGAACGGAACCATGGAGGGTCAGGGTGATGGAGAGAGAGAGAGAGACGCAGAACGCCAATTACTCAGTGACAACAGAGGAAACAAAGGTTTAGAAAAGGTGTTTACAAAGATTGGTCACAAAACATTTACCTGCTGTGCTAAGCTGTGTCCCCTTAGGCCCTGGGGACGGGTGGACAGAGGCAGGGTGGGTCCCACTCCTGACCCCACTGTATTTGCCTCCGAGACATTATTTGTGCTAACCCTTTCATTTTGCAGAGGGAAGAGAGATGCCTGGAGAGGCGACATGCTGTGCAGGGGGTCACGGGGAGGTTCCTGGGGCATAAAACGGAACTTGGAGTCAAAGGGCCTGGCTTTAAATTTTCGCTGGACCCCCTGGTGTGGCTTGACAGGCAGGTGGCTCAACCCATCTGTGCTGAGTTTTTCTTTTGTGAAATGGGAAAACAGAACTTATAAGCAATATCACTATGGTTAGAACCCAGGGCTCCAACTCCCACCCCTAGCTATTCAGCGGCACTGCAGTTCTTTGACTCTTAGTGTGATTTGCAAATTATTGGAGTAAGAGTGCTACAAGGACAGGGGCTGCCAAGAAGTTGAGAAGCAGAGGCTCTCCCTCCGCTGGGAGTTGTAGATGTGTGAATGGGGACCCAGGAGACAGGGAGCTGGGAGAGGGAATGGGAGTGGCTGGTGGTAAGAACTGGGGTAGAGAAAATGCTGTGGTCTGGAAGCAAGGGTGGGTGGCTACTGACAACTCACCCTGTGGTTGTGCCAAGCTCCTCTCCCTCCCAAGGCCTCGGTTTCCCCTTCAGCAAAATAGGAGGGTGACTTGATGATCCCTGAGGTCCTTCCAGCTCTTCTCTCTAGATCTGTCCTCAAAAGCTCCTCCTCCTCAGCTCAATGCTCAATGCTAGTGCGCAGGCAGATAGACAGATCATCTGTCCACAGAGCAGGGGCGGAGGGAGAAGAGGGCTCTTGCACCCCAGGAGGCTGGTACAGGCAGAAGGCTGTGTGCTATTGCAGGGATCTCTGTGACCTGGGCTGCTGCTCACTCTCTTTTCCTTGGCTGGGCCGCCTGGGCAGCGGGGAAAGCCAGGTGTGCTGATTTCAGTTGCCCTCCAGCAACACCCATCTCGTGTCCATCAATGACCCATGGCGTGGGCAGGGACACATGGCAGAGCTAAGGTGAATGCAATGAGCTCCTGATTCCTCACAAGGGAAAGTCACACTCTGACACCTGCCCCTCCCTTTGGCCCTCTGTGCTTCCACAGCCTGCCTGGAGTTGGAGGTGGAGAGTCGGGGGTTGGGAGGAGACACCTCTTTTCCAGAAGGAAGAAGCCTGGGTTGGAGGTTGGGGGTACAGGAGACCAGGGGCAGAAGGAAGGGGAAGGAGGCTAGACAGACAGGAAGTCTGGGTTCCAACCCCCAAGTCGGGGGGCCTACAAGGGTGGCTGAGGGGCAGGAAGGTGGGGTCTGGGCAAGCAGCACAGTGGGAGTAGGAGATACTGGCAGCAAAAGTTTTTTTTTTTTTTTTTTTTGATGGAATTTTGCTCTTGTTGCCCAGGCTGGAGTGCCATAGTGTGATCTCGGCTCACCACAACCTCTGCCTCCTGGGTTCAGGTGATTGTCGTGCCTCAGCCTCCCGAGTAGCTGGGATTACAGGCGTGTGCCACCACATCCAGCTAATTTTGTATTTTTAGTAGAGACAGGGTTTCTCCGTATTGGTCAGGCTGGTCTCGAACTTCTGACCTCAGGTGATCTGCCTGCCTCGGCCTCCCAAAGTGCTGGGATTACAGGCGTGAGCCACCACGCCCGGCTGCAAAAGTTTTTATCCCCAGGGGCTGCTGAGACTTTGGTTCCACTGGAGGGAGTCCCATAAAGATGGGAAGAATGGCTGCTGCTCTGGGATGGTGTGAAGTCCATCCTGTGGAGCCAGGGGGATATGCTGATGGTGTCCCCATGACTAAATGGATCCCACCTCTTATCCCTCCTGTTATCCTGAGGATGTCTGGGAACTGGCGCTTCAGGGGAATGCAAGGCCAGGTGTGTCCTGGGGTTGTGCAGACTCGACAGATTTCCACTGGGGGGGTCTTCCAGACAGCTTCTTTATGTGACCTTTCCCAGCTGCGTGCCACTGGACAGGAGCAACCTGACTCAGCCCCAGGGAAGCCTGGGAGTTTAGAGGGCGACGGCCAAAGGTGGTTTGGGAATATCTCACCCGGGTAAGTGGAGAGGAGCTCAACTACATGCTTTGGGGCCATCTTATCCAAGATGTGGGGCTGCCCAGGGAGTGCTGGGCACTTGGCCTTTAGCCTTCGTAGAATCTGTCTCAAAGATGACAGAAAGCAATGACCTGTGACTCCTGCTTGGATGATACCAAGAGGGGCCCAAGAAAACAGGTGGCAAAAGGTAAAATAGAGAATTGGGCCTGGCTTTCTCAGCACCTGCTGGCAAGGAGGACCTCACCCAGAGTGGAAGGCAGGCCCCGGAGAGTTCCCGGCACAAAGTGTAGCCCAGTTGCCAAATCTTTCACCAGCGGTGATGTGGGAGAACATCCTGGTGGAGGGGAGTTTCAGGTCCAGTGCTTCAGGCATTTGAAAGATGTGCAGAGAGCAGGGCTGCAAGGGCAGCAGAGCTGGCTGGTTATTTTTAAGTCATGTTGGAGAAGGAGAAACTGAGGGCCATCAGCAGTTAGAGGCTCAACCTCAGAGTCGGAGATCCTATTTGGTTGCTTCCAAAGAGACCCATATCCTGAGGCAGAGGAGTGGACAGAGCCGAGGAACACACCCAGGATGTGACAGTAGGAATCAGAGGGTTCCAGGGCAGCTCAGCCAAGGCAGGCCTGTTGTGCTTGGTAAGGGTCCTGCTGGGGAAAACCTGGGTCCCTGAAACTGACGGGAGGATGAGTGAGTGGGGACCCTTGAGCGGGTGGCCCACTCTTCTCTAATTAAAGAACTAACAGCACTGCATGCTGGAAGATGCTGTGGAGGCCTTTCCCCTGCGAGGCAACAGATGCCCCCTCCTCTGTTCCTGGCTGCAGGCTGATGCTGGGGTTAAAGGCCAGCACAACCCAGCTGGGGACATGCTGGGCCTGATCAAGAAGGAAGGTGACAGGCCTGCAGAGCCAGGAGAGCAACAGCAAGCTAGCGTGGACCAGCAGAAGCCTGGGGAGCACTCCTGGGTTGGATTTTGAGGGTTCTTAACCAAGTGAGCCAGAACATAGACTGAATAAGCAAGAATTCATTGATTTGGGAGCACTTTCTCAGGACATGGAATTCAACACCCTACAAGGCCCCCAGAGGACTGGGCAAATTTACTGCTGGGACATGGTGTTTGCACAGAGCGCAAGTGCAGAATTGGGATTGACATACTAAACCCACGTGAGGTCTGTGGGGGTGAAAGCCAAGAGGAAACTCTGAAACTACCTACCAGCCAAGAATGTAAATCAAAAAGGATATTGTACTCAGGGTGGGGAAGATGGCAGAGATCATTGTCATCACTAAAGACCTAAAGGATGCAAGGGTGCAGGGCCCTCTCTAATCTTCATTTAACTCATCAGTCCAGTCCCTACGGAAACCAGACAGATCCTAGAGAATTACGGCCAGTGCTATGGTCTTAGTGTTGGTGTTCCCCCAAATCCATATTCTGAAATCCTGACCTCCGAGGGGATGACATTAGGAGGTGAGGCCTTTGGGAGGCTAATGGGATTAGTGCCCTTATAAAAGAGGCCCAGAGAGCTTCTATGCTCTTCCACCATTTGAGAATGCAAAGTGAAGTCACCATCTATGAACCAGAAAGCATTGCCCTCACCAGACACTGAACAGCTCTATGCCGTGGACTTCCCAGCCTCCAGAACTGTGAGAAATACATTTCTGTTGTTTATAAGTCACCCAGTTTATGATATTTTGTTATAGCAGCCTGCATGGACAAAGACAGCATATCCTCAATCAAGTGGTCACCCCGATGGCAGCTGCTGGAATGGTCTTCTAAATGACAGCTGCAGTGCCAGCTTGGTGGCAATACTCCAAAAGGCCTCTAAAGGATGCTATGTCCCCAGTAGGAAGAGTACATGGGCCTGGGAACCAAGGGATGAAAGCAGGAGTGGATTTAAAAAATAAGTAAAAAGAAAAGGATAGGCCAGGCATGGTGGCTCATGCCTGTAATCCCAGGACTTGGGAGGCCAAGGTGGGTAGGTCACTTGAGGTCAGGAGTTTCTGAGACCAGCCTGGTCAACACAGTGAAACCCCCTGTCTACTAAAAATACAAAAAAAAATTAGCCAGGTGTGGTGGCACGCGCCTGTAGTCCCAGCTACTCAGGAGGCTGAGACAGAGACTCGTTTGGACCCGGGAGGCAGAGGCTGTGGTGAGCCATGATTGCACCACTGCACTCCAGCCTGGGCGACAGAGTGAGACTCCATCTCAAAACAAAAACAAAAACAGAAACAAAAATAAAACCAACAAAATGAAAAAGATACAAAAAAAAAAAAGAAAGCAGGAGTAGCTCACAGTTACCAGTCACACCCAATGACCCAGTGGGGGAATTTTGTGCTTTTATTCCCACAACTCTGAGCTCTGCAGAGGGAGCGGCCCACAGACTATATGCTAGGACCGCTGCCCGGGCCCTTGGACTGCATGTGCTTGGGGCCAGCACAGAAGAAAAGGAGTTGTGTGGTGGCAGGGGTAACTGACACATCAGCAGGCGGAGGCCAGGCTGCTTCTGTGCAATGGGGCTAGGGAGGAACATGTGTGGAACCCACATTTGGCCTACTTGGGGGCCTCTTCTGTTTTAACAGAATGGACACTTGCAACAACCCTGGCCTGAGGAAGGTGTGCTTATTAAGGCCTCAGCGTCCTCAGGAATAAAATTTTTCCAGGTTAGCCACCAGGACCTGCTGTGGAGACAGCTGAGCGAGGGGAATTGAGAAGGGATATGGACAGGAGAGGATGGGTACCAGTGTGGCCCTAAGATCTGCTGTAGCAACAGGGGCCACATCCCCAGGAAGGCACACTGAATCGGGGAGGAGCTGCCCCCTGCCCCCGGATGGAAGATCAGATCTCAGCACCCGGCAGACCATGGCAATGTGGACCTGGACAGCTGCGGAGCATGGCTGGCTGCAGCCCCGGTTGCCACCCCTCTGGATCCACCCAGCATTTGTGCTGAGACCACAATTCCCCTAGACTACTCTCAACCAACAACTAGACAGGCTGGGAATCCAGCACAGGCTCTTTCCTGTGGGACGCAGGAGTCCTCTGATAGCAGCGATGGCCCAAGGATGGCACAGTGCTTGGCGACACTGTGCTGCCATCCTGAGACTTTCTGCTCAGCCCTCCTTTCCCCATCCCCTTTCATGGGAGGCAGACCAGCAGCATGCTCTGAGGGCTCCCCTGCCACCTCCTGCTCCCTCCTGTGTACTTTGCAGGTGTCCCCCAGTGACTCTTGCATGTCTAATCTCAGCTTGGCATCTGCTCCTTGGGGGACCTGAACTAACGTAAGAGCTTCAGACTCCATCCCTCCAAAGTTCATTGGGTCCAGTCTTCTGCTTCTAGCCTGGGCTGTCCGTGCTCACAAGACCGAGGAGATGGAAGCCCCTCTCCTGAAAGGACAGAGGATGTCTCCTCCTTCCTCCTTGTCGAGACATTGGCTTTGAGTCCTCTGGAAGTCCTTCCTCAGACCTAGTTTAGAGCCTCCCAGCTCTCTAAATGGTTCCTGCCACCTCAGTGGTCCCTAGCCCAGACACCGTGGCGGACGTTGAGTGGAGTGCCACAGCCTTAGCACCCTTGGGTGCGTGTGCAGCATGGACCTGGCCCACACAGGGGGCCTGGGCCCACCCGGGCTAGGGCCGCTGAGCTTGACCCCCAGGCTCCCTGCAGTCTTCCCACCTCCCTTGGAGCCCCCGTGGTGAACAGCGCATGCGCTCTACCTGGCTCCTTCTCACGACTTGTTGGAAAGGAGAATTGATGACAACATCAATAATGTGACTTGTATACAAGCTGCACTGCCAACAAACCCGAGTTCTGGGGATAAATCCTTTTCTCGCCCGGTAATTGCTCTGTAAGCCAAAAGGAATTACGCTTTTCTTGGCAACCACAACAGGGCCTCCCCAGGACGCCAGAGCTTCCCTTCTGCTGGTGACTTCCGCACCGCCCCACAGGCTGTTCACAAGCCTCTGTCCACCCAGATGCCCTAACCACGGCCCCTGGGCTCAGGACATAGGGTGTAGGTGCTCTGCTGGGCCCCTCAACCCACCCCTCCTGCCCGTGGCTGGTGGGTGGAGATGGGCTCACTGTGTTCTTTGTCCCAAGTGGCTCTTGAATGGACACAGTCATCAGGGGATTCCATTAACCCAACATACGCAGAGCCCAGGGAGGGAAGGCAGTGAGGGAGGAGGAAGAGTCAGGGCCATGAGCTAGGGTCTGGGCTTGGATGAGAGAGGAGGGGAGCAAAAGAAGGAGTGTGCAGAGGGATGGGCGAAGGCAGTGGGCACTGTCCTGAATCTGCTCCTTGTGCCCCCAGGGAGGGCTGTGCATGCCAGGCATGGGGGCAGCAGTCAGAGAACAAGACCGAGGAGTCGTCAGTGGGGATTAGGGCCTGCTGCAGCTGTTCCATTCCGTCACAGAGATTTTTATGCCGAGCCTGGGCCCTCTCTATGGGGGATCCCACTGGAGTCTTCCAAGATTTTTCAAATTGCTCCCTTCCATCATCTTCCTTCTCCCTCCAGCCCCAGGCCCCCACTGCTCCCTCTTTCTCCTCCTCTTCTTTCACCGTGGCTCTGACAAGTGAGGTTAGTGACTCTTGACTGGAGGCTGAGGGAAAAGGCCCATTTGGAGAACCCTGAATGGGGCATGACTTTCTCTTTTCTGGAGATAGTGGTCTCCCTGCTCCCCTACCTCCCTTGCTTTCGGGCCTGGGATGATGTGCTCTCTCTGTCCTGAGGCAGGCATGAGCTGGTGTCTGCCGGTGGGAGATTCTCACCCTGCTTGGTGCTTGCAATGCCCTGGCCCCCTACGCAGGACTCTGAACCCAAGCTCTCTGGGCTGTGTGTCCATTCTCTGGGCCCTTGGAGCTGAGGAGCCGCCGGGAAGCAGAGCTGGGCCCTCCTGCTGACAGTAAGCCCGGAGCTGCAGCAGCCTTGGTATTAGCGGTGCCAGGCGGCCCTGGGGCTCTCAAGCCCTGCCCAGGCTCTCCTGTGTTCAGGTGAACTGCCCAGCATCTGCTCATCATTCTGACTGCTGCCTGCTTAGGGCCTGGACTCGAGAGCCAGGGTCCCGGGTGGGAAGCCCTCCCCAGTGTCTCTGGGTGATCTTGAGCAAGGCTTTTGTTATGGTTTGAATGTGTCCCCCCAAATTCATGTGTTGGAAAGTTTATCTTCAGTGTAAGGGTGTGGGAGTTGGGGCCTAATGAAAGGTGATTAGGTCGCGGGGGCACCACCCTCATGGATGGATTGTCTCTATCAAGGGAGCAGGTTAGTTATGGAGAGAGTGGGCATGTTATGAAAGTGAGACTGGCCCCTTCCTGCTCTCTTGCTCTCAGGGCATGCTCTCTTGCCGGCCGGCCTTCCACCATGGGATGACGCAGCAAGAAGGCTCCTGCCACAGGCAGGCCACTCGACCTTGGACTTTCCAGCCTCCAAAACTGTAAGAAATAAATCTTTTTTATATATTGCCCAATCTCAGGTATTTTGTTATAGCATCACAAAACAGACTAAGACACTTCAAGTTCACTGAGCCTCCGTTTCCTTATCTATGAAATGGGGCAATGGAAGGACTTATCATATTGCTTGTTGAACAATCTATATGATAAGAACAATGTCTGAAAAGTGACTAGCCAGGTGCCTGGCATGCAGGCAAGTGCTCCACATGTCATTATGATCCCTTCTGTTGGAACCAGCAGGCCCATGCAGTACGGACTGGGATGTGGGGGTGCACCTCCGATGGGAAGGAGGGTGGCACAAGAGCTGCCCAGCTGCTGTTTGAGGAAGGATGTTGTGTCCACAGTGAGTTCTAGCTCAGTTCCATGTCTCTAGGTTGGTTAAGGAATAGCAAATAGCTGGCGGTCCTTTGCGCCCTGGGTAGTATCAGAAGGTGGAGGCTGGGCTGGCTCTCTGGGCTCAGTACCCTGGGAAGGGAACGCTACCTCCCCAGGGGCAGGATTTGGCACCTCCAGATGGGTTCATGTTGGTACTTCCTGCCAAGAGTGAGGATGGCTGTACCATGGAGACAAAGGCCTGGCTCTCCTGCCAGTGCCAGGAGGGTGTGTGTTATCTTTGGGTCCAGGCGGTCTGGCCTGGGTCTCTGGGCTGCACTGTATGGGTAACACCCAGAGCCCCCAAGTCTGCTGAAAGGAGCCAGATATGGGCAAAGGTGGCAGGTATTCAAGTGGATGCTGGCCCTCTGAGTGGCTGGGAGTGGGGCCAGGAGGAGGGGCCTTTGGCAGCACCAGGAACTAAGGTGCAGGGTACAGAGCTGGAGGTGGGGCTTGGGGGAGGGAGAGCTGGGCACCAGGCTGGGGCCAGACTCAATGGAAATGCCAGTCTCCCAGAATGGTCTGTCCAGCATCCAGTCCCCCTTTGCCCAGGGTGCCTGCAGTGCTTGGGTGGTCCTCCCTGTGCTGCCCTGCCCTCACCTCCTCCACCTCCTCTGTCTGGTTTCCCCCTAAGGCAGCTGGGCTCATGGCCAGGCTGGGTGGGGCTACGCTGGGGGCACTCTCCTCAAGGTTCAGTTGTCCTTACCGAGGGGTGGTAGGAGGGGGACACCCCCAGATCATAGTAGGGGGGCTGCAGGGACAGCTTCTGCAGCTCCTCCTCTTCTTGCTGCTGCTGCCTCCCTGGGTCCAGGTGGACAACCTGGAAGAGAAGGCGGGGAGTGCTGCACAGACCTTTCCATGCCCCTGCTCCATGTGGCCCTCATGGACCCCCAGTTTGATTGGGACTCCTCTTCTCAGTTCCCATGCACCCCCATCCTGGCATCCCCCACACTGGTGGCTGTCTTGGAGGGCACAAGCACACCCTGAGCCTTTAGCCTTGCTGGCTCTAGCAGGGACCCAGCTTGGGGCCAGGCACCTGAGAGGTGCTCAATGCATTTTTTAAATGAATGAAAGGACTGTGAGGTAGAGGAAGAGGTCCCGTGGGGGCCCAGGGTAGGGAGGATCCTAGGTGGTCGGTCTCTTAGGGTGTGGCAGATGGACCCCTCTAGCATGGACCTGGCCTTGTGGGAACTGGACCATGGAGGTGTGGCAGCTCTGTCTTCAGCTTGGGCTCTCTCCCTGGAGCCATCTGCCATTTTTCTCCCTCC
Source organism: Rhinopithecus roxellana (assembly GCF_007565055.1). Classification (NCBI taxonomy): domain Eukaryota; kingdom Metazoa; phylum Chordata; class Mammalia; order Primates; family Cercopithecidae; genus Rhinopithecus; species Rhinopithecus roxellana. The sequence goes on from NC_044563.1 coordinate 79,915,107, forward strand.
CCGCAGTCTAGGGACCTTGTCCTCTACTGCCTCAGGCCCACCTGGATATCCTCAGGTGCAAGGGAGCTCTGCCTGCTGGGAGAAGGCTCCAGCTTCTGGGAGAGGGGCAGGTCGGTCCTGGAGACAGAATGAGGGTAAGCTCAGCACAGGAGCACACACGGGGGCTTTCCCCATCAAGCCACCAGACAGCTACCGGTCCCTCAGCCCCACTCATAACAGCAGGCCCGGGAGGTCTGCTTCCTAGGCAGCCTCCTGAGAGGCCAGAGCTTGGGCTGGGGCCCCTCAGGGTCATGTGTTAGAGGCTGAGAGTGCCTGGCCACCTTTCCCAGGTGTCTCTGCCCCTGACCCCAGCCCAGCTTGGGACGGGAACCATGTGAGTCTCAGGTCTCCTAGCTCAAAGTACAGGGGGGAACCAGCAGCAGCGCCATGGGCCCTCACCCAGGGCGGGCAGAAGGCCTCAGGTGCACGGTATGCGGCACCGACAGCCTTAGCCAGCACGAGAAAACATGTGATGCAAGATTTTAAAGATGAAAATCAACGTAAAAATCCATGGTGAACAAAACGTCCACATTGTAAGTAAAGACAGGAACCATCACAGTGGTATGCTGGGTGCCGGAGGCAAAAGGAAAAGTCAGTTGTTCTAATCCTGTCTTTATTTACAATGTGGACATTTTGTTCATCATGGATTTTTGCTTTCATTTTGATTTTTTAAAATATCACATTAAAATATGATTTATCATGATGGTTGAGGGTTTTGGCTTCCCCCATAAACTTTGTGCCTTTCTCTCCTCTCTGGCTCTGGGTCTGCCCTCACTCCTTGTCAACGGCTGGGAGCATGTAAACTGTTGCAAATTATTTAACCTCTCTGTGCCTTAATTTCCTCACTATACATCGTGGATTGTAATCGTGCACCTGCTCCTCCGAGCTGCTGTGAGGATAAAATGCATCTTTATGAAGCCCTTCTGAGCTGGGGCGGTGCCTGGCACGCAGCAATCATCACTCAGGAGGGTCACCTCTTCCTGCCAAAGAGTTAGTTCCTCATCCCCCAGGGTGGGGAGGCCCTAGAAAGGGCCTGAGCTTTCACAAGTTTAGGTGCTTTAAGTCTGGGCCTCCCAGGGTGGTGGGGAGCAGACCAGTGAGAGTTTAGTGGGCAGAGTCCTGCCTGGCTCACCCGGCCCCATCCGTCTCTGGTGGGCTCTTCTGCTGCCGGTTGTACAAGAAGAAGACAGTGAGCACCACACCTAGGATGAGGAACACAGCCACGGCGCCCGCCAGGAGCCTGGCTGTACCTCCCAGACCCCTCTGGGGGCGGGGCTTTTCTGGAAACAAAAGACAGGGAAGAGAATTAGAGAAACTCAAGTGAGCCGAGAAGAGTCAGAGATGTGAGAGAGTCAGACCCTGAGGCAGTACTCCGCCCTTGACACTCCACCCCCAGCTCCCCCGACCCATGGTGCTCCAGTTCCAGGAGGGGCTCCCAGTCAGTGTGGGACGGAGCCTCCTCCTCTAGTTCCCTATGACCCTGTGAACCCAGACCCTGCAACCCCAGACCCTGTTCTGATTCTGAGATCTGATCCTGAGATCCTGGAGGTAGAGTGAGGGTGGGGGTACCTCCTGGGCAGGCAGGGGTGCTGAGATGGGGTCCCCACCCCATCATTCCATTTCTGGCCCTGCAGGGAAGATTCCTGTTGAGGAGTTTAATTTCTTTCCCCTCCCTTTGCAATTAAACAAGCAAATGAACTAATTGGTGCTTCGCCCTCCCAGCTCAGGAGAGAGAGTGAAGATCAGGAGGGAAAGGCAGGAGCTGAGAGGGTTGATGAAGAAGGGGCACTTGGGGGTGCCTCCCAGGAAACCAAACCTCTTCAATACAGATAGGTGAAAAGCCCAGAGGGCTGTAGTCTAAGGTGAGGGGCTGAGCCCACCTTCTGGACCCACCTGGTCATGGACCCAGAGGATTGCTGGGGTTGTTGAGGTATTTCGCAGTCTGAGCTGGAGTCACTGGTCTGTCCCTGAAGCCCAGAAGGCTGCAGAGACTGATCCTGTGGCCAGGGGCACATGCAGCTTCTCAGCGGTCCAGGCTTGGCTGTGAAGTCACAGCTGGCCCTTCCAGTTCCTCCTTCTGCTGGGCTCGATTTCTCACCTCTGACCTTTACAACCCCAGCGTGGAGTGGGGGGTAGGGACTAAGGAGAAAATCACATACTTATGTACTTCTTTCTCTCCTTCCTCCCCGCAACCATATTACATATAATTAAACATGGGGAGCACCTGAATAGAAATGCCAAATTGCAGTTTGCAATAACCATCATGAAGCCAATTTTCCTCTCTCTCTCTCTCTCTCTCTCGTTTCCTCTGTTGCCCAGGCTGCTCTCAAGCTCCTGAGCTCAAGTGAAACTTCCACCTCAGCCTCCCAAAGTGCTAGGATTACAAGCATGAGCCACTGTGCCTGGTTCCAGAGTGATCGTTCTAAACTACATATCAGATCAGGCCACCTCCCTACTTAAAATCCTCCAAGAGTTCGTGGCCTTTATCAAACCATCTTAGGGCTGAGGCCTTTCACGACCTGGTTCCTGGAGGAAACGCCATGCTGCCCCCAGCCTGGACCTCTTGCAGCTCCTGGACAGGGTGCTCCTGCTTCCTTTCATGCTCAGGTGCTAGTAGGAGCCACTCTGTCTACCAGGGTCTCTCTTTCCTCCCCCTTCTTTGCCAGGCCAATCCATCCTGCAGGTTGCAGCTGGATGTGCTTCCTCTAGAGAGCCCTCCCTGGTTCCTCCACCGGAATGGGGGTCCTCCTCTGGAATTCCCCTGAACTCTTTCAGTCTCTTTTCTTTTCTTTTCTTTCTTTCCCTTCCTTCCTTCCTTCCTTCCTTCCTTCCCTCCCTCCCTCCCTCCCTCCCTCCCTCCCTCCCTCCCTCCTTCCTTCCTTCCTTCCTTCCTTCCTTCCTTCCTTCCTTTTTTTTTCACGGAGTCTCGCTCAGTCACCCAGGCTGGAGTACAGTGGCGCCATCTTGGCTCACTGCAAGCTCCACCTCCCGGATTCATGCCATTCTCCAGGCACCGCCCCACCGCACCCGGCTAATTTTGTTTTTGTATTTTTAGTAGAGATGGGGTTTCACTGTGTTGGCCAAGATGGTCTCGATCTCCTGACCTCGTGATCCGCCTGCCTCGGCCTCCCAAAGTGCTGGGATTACAGGCATGAGCCCGGCCTCTTTCAGTCTCTTTTCTACAGACTGTGACTGCACGTCTGACTTGGCTCCCCAGCCCTGCACAGTGCCTGGTATGCAGAAGTGCTCAGTAAGTGTGGTGAATGAATGAAGGCCTGACTGAATGAATGTGTAGTGGGCAGTTCTGGGAGAGGGTCCCCTGGGCCTCTGGAATCTCACCTTCCACTAGGGGGAGCTCTCACCTTGAGTCCAGTCACCTCCATGCTGGATGCTACGAATTCGGTTTCCCTGGACACAACCCAAACCTAGATCCCCTTTTCTTCTCAGCACAGCTGAGGCAGGCTGGCATTTCCAGAGGGCTAGGGTGGGAGGGGGAGCAGTAGGGAAATGAACACATACCCTGTCTGGCGCACAGAGTTCAGATTTCTCTTCTACCATGGTTGGCCCCATGGTTGACAGCTTGACATGGGATCCAAGCAGGAAGGAGAGACAGGTTCAGGATAAAAGGCTGGGATTTCAGCCCCTACACCCTGCCTCCAGGGAACTTCTCTCAGAGGCTTTCACCCATCACCCCCTCATGGACTCTGCAGCCACTTTGCCAAGAGAGGGAGGCAGCTGTCTCTATGAGGGCTCTTCATCATCCTTACAGTGAAAACAAAAACACAGCCATCCCTCGGGATCTCTGGGGGACTGGATCCAGGACCCCTGGCGAACACCAAAATCCAAGCATGCTCAAGTCCCTTATATAAAATGGTGTAGTATTTGCCTATAACTTATACACATCCTCCCATATACTTTAAATCAACTCTAGATTACTCGTAATACCTGGTACAATGTAAATGCTGTGTAAATGGTTGTAATACCGTATTATTTAGGAATAACAACAAGAAAAAGGTATACCTGTTCAGTACAGACACTACTATCCATTTTCTTTTTTTCTGAGTATTTTTGATCTGCAGTTTGTTGACTCCATGGATGCAGAACCCATGGATACAGAGGGCTGACTATATGGTGAGTGAGTCTGTGGATGCACTCGTGTGGGCATTAGGAAAACCAAAGGCTAAACAGGGCGGGATGCGGTGGGCAAGGCCTCACACAAGCCAGGGCCACAGTGGATAACTCTGATTTTTTTCCCTCCAAATTGCCCTCTCTCCCTGTCCCACCCTCTCAACATATGAGTGCAACTTCCATTGTCACCGTGGGCCTTGCCTGATCCACCTGGAGGGTCCTGCCCTGGTGGAAGAAATACTAGTGAAGAGAAAATGAGACATGGGGATAAGAAAAGGGAAATCCAAGGAGGAGAAATTGGCCTCAAGTCTCTGGCATACACGGCACTGTGCCAGGTGCCTTTGCTGATTTGGGGCATATTTGATCCTACATATTGAGCCACAAAATGAGATAATGTTGTCCCTGATGAGCAAGATAAAGCTCAGAGAGGTTAAGTAATTTGTTCAGGATCATCCAGGTAGTCAGTGGCTGAGGGCACTGGGATCTGCACCTATGTGCTGCTCTCCCTGCCTCAGAGTCTTAGTATTCCTCATCCCTCACTTGGCATGGGCCTGCCATCCCCCGCTTTCATCCCTTATCAGACACAGCCCTGCCTACTCCCTGCCTACTCCCTCCCTCCCTGCCTACAAAGCCCTGGTTGCTTTGTCTCTGAGCCTCCCCTTGACAGCTGTGAGGAAGGGGCCGGGTGCTGGCCCCAGCTGGAACCCTGGCATTGAGCCCCCAGACACTCTCTGGTTACACCGTGACAAATCGGTTCCCTGGCTCCCAGCTCTGCAGGCTTGAGGGCAGGCCCAATCACCTGCAGGCAGCCGGGTCTGGCTGTGAGAAGGGCCTGGGCCAGGGCTGGAGTGTGAGGCCCAGGAGAGCTGGAATCAGTATGGGAGGGGGGGGCGCCTCCAGGGAGCACTTACTGTGCACCAGGCTCCGTTCTGGACCCTGTCCTTGCAATGGTCCTGGGAGGTTGACTATGTGCCTCTTGCTGTACTGCGAAAGGGCAGAGCGGTCGAGTCAGCTGTCCAGGTCCCACAGCTAGGGCCACAGCTGGACTTGGGTCCAGTTGGCTAGTGGTCTCTCTCTGTCCTGTGAGTCATCAGGGCCAGGGCTCCTCTCAATGGCTTCCCTGGGAGAGCCTGCACTCAGTCCTGGCTCAGGCCACAAGGATGGCCTCTGGGGGTCACACCAGTGACACTCCCTGGGCCTCAGTTCTCTCACCTGTCACATGGTGACAGCGCATGTGGTTTACCTGTCCCTCAGACTGAGACAGTGAAACCCACGGTTAGGCAGTAAACACAGACGGGTTCATTCTGGGGGCTGCAGGCCGCTCGCCATCGGGGCTTCTTTGCTCTTCCAGGAACAGCTCTACCCATTCACTGAGGCCTCATGGTTGGGGAGCCCGAGGAGCTTTGGGTCACACCCAAGTAGCCAGCAATCTTCACCTGCTTCTCCCGACCACCCACCTCTCAGCCAGATGTCAGTGTTCCTGCACCCCAGGCTTCCCTCAGGGCGGGAAGCGAGCCCAGACATCTAGCTTCACAGCATGCTCCCTTGCCCTACCCGTTGTTCCTCCTTCAGTTAGACAAACGTGTGCCTCACACCTCTATGTGCCAGTCATTGTGCCGGGTGTGAGGGGCTTGCCCCCTGACTAATGGAGGAGACATACATGTACACAAATAAGTACGCTATTTTGTGATTCATGCTGCAAGAGAGGTCTCTTCCCACAGAGAAGAGGGCCTTCTGAGCAGGGTTTTGATAGCGTAGTAGGAGTTCGCCGCAAGAAGAACATTGCAGGCAGAGTGAGGAGTGCTACTGGGGCACGTGTGTGAAATGTGGGGTATGTTAGGGACATTCTAAGTATTGGATATGGCTGGGAAATGGGTTGCAAAGGGAGAAAGACAAGGAATTGGGAGGCTGGGAGGACGGCGCAGAGCGTGCTCAGAGGTTTAGATTTCTAATAGGTGATATTAGGTAATATTAGGTAATGCTGCCTCTCCCTACAGACAGAGACACTACCTTTCTCATGAACTGGACTGACCAGGGCTCTCCTGGAGTCACCTCCCCCAGAGCTCCCCAGGGCAGCCACTTGACACTTCTGCCCCTGAAGCTGTCCTGGGTTGGTCTGCCCTCTGCTTGTCTCCTCTGATGCAAGCCACGCAGGTGTTTGTGGGGAGCCAGGAGCTCAGAGCAGGCTGGATGTTTGGACTTGGTGCCTGGAGGTCAAATTGACTGGAGGAAGGGCTGATTTTACCACCCAGGGCCCATTCAGTGGTTGAGTCTGCCTGGCCATGTCTCCAGCCCATGTGTGCCGGACTGACCTTCCCCCAATGGCCAGAGAGGCAAGGGCTGGAGGCAAGGCATCATGGACAACCCTCCTGTTTTCAGAAGGTCTGGGGCAGACTCCAGCAGTCTCCCTGCTGGGAGGGCTCCCAAGTCTTATCTGAATGTCACTGTTACATTGAAACCCAACTGTGAGAACCCAGGACCCCATCCACAGGGACAGGAAGCTTCTGACTTCATAGGCTGGAGCCAGGGGACCTTGCAGACCATCAGGACTTCTGGCACACCCTTCATGTTCAGGGAACAACAGTGGCTATCCCTGTACTCCTGTAACCTTAGCATCCAGGCTAACCTCCTCAGCCTGTCCCCCAAGGCCAGCCAGGCCCACGTTTTGTCCCACATGTGCCTCGCTGGGTGTTTCCAGCTTTCTCTGTCTCCATCTCAATATCTCATTTCCATTCCATCTTCCCAGAACTGCAAGCTGGGCTGGCTGCTGCACTGTCACACGTGGATGTTGTGGGAATCTCCCCTCCCCTTGCTCAGGAGGGGACATACCCGTCTCCTCCTCAGTTAAGCTCATACAGGAGGGGGATTTTCAAGTGCTTTCCTCTGATCCAGGGTGGTGAGGGAACCCACCTAGAGACTCAAAACCGAAGAAGTCACAGAGTTCTTTCCTTGACTCAGACTCAGCCAGGCCTCTGTCCTCTCCTCCTCTTAGGCTATAGGGCTAGGAGGCTTAACCCTCTTATCTACAGCCTGAGGTGGCTCTGGGCTGGCTCTGCACTGGAGCTGCTGGGAGTCCCCTGCATCCAGGTCTTTTTCTTGGGTTGGGCTCTTGGTCACTCCCTCTAGCCTGGACTGGGTTGTATTTCAGCCTTGTGTCTGTTCTGTTGGGCCCCTCAGTGCAAAAAGCCTTTTTTCCTTGGCCACAGAGAATTTGCTCTGGTTCTGAACTCAGGTGGAGGTCATCTTGAAGTCCCCTTCTTCAGACCTCCTGGATGGCGGCTGGAGGCCTTGGGCTCTGCAGTCCTGCCTTCTTTTCTCCCTTGCCTGACTTCCAGCCCATCTCCCTGGAGCAGACATAAAGTGCTTAGTTCAGTGCCTGGCACATAGTCAATATGTAACACACGGTTGCTATTTTTGCTATGAGCTATTCAATAAATGGAAATAGATGAAGTTGCTGCTGATGGTGACGGTGATGATGTCGGTACACCCCCCCACTCTGTGGAATTGTCGCTGCTTCACCTGTGCTGGCTCTTTGGGCCGAGTTAAACCTGTGGTCACATTATCATAATATCAATTATAGGTTTCATGTGCTTTTACTTACATTATTTTATTTGATGCCCCCACCCCTTTGCCTCTGTTGACAGATGGTAACTGGAGCTCAGAGAAGGTTGGTGAAATGCTCAGGGTCACACAGCTCACTGATGAGGGAGGTAAGGGGGGTACCCAGGCATCCTGGTTCTCAGTGCAGTGCCTGGGGCCGTTTTTATGCCCCATACTGCCTCCATCTCTCAGTTTATCTGCAGAGGAAGATAGCTCAAGGTTGAGCTGGCCACCTTCTTAGCTGTCTAATATTGAGCAAGTCACTCAAACCCTTTGAGCCTCAATGTTTTCATCTGTGAAATGAAATAACAGCAGGACTGTTGTCGGCCATGAGTGAGGTAATACTGCATGTTAAAGCGTGGTGCCTATGGACAGTTGGTGCCTAGTAAGCATTGGTTCCTGAGGGCAGGGACACGCCTGCTCCTGAGGCAGACCTGCCAAGCAGCCGGGGCTCGCACCGCTGCTCTTATCCTGCCTGTTGGCCTCTCTTGTCCCTGCTCTCAGCTTTCCTTAGTCCCTTCACCATCACGATCCATGGGCCACACACCCCCAACTGGTCTAGGCCTGTGCAGGCCTCAGGATTAGGGGCCAGAGCTTGTGCGTGCACGTGTGTGTGTGTGTCCGTGACCCCCTTTGGGAAGGGTTGAGGACTGTCACTTCCCACTTCACCTGTGATGGTCCCTCTATCTGGAATGCTATCTCCAATGTCACCAGCACCCCCGCCCCGCCACTCCCTGCCCTCCACACCTTGAGTTGTCATTAGGAGGAAGAAGCAACCTGAGCAAGGCCGACTCTGAACCCCCGCCACGCTCAGGCCCAGCTGGAGAGAGTTACTGGGATTTCACGCACATTCCTGAGGGGAGAGGGACTATCTCCCTGTTAGGGACCCTGCCACGCAGGGACCTGACCCCCAGTCCTCTTGGAGGGGGCGACTGATATGTCACACACCCAGCCCTCCCACCCCCTCTGGGTTCCCTCTTCCCTCTCTGCCAGTTTCTAACTCTTTCCTCCCTATCTGCTTCTCACAAAGACCTTCCTTAATGGGGAAAAAAAGCACCAAATCTGCAAAAGCACAAAGTGCAGTGGGAAAGTCATGACTGGGTTCTCCCCTCTCTAGCAGTGTGACCTTAACTGTGCTGAACCTTAGTTTTCTATAAAAGGGAGAAAGGGGGCTGGGTGCAGTGGCTCACGCCTGTAATCCCTGCACTTTGGGAGGATGAGGTAGGTGGATCACCTGAGGTTGGTAGTCCGAGACCTGTCGGGCCAACATGGAGAAACCCCATCTCTGCTAAAAATACAAAAAATTAACCAGGCGTGGTGGTGGGCGCCTGTAATCCCAGCTACTCAGAGGCTGAGACAGGAGAATCACTTGAACCCAGGAGGCGGAGGCTGCAGTGAACTGAGATTGTGCCACTGCAGTCCAGCCTGGGTGACACAGTGAGACATCGTCTCAAAAAAAAAAAAAAAAGGGGGAGGAAGGGTAGAAATAAGTGAGGTAAGCACATGAGAGCCTGGCACTGAGCAGCACCCAGAAATAATATGAATAGGGTCAGGGTGGGGTGATGGTGGTGGTGTGATGGTAGTGGTGCAGTGGTGGTGGTGGTGGTTATGGTGGTGTTGGTGGTGATGGTGGTGGTGGTGATGATGATGGTGATGATGATGGTGGTGGTGGTGGTGATGGTGGTAGTGGGGATGGTGTTGGTGGTGATGGTGATGATGGTGATGGTGTGATGTTGGTAGTGATGGTGGTAGTGGTGATGATGGTGATGGTGGTTGTGATGGTGGTGGTGACGATGGTGGTGGTGGTAGTGGTGATGATGGTGGTAGTAGTGGTGGTGGTGGTGATGGTGGTGGTGGTGATGATGGTGATGGTGGTGATGGTGGTGGTGATGGTGATGGTGGTGGTGATGATGGTGGTGGTGATGATGGTGGTGATGGTGGGTGATGGTGGTAGGGATGGGTGGTGGTGGTGGTGGTGGTGGTGATGATGGTGGTGATGGTGGTGTGGTGGTAGTGATGGGTGGTGGTGGTAGATGATGGTGATGGTGGTGTGATGAGGTGATGGTGTGGGGATGGTGGTGGTGTGGGGTGGTGGTGGATGGTGTGCGGGTGGTGGTGGTGGTGGGGATGGGGGGGGGATGGTCGGTGGGGTGTGCTGGGGCTGGTGGTGGTGTGTGGAGGGTGGTGTGGGTGGTGCTGGGGGTTGGTAGGTGTGGTGGGTGGTGGATGATGGTGGTGGGTGGTGTGCTGGTGGTGCATGTGGTGGGTGCTGTGGTGGTGATGATGGTGATGGTGGTGGTGTGTGATGATGGTGGTGGTGTGATTGATGGTAGTGGTGTGGTGGTGATGATGATGGTGATGTGATGGTGGTGGTGGCGGTGGCGGTGGTGGTGCTGGGCCAGCTGCATGAAGATGAGCACCAGACTCTTCCAGCACCAGCAGGATCCTCCTTCATCACCCACCATGGCTGAGACTTCCTGAAGCCACTGTCCAGCACCCAGCGGGACAGCTGGGCAGAGCACAGGGCCTGAGACTGTTTCTGCAGAAACCAAACATCACTGGTTTGGGGTCATTGTCCCCCGAGGAGCTCTAAAAACAGCCATGTTCCAGGGTCCCAGCCAATGAAACCCCTGGGGTGGAGCCCAGGAAGCTGCCTGTGTAGGGAGGGCCGTGGGAGTATCTGGGGTCTTTGTCAGGTCTCTCCAGCCACCTTCCCTCCCTCAGCTGCTGGCCACTGCACAGGGACTCCCCACACCCAGGAGGCTTCCATTTTCCCCGAGGGTGGGAATTCCAGTGGGTCTAGGTGGCGCTGAGGGAGCCTCTTCTCATCTAGGCTGGCAGGACTCCGACACTCCTGGCCTCCCTTCCTGGGGCTTGGGTCTGAGACTGGGGCAGGAAGGCGTGGGTGGCAACAACACTAGAGTAGTTGAGTTGGACCCCTGCCTCACTGGCACTGTGTGCAGAGTCAGAAAGATGCGAGTTCTACACCCATGGAGACAATCCCTGGGCATCTGGGAGCTGGGCCGCAGTGCTGGATTCAAAAGCAGGCTCCAGGCCGGGCATGGTGGCTCATGCCTGTAATCCTAGCACTTTGGGAGACCATAACAGGTGGATCACTTGAGGTCAGGAGTTTGAGACCAGCCTGGCCAACATGGTGAAGCCCCATCTCTACTCAAAATACAAAAATTAGCTGGACACGGTGGGGTGTGCCTGTAATCCCAGCTGCTTGGGAGGCTGAGACAGGAGAATCTTTGAACCTGGGAGGCAGAGGTTGTGGTGAGCCGAGATCAGTGCCACTGCACTCCTGCCTGGGTGACAAGAACGAAATTCTGTCACAAAAAAACAGAAAAACAAAAGCAGGCTCTGCCCTTAAGGCATGGTCTGGAGCTGGGTGGAGAGGAAGAGGGAACCTGTATTTGGGCTGGTGAGAGGAGGGAATAGCAGCCTAACTGCCCCTCTCCCCACCCCAACATACATGCTGCCCTGGGTCTCAGAAACAGCCTGTCCCCCAACCCCCCTGCTCCCTGTTTTGGGGACTCATCACTCTCTCCCAGTCTTGGGTGCTCAAGGAGACCCTCACCCACTCACTTGCCCCACCAAGACAGGACCTCCCTGGATGGTTTGAGGGGTGCCCTGGGGAGGGGCCACACATCCAGCTCTTTCAGGCTCTTCCCTTGCTCTCCATCTCAACAGAATTTGGCTCTTGGGGGTCCTCAACAACCCCCAAACCCTCCCAGCCGGCCACCCTATCCTGCCAGCTTGAGCTTCTTGCTACGACAGTCACTGCCAATGGGGACAAGGTGTTCTTCCACCTTATTTCACCTGGGACAAGATAAGTATTTGTTTAAGAGGAATGTTGCCAGGCATGGTGGCTCATGCCTGCAATCCCAGCACTTTGGGAGGCAGAGGCGGGTGGATCACGAGATCAAGAGATCGAGACCATCCTGGCCAACATGGTGAAATCCTGTCTCGACTAAAAATACAAAAAAATTAGCTAGGCATGGTGGCGTGCGCCTGTAGTCCCAGCTACTCAGGACGCTGAGGCAGGAGAATCACTTGAACCCAGGAGGCGGAGGTTGCAGTGAGCCAAGATTGTGCCACTGCACTTAAGCCTGGTGACAGAGTGAGACTCCATCTCAAAAAAAAAAAAAAGAGAAAAAGGCCAGGCGCGGTGGCTCATGCCTGTAATTCTAGCACTTTGGGAGGCTGAGGCGGGTGGATTGCCTGAGCTCAGGAGTTCAAAACATACCTGGGCAACACAGTGAAACCCCATCTCTACTAAAAATACAAAAAAAAAAAAAAATAGGTGTGACAAGGTGGGTCCTGTAGTCCCAGCTACTCAGGAGGCTGAGGACAGGATAATTGCTTGAACCTGGGAGGCAGAGGTTGCAGTGAGCCAGGATTGCGCCACTGCAGTCCAGCCTGGGTGGCAGGGTGAGACTCCATCTCCAAAAATAAAAAAAAATTAAAAAAAGAGGAATGTTACCAGGAAAATAAAACAGGACTGGCAGTTTCTGGAGCACCTATTTCTTCTCTTGATATAATTGATCATCCAGTCACAGACTCGCTAGAAATCTGTCAAGGTCAGCCCCGCTGGCAGAGTTTGGGCTACTCAGGAGGAAGTGAAGTTCTGGCCACTGAGTGTATTCTAGCTGGGCCTTGGGGTTCCTTTGGTGGGAAATGACCTTGAAAGGTCATTGCATAGTGATAATCCTTTACGCTGGCACAGAAGTTCATGGTTTATAAAGGGTTTTCACCTGCATTCTCATGTATTTGCTTATCCTAGAAAACATGCCAAACATGGGTTGATAGAACCATTTTACAGATGAGAAAACTGAGGCACAAGAGCAAAGTGGCTTTTCCAAAGTCACTTAAGGGGAGTGTAAGCTTGCTGGGCTTTTCATTGGATTCTGAGCCTTGCTGGGGCAGTGGTGCTCCAACTTCAGGGAAACCCACGTTTCTTTTCTTACTCAATCTGGCACAGAGAGCTCACCCCCACCAACTTGCCTTTTGCTCGTCTGTTTACCCTCTTCTTCCAGGTAGGTCCACCTTTGCAGGGCACTTAGAAGGTAGGGAGAGGTGATTCTGGAGTTAATGAGCCATTAGCAGGGGGAGTGGAAGCATCACCCGCCCATGATCACATTAGCAAGACAGATCCCGACACCCAGGAGGGAATGGATGGAGGAGGGGACCTGAAAAGCTTAGAATTCCCAAAGTAAAAGGCCAGAAGCTGAGGGGCCTCCTGTCTTCCTGGAGTGATGGAGGTTGATGGTTGAGCTGTCTGACCGTCTAAGCAGGTGGCCCTCTGTCCTCCCAGGACCCCATGCTGTGGCCTCAGTTCCTTGTGGAAAATCCCCCAAATCGAGTATATATTGAGATAACCTCAGCATGGTATGAAGTAATTAAAATGAGAGGGGATTTAGATATATAAATGCTTCTGTTAAAATAAAGTTGAACCCTGTGGAGTTTCTCCTGGCCTGGCCAAGGTGGAAGGCACAAATCCACCCTCCTCAGGCGGAGTTCTGGTTTGAAGGATGCGTGTGTATTTTGACGGGTTCGGGGAGAGGATGAGCTCCAATACGCTGGGTTGACTGAAGACTCAAGGAAGCTGGGGAACTTCAAGACCGGAACGTATTTATGGATGTGGTGAGGAGTGGGGCAGTTTAGTTCTGGCAAGTTCCATGAGCAGCACCATGGGAAGCTTCACATCAGGGCAAAACAATCTCAAGAAAAGAAATGGGGACAGCTGCCCTCCAGGTCCTTCTTGGGGAAAAGCTGGATCTGACTGGGATTGGGGTGGCTGTGGGCTGGGTAGGGTGGTGTGGACACCGTAATTCTGTGCACAGGCAGTGGGCATCGCATCTCGCTTGCCCCTCACTGCAGCCCTGGGAGTCTCAGGCATTGTGGTCTCCATCTTATACTATTTTCCCCAAATCACTAAGAGACAGACTTGATAATTAAACCCAGGCCTGCATGACTCCAAGACTGGGCCCACCGACCAGCATTTGTGTGTGTCTAGGCTGTGCTTTGAGATCCCAGAGCACTAACTCAAGCAGGACTGTGGATGCTCAATGTATTTAGTAAGATACAAGCCAAAGGAAAACTGTGAGTCATGGTGACACTTTGTTTCTTTCTAAGGGGCAGTTCGGGACAGTGTAAAGAGCATTTGGCTCAGAGTCAGAAGGCCTGGGTCCAAGTTCTGAGTCTACTGCTCACCCCGCCGTGTCGCCTTGGGCAAGGCACTGAACCTCCCTGGGCCTCGGGTGAATCATCAGCTAAATAGGCTTGGGCAGACCTGCCCCTTGGTCACCTCCCCTGGGTGATGAGGATCACGGCGCCGAGGTCCCCTTCCTGCAGGTCGAGGGGCCTGGTCTATTCTAGTTACTACTGGCGACACCTACATGGAGGTCTGTACTCCTTCCCAGTGCTGTGTATTCTACAACTTCTCCAGATCACTTCTGTTCTACAAAATCATCTTCCATAGCATCTTTTCCAGGAAGTCTTTCCTCATGAGCCTGGCCTGCCTCTGATGATGCCATTTGATCCAAACACGGTTCCCACGAGCTCAGGTTTCACCCCACCTGGGGCATTTGCTGATTCATGGGTGTACAAAAACTTGTGCGGGGCCCGGGATCCCCTGTGGAGTTAGGCTGGTGCAGTCTCCCTCTCCTGGGCGTCCTCCTGCCCTGATGCCAGGGCATATATGGCTCTGCCTTTCACAGTTTCTGTGGCAGCAGGCAGAGGGTAGGGTCACAGAGTGGTTAGAGACACGGCTTCTAGGGCCAGACTGCCTAGGTTTAAAGCCCAGCTCCTCAATGGCTTTGGGGACTCTGGGAAACTGTCCACGTCTTCATGTCCCTGTGTTGGGGGTGATAGTAATAGTGATAATACCTACCTCTGGGGATGGAGGTGAGGATTCTGTATTATAAAGTATGTTGAACAGTGCCTGGCACTTAGGGAGTGATATTGTAAGTCTTAGCTGTTTTTTTTTTTTTTTGAGACGGAGTCTGGCGCTCTGTCGCCCAGGCTGGAGTGCAGTGGCCGGATCTCAGCTCACTGCAAGCTCCGCCTCCCGGGTTTATGCCATTCTCCTGCCTCAGCCCCCGGAGTAGCTGGGACTACAGGCGCCCGCCATCTCACCCGGCTAGTGTTTTTGTATTTTTTAGTAGAGACGGGGTTTCACCATGTTAGCCAAGATGGTCTCGATCTCCTGACCTCGTGATCCGCCCGTCTCGGCCCTCCCAAAGTGCTGGGATTACAGGCTTGAGCCACTGCGCCCGGCCTCTTAGCTGTTTTTAAAATATCTTGAGTCACTTTGTAATTTCCAAACATCATGTAAATGTAAAGAATTCTTACTGTTGTTAGGCTCCTGGGACTCAATTTCCCCATTTGAGAGTTGCGGAGAATGATCTTTGAGGTTCCATCTAGTTCCAATGGTCTGTAATTCTTGGATAGGTAGTAAGACCTCTTGCTTGGGGTTTGCATGAGTTGAATTACAGGGACAAAAGAATAGGGCATGGAATAGGACACCCACGAGCCCAGGCTTTGGAAAGGAGAATTTGACCTCTGGGAGGTGACAGCAGAAAACGAGAGGAGGCAGAGGGTTTCAGAGGGAGAAGCTTCCCAATCAGGGGACTTTGGGTACTATCCTTATCCCAGAGCCTGCAGCCAGCTGGGGGCTCTAATTCCCACTGGGGCTTGGGTGTGTCTTCAGAAAAAGTCTCATGTGAGAGACCTACAGTTTTCATTGATCAAGCCCGCAGATCTTCCTAGGGTGAACAGATACTTCTGTGGAGGAAATCCAGGAGACAGACAGCCTCAATCTTTCTTGTGGGGTAGGGGTCTGTCCTCATCACCCCACACTCCTTAAGTGGGCTGTCGGAGGAGACGGGGGAGCCTGCTCCTACCATGGTTTTCTCTGGAGCCCCTTCTCTGCTCCCCTCTCATGGGGGTTTGGATTGTTTATTTCGTTAGAAGAGCAGCTCCTTCTCTTCTCTTCTCTCCAGGGAAGGCAGAGTGGGTCACTCTCACAGTGAGGGATGAGACCATGCCCACCCCAATTCCCCCACTCTCACTGCAGCTGCTGCCCACCAGACTTCTCTGGAAGCTGCCCTTGGCCACTATCACCCCAGGCACCTGGGCTCAGGATCAATTGCAGTAGATCAGGGAGATGGAGTGGGGTGCGGTGATTCATCACTGTCAGGGCTGTCTAAGAGCTCCGGGGCGAACCTGCTACCCATCCCTGCTGCTTTGTCTTCAGGAGCAACTTGGGAGAGGCCGCCAGGCTCCCATCTTCCATCGCCCAGGCTCTTTGTTCCATATGCGGAGAGGGGTCATGGAATCAGAGAGGCAAGGCCTTGCTCAAGGTCAGCTGGTGAGAAGTGGCAGAGCTGGTTGCAGAGCCCAGTCCCCTGTCTCCTAGTCCAGGCCTCTAGCCAGTATATTAGCTCCCTCCCGTCAGCTGCCATCCAGCCCTGACCACCTGCCCTTTTCTTCCAACCCATTATAGTCAACAAGGAAAATCTCATTTAGTGTGGCTTACTGTCCCTTGTCCTTCTTGTCATTAACCCCCCAGGAAGTTTCCATTGCTTAGGATCAATTGTGGGGACCAGAGGAAGGTTTTCCAGTGAACCCCACCCCTTGTGGTCACCATGACACCTCGAGGCCGCATGCCAGTCACTCTGTTGTGCCTCAGGACTCCTGTTTCCTGATGGCTGGCTTGTCCTTCCTGTTCCTCTGGGATTCCCCCAGAGCACATCTCCTCCCCCTCCTCCTCTGGCTCCACCCATCCTGTCCCAGCCTCTCCAGTGCCTCCTAGGCCACCAGAACAGGGATCTCTCCTAGAGGGCCCCAGCCTGGCTGACTAGATACACACCAGCCCTTCCTGTTGAGCTCCAGGGGCCTTCAAACACTCTGTTTTAAAAGCCTTGGAACCTTTCAAAATCCTACATCTCTGATAGTCATATGAAAAAGTGCTCAACATCCTTAGTCATGGGGAAATGCAAATTAAATCATAATGACATACCACTATGCCCTTGCCAGAAAGACTAAAAACTAAAAGGATGGATGGCACCAAGAGTGGGCGAGAAGCAGAGCCATGGGAACTCTCATACGCTGTTGGTGGGAGTGACATTGGCACAATCACTCTGGAACACTGACTGTGTCTACTAACCATAGTTCCACTCCCAGCAGAAATGAGGATGATGGGCCCCAAAGTTACATATAAGAATGTTTGTAACAACTTTATTCATAATTGTCCCAAACTGGAGACCGCTCACATCCCCACTGATGGTAGAAGAGAGAGGCACACTGTGGCCTTTTCACACTTTGGGATAATAATACACAGCAATGGACAACAGACCTCATGGGTGAGGCTTACAGACAGCATGTTGAGTGAAAGCTGCAAAAATAGTATACTCGATTCTATTCTATGTATAGAATAGACTAGGTCTGACTCCATTTCTTGAAGTTTCAGAATGGGGGTCATGCCTGGGAGGGAGCATGAATGACTCACAGTCTTGATCCGGGGGTGGTGACATGGGTGTGTACAAATGGAGCTGAACCCCTAAGATCTGTGTGCTTTACTGTTGTTACCGCGTGCTTTACTGTTGTTACTGTATTCCTCAATAAAAAAGCTTGAAAATGAAAAATAACAAAGTACCAAAACCTTACACACGATCCTGGTAAGTAAAAACGATCACTGTTGAGACCTATCCTCTCGCTTCCCATGTCAGGCGGCTCCTGGGGCATTTCTGTGGATGAAACTGTAGAAGGCACTGGAAGCCTTTGCTCTGGGGTGAATGTGGCCTCACGTTCCTGCAACTGGCCTCATGCACCCTGCAGGAGGGTGGCCCAGTGCGGGGAGCCCAACACAACCCTGCCCTGAGGGGCACATCCCAGTTCCTCCAGACCCGTGCCCCTCCACAGGCTGGTGGGTCATGGTATGAGATGATGTAAATCAGAGAGAAAACAAGGGAGTGGTGCTCACGACGTAGCCAGGAAGGCACAGAGCTGGGATCCTACCTGGAACTTGGCAAGTGTCTTACTACTTGATGTTGTTTCCACGACAAGTTCTGTTTTCCCGCTTAGGGCAGATACACAGTGGTGAAAATAACAGTAAGCAAGAATACTATCTTAGTTCAATGCAGCTGAGCACTCAGTCTGTTCTAGGTGTTCTGCTGAGTGCTTTTACAAGGAGTCAATTCTCTTTCATCCTTACAGCCATCGGTGGCGAGTATCCCTATTACCTGCTTTACAAATACCTTACTCCATATATGAACTATCTTTATACATCCCAGTAATCTACTCACATAGACTGAGAAATAAAATTCAAGGAAGGCAGGCACCTTGCCGAAGTTCTGCAGAGCTGATAGGTGGTGGAACCAGGGATTAATCAAGGTCAGTTTGACTCTAAGGCCCTGTCTCTTTCCTTTCACCAGGTTTTCTATAAATGTCTGCTGTGGACCAAACTGATGGAATCAGCATCCAAAAGGAATGCCACAGGCTGAAATGCTATCCCTCATCACCAAGATAAAACATTGCAGAGATGCATGAAAATTACATTTGGGGAGTAAATAGGCAGCCCAAGTACAGAGTTAAGAAGATCTGCTTAGAGGTGGCACACATGAAAACAACTCAAAGGTTTACTTGCCCATCCAAATATCCATCCATCCATCCATCCATCCATCCATCCATCCATCCACCCAACCCCCTCCTGTCCCCAGAAGTTTAACCACCAGGATTGAGCCCCTCTGTGTCCCATCCAACCTCTTAAGCTTAGATGGGTTGGCTGTGCCCAGTGTGTAAGAGGGGGTAGGCCAGGTTCAGGGAGGACACACAGACAATTCCTCACCCCTCCACCCCCATCCCCTGCTGGTCAGACCAGTTCCAGGGACCAGTATTTAATACCTGGCCCTTAGAATGGGAAGGAGATGGCAATGTGTGTGTGTGTGTATGTTTCTTCAGGAACACCTTTTTTATTTTTTTTGAGATGGAATCTCGCTGAGTCACCCAGCCTGGAGTGCAGTGGCATAATCTTGGCTCACTGCAACCTCCGTCTCCCCAGTTCAAGCAATTCTCCTGCCTCAGCCTCCTGAGTAGCTGGGACTACAGGTGCCCACCACCACACCCGGCTAATTTTTTGTATTTTTAGTAGAGACCGGGTTTCACCATATTGGCCAGGCTGGTCTCGAACTCCTGACCTTATGATCTGCCCATCTTGGCCTACCAAAGTGCTGGGATTACAGGTGTGAGCCACTGCGCCCGGCCCAGGGACTTTTTTAAAAAATAGACTTAAATTTATTTTTTATTTTATTTTTGAGATTAAGTTTCACTCTTGTTGCCAAGGCTGGAGTGCAATGGTGTGACCTCGATCCACTGCAACCTCTGCTTCCCAGGATCAAGCGATTCTCCTGCCTCAGCTTCCTGAGTAGCTGGGATTACAGGTGCCCACCGCCACACCCAGCTAATTTTTTGTATTTTTAGTAGAGATGGGGTTTCACCATGTTGGCCAGGCTGGTCTTGAACTCCTGACCACAGGTGATCCACCCACCTTGGCCTCCCAAAGTGCTGGGATTACAGGCGTGAGCCACCATGCCTGGGTAACAGACTTTTTTTTTTTTTTTTTTTTTTTTTTAAAGAGCAATTTTAGGCTCACAGTAAGATTGAGTAGAAGGTACAGTCTATGGGAAATAGACTCCCTAACTCCACATAGGTATGGCCTCTCCCACTGTCAAAAATCCCACACTAAAAATAAAAGGAAAAACATTCTACACCAGAGTGGTCCATTTGTGGTAGTTGGTGAGCACACACGGACACACTGCGACTGGTCCATAGGTAACTGGGGTTGTTTGATGTTGGTGTGAGGGCTTGCTCTGAGCTGGCCATTGTGACAATGCTTTCCCACAGCTACTGATCAGTGGAGTCAAGACTTGAACCCAGGTTTGCCTGACTCTGAAGCCCAGGCTCCTAACAGCTGTGTTGCTAAGTGGCCTGATGATGATAGCATAGGTTTAAATATCTGAAAAAGTGGTTTGGTGAGGAGTAGCCATCTTCCAGTATTTGAAGGACTATCCCAAGAGGGCTAGATGGAGTTATTCTGTGTAGCTTCCCAGGGAAATAGCTAGACGACCAATGGGTGAAGCTTAGGGGAGGGAAATTTTGTCTGCATAGAAGGGTAGCCCTGTGGCATCAGGGCTTATTTTGAGAGGCAATGACTTGCCCAGCACCAGAGGCTGGGCAAATTTGGAGGGAAACCCCTGTCTTGGGGAAGGTTGGGCTTCACCACCTGAAAGGTCTCTTTTATTTTGATTGATTTATTTTAAGACACAAGATCTCACTCTGTCACTTATCCTGGGGTGCAGTGGTACAATTAGAGCTCACTGCAGCCTCCAACTTCTGGGCTCAAGCGATCCTCCCACCTCAGCCTCCTAAGTAGCTGGGACTGTCACAGGTGTGTGCCACACCTGGCTAATTTTTAAAATCTTTGTAGAGATGCAAGTCTTGCTGTGTCACTCAGGCTAGTTTCAAACTCCCAGCCTTAAGCGATCCTCCCACCTCAGGTCCCCAAAGTGTTGGGATTACAGGTAGGAGCCACCATGCCCAGCTAAAAGGCCTCTTTTGACTCTCATTTTGATCAGTCAATTTGGTTCGGCCTCTGTTGAGCACCCACTCTGTGCTAGCTCTGGGCTGGGTACTGGGGATGAGTAAGCCATGATCCCAATGCTTGCTTCGGCAGCACATGTACTAAAATTGGAACGATACAGAGACAATTAGTATGGCCTTGTGCAAAGATGACATGCAAATTTGTGAAGCTTCACATTAAAAAAGAAAAAGACAAGATCCCAGCCCTCAAGGGGTTGCCAGCCTACGTTGGAAGGCAGCTTGTGCCGTTCTGTTACTTGCTGTCCCTTTTCGCCCTGGAAGCCATAGGGGCTCTCAGGGATGAGGGTCCCAGGAGTGTTGCAAAATGAAAAGGAGCTGGCTACTGAGGGGATGGTGGGCATGAGCAGAAGATCAGGCTGGGGAACCCTGGCCAGCTGGTCTCTGGTTCAGTCATCCCCAAGGAGGTCTTTACTCACTGTGGAATGGAAGAGGCCTTTGTTAGGGACCTTCGGGCTTGTTCTCAGGCAGAGAGTGGAGGACTCTAAGAGCACAGGCCCTGCCACCCTCCCCTTCCGCCTCTCTCAGAGGGTCCTCCCTCATCTGCCTAACAGGGATATAGGGGCATCATCACCTTCCTTCATGAAGCACATTCACTTCTCCTAGGTTGGCAGCATCATGGAGCAAGGAGCTCCATTCAGAGAGGGTCTATGGGACCTCCTGCCTGGGCTCTTTCATAATCCCTCTTCCCCTTCTGGAAGATGCCCAGGGACCAAGCGCCCATAGGTGGTCTACACATCAAAAACCTGCTTCATGAGGATTACGGGTGTGGCTCCATCCTGCCCCCTACTTGCCTCAGGTGGTGACCTCCATTGCAGTCACTGTCATCTGGGATCCCAAGTCTCACAGGTGACGATGATGATGAACATGAACGTGATGGATGACAACTAATGATGACAACGATAAATAGCATTATTCAGCACTCAAACCCTATGTGTGCTAATTCACGGAATCACCCAACTCCCCACCCTTCAGTCCCATTTTCCTACCTCAAGACCCGCCTCTTCCTCAGGACTGACACCTGGGGTGGCCTCTGCCTCCACGCTGGCTATCCACTTGAATCTCCTGGGTAGCTTATTAAAAATATGCCTGTTAGGGCTGGGGGCGGTGGCTCACGCCTGTAATCCCAGCACTTTGGGAGGCCGAGGCGGGTGGATCACAAGGTCAGGAGATGGAGACCATCCTGGCCAACATGGTGAAACCCTGTCTCTACTGAAAATACAAAAATTAGCTGGGCGTGGTGGCGCATGCTTGTAGTCCCAGCTACTGGGGAGTCTGAGGCAGGAGAATCGCTTGAACCAGGGAGTCGGAGGTTGCAGTGAGATGAGATCGCACCACTGCACTCCAGCCTGGTGATAGTGCGAGACTGTCTAAAAAAAAAAAAAAAAGCCTGTTACCAGGCACAATGGCTCACACCTATAATCCCAGCACTTTGGGAGGATTGCTTGAGGCCAGGAGTTTGAGACTAGCCTGAGTAACATAGGGAGACCCCTGTCCCTACACAATAATAATAATTATAATAATAAAAATAAGACTAGCTGGGCATGGTGGCAAGTGCCTGTAGCCTACTTGGGAGGCTCAGGCAAGAGGATTGCTTGAGCCCAGGAGGTCGAGGCTGCAGTGAGCTGTGATTGTGCCACTGCACTCCAGCCTGGGTGACAAACCAAGACCCCGTCTCAAAAAAAAAAAAAAAAGTCTGTCTAGGCCCCAATCCCAATCCCAGAGGCTCTGACTCTATTGGCATGGGGTGAGGCCTGATTTTTTAAAATCCCCAGATGATTCTGGAGTGTAGCCTGAGATAAGTTCTTTGCGCTCAATGGGGCCTGTGATGTATGTTGATGATTGATGCCCTACAGCTGGTTCTCAAGCCAGGCAGCCAGCCCTGTGCTTTTCTCCATGGAGCTCAAGATGAGCTTGGATGCCAAGTTGCCAGAAGGGCCAGATTAGATGAGGCCCCAGCTCCTGGAGTGTCTGTGTGTGCTAGGTGTGCTATGGGAGGCATGGTTGGCAGAGGGGAGGCTGGGGTGAGGACATTGCCTGCAGCCCCTCATCTGGGAGTTGTTCTGGGGATGGGGAGTGGAAACACAGTCCCCCATAGAGAGAGACTTGGTCTGGCTCTGCCATCAAGCCTGTAAACCAGGGGAGAAAATAGGATCTGGGGTCCAAGAAGCCAACATCTGGGTAGAACGCAAGGAATGCTCTGCATAGTGCTGCTCTGCATAGTGTCTGGAGGATGTGGGGGCAGAGCCTCCAGCTGTGGGCACTGGCACAGAGTGCCGGTTTCAGAAGCAGGTCTAGCTGGCGCTCCCCTCAAGTGTTCAGAGGGCTTTCCTCCTCCAACTTTCTCACTCAATCCATTTCCTTCTCATTCTTCAAACCATGTCAGATAGAACCTTTTCCAGGAAGTCTTCCCTGATGAGCCCCATCTGACTCTGACAACTCCACTTAACACCAATAGGGATCCTGTAAACTCAGTTTATATCCCACTGGGGGTTCTTGTGCTTTGTGAGGGAACAGAAGCTTGTACTAGACCTAGCATCCTCCCAGGAGTCAGGCTGGTGCCATCCCTTCCCCTGGGTTCCTCCCCTCCTGCTGCTCTCAGGATGTGGCTGTGCCCTTGAGCATGTTTGGCACACACTTGGGCCAAATCATAGTTTCCTCTCTAGATTTTAGTTCTCCATGTGCAGAATGAGTGTGTTGGAGTAGATGATCTCTTTTAGAACAACTAATGTAAGATGGTAAATTCTCAAGGCTGCCAGAAATACTCTCAACAGATCTCTGTCTGGAGAACTCCTACACATCCTTCAAGGTCCAGGTGAAATGTCACTTCAGACCCTCCCAAACACAATGACCCACTCCTGTCCTGTGCTACCCCAGCACTTTACACACAAGTCTGCGACAGCCTGTGGCAAGGATGGCACCAGCCATTTTGGAATCGGGGATACCCAGCGTTCTGAATTCTTTAGAGCCGGGATGCTGGGTGTGGCTGTCACAGCATTGCAGTCCCAGAGTGGCCAAAAATGTGTTGTAAATGAATAAATGAATTCCTCAATTCATCAAGTTTATCTCCTTAACCGTCTGCAACCAGGAGTGGGTAGGATAGGGGAATGGAGAGAAAGGCCTCTATGGTCTCCAGAGAGGAGCTTAGTCCCAGGCCCACCAGCCAAGATAGGCAATGGTGGACACGTCCCAGGGGGACCTTAGACACTCAGACAGGTGCTGCTTCCAGGCCTTTGGTCCTCTGCTCTGCTGAGGGTGGTGTTGGAGGGATGGAGGCAAGGGTTGTGGTTTGGGCAGAAGGAGCCACAGCCTAGCAGACAGTTCTTCCAAGGCCCAACTGGACTAGAAGACTAAGAGTATGGCCCTGGACTCCCAGTATCCTTTGGGCCGGGATGTCTGTAAGGGGACATCCTGGCACCGAGGACTGGGGAAGGGACTGAGTCTGGCTTCTCCAGCCCAAAGCTCTGTCCAGAGGGGTTGTGCCTGAGACTAATCGGCTTGCTCTCCTCCCGCTGCTGGAGAAAGTCTTGGCTAATTTGCTGGAACACTCTAGTTAAATGCCAATTAGGATGTTCTGTCCACTGCTCTCTTCCAGTATATTAATAATGTAATTAAGCATTTATAGCTTGCACAAATTAAAGATTAACTTAAATGGACAGCCTGGAAAACTGAGGAAGTGACCACTTAAACAACCCATTTGCATTTCATTCGAATATCAACATCTAAACACAGGCGCTTCTAGGATGCTGGGTTTGGCCTTCCAGAGGAAGCTCAGCCAGCTGCCAACAGCTGCTGGCTTCTCCTTCTGCACGCCTACTTCTGCCTGTCCAGCCCCAGTACTGGGTGTGGAGGATGTGACCTTGCCCACAACGGGCAGGAGGGTTTTCTGCTAAGCAGCCATCTTGGCTCTATCATTCCTATCCCCTCCCTTTCCCAGGGGTCGCTGGTGTGGATTTCAGGTGAAAGGAGATGCTACTGGGTGCGGGGGGTGATGGAGGGATGGCTGGGAGGGGGCAATCTCTGAAGCCCCTGCCACTTCCACCCCCAGGATCAATTTGTCCTGCATTCCAGCCCAGGAGATGGGAAGCAGATGGTGCTGGTGGGCAGAGTGGGGAAGTAACCAAGGAACAAGAAGACCTTCTTTCCCAACAACCAGCCCCCTGGAGAGAAATGGGGGACACAGGAGGGGTGGGTCACAGGGAGAGCTTGCAGGGGCTAGGGCTGGGCAGTATCTTCGAAATAGAAGATGGAAGGATAAAGCTCTCAGCTCTTCTCCATCCCCAGGGACCTAACACAGCAGGTGTGACACTGCTGGTTTTCTTCTCCAAACAGCCACAGGAGGGGACATGGCAGGAACAGGACAGCAGGAGTGGGTGACAGGGGAACTGGAGTCTGGGGCAGGAGGCACCCGTACCCCCAGGAGGGCGCCAGCCGGTGCAGGGCTCTCCTTCTCTGCTGTGTGCACCCGCAGCCCTCTCAGGCCTTACTTTCTTAAAGGCCTTCCTCTGTCTGTGGACGCCCACCCCTCCATCTACGATGCTGCCGTCAAAGTCCACAGTCTTCTCACTTGCATGGAAGATGGTTCCGGGGCAGCCTGTGAACAGTCTCCCTCAGGGCCCCTGCTCCTCTGGAACCCTGGAACCTGGGCATGGGGTGGGGGTCCCTTCCCCTCACCATCCCTCTGTGCCACCCCTGCCAGCTCCACCCCTTCCCCGTCCCCACTGCCATGGAACAGGGCAGTGATGGGATGCAAACCAGTTTGTTTTAAACACTTTATTTATAAAAAAGTACATTTTTTTTCCTCAATACATTTTCAACCCATCATTTTTTTTTTTAATACAAGTAAAAGGGGGTGATGCAAACACCCCCAGGTCAGAACCAGGAGGATCTGCTGGGTTGTCCCCGGACCAAAGGCGGAAAGGGCGACAAGACGCCGAAGCAAGGTAGCGCATCACGCTCGGAGGGGAGGGTGGCAGCTTCTCCTGGATTCTTTTCATTTATACAAAAAAGGAAAACCAATTTTTTTCGACCAAGAATCCCATTCCTCACAGCAGGGGTCAGAAGAGCAGCAGCACCAAGTGGGACAGGGGCTCCTCCTGGCCTTGCAAGCTGGGCAGTGTTGGCAGCGGTGGCAGCAGCAGAGGCCTGGGCACCCTCACCACCTGCGCCGCAGCACAGGGGCCTGCCTCCTGGCATCCCTGGCACTAGGCGGTGTGTGAAGCTGCCCTGTGGGTGTGGGGACCTGGGGTGCCCCCACCTGCCCCTCCCTAGGAGAGGGTTTCTGTTGGCAGTCAGGCTTTGGCGGTCTCTGTCTGGACCCGAGGCCTGGGAGCACTCCCCTCCTCCCAGAAGAGGGGACACCCGTGTCTGCTTGGCTCAGCAGAGCTGCCCACACCCACCTAACACAATTCCCAATTTCTCTGCTCTGACGAAGGCAGTAAAGTTATTGCACCAGTGACTTGGGCATGTGGGGGTTGGCTGGCAGAGGGGGCACATGCCCAGGAAACAGGGCCCCTATGAGGCTCTCTTGTAGCCCGGGCACTGGGAAATCTTTTTTTCTCCTTAAGGGCTTTCAGCAGGATCAGACCATTCCCTCTGCCACATCTGTGCTGAGTGGCCATGTGGCTGTGCACGCATGCGTGTGCACGTGTGTGTACACACACCTGTGCGTGGGTATGTTGGAGGTGTGAGTGTGTCCACTGTGGGCACGTGTGCTAGGTCCGAGGTGGTCGCACTTGCAGGCCTGTGTTCACCTACTCTATGCTGCTGCTTTTCAGACCCTTCTGATAAAAGGGGACTTGGATGGTTGTTACACATTAGAACAATATCAAAATCTGTAAGGAAACAGGGGCATGGGTGTGGGGCGGGGGCAAGGACAGGGAGGGCAACAAGAGGCAGGATGACAACTGGGGAGGCCTTGGCACAATTAATACCAAGTTTATTTCATTTCCAGCAAAGCAGAAGCTCAGCTCATGCTGTGGGCATGAAGGAGAAGCAAAAAGTCCTCACCTCTCCGCTGGGGCGGACCCTCCCTTTTGCCAGCTGACTGTGTCTGTGGGCCCAGCAGCAGTGCCCACCTTCCCACAAACTTGGTGCACAGAAAACCTCACATCCCTAGGCCCAAGTGCTGACCCCTGCCTCATGCCCACGCTCAGCCCAGGCTGGCAGCTGCTCGGTGGCTATGCTGAGGCTGGGCCCCTGGCAAGTCAGGAGCCTCCTACGTGGCCCAGGCTACATGGACCCCAAAATTTGTGCTTTGCTTGTAGGGAGGGTGTGGAGGTGTCTTAAGGGGGAACTCAGTGCTTTGGCTGGGCTTGGGGCCTTCAAAGTCCATTACAGAATGGGGAATAGGGTGTGGGAGTGCAGGATAAAGGAGATGCAGGAGGAGACAGGGACAGGAAATGCCTCTATCAGGCAGGCCCCTGGGATTGCCTCTTGCCTGGGGAAAAAGGGGACCAAGCAGAGGGGCCAGAGTGGTGTAAGGTGGGATGGGGCAGTGATGTAATGTGGAAAAGGTCCCCTGCCCTGGGGGACACTAATACTGCAGGGAGAAGCAGCCCAGCTCCTCCACCTCCCTCTGCCCTGTGGCTGGAAAGACCCCCATAATTTTCTCCCCTAATTTCAGCCCATCCAGTACCCCAAATGTGAAGAGGTGGGTACGCCGCACCAGGGCTGGCATGGCTTCAGACTTCTGCTACGTGGCTACTGGGCAGCCTGGGCTGGGGCCAGGGCAGTGAGGGCCAGACAACGATGGCCCACCTGCTGGGCCCAGGGTTGCCAGGGCAGAAATGGAGCTGGCTGGGGGTTCAATAGCAGCACCAGGGAGGGGAGGGGAGGGACTGGGGGGCTCCCTTAGGAAGCCTATGGCAGGGTGGGTCAGTGCCCGTGGGGCACAGAGTGGTCTGCCTCTCTCCTCCCCAACACTTGCCATCCTGCAGAGTCCCTGACACCCTGGGGTGAGTTAACTGGGATCCCAGTGGGCAGGCATGAAGAGCTGCGAAGCCTGCCTCTCCATCCCAGGGTCCATCCCATGGGCATGCCTGTCTAAAGTCTAGAGTGCCGGGGAATCTGGAAGCAGATGGAGGAACTGAGGCACTTTGAGCTGGGGGACTGAGAGAGGGCTGGGAGGGGTCTTCCTCCATTATATACATGGGAAGACCCAGTCTGGGGTGGCTGATAGGAACTCAATGTCCCATTCAAGAAGTGAATCTGCACTCAAAGGGAGGGCTTTTCCCAGACCCTCCCCTCATCCCAGAATGGGGACCAGGGTATGGCTGCGCAGGAGGTGGCCTAGCGGCCCCACCCCCTTCACTTTCTGCCAGGCCCCAGGCTTTGACAATGGCCTTTGTGTGTGAGGCATCCTATGGACTCCTCAGTCCCTCAGACTGTGTTTGCAGAGCTTCTGCCATGTGGGCTTCCTTCTCCACTGCCCTCCGTGTGGACGTGTCTTCACTTCTGCAGGTGGTTCCCCCTGGGATCCCAGCCCTGACTAGCCAACAGAACCAAGTGTTGCTGGATAAGGGAGAAATCAGAGAAACCTCCATGCTGTAAGAAGCAGTTTGGGGTGGGCCTGAGATCCTAGGGTGGAGGCACCGAGGGCTGCCCCCATTCTCAGCTTAAAGGGGGAACCAGGTGGAAATAGATGGGTGGGCCTTGGGCAGTGTCAGGATGGGGCAGGGCATGGGACCCCAGGGGAGAGCAGGCAGAGAGGAGCAGTGTGTGCATGTGTGTGTGTGTGTGTGCGCGCACGTGTCAGCAGAGGCAGAGAGCAAGTGTGGGCCGGAGCCCATCTGGACCCCCTAATGGAGGGGGCACATTGGGGATAAAGAGGGAAGGCATCAGAGCTAGGCCAACTCCACTCTCTGTGGGCCAATGAGGAAAAAAAATGTAAAACCACCCTCAGCAGGAAAACACTGCCCAAGGCCCCGCTTAACAAACAAGACTCCCTGGGAACTGGGGAGAAGCTGCACCCCTCCCCCTACCTTTTGGGTACACCGGCTGTCTAGACCCAAGGTCCAGACTCCCGGATGCATCGGCTTTCACTGGTGGGTGTTGGGTTCCCTCTCCCGGGGGGGAGGAGCAGCATCTGGGGGTATGGGGGGCTTTTCCCTCTTAGAGTCCCCCTGAGCCCTCCACCCCCAGTGAAGAAACACAAACAAATTCCAGTGTTGGGGGGCGGGGGAGGCTGGCTCCCCAAACCCTGGAGGGATGCCCAGGTACACAAGACGAGGACAGGGCTCCCTACACAGAGGGCAGGCGGGTGGGGCCCGTGGGTGGGGCCCGTAAAGGGAAGATACAGTAACACTAAAGCCACAGTCGAACACAACACCATGGGGAAGGGCTGAGGAGAGGGAGGAAATAAAACACAAAGCCAAGTAGTGGCTGCCCTGGGCTCCCCTGGCCCCCCAGGAGTTCGGGGCTGGTTTTGGGCAGCTGGGCAAGTCTCTTTTAGCTCCTGGAGTGGGAGGTGGGGGGCGTGCGGGGAGGGGCTGGGGAGGAGCGGGCACAGACAGAGGCTCTGGAAGGGGGGCTACACGTACCACTCCTTCTTGGAAATGAAAGACCCGTCATTCTGAGAAACCATGTTCTCAGCCAAGTCCAGCTGCTCAGGGTCGTACTGGTAGCCCAGAGTCCGGTCCCCGTAGCCGTCCTGACGGGCCTCGGCCTCATCCACGGTGAAGTAGGGCCGCTTGGCGTCCTCGTCATATTTGGGGTGGGGGCCGCCCACCTTGCGCTCGCCCCCTCCACCGCCCTCCTCCTCTTCCTCCTCCTCATAGCTGCTTCCACCCAGCGGGCCGGCCTTCTTCTCGTCGTCCGAGTCGTCGGGGTACTGCAGGTTCTGCGCCATCGGCGGGTGGTGCTGAGGGATGCCTGCCTTGCTGTAGCCGTTGCCATACACGTGCTTCTTGGTGCTGTAGTCACCCTTGAAGGTGTGCCGGCGCCGCCGCAGGGCGACCACGATCCCGCCGACCACAATCAGCACCAGCAGGACGCTCCCCGCCACGCCCCCAATGATGGCCGTGGGCACCGGCCCGGCGCGCCGCCCATGTTCGGGAGGAGACGGGGTGTAGGGGAATTCTGGGTGAGGAAAAGAGATGGAGGGGACAGCATCAGCGTGTGCTCCTGGGGTGTCGAAGGGGTGGGAGGGAGGCGGGGGGCAGGGAAAGGAGAGGCCAGGAAGGACAGGCTGTCTGCACCCCAGGTTTGAGCAGCTCCAGTTCGAGGCCCCGCAGCACCCCACCCTTCCTGGAGCCCTAACATGCCGCAGCGTTGGTAGCTGGAGTGAGACAGGCAAGAGGAGAGGCAGAAGGCAGTACCCACAGCACCAGGGCCTTCCATCCCCACTGTCCTTGGTGTGGTGCTGGCCCAGCTGGATCCCCATTCATGGTGCAGTGAGACACATGTGCCACTGCCAGCTTCAGCACACTGTCCACTCGATGCCATTCACTGCCACAACCCTGAGGAGGTATGCCATTCATTCTCATTGGCTTTCCGAGGAGCTGAGGCTTGCAGAGGTGAAATAACTTGCCTGAGGTCACCCAGCAATAATGCAACGTTGCTTTTCCTGCACATAGAACGTGTGCAAATGTCACCGATACCCCTCTGCCAGACACCTGGCAGTCACTGTGTCCCAACCTCATCGCCTTGGCTTCCAAGACCCAGAACCAGGAGCCACCTAGGTGTTCTGCACCTGATTTTGTCTGCCTGCAGGGCACAGGGAAAACAGGTTCCCAGGCACTGGCTCAGGAGATGCCCTGTGAGTGCCAATCAGCTGCCAAGGTGCCAGAAACCAGGGCTGTGGTTCTTGGCTGTGGTCTGGGCCTGCAGGGCAAGGTGGGGGCCTGGTAATGCTGCCAGCCTGGGTTATAAGTGTAAGACACCAGCATGGCAGGGCACGAGCACAGCACAAGGACAGCAGAAATGGGGGTGAAAGCACGTGCGTGTGTGCGTGTGTGCCAATGTCGAGTACACACAAGTGGGCACATGCACAGGCACACACCCTTGCCATCACAGCAAGCCTGTCACTCAGGGATCACATGCCAGGAGGGCCCGCACGCCTGTGCTGACATGATGAACGTGAATGGGCAAATCTGTATGCTCAGTGGACACAGCCAAAACAAGGAGGCAGGAAAGGTGAAAAGAAGAGAAAGGAAGCAGGTGGGACGGGAGAGAAGGCTGGATGGGTGGCTTTCTGTGCCAGTGGGGCCGGGCCACAGTACCGTTATTTGGCCAACGCTGCCCCTTCCCTTGCCTTACAGGGCCTCGGAAGGTGGCTGAAACCAGGGCCATGCCACAGGCCAAAGAGGCCCTGAGGTGAGGCTAAGGGAAACGGTTCCTGGCACCACCACAGGGTGGCACCGGAGACCATAGCTGGCCTCAGTCAGAGGCACTAGGCTGCGGGTCTAGGGCAAGCCCAGAAGGCTGACCTCAGCCGCTCAGGCCCTCCTCGCTCCAGGCCCACGTAAAGGGCCAGTTTGCTGGTATACTGCTGCCTGTTCCCTCTCTGATTCAGTATCTCTCACTCCATGGGAATCATGCTCCTCCCGAGCCTGCTCCCTCCTCCCGGGGCATGTGTGGGGTGCTGTCCCACTCAGCAGGCTGCAGCAGGGTGGAGATTCTAGGAAAGAGGAAAGGCCTTCCAGGAATTTGGGCTGGAAGGGCTGACGAAAACACAGGGCCCAAGGAAGGGAAGGCCGCTCACTCATCCAAGGTCACGCGGCTGGGCTGGGACCGCCCAGGGGCTCCTGTACATGTGAGCGCTGGCAAAGGAACACCGCCATGGAGGACCCCACTCCCCACCCGCCACCACCATCCTTGGTGCAGGTAAGCCAGCAGCTGCCCAGTCATATTCATGGGATCTTTGTCCTGACCGCCTGTCTCTGCAGCAGCCTCCCTGGAACCTCAAGCGTCTCCCTGCTCACCAGGTCCCATCTGTTTACTGCTCTCAAAAGGGCCCCACAACTGCTCCCCATAAGGTGGGAGCAGCCTCCACCAGGGGTACCCCAGAGGCAGCTGGGAAGAACCTAGCCTTCTCTGTAGTCAGCCTGCCTGCCCCTCCTCAGTTCTCACTCAGATCTGAATGATCTCTCCTGTCTACACCTGTCTTCCTCTCTTCAACCATCCCTCCAATCAGCAAACATATTGAGCATCTATCCTGCTAGTCATGGGATACGAGAAACTCACAGCCTCGCCGGGGAAGCAAAGGACACTCAGAGACAGCATGTGCAGATGTTAAGGGAACTGGCAGGGAAGTGCAGGGTGCAGGGGAACGAGGTGGTGTGTCTTGGCATTAGAGAAGGCTTCTTGGAGGAGGCCGGACTTGGAGAGGCCAGGAGGATAAGGAAGTATCCAGATGGAGGGAGCTGCCATTTTTCTGAAACATGCCCCTTTCCTTCCAGTACAAGATTCCGTGGTCCTCGGCTTTCCCCTCTGAGTGCTGTCTCTGGCTGTGTTGCCCCTTCTCTCTGCTCCAGCTGTCTCGCTAGATGCTTTGTCCTGGGACCCTCAGCCCTGACTCTCTGCTTTCTTTCCTAGTGACAGACTAGTATCAGCTTCTAGAGTCACCCTTATCCTGCTGGCTCTCCAAATTATTTAGGGTACATAGTTCTCGCCCAACTCTGGGACTGTATCTCCATAGCATCTCCCGAACTATGGCCCATGGAACCTCAAACCACTGGCTCAAAGGGTCAGCAAGAATATGGGGGTCGAAATGTTGGCTTAGACAAAGCATCAGAGCCTGTTACCTTCGCATGCACACTGTGAACTATTAGAGGGACACGTCAAATGCCATGTTTCCCAACATACTGGAGCATGAACCCCATACCTCCTGCCTCCAAGACAGTCTCACATCACTGACATCTAGGCAGACACATTAGAAAAACTGACCTCTAGCACATCCTTATTTGCAGTTCTCAGCACCCCTTCAAAACCCATCCGTACCAACCCGGTTTGCCATCTTCCTTCCAAACCCTCTCCATTCGACACAACTCCCCGTCTCCACTGCCACCACCATGCAACTTATGTCAGGTTTTACTGCTGCGGTCAATTCCTAAATCTCCCACTTTTGCTTTGCCTCTGTCTGCCTTGAGTCACCCCATCCACAGTCACCAGGTTAGTCTTCACTGTGTAGACACAACCACTCCCTTTCTCAAAGATCAGCAATGGCTCCCCAGCTGCCTGCTGGGCTGTGCAGTCTGGCCTTCAAAGCTTCCATCATGCAACCTTACCTTGGGTTTGGTCAACTCACCTTCCTTGCTGTCCTTGTTATCCAAGTTGATTCCTCACTACAAGCCTTTATACATGCAGTCTGCCCCGCCAGGAATGCCTTTCCTCATCCTCCCTCCCTGCCTATTGCACTTCTCCAGCCCCTTCTTCAGGAGCCTTCTCTTCTCCAGTTTACTGTGATCTTTTTCTCTTTCGAATTTGTATGTACTAATGGTCTGCACCTCTCATTCTGGTTGCAACAACTGCTAAGGTCATTCCATTAATCACATACTGACATAGCATAGTAAAGCCTGTATAAATTGCAAATAAATGCAAATTAGAATTTATCATGCCTGGCTCTGGTCCTTCTGCCAGTTTTCAAATGGCTAAAGTTCTTCTCTTCTGCAGGAATGAGGACAGGGTTTGAGGAAGTGGCAGCCTCATGATCATTTGGGATTGACTCATTTCAACGTGTTGCAGTAGTTTATAAGTTCACTATTGTTACTTTTGTGCTTTCTTCAACAGCAGAGACCCAATAAAAAATAAAGCTCTCCTACATTTTCCTCAACTAGTTTGAATTTTCTGGACCTCTCAAGTCACATCATTACTGTATGGTAGAGTGTACGGTCTTATCTGTTTCACAAGAATGACTGGTATCCCAACTAGTTTGTAAGTTATCATTGAAAATGCAGGCTGGGCACAGTGGCTCATGCCTGTAATTCCAGCACTTTGGGAGGCCTAGGTGGATGGATCACCTAAGGTCAGGAGTTCAAGACTAGCCTGATCAACATGGTGAAACCTCGTCTCTACTAAAAATACAAAAATTAGCTGGATGTAGTGATGGGTGCCTGTAATCCCAGCTACTTGGGAGGCTGAGGCAGGAGAATTGCTTGAGCCTGGGAGGTGGAGGTTGCAGTAAGCCCAGTTTGTGCCATTGCACTCCAGCCTGGGTAACAGTGCAAGACTCCATCTCAAAAAAAAAAAAAAAAAAAAAAAAAAAAAAATGCACCTTGAACCTGACCTCTTCTCACCATCTCCATCACTATCACCCTGATCCAAGATACCCTCATCTCTCATCTGGATTATTGACTGCAATGGCTGCCTAACTGCTTTCCTGATTCCACCCTTTCCCTCTGTGGACTGTTTTCCACACAGCAGCCAGACAAATCCTGTTAAAGTGTAAGTCACATCTGCTCAGAGCCCTCCAATGAGTCTCCCTAGAGCCTTAACATGCTCTGCGTGCCCTACGCCCCGCCCCACCTCTGGAGTCATCTGTTCCTGCTTTCCTGCAGGCTTGCCCCACTCCTGGCACACACTGCACAGGCTGCTCTGCCCCCTGGAATCCACTTCCCCAGGGGCCCCAGTTTCTCTCCTTTACCTCCTTTGGGACCCAGCTCAAACAGCCCCTTCTCATCAAGACCTTCCCCAACTACCCTATTTAAAACTGCAGCTCATGAGCCCATTCCACCTGTGTGGTCCCCAGCACTTGGGATCCCCTTACCCTGCTCTTTTTTTTCCTCCTCAATTTCACCTTCAAAATTACTACTTTTTTTTTTTTTTGAGACGGAGTCTCACTCTGTCGCCCAGGCTGGAGTGCAGTGGTGCCATCTTGG
The DNA here is from genome assembly GCF_007565055.1 of Rhinopithecus roxellana. NCBI lineage: Eukaryota > Metazoa > Chordata > Mammalia > Primates > Cercopithecidae > Rhinopithecus > Rhinopithecus roxellana. The sequence goes on from NC_044563.1 coordinate 79,949,351, forward strand.
CTCACTGCAACCTCCGCCTCCTGGGTTCAAGCGATTCTCTTGCCTCAGCCTCTTGAGTAGCTGAGATTACAGACACATGCCACACACCTGGCTAATGCTTGTATTTTTAGTAGAGACGGGGTTTCACCATATTGGCCAGGCTGCTTTCAAACTCCTGACCTCAGATGATCTACCCGCCTCAGCCTCCCAAACTGCTGGGATTACAGGCGTGAGCCACTGCGCCCAGGCTACATATTTTTTAAAAGTGTATTTTATCTATTGTCTTTCCTCCTATGCAAAAACATAAGCTCCACAAGGATAGGGACTTTTTGTCTGTTTTGCTCATGGATTTATACCAAGCACCTAGATTGCCTGTCACATGGCCAGTGTTCAAGAAATATTTGTTGAACGACAATGAATTCTATACAATGGCAAGATTATGTCTTAGAGATAAGCCTTATTCTAGGTGGAGCAAGTATTCAGGAGAGACTCAAATAAACCTGCACAGGGCCCACTAGGACCTTGTTTCTCTGGAGTAAGCGACAGGAGGAGTGGTGTGGTGGCTTGGGACCAGATTATACCAGGTTTTTTTTCTCCTCCAGGCCTTCTGCTTAATTTTTTTCCTAAGTCCTTTTCTTCTTCTTCTTTTTTTCTTTTTTTGAGACAGAGTCTCGTTCCATCGCCTGGGCTGGAGTGCAGTGGAGCAATCTTGGCTCACTTCAACCTCTGCCTCCCAGGCTCAAGCAATTCTTGTGCCTCAGCCTCCTGAGTAGCTGGGACTACAGGCATGCACTGCCACACCCGGCTAATATTTTGTAGAGACGGGGCTTCACAATGTTGGCCAAGCTGGTCTCGAACTCCTGATCTAAAGTGATCTGCCCACCTCGGCCTCCCAAAGTGCTGGGATTACAGGTGTGAGCCACCGCACCTGGCCAACTTTTTTCCCCAAGTTCTAAGGAGGTTTACTCTTTCCTGGGGATCTTTTGGGATCAAATAGAACCCTGGTTATTTTGGCTACTTTAGGGCTGGGCCTGTGTAGCAGCAGCAGAATGGCTGGGATGACCTTCCAGCATCAAAGACTTTCGAGTGAGGATACTGAGCGAGGGAGAGAAGAAAGGAGAAGGGTGGGGACCCAACTCATTTGCAAGCAGAAGGGGCTGTCTGGTGTGGAGTGGAGTGTCCTCCCCTCCCCCGCCCCCTCTCCAGCTGTTACACTCAGCCAGTAGCTCCTGTCTCTGTGCCAGGAGCAGAGCTGCAAGGGCCGCAGCTGGGAGAAGAGAGAAGAGCCAGGCCGCAGGGTCATTTATGTTTGCTGGCAGGGGCCCAGCCAGCCTCCCTCACATCCTCTTACAAAGGGAGCAGCTTGTCCCCATTCCCGAAGGGTTGTAGCTTCTCTTCTGGGGTCTCTGGCTGGTCAGGACAGTGGGGAAGTGGGGACTCTGCATGCCTTTGGGGTCCTGGTTCTCTGAGGTGGGTAGGCTGGTGCTGGGGGCTTTGGATAGATCTGAGGTACAGTGACATGTTAGGGCTTACAGTCTGGATCTAGGATCTGGAGGTTTGGGGTCAAGGAGAATGTTTGGGTTTGCCTCCAAAACCAATGCCTGCTGCTTCCTCAGGCAGGAAATGCTCTGGCATCAGATTAGGCCCGGAAGCTGCAAGAACTACACTCCCAGCATGCAGTGCAGTCAGCCACAGGGAGAGTGGGGAGGCCTGGGGTTCACCTCTGGGAAGCGCTTTTGTCCATCTGCAGCTGCAGCAGCTGTGCCTCGTGTCAGACCATCAGGCAGGGCCTCGGCAAGCTGGGGGAGAACCGAATCCTCCCAGAGGAACGGATGCAGCTGCCTTCTTAGACCTCCCAACACACTGCCATTCGCCGGCTCAGAGAATGGCATGTTGCCACAGCACAGCCACAGGCTCCCACGTGCACACTCAGCATGCAGACGGAGCCTGCTCACACTGGTTCACATTTACACGCCCAGAGACACATGTCCATACCATGGCTGGACAAGCACACTTGCAGGCTCACACCTGCCTCCCTTCCAGGACACTGGCCTTCAAGGCCCACAACTCTGGGTCTGAAGAACTCCAGGCCTGACGGGCAGACTGTGATCCTCGCCCGCAAGGGCTGAGCCCGGGCTTCACTGGAAATGTGAGTTGGGACAGACGCCCCGCACCCTGGGATGGGAGTGGGGACGGACATCCTACACCCTGGCAGCCTCCCTGCCCTGCTCTTGGGAGTGGCGAGAGGCTGGGTCCCAGCTGGAGAGGCCTGGCCTGTCTCCTCCTGACACCCACAGGGATAGAGCCTGCCTCATTTGCTTTTTTCAGTCTGGTCGAGGCTGCACCCTGGGCCTCTCCCCACCTTGTCATTACCCCAGAGGGAGAAGGGAGGGAGCTTCATTTTGTCACCACTGGGCCCACCCCATGAAACTGCTCCTCTGTGTAAGAGCCTCTAAAAGGGGCTTCTCTGGGGCCTGAGCCCACAGAAGCACACACAGGTCCTGTCGGGTCCATCTCCTCAGTGCCCCCATCACCACAGCCACAGCCTGGGCCTGTTGTTTCCCACTAGGGACTCACTCATGGTGGCAGCTCCTAACGGGTGTCCTGGTGCCATCCACGCAACCCCCTGAATGCTCAGTCTAACCCACACACCTCACCATGGTGCTTCCTGGCTGAGAGCCCTTCAGAGACTCCCTGTGGCCAACAGAGAGAAGGCCTTGCTTCTTTCTCCCTGCCCACTCTGCTCCAGCCATTTTCCTTCCCATGCTTCCCTGGCCTGGGCGCCTCGGCCTCCAGCCCAGCCTACTCACTCATCTCCCAGCAACCACTCAGTGCTCCCTCCTTGGGGGCCCAGGGCCCCAAGAAGCCATGCCAAAGCGAGTCTGTGCAGGTGTGCAGTGGCCCAGCACACACGTGTTCTGCACACGCGTGTCCCTTCAGCATACCCGCTGCTGCCCACCTTCTGCCCTGCCCCAGTCACTCCTCATTTCCCTTTCCAGATGCGCCCAGGGCAAAGTTATTACCCGAATGAATGGCCAGAATGAAAAATTAAATTTCCACTTATCCCTCTCGCTCATGCATCCCCTCTGGACCCGTGGGGCTTAGAGCAAGGGCATGGCTGTGCCCTGCAGGGTGGGCTCCCCAGAGAATGTGGCAGGCACTGGCCGACGTGGGATGGAGGGTGGTGAGGTCAGCTGCTGCTTGGAAATTGCCTGAGAGCAAGAACACACAGCCCTGAGAAGGCTCAGGCCACCTCCCTGAGTCCTCTGGAGGGGCTGAGAGTCCTGTCCGAGGGAGGCCAGCCGCTCAGCTACTGGGCCTATCAATGATTCAGTGAGTGCCATGGGTTCCTGGCTCCTGCCTAACAGGGCTGTCAGCAAGAGCCAATTGTGTCCCTCTTCCAGCTGGGACCCTAGGTGGCCCGGCCCTCCTGCCCCCAGCCCACACCCCTCACGTGTTGATAGCCCACCATCAGGGGAAGGTCTCGCCACGCAGTGAGTACTGCATGATCGTAAGAGGCCTGAGACAAGTGTGAGTATCTCCGCATTAGAGGTTAGGAAGCCGAGGCTCAGAGAGGTGAAGAACTTGCTCAAGGCCACACAGCTAGGAAGAGCCAGTGTGTGAACACTCAGGCCAGGTCTGTGCTGTCCCCCATGTGACAGTGCCTCCCTGAGGGGTGGTCATGTTCTCTATGGCCACTCCACATGGAACACAGGCCCTGCCCTTCCCACCTCCCCCTTGACTCCCCCAGTATTTCAGGGCTGGAGCTTCGATAACCCTGAGGCTCCTTTTGAGCTCCACTTGGACTTTCCCCGCTAGGGAGAAGTGTGTGACACCAGCTCCTTCCGCCTGCCTACCCGTAGAAACCCCCCGGCTTTCCCCAGGCTCCAACCCTGATGCTCCTCCTCATATGACTGGTCTCAGGGCCGAGGCCAGGGATTGCAGACAACAGCAAGTGGCTCCACACTCCCACCCCTGGGTGAGACAGGTGACAGAACGGCTCTGAGGACAGGTAGGCGCAGACCCTGGACAGCTTCACATGGCTCTTTCTGCAACTGTGCCCTAAATGTACCCACAAATGAGGTCTCCCACTCCAGAGACACTGGCTCAGAGCTCATGAATCGTCATGGCTTGCCCAAGCTTTGTGGCCGGAGCCCAGGAACTGCCGACCAGTCTTCTGTGTCCCTGAGCACATTACTTCCTATCTCAGTCACAGTGGGACACCACTTACTCTTTTAAGACCCTCTGTCACTTTGTCAGCCTGCAGCTAGCTCAGGTCCACTGTAAAAGACACTCCACATGTGAGGTTGTGATGGCAGTTTACCCCTGTGTGGACCTGTTTTGATGCTTTCATTAATAATAATGATAATGATGGAGGTCAGGGTAATAATCATGGAGCATGGGCCATTTATTGACAGACTGATCTGTGCTAAGTACTTGACCTACATCACATAGAATTCTGACAACAGCCCTTCAAGGCACATCATACTGTCCCCGTTTTACAGATGAGGGCCTGTCCAGGGTCACAGCTGTCTGACATCAAGCCCATGCTCCTTTCATGTCCCAGGTGACGTCTCTCCTCAGAACATCCTAGCCCTTGTCCTCCCTTTGCCCGGATAGGTAAGTTGACAGAAAGCTGCAGGGAGAGCTCAGTTGCAGGGCACACAAAGCACTATGGCTTTGGGCTACATCTTCGCTTTCTCTCCAGTATCCCTGCTTGAGGTGAGCCTCACTTTCTGGCTCACGAAGAGGTCCTCGACCACAGGTGCAGACCTTGGAGGAGATGAGCTCCACCTGCAAACCTATCCCCACCACACCAGCATCCCACGGTGTGTGCTGCTGGCAGATCCACAGGCAGGCTCTGTTGGCCCCCAAAACAGCATTGCTGTAAACAGCACTTCCTTCTTCCCTCCCGGAGCCTTCCTCCTGCCCCTCTCTGATTGGGGGTCACCGTGACTGTCTCATTTATGCCCTTAAATGAAAGAAAGAGAAAAGCAAAGCAAAACCAATGGCCAGAGCTCAAGGGAGAACTAGAGAAGGTGGAAAAGGAGATAATCTTCCTACAGTGGCACCGCCCCAAGTTGAGGGATGCAGGTGGCGAAGGAACCGTGGGTGCAGAGAGGCTGGGGAGGATGCAGCTTCCTACCTGTGATATTGACCTCCACCTGGCCTGAGCGTGTGCCGATGGGGTTGGTGGCCTCACAGATGTAGGTCCCTGCCAGGCTATAGCTGATGGGTCCCTTGAAGAAGAGGGTTCTGTTCTGGGCCTCCACACCCTTGGGGAGAGAGCCATTCAGCCTGTGGGAATTGGGAGACACGCGTAGGGTTATGACTCTCCAGCCTCAAGAAGAAGCTGTTCCCGGGTCACCCACGTGGCTCCAGGCCCTCTAGACCTTTTGCTGAGCTTGTGTGGTAGGATCTGTCTTGGAAGGAAGAAAAATAATACTAATAATCTCTTTCACTTAGTAGTTTTATATTATTCAGCTTTTCATATTTGATCATAATATGGGAATATAGGCAGGCTAGGTAGGTGCTGGTCCCACTTAACAGATGAAACCTGAGGTTCAAGGCCAGGGAACCACAGCTGGCAGGCAGCAGCATGGGAGCTCCAGCCAAATCTTGGGACTCCTGGTAAAGTGCTCTTTCTAGCTTCCTATTCACATCTCATGGTTGTCGGTCCTTGGTTTCCTGGGCAGCTAGTTAATAATACAGATGCCAGTCCGGCATGGTGGCTCACGTCTGTAATCCCAGCACTTTGGGAGGCCGAGGTGGTGGGCGGATCATGCGGTCAAGAGTTCGAGACCAGCCTGGCCAATATGGTGAAACCCCGTCTCTACTAAAAGTACAAAAATTAGCTGGGCATGGTGGTGTACACCTGTAGTCCCAGCTACTTAGGAGAGTGAGGCAGAAGAATTGCTTGAACCTGGGAGGTGGAGGTTGCAGTGAGCCAAGATTGCGCCACCATATTCCAGCCTGGGTGACAGAGTGAAACTCCATCTCAAAATAATAATAATAATAATAATAATAATAATAATAATAATAATAATTATAATACAGATGCCTTGGTTCTAACCCCAGGTCTCCTAAAGTAGAACCACTGGGGCAAAAGGCCTGGGCAAGCCACTCGGGTAATGAGATAGGAAGTATGTTCCATTCCACTACTTTGTGTTTTTGTTGGGAATGTCACAGGACTTTTTCATGTGGAAAGTGACTTGCAAATTTGCCAAGGACAAGGGATCTTCCTCCTTCCTCCTGACCCCTGCGGCCACAAAGCTATTCTGTTGAACCTACCAGTTCCTGGGTCCTCAGAGCTGAACTCGGCCAGCAGGCTCTGCCCACTCACACCTTCAGAAGCACTTTTTACTCCAGGAAGTGGAGGATCATAGGTAGGGCATACCAGTGCCCTCTGCTCCCGAGAAAAAGGGGACAGACTCCTTCTGGGCAGCTGTCTCCTGGCCACCCATATCAGCCTTCTCCTTGGTTCCCCACGTTCCTGTCTTTGTGTGTGTTCCATCCAGCTCTTCTCTGGGGAGAGCCTTGGCCCCAGCTGTCTGAGCCGGCTGGAGGGGAGACAGGACCCTTCAAGGTCAAGGCGAAGACCGTGAGGCCAAGAAGGGGATGGCGGGCCGCAGGGCACGTGCTCCATGAGCACAGGCGTTCTGGGCTGGCTGCTGCCTCCTCCCCAAGAATCTGGGGGTGCCAGAGAGAAGGAATAGGAACAAAGAAAGAGCTGAGATGCTCCAGAACACCGGCCTCCCAGGGGACACCTCGATAAAAATAAATACTGGGGGGTTGGGGTTGGAGTGACTCAGGCTAAATCACCAAAGGAAAATGACAGAACTCTTTATTAGGAAGAGGGAGGGAAGCAGATCACAAGGGAAACCCCTCTGGCAGAATGGCTTGTTCCACTGACCCTGACACTGTCACACATGGACATAATGTATATGTGTGTGTTGGTGGTGGGGGTTTCTCTCATGGCCCCGCTTCTCACTGAGCCCAGACCCTAATTTCTTCCCTGTCTAAGGCTCCTGGAGGTAGGGTGGTTGCCCCCCATCACCCGTGGTCCAGCCAGCCGTCTTCCAAGGTGACTGGCCAGCCCTGCAGCACTTACGTGGTCCAGTGGTACTCAGTGGCTGGGGGGTTAGCGTCAGCTTTGCAGGTGAGCTTCACATCCATCCGCTGCAGGTACCAGTTGCCATCAAACCCCTCAATGGTTACCTCGGGCTCATCTGTGGGGCAAGGGATGTTGGAAGAGGGTGAGGTCAGGAGAACGGGACTTACAACAAGGGAGTTTCAGCCAGGAAGGGATGGAAGGAGCAGTGGCATGGAAACAGCCAGGAGAGAGGGAAGTGTGGGAGGGAGGGTGGCGATCACAGAGCCCTGGAGTGGAAACAGGAGGGGTACATGGAAGGAGGAGAGAAAATAAACAAAGGGAGGAGATGGGGGAGACAGGAGGGGAGAAGAAAGTACCCCCAGAAAGAGAAAGGGAGGAGAAAGGAGAGGAGGGAGGAGGAGGGACAGTGGCGCCCACCCCAGGAGGCCCCTAGCAGCCAGCCCTGCTCACACTGCACATTGAGAGTGAGGCTTTCCTTGAAGCGGTCCATGTGGTAGTTGACGATGCAGGCCAAGGACTGCTGGTGGGCTTCCCTGCTGGGCACCAGGCGGTAGCGGCTAATGACCGTCACCGTGCCGTTGGGGTTCCGGATCTCTTGATACTCTGCCTCGCCTTTTAGTCGAGTTTCCCAAGATACCACACTGGGAGGCTTCCCATTGGCTGAGGTGCAGGTGGCCACCAGGACCTTGTCATCCTGTCCCTTCTTGGCTCGAAGCACTGCCTGGGTACCCTCTATCCAGTTGGTGGGTTTGGCTGTGAGGAAGCAGAGAGAGTGATGGGACTAGCTCTGTTGACTTGTCCAAGATGCACTGGCCCAAAGTGTGTGGTGTCCGTCAGGCCTTGTCTTCAGGTCCCCTTGGCCATCCCTGCCTCTCAGCTGTGCTGCATCAAAGCCTGTCCCAGAACCTCTTGCAGGAAGTTCATCATGTCTAATGTTATGTCCTCTCTGCCCTACTAGTCATATCCTCGTCATCGAGCTTAGGTCTCCTGGAGTCCCGGCATGTCTAAGGCAAGCAGTGCAGGTGGCTCCTTTCCTTACTGTGGTGTCTGATGCTGCTGCCTGCACAGTGCCTTGTGGGCTTCAACCTGAAGAACGACATTCCCCACTGTCTAGAGCTAAGCCCCTGCCCCTAATCCCTAGTGAATCATGGGGTGGCCTGGCTAGAAGGGACTGGAAGCCTCATGCCTGGAATGATGGGAGCATGCCCACCCAAGGGGGATGTCTGGGGTCACTGAGGCATCCTGAGGATGGCCATGCCCCGAGGTAACAGGCCTCTGGATGAATAGGGAGGGGGCCCAGGGCAGCTTACCCATCACCGTGAGATTGAGCTGGCTTTCCCGATTGCCTGTAGGGAAGGTAGCAAACTCGCAGATGTAGACACCCTCATCCTCCAGCTCCAGGCGGGAGAGGCGGATGGTGCCATCGGTGAAGGAGGGCCGCAGGAATTCCACACGCTCGCGGTAGGGAGCCAGCACGGACACGCCCATGGATGGGTTGTAGATGGCCACGTTCTGCTTGGAGCCATTGGTGGCCTTCTGCCACGTGACCTGGGTGATCTTCACGCTGGGCAGCGGGTTGGCAAAGCTGCAGTGCAGAACCACGTCTGTGCCGATGAAGCCATACATGGAGTCATTCACCTGGACCACCTGGGAGTGGGCGCCTGGCCAGGAGGACGGCAGAAAGTGGTCAGTGTCAGGCGTAGCCTCCCTCCACCCACGCAGTTCCCTGTGCTCTGGTCTTGTCTTTTATAGCAGTCATTATTGTTTTTATTCTGATTGTAAAAATATTAATTACTTGTTATAAAAACACTCTAGGCAACACTGAAAAATCATGAGAAGAAAGTGACAACATCCCATGATCCTTCTGCTCAGGTAATCTTGAAGGATCTATCTTCTTTTACTTTATATCTGTGTATATCCACATAACCATCTATCTATTTTAAAAAGTCAGAATCATGCTGTGCATATTACCCCATAAGCTGCTTTTTCCCTTAGTGATAGATTATAAACATCACTGTGTTAGCAAACATCCGTCTGCACCTTCATTTTTGGTTGCTTTTCGAGCAGAGCCCCAGCCTGGGAGCCATGCACCAGCTGCTTTGCCTTCCTGGGCCTTGGTCTCCTCCTCTGTTAAATGGGGCAGAGAATCCAGTCCTCTCCACCTCACGAGGTTACTGGGGGAACCAAATGGCGTGATGGATGAGAAGGTGCGTCAGAGGCAGGAGGCTCTGGGTGAGCTCGAAGGCCCACGGTGGCTGCCATCATGGCCACCCTGCTGTCTTCTCCCACACAGCTGAATCCCCATGCCCTGGTGCACTGGCTGGGCCCCCTTACCCAGCTCGGCAGAGGGAAGTGAGCACTGCATAAGGCCAGGCCTCCACTAGCTCCCCATGGCCCTCACAGTGAAGTCTAAATGCCTTCTCCTGGCAAGACCTCCTTGCACCTGCCTGTTGTCCACTTGTCTCCATCAGCCACACTTTCCCACCATACCAGACTGGGCCCATCCTCAGAACATGCCACATTCCTGGTTTCCTTCCCTCTTCCTCCCATTTATTCAGCCACGATTTGCCGAGTGACATATTCCAGGATCTAGTGTGAGCATTTGGGTCATATCAAGGAGCAATTCAGTCCCGGCCTCCATGGAGCACAGAGCCTATCCACCCAATACTCCTAGACTCTTACCCAGGCAGCTCCCTCCACCTAGACGGTCCTTCCCCTTCTCCACCTGTGGACGGCCCCCTGAGGCCACCTCGGGAGCCTCCCTGATCTTCCCTGCCAGAGCTAACCGGGCCACCTCTAGCTCAGCTCTTTCCTGCCTTGGAAGGTGGTGGTTACACATCTAGCTTCTCTACCAGACTGTGAACTCGTCCAAGGGCAGGGTCTGTCCTTTCCATCTCTGTATCCCCAGTGCCCAGTGCAGCATCTGGCACATAGTAGATGCTAGTAAATATTTGTTACTACACAAATCGCAATGGAAGTCAAAAGAGCAGACATTTGCAAGAAGAAGGGAGTGAAATTCCGTCCAGTCTCCACATGGGTTGTGTTATCCCCTTTAGAATGTCCTTTGTTTGGGCTTCCTTACCCCTGAACTTGGCTCAGCTCCATTAACGTGGGGCAGCTGTCCCCAGCACTAGGCTGTACCCTCCAGCTCTCTCCTGAGTCCTGCCAACTCCCCACAAGCCGTGTCCTTGCTGTCATTTGTATCCTTCATGTTTTTGTATCCTTACTTCACTCACTTTATTGAGCGTCATCAATAGCATCAATAACACCAGGCCCTGTACTAACCCAAGGCAGGGGAAGGGCCTAAATGATCCCCCAAAGGAGTCTGGGATCCAAGAGTGGAAATTTGGGGCTTATGCTCACTCGCCTCCTCGGCATGACTGGGACATTGTAGCAGCACAGGCTCCTCTGAGGGCCCCAAAACCCATGGTCAGTGCAGTAAGTTGCTCCCCTCTCTTCTGCTCGAGAGGCCACAGGCCAGGTCTCTAGGTCACTGCAGTATTCCTGGTGCTCAGCACAGAGTAGCTACTCAAGAAATGCTTGCTGAATAAGTCTATCTTTGGCTTCACCAAGCCAGGCCCTGCCATGTTCTGAAAGTTTCCCTGAGGTTCCCCCTTCTCTGTGCTGATTCACATCCACACAGCCCTTCAAGGTCCATCAGGCCTATCCCCAGCCTCGCCCCTCCAGCTGTCCCCTCTGCCAGCCTGTGGGGTGCTTCAGAGCTGATGTTCCCTGGGCAGAGGCCCCGTGGGCTGGGAATACGATGGGAGAAGCAGCCAGCCACGAGTTGGGAGGGCTACTGCTGTAGCCTGCCTCTGCCTTTAGCAGGCAGTGGGATCGTGGCCAGTTACTTCCCCTTTCTGAGCCCTATCTTCCTCCTCTGTAAGGCAGTAGGCTGGCCTCCCAAGTCCCAGTGGTCCTCCTGGCCCTAACTGTCTGATGGCAGCCCAGTGCAGCTGTGGCCCCACTCCAGAAACAGTCCCATGGTGAGGTCAGTGGGCCAGACGGCCCAGCACTCTTGCTGACGGGCTAGCTGGCAAGCAGCTAAGCCCTAGGCCCTCTCCAGCAGGATAATTGGGTGCTCCCCACCCCTCCCCCAGCCTGCTGGAGGCTGCCCAGCGGCTGAGATAATGTGGGCATAATTGGGGAACTTGCGCCACACAAAGCCAGGAACAGGAAAAGCCAGTTGGGAGGGCTTGGGCCCCAGGTGAGAGCGCAGGGAAGGGGTGTGGGTTCCAGGAGCCATTTCGGGATTGGTGCCATGCATGGTGGACCTGCAAGGGGAAACGGCCCTCTGAGCCCCTGCAATCCTGTCTCCTCTGGTCCCCTGAAGGTGTGGAGGCAGGCAGGGCACAGTCCCTGGGGCACAGGTTGACATTCGTTGGCTACATCTTCAGTGGTGACCTCACCCTCAGAGCTGTGTCAATGCCAGGAGGTGAGATGGCTGATAGCGGCCAGGCATGGGGTGGGGAGGGTGCTGCGAGGTAGCCGGGCACCCCAGAGGCCCCCTTACATCTACCAATCCCTCACCAGGCGGGGCGGCCCTCCCCAAGCCCATGTCTACGTTGGGGTGGAGGTTGCTTTTTTCCCTCCACTGTGGCACTCCCAGAAGCAACCACATGGTGGGGAAGTAAAGGACGTCCCTAGCCTCTCTCTTACTGGGCACCAAGTAGGTGCCCCTAGCCCTGGCCCTTTTTGCCCTGGTGATGGGCAGGGTGGGGTGGGGAGGGGAGGATCTTTAAGGAGCAGGTACAGACTCACTTTGGCGTTTGCCTCTTTGCTACATCTGACTGTTAGCAGGGCCAGGGGAGGTGACCTGGGGGGTGAGCATAAGGGAGCTTTTGGAGTAAGGGGCTTGGGGTCATTAAGGGTAGGGATTCGATCCCAGAGTTCTGGAATTGGGAGGTGCTGGAAGATTTGAAAGGCCTAAAAACTCCACTTCCCCACTCCAGACTTAGGGTCCGGGAATGTAAGCCTCTTATTAGGGGCTGCCTTCCTTGGTCCAAGGACTCAGAGTTGGGGAGAAGGACTCTTGTTCTTTAGATTGGGAGGTTTTCAGAGGGGAGCAGAGTCCAGGTGTCTCTAACAGGCGGGGTTAGAATGCCAGAGTCACCAGAGGAGCAGGGATCACTACCAGAAAGAAAGAGAAAGAGCTGGATGGGAGCAAGAATCCTGGAACAGGTGGGCCATGAGAAGGCAGGATTGATTAAAGGCAGCCTGCTCCAGGGACAGGCAGAAGAAACAGGGGTTTAAAGACTGCACAGCCCCTCTTCTTGCCTGTCCAAACTTCTCCAGACACTGCAGCCCTGACAATCTGAAAGCTGAGCTGACGTCTCCCACCTTCTGAAGGCTGTTCCATCACCACCCTTTCAGGCAGCATGGCGGGGCTGTTAAGAGCCAGGCAGCAGGGGTTTGCATTCCGCCTCTGCCATTGATGAACTGTGCAACCTTGGCCAAATGACTTAACCTCTCTGTAGCTCAGTGTGTGCCAAGGTTGCACATCTGCAAAATGCGGATTATAATAGTTAATACCTGCCCTATAAAACTGCTGTAAGGATTAAAAGAGGGAGTCCATGGGAAACTCAGAAAGCAGCACTTAGGACAAATGAAAGGCTCATTAGATGCTTCCATCATCATCATCACCATCATCTTTCATCTATGAAGCAATAGGCCTCCCTCCCTGGAACTTCATTCAACAAATATTTGCTGAGCACCTACTCCATACTGGACACTGTAGGGAGTGCTACTAGGCACCCCTCTTCCAGGACGCCCTTGTGACTGTCATCTCTTCCTACTCAGCTGACAGCTCTATTAATACCCCAATAACATATAACACTGACCTATACCCCTTTATCTTCTACTTCCTGGCATATGTGTCTAGCCTGTCTATTGTCTCCCAACCAATTGTAAGCCCCTGCAGGAGATGAAAGGAGCAGGCCGGGCCTTGGGTTGAGTTGACCATGTCACACCTGACACTGGCAGGATCAAGGGCTTGGGGAGTTCCCTGCTGACTTTCTCTGATTCCCTAAGCAGTCAGGGCTGGTCCACAGAACACATCCTCTTTTCTTCCTTGCAGGTTCCCTCTTACATGAGAAGCAGAGGCTGGCCCAGATGTGGGAACTGGGACCACTAAAATGGTAGCATATTGGAGCTTAATGGACCATGCAATCCATCATTTACAACGATTGGAGGGATTAGGTCACCTGCCCAGGGACACAGAACAGCAGCACCCAGCCCAGTGCTTTCCCACCCTGCCACAAAAACAGACTCTGGCTCAATCTAACTCCCTGGGGCCTCTTTCTGGGTGGTGTCCCTCCTAGAATATAACCTCAGTGACTCCTTTGCCCCTTGTGAGAAATGGCACAAACACCAGCTACAATACTGGTATGGCCACTGCATCTGCAGGTCACTTGACTGGGTGTCAGGTGATAGGTCAGAAACAGGGGCTTTGGGGATCCCAGGTGTGTGTGTGTGTGTGTGTGTGTGTGTGTGTGTGTGTGGTGGGGGGCACCTGCAGGAGGCTACTATGTGCTGAGCAATAAGAGCCAGAGAGGTGGGGAGTGAAGGGCAGAGGCATCCATAGAACCTGTGCCCTCAGCAGCAGAGGGGTTCTTGTATCCCACAGATATCAAAAGAATCAGTCTTTTTTTTTTTTTTTCTGACTTCAAGCACTGCCTATATTCTCCCTGACCACCCTATGAGCTCCAGGATCTGGGACCCATGCCCCTGGGGCTTGTTCTCAAGTGCCTCAGTTTCCCCACTAGAGCTCAGGTTGGGCAGTTCAGGCTGCCTCGCTTCCCAGAAGTGCTGAGCCAGCATGACGGGCCTCAGGCCAGCCCCCTGAGACGTCACAGACCTGCAAACGCCTGAGCTCAGCAACAAAACACAAAGGCTCCTCAGTTGTGGTGGACAAACCTGCTCCCCAAGGCCCTGCCTGCCGTGGAGCTCATCCGCAGGCCAGTGCCACAGGTTCCCACGCAGCGGGGTGTGGCACACTCCGCTCCCCACATACCCACTTCTAGCAGTTTCTCTTCCTGCCCTTTTAAATCCCAGACCCCTCTCTTCCTAGCAAAGCAGGCTGGAACCGGGCTCAGGCGTAGGTGAAAGTGGGTACCTAGGTGAGGCGAGGGGGATTCGGGGCTTCCTGGCATGAACCGCTTCTTTTGTACTGGCTGTGCCAGCCCACCCCAGTCCCTCCTTTCCTGAGGCTCTGCCTGGGGGCCTTGAAATGACTGGGCAGAGGGGGCCCTGGAGTAAAGTGGCGGCACATTGCAGAGAGGGAGTGGGTCTGTGTGCACGTGTGTGTCTAAGGCGGATGCTGGGCTCCCCCATAAGGGCCTCTATGAAATCGATATTCTTCGGGATGCATTTCTAGGGCTTTCCAGGGATGCTCCCACCCCCACCCCAGGAACTGGCAAAAGGGGACAGGATGTCCGGTGAGAAACCGGCTAAGTGGTAAGTGGGAGTGACTCACCCACTGGGAGGGGCAGGGCCTCCATCTGAAACCCTGCTGAGGCAGCACAGTGACCTAAAGGGTATAGGCCCCCTCCTCCCCATGCAGTCGCTTCTCCGAATGTCAACTCCCAGGGCTGGTCAGCTCCATACCTTCTGAAGTCAAGGCCTGCTCCACCTGGGAGAGAGGCTGATGTGGAGGAGCGTGCGATCAGGACATCCACCCCCTTTCTGGGGTCCCCTCCTTTCACAGGTTTTGCCAGTCAGTGTCACCTAGACCCTGATCATTCTGTCAGCAAAACCCAGAAGGCAGGGCTCTCACTGAGCTTGTCCTGTCTCATTTCCCCATTAGCCCAGGAGATTCACAGGTACCCAGTCCTGCCTCCAGACTCCCCTCCACACTCAGGAAGGGGAGGAGGGCTCAGCAAGGAAGCAGAAGCAGACTCAGCAGACCCAGTTCTTGTCCTGGTGCTCTAGCCACCTTTCTCTGGGGCTGGGCACAGTCTGGACTTGAGTCCGGCCTGGCCTTACACTGCTGTTAGTCTAGCATCTCTGTGTCCCCTGCCGCCTGCAGTGCAGAGACTGGCTGGTGGGAGATGCTGATAACATCCCATGAGCCCACAGTCAGGGGCTAACTGCTATCATCCAAGTCAGTGCCTCCGCCTCTCCTTTGGGGTCACCAAAACTGCCGATGTTTTCCTCTTGCTTGATGACCCCCCAACTTCCCACATTGAGCTGTTTAATGATGGGCTGTGGGGCTGGAGCCTGGCACCTTGGGCAGGTGAGCACAGTGTGTGGGAGAGGAGGGGGCGCGGCAGCCTGGGAAAAGCCCCGAGAAGGAGCCAGCGCAGGAGCCCAGGATCTTCCAGACAGGCCAGGCTGGCCAGGCTCTGCTTCCCTGGCAGTACAGAAGCCCGGGATGGCAGCAGGGATGGCAGCAGTGATGGCGGTGCTCTGGCAAGTCCCGCCTCCCTCCAGCAGGACAGGCTGGGGGACAGAGATGAGTCAGGGAGCTGAGTTTTGCCTTCTCCCACCAGGTGGCTGAGGACACCTGGACTCTGTCCTGCAGGCCCGTTTCATGCTGGCTGCCCCATCCCCACGGCCCATTGTGGGGCTGGTCCTGAGCCAGCCTCTGACTCCATTGTGGCACCCCAGGAACACAGAGCCTCTCTCGGCCCTGCCCGCCTCTAGCCTTCAAGGCATCCTCTTGGACCATTCTCCTGTACCTGCCACCTTTGCTCTGCTCACCTGGATGCTGGGAGAGGCAGGCTCTGGTCCCCACTACTTGGCCACTGTTTTTCTATATGGCCTTGCATAGGGTAGTTTCCTTTGCTGTAAAATGGGAGTATTGGCTCTGATTACCTCAGGGGACTGCACTTTGGACATGACCTGTCCAGCTCTCCCTGACCCAGCTGTGCCTTTGCCTTGGATCAACTTCTGGAGACCTATCTACCAAGTGGCTGCTCTGCCTCTGTACACTGCCCAGCTCTTTCAGGAAGACCTCCCAGGTTAAGTGGAATGCCAGGAAAATCCAGGCCACAGCATGGCAAAGCTGGAGCACACAGGAGCTCTCCGACAGTCAAGTAATCACCAAGTCTTACTGATGCCAGCATCTCAACAGCTTTTGAATTCTTCTTGATTTTCCAGCCCCACTGGTCTCGATTCAGACTTCCTAAGCCCCCTCCCACTAGTGCATACCTCCCTCCACCTCACCTCCGGCAGTCTCCCTTTCTTATTTTCTCAATATTCCTGGGCTGGGACTTTGCACTAGCCCTTCCCTTTGAACCTTAGCACCTGCCATCTCATGCCTCCCTCCATTTCCCAAGCCTTGCCCCTTGTCCAGGCCAACATCATCCCTTCCCTAGTCCACTGCTGCATCACACTAAGTCTACAGTCTCCTGCCGCCAGCTGTGCCCTGTAAGTCCTTCACTCAGCTGCCAGAGGGATCTCTGTAAAATGTAAATCAGTTACTACTTCAGACCCTCCCATGGTACCCTGCAGCCCTCAGGATGAAGGTTTTCTGGGCTCTAGACCCTATCATGGGCATCCCCATCCTCCAGCCACTTCCTCTCCCAACTTTCTCTCTCTTCCTTGCCACACCGAACAATCCTGTTGGTTCAGGTTGCTGCCTCGGCTAAAACTGCACCACTCCCCCGTTACCTGCGCAAGTCCTTTTCATTCCTCCCTGAATCACCTTAGAGTTGACTTTCAAGGGGGAGGCTTCCCAGAGCCCTCCTCTTCCTACCATCATGGATTGGGTGTTCCTGCACCCCCAGGGTCCCAGTATCTCGGCATGCACCTGTCACAGCATTTCTCCTACTGAGTCTGGAAAAGGCCAGGATTTCAATCAACCCAGTGCCTGGCACATGGGAAACACAGGGGGCTCAAGTGGCAGGTGGAAAATGCTGTGAGCAGCTGGGGGCCTGAGCCAGGGTTAGCCATTTCTCAGGGCTGACTGCAGCTTCCTGGAAACTGTACATTATGCAAAAGGCAGGAATGGAAAGTGAAGCCTCACACCTGCATGGAAGGGAAGCAGGTCAGGGTCTGAATCTTCTCCTTCCTTGACTGAAAGCAGGAAGCCATGTCCCAGCAGGAGGAAGGTTGGCCCGATCCCTCGCCCACCTCCAACCCCATGTCTCCTGCTTACTTCCCTGAGACATTTTTCAATTCCTTTCCTCTCTCCTCTGCCCCAGTTCCCAGCACCTAGGCCCTCTTCCTTCCTCATGCCAGACCATAAGGTGACAAACATTTTTCTCACCCAAGCAAACTGCATCCCTGAAGCCCTGCTCTGGAGATCTTAGCCTTGTTTGTGTCTGCACTCCCTGGTTCACCACCCCTCCCACCACTGCTGGGGCTTCTGCTGTCCCAGCCTTTCATGGTCTGGCCAACCTGGAACCCCCTGGCTCTGAGGCCAAGATTCAGGCAGGTTCCATTGTCTGTCGCTGATGCCAACCCTCTCCACCCCAGCTGCAGCAAACGACACTGTCTCGTAGCAGACACGGCAGCCTGGATTTCCCTCGGCAAGTGTGCATTTTTAATGACACATTTTGGGGAGTGTAGGCAGCAGCCTCTTTGGAAGGCTAGTGTGGGGGTGGGAGAGGCGGGGGGCTGCCGAGAAAGCAGAGGGAGAATTCCCCAGGCTTCCCCGGAGAATCTTTTAAAAGCTCAGTATTGACATCTGCATTGTCTCAGCCCTGCAGGCTTCATGCTGATGTTCAACACCTGTTTGGAAGCAGAGGGTTCTCGATCTGCCTCATCCCAGGAGGGGCCTGTGGGGCCACCCCAGTGCCCAACCGTCCCGATGCCCTGTCCAGCTATGGGCAGCTGCCTGCTTGGATGGCTGTGGGGGTGAGCAGAAGGCAGTGGGGGAAGGTGTACAATGCCTACCTGCAGGGAACGTTCATTCTAATAGGGATGGGGTGGGAGCTCTGGGGTTGTGTAGAAGGCCCAACAGAGGAGAGATGAAGAGGAACATGGGTGGGGGTGTAGAAAGTAATCTGTGAGCTCTGACTTTGAATTCAGATAGACCTGGGTTTGTGTCTGCTGCATTTTAGCTGGCTGACTTCGAGAAAGGTACATTAATCTCTCCATGCCTCAGTTTCCTCATGTATAAAATGGGGCCAATAATAGCACTATCTCCTAGGGCTAACTTGAGGATCCAATGAAATAATTCAGTTATGCTCTTGGCATAGTGCTTGGCCCATAGCTATGCTATACAAGCAGTTGTATTATTCGCTAGGAGAAAGAACCTACCTAGAAATCACATGCGCTGGTTCCCTGATTCCCATCCCGGCTCTAAGCCCACCCTGTGATCCCGAGCAGGCCCCTGCAGTGATGAGGCTACTCCCCCAGGGCACGAATGACCTCTGCACTAACGACAGTTTGGAGGGGAGACTGTCCTGTTGTGGGGGCTGTCCTGTGTGTTGCAGAAGTTTAGCAAGATCTCTGGCCTCTACCCAAGTGCACCCCCTCCACTTGTGATGACAAAATAACCACAGATGTTGCTGCATCTCCCATGGCAGGCAAAATCATCCCCAGGTAAGACCACTGGCCTAGAGGAAGGGAGTAAAGCTCAGGCAGGGATGCTGGAGCTCACGATGGGCATGCGGGGCTGGCTGTGGCAAGCTGGTGCAGAGAGGAGTGGGAAACACAGTTGGGGGGCACTCTGGTGGGGAATTGTCATTGTTTGTCCAGAGACAGAGGGTCCAGAGGTGGCTGGGAACAGAGGTGTAGGTCTTCCTGTCTGGAGAGCCTGGGCTGTGTAGGAGGGGCAGCGAGTTGTGTTTGGGGGAGACAGGTAGAGAGAACAGGGCCCTCTGGGGAGCTGGCTGTCAGAATATGGGTTATAGAGTGGAATGCGTGTCCTCAGAGGATGCAAGAGGGTAGACAGGGGCAGCGAGGGGAGTGACACAGGGGACATGCAGTGGGTGTTGTGAGCACCTTTAGACAGGGAGGGGAGGGAGGCTACCAAGGTAGGGGCTGGGCTGGGTTTCTAAGAGCTGAAACAAAGTCGGGCAGCGTCTTCCTTCGGCTGGTAAAATGCTATCATTTTGGAAGGATTTTCACCTCATTTGGTTCCTGCTTAAGTGAAATCCACAACATGTGTTCTGTGCATTAGTGGAGTGTTTGTGCTTAATTAGTGGCAAATTCTTTCATATTAAAGTCATCAAGTTCTGCCGTTTGCGCTCCTCACCCTGGGCCTGGTTCTCCTGGCTTTTCTTTGAACACAGGAGGGCCTGATTGCAGACTTGCATGTGGTTCCAGCCTCGCAGCCTCAGGAGCAGCACACACATGTGCACGCACACCTTCCCTGTGGCATTCGGACCCTACAGCACCAGCCCTTGAGCCCGTCCCACCCAGGGCTGGCATCTGGCACTCCCAGAACTTCCATCCATGCCCCAGGCACCTTCTGCTCCCAGGCAAGGCTTTGGAGTCAGAATTCTGCCTGCCCAGAGGCACTCTGCTGTGGGAGGCCCTCCTTGGTGAAACCTCACCCTGCAGTGTCTCAGGTGGCACAACCATGGACTGAAACTCCAGCTGCAAAGTGAGGGACTATTGGTTCGGGCTTCAGGGTGTGGGTGGGGCCCTGCTGCTGAAGGGGCAATGAGGAGAAGGCAACCTGACTGTTCAGAAGGTTGGCCCCGCACATTCCAACCAGGCAGCAGGACTAGGAGCTCTGTGCACACTGCCAGAGCAGCAGGTGGGGGGCCACTGGAGTGACATTGGGACGGAGGGCTCTCGACCCCATCCCCTCAAGAAGGCCTTGGTCTCACCAATCCCCACTGCAGTGACCCCTGAGATAATACTTTGTAGCCACAGCACAGTGGTGACCTTGAACTCTTGGACAGTGAGTGGGGAATCGGTGACCAGAGCCCCAGAGCAATGTCTTCCCTCCACCTGCTTCCAAAGCAGCTTGGGAAGAAGGAAGGATCTGCATAGGCACCAAACCCGCTATTTCATTTCTGGGCAGAACTCACCAGTCTGGACCCAATGAGCGATACTGTGCTCAAATTGCACACAAGGTCTGGGTTAGACGTAACATTCTCAGGTGGGGCTGGGCCTTCTGCTGAACCCTTCCCTGTACGGGTGATACGAGAACTGCACCAGGCCTTGGCACAAGGTTCTCAGGGCCTCTTCTGTACCCGGACTTAGGCGGTGCCAGGAAAGGGAGCTGTGATGCTGGAGGAGACAGCGGGAGCTCCTCTCCTCACAGCCCCTCCTTGGTGAAACCTCACCCTGCAGTGTCTCAGGTGGCACAACCATGGACTGAGACCCCAGCAGGCCAGCCTCTCTTTCCATGTCTCCCAGCTCAGGGCTGTCTCCATCCAAAAAAAAAAAAAAAAAAAAAAACCCAACAAACCCTTCCTTGCTTCCTTGCCGCCCTATGAGCTCTGCTCCTGGATCAGGGACCTCAGAGCCGGGGGATAGCAGTCTTTATCTGATGCACTTCAATGACCAGGGTCTGGGGCCAGAAAAAAAGGGGGGATGGGAAACGGAACTAGCAAAGGCTTAAAGTCAAGTTTTCTCTTGACTTCTTCAGCTAGTGTGGCCCCAGGAACCCCCACCAAAGGGTCTCCAGCAGGACTGCTGGAGGTGGGCCAGGAGGGCGGGTCCCCCAGGAACCAGCAGATCAGGGCCTCAGGACTGCTGGGGTAAGAGGAGGCAAAACCCCTGGCCCTGTGTTCCCTCGGCGGATGAGAGGACCCAAACCCCACAGAGGGGAGACCAGCCCATGCCCAGATGTTCAGGCTTATGTCTGAGTATCATCTGGGTGGGGCCTGGGGTGGGGAGGGACCACATCACAGGATGCAACAGAGGTGGGGGAACTCGGGGACCGGGGCAGGGATTCTGAGTGGCCCTTTCATCATTGCAGAGGCCACTCACTTTTCATGCCACCCCCCACCTCAACCTACTTTCCGGCTCAGCTACCACCCCAACCCCGATTCTCTACCCTGGCCAAGGGTCCTGTGAAAATGAGCAGTTATCTTCCAAACATAAGCAATGACCTTTTGTTCAGCTAGCGCTGGGCCTCCCAAACTCATCCACCCTCTCTGAGGACACCAGCCTGAGCTGGAATACCCAAACTTAATGTACTTGCCCCAGTGTTAACCACTGAAACCATTCCCCTCAACCACCCACAGAAATCCCAAGAGTAGCCCCCGCCCAGGTCTCAACATCAGTGCCAACCTAGACCACAACACAAACCTGGGTCATGACCCCAACCCGAGTGTTAACCTCTTCCCGGTTTAACCACAGAACGAAGCGAACTCCAAGCATGGCCCTCAGTGCAGCAGCAGGCCTGAGCTCAGCTCCTCTGGAGCTCCAGGTCTAAACCCAGCCCCAGCTGGGGGTCACCCAGGAGGGCAGGCAGCCACGGCCCACAGTTTTCTTTCCACCTGACAGTCCCCCATCTTGGGTGGGCAGAGAAAGTGGGGTCTTCAAAAAGTCATGACATGGGGTTTTTGGGAGAGGCCAGCCGAGCTGAAGGCTGCCCTGTGGGTGGTCTGCCTGCAGGGGGCACGGTGCTGTCTGCTCTCTGCCTTGCTCTCACCCCGCCACAGCAGGGCCTGTGGGCACACCCAGGTCCCTGGGCTGTCCCTTTCCCCAGTGCCCAGAAGGCTGAAAGGGGCAGTGGGAAGGCAGAGGCTTCCTTGTCTTTCTTGGTGCTAATGTCAGCCTTGGCACTTAACCAGCAGTAGAAGCTATGAACAAGTCTCCTAACTTTCCCGAAACCCAGCCTTTTCACCTGTAAATGGGCCGAAGCACATCCACCCCATTTGGTTGGAGGGAGAACTCCTGTATAAAATGACCTCCCCAGGCCCAGGAGTCTTCTGGGAGCCCTCCTGCCTGGCCTGCCCCGCTCCCAGCTCCCGGCTGTCATCCTCCCTTCCTCCCTCTTTCTCGGCAGCACTGAAATCATCACTTGGCGAAACGCTGAGGGGAGCACATCCCTCTGCCGCCGCGGCCTGTCTTCTTCCTGCCCCGCCAGGCAGGGGCATGTGGGGTGAGGGGCCTGAGAGGCAGAAGGTAGAAGCCCTGAGCTTGGCCACATGTCCCCAGCTCCACCTGCTCCCTCCCAGCATCCCCAGTGGTGTCAGAGTTTCGAGAGTGGGGTCTTTCCCATCCTTCCCCCGCCCGACCATCCCTCTGCCCAACACGAATCTATCAGGAGCCTCGCCCAGCCCCGCTTCCAGCTCAGACTTGTCGGGGTTTCAAGAGTCACTGGGTAGGGGCTGGCGTGCCAGGGCCTGCTCCGCATCCTGCCTCACGGAGGAGCCAGCACGTAGGCTTGGGGCTCGCGCCCAGCTGCGGATGCAGCTCAGCCTCAGTGGCCACCTGCTTCCCTTCCCTTCCCTCGTTCCATTCCCATGCCCTCTTGGCTCTGTGCAGAGAGGCCCCTGAAAGCCCAGGAGTGACTTGTGGCAGTGATATGTGTGTGTGTGTGTGTGTGTGTGTGGGTGGGTGGCGGGGGTGGGAAGTGGACCCCATGTTTGCCACATCTGGGAAGAGTGCTGCCTGCCTCCTTCGGCCACCCCAAGGTTGGGCCCACCCCCCTTAGCAGCAGCAGAAGCTGGGGCTCAAGTGCTCCTCTCCTTCCCTCCCTGGGGGAAAAAGTACAAAAGGGTCAGGTTCCCTGCCAGGACCCTCCCAAAGGATGGCAAAAACAGTGAACACACGTGCACTGCTGATCTGTGCCAGGCCGGGGGTTGAGTATTTACATACATTAATTCACTTAATCCTTACAACACCCCAGGAGAGAGATTGTCCCCGTCTTAGAGATGAGGAAACTCAGGGAGGTCAAGTCATCTGCCCACGGTCACACAGTCTGCAAGGCTGATTCTGATCAGGGCAGTCTGTCTCTGCAGGTGATGTTCTTCACCACACTCATGGCTCCACGGCCTCCCTTTCTCCCCTTCCTGGGGAAAAGAGTGGCCAGCACCCTCTGAACCAGACCTGGGTGAGCAGCCCCTGCCTGCTGGCAGTGCTGGCCTGAGGCTGACGATGAGGCTGCTGGGAGCTCCTTGTAGAGAGGGCAGGCATCATCCCCCTGCCCCTGCCTCTCCTCCTTCGCTCTGGGGGAGGCTGAGCTGACACCTTCACCCCAGGACTACAGGGGCTAGCAATCCCGGCAGCCCAGCACAAGGATATGACTGAAGACTCCAGACATGAAAAGCCCCCATTCTTCCCCTGTTTCCCTTCCCTCCTCGTCCCAGAGCTCAGACACTTGACTTCCAGTCCAAACCCTGCCACTCTTGGGGTGTGTATCTCTCTGTCTGCCCCTCAGCTCCTCCACCTGTGAAACCTGGAGGTGGCACCTGCACCCATTGCCTCCCCAGGCTGTGGGGTGGTGAGGGCCAAGTGAAAAAGGAATGCTGAGCGCCTCTGAAAACTAAAGGGTGAATGACAGTCTGCATGTATCAAGTACCTGTGACGTCATCCATTTACATGTAAAATCTCATTTAATCTTCACAACTACCCCAGGTAGGGAGTCCCCTCAGCCTCAGGCCAAGAGAGGAGAGTGACTGCCAAACTCTGTCCTTTCCCAAGGCCCAGGAATGGAAGGTGCTGTTATTCTTTTCCTCGTTTTTCACTCAGCCCCTCCCACTCTGGGCCATGACCACCATGAAGCCCAGGAGGTGGCAGCAGGTGCTTGTGAAGAGTCAGCAGAGGCTCCTCACACCCCTCCCTGAGTTGGGGCACTGGGGTCCTGGGAGGCCCAGCTCAGCCTCCAAGACAAGTGGGGGGCTCTGACACACCTCTAATGTTGGACAATGAAGCCAGGTTTCCCCAGCCGAGGCTGCTGGGATAGCACACCAAATTAGCTTAATGAGTGAGGCCCAGCTTTAATAGGCGCCCTCCGTGTTGCAGCGCCGACTCCTGCTTTCATTTTTAATGCTGGGAAAGGGTGGGTTTTCTTTTTCTCTCTCCCCCGTGCTTTTTCACCCTGGCTAATGACTCCTCACTCAGAAAGGCCCCTACCACTGCTAATTAGATTTAATTACTGGGGTAATGAATGATTTGATTGGAAAACTAAAATATTGTGGGTGAATTTTGTGTATAAATAGGAAAGTCAAAGGGACAGGGAACTCAGGCTGAGACCAGTCTGGGGTGAGAGGAAAGACCAGGCTGAGCATCGGTCAGCTGGCAGCTCTGAGACAGGGACCGTCTGCTCTCGGCTCCCCATTCTTAGAGGGGGAAATGGAGGGACAGAGAAAGGGAACTCTTCCAAGGCTGCCAAGAAGTTGGTGGGAATCAGAGGAAGCAGGAGCTGGCAGGGTCAGACCCAGGGAGAAGAGGGGTGGGAAGGAGTGACTTGAGCCTGGATGGCTTGGCTCCATGGCTCGGCTGGCTCAGTAGTGTGATCATGGCCCAGAAGCACCTGGGCAAGAGTTATCAACCAAACACTAGCCCATAGAAATGTACTGTGGTGGCCTCTCTTGTTGTGGTTACAAAGACCCAGCCTCTGGGTCACCAGATAAGCAAATAGCTCAAGCCAGGAGGCAGCCAGGTTTGGCGAGAAAGAGCAGTTGGGAGGCCTGGGTCCCCTGGAAGGTCACTACCTCTCACTGCAGAAGGTTCTGTCTATTTCCTGCTTGGCTCACAGCCGCCTGCTTTGGCCTGAAGTGATGTGGGCTGGGGAGGGCAGGGTGGGCAAACACATTTGCTCTTTGAATTTGATGGGGACACACCAGTTTTGTATTACTCTGGGGAGGGGAACCCTGGAGGAAGAAATAGCAGGGAGAAGGGGATGGGCATGCTGGTTTGGTCCACAGTCCACTCCAGGACAGGCCCACAATGATACCTCTGTGCTGAGGGCCTGAACTCAGGTGTCTTGCTGCCCCCCAGGCATCTTGCCCTCCATGTGTACTGAGCTCCTCTCTCCAGCTGCTCCTTCAGCCCTCCCCCTCCCAGGGCCCAACCACAGTTGCATCAATACAGCCCCTTGAGTCTCCTTCTGAAGGTCTAGAATACAGCCCTTCAGCTCCCTCGGCTTCCTGCAACTCCACAGGGAGGTGAGGCTCCTACTGTTTCTTATCTGGAATCACAGTACTGAAAATATCACACCTTTACTGAGCACTCACTGTCGAATGGGTATTATGTTAGGTAATCCGTCTCCCTAGTATGCTGAGAAACTGAGGCTCGGGCTCCTGAAGGGATCTGTCCAAGCCACACTGCTAATAAGTGGATTTAAATACAAATCAGATCTTGTTACACAAGTCCCCAGTCAGCTCTCCACTGCCTTGGGGTAAATCTAAACTGCTTATCAGGCCTTCACAATCTGTCCCTGCCCATATTCCCATTTCCCTCTCCCGCCCCTCCCAGTTCCCCACCCTCCCTACCAGTCCCCGCTGCCAGTGGAAAACTCCTACCCACCCTTCAACACTCAGGTCCCACACTGCCACCAGCTCTGACCTCAGGTTCCCACAGCACCTGGCTCCTTGCTCAAACAGCTCTCCCTGGCACACAGTGTTGGCTGTGCCATGAAGAGAGATGTGCTCACCCCCGACGTCCCAGCACACAGCCTGACGCCCTGGATCCAGGTCTGCTCGATGAACTGCGAGTCAGAGTCAAATCCCAGAGAACATACTCAGGGATGGGGGTACCTGGTGGCTTCTCAGGTCACTGCAATCTTTTAATCAAGACTTCTTAGGAAGCTGAGTGATCAAAGAAGGACCAGAATCCCTGGTGAGGGTCATGCTTATTTACCAAAATGAGATTCTCTGTAAGAGAAAGGCTGATGCGCTGCATATGTGGGGGCTGCATTCAATTCATGCCTCCAGTGGGAAGTGGGAGAACCCTCCTTTACTTCCCAGGTCGGTTTGTAAGTGCTGATCCCATCACTCTCCTCCAGCCCCCTTTATCAGGAGGCTCCTGGATCCTGGAATAATCAAGAGGGAAGGCGCTACCCATTTTCTAGATGTTGAAATTAAGACTCAGAAAAGTGGGTGTCTTACATGAGGTTATATAATAAACTAATTGAAAAGCCAAAAGGAATCCAAGTCTCTTGACCCTTTTTCTACATTCTTGGTGCCAAAGGGGTGAGGAAAAGGCAACAACAAAGCAGACAGCCTTACAGCCCTGGTGGGTGAAGGCATCTGAGTAAGTCTGGATATATATTTTATTTTTTAAATTTTTGGTAGAGTTGGGGTCTTGCCTAGGCTGGTTTTGAACTCCTGGCCTCAAGTGATTACCACCTGCCTCAGTTTCCCAAAGTTGTTAGGATTACAGGCATGAGCCACTGCACCCAGCCCAAAGGTAAGAGTCTGTCTTTGGAGGGCAGGTTGGTGTCCCCTGCGCAGTGCTCAGCGACCCAGGCTGCCTCGAGTAAGGTGAAGATGGGCTGGACTTCAGCATAACAGAGCGGAGCGAGCCTCTTGTCAGTGCAATCAGAAGGTGTTCTGGAGTTCAACCCGCCCTCCCCTCTGGGGTGGGGTTGGAGGAGGGAGGGAAGCTGAAGAAGCAGGTCAAAGCAAATCCTCCCCATCTGCCCCACCCCCACTGAGAGCGGGCAGAGCCTGAGCCTGTAGGACCAGAACCAGGTGCCCTGTCCTGACATGTCCCAGAGACACAGCTTGAGTGGGAAGAGAGGGAGGTGAGTCAGGGCTGGGTGTTGGGGGCGAGAGAGAGGGGCATGAGGTCTGTCCCATTTCTGAGGACACAGGGACCAGGGCTGGCAGGAACCAGGCAAGGGTGGGTTCCCCAGGATGGGAGTTGTACAGGGTTGGCTCAGTGGGTCTTTGGTCCAAGGCCTCCGCCTCTCCTGAGTTACAGGTTCAGGCAGGCCCTGGAAAGCAGGACTGCTGGCGGCATAGGGGCGGATAGGGGCGAGGCTGGAAGGCATCTTGCCACATTGTCTAGGGAAGAACCAGTGCTGAGGCCTGAGAATAGTGAGATAGCCATGCCATGTCACCCGCACAATGCACTAAGATCAACAAGAGGCCTGGCAGGGGAGGAAGGAGGGCATCCTGTCTTTCCAGCCCCCTCCCCGCCTCCTATCAGGCCTGCCCACTCTGTGTGCTGCCCACTGCAGCGGACAGAAGCCGGGCCTGGGAGGGGCAGTGCTCGAGCAGTTCAGGGAAAGGCCCTCTCACCCACAATAGATGTGGGGGGCGGGGAGGTCGTGGTGAGGATTAGGGCGGGGAGACGCTTTGAACCCCAGAAAGACTGGTGGGAACTGGTTCTTGACTCACAGCCGAGAAAGGGGGGTAGGGAATGGCAAGGGCTTGCACTTTATTATTTTTTTCTTTTATGAGATGTAAACTCAAGCAATTAAAAAATGTGCATTTTATGTTTACACAATTGGCTCTGCTGTGTCTCTTCATCTTTCCTTCAGCCCTGGTCCCATCAGCACGGTTGGCATTTCATAGCAACTTTTCATCTTCAAAGTGATTAGAGAGATTATGTGCCCAAGTTTTTATAAGGTTCAGCCCCTCTCCTTCGTAGGCTCCCTCAACCCTAAAAACAAATACTGGTGGTCAGTATCTGTGCTTCCTGCTTCCCAGAATTCTGGCAGCAAGTTATTTTATTTCCACCACTATTGGCTGAATACCTTCTATCTACCAGGCACTCAGAAGTGCTTCCCTTTTAGGATCTCCTATTTTCACTTCCACCTTCAGGAGCAAGGACTGATAGTCCCATTTTACAGAGGGAGAAACTCTGTAAAGGCCCAGTGGTTGAGACAATTGCCAAGTTGTATAGCTAAAGGGTGGTTGATCCAGAACCTGAACCTGAGTCTTCTGGTTGTGGCCCACTGTGCTTCCTTTCAGACTGACACTGCCCTTTGGTTTTCTGCCTCGTCAATTAGAACCCTCTCTTAAGACCAGATTCCAGCTTTCTAGGCAGGCAGTGCCTAATCACTGGTGTGCACATTATAAGTTCTCAACAAATTTGCTGAAGAGTGATTTCCCCAGAGGACAGGCAGGGTGGGCTGCAGAGGCTGAAGCCCTCGGTGTCCTGCCCAACCTGGGTCTTCTCCCAGCTCCATACCAGGGACAGGGAAGAGGAAAAGAAAGAGCAAACACTGGGATTTTGGCATGGCAGAGCTCTCGGTGTGGATCCAACTGGTGCCCAGACAGGTAGCTGGGGACCACACCTGCCCAGGCCCAGGCCCTGCCCTGCCTGACATGCTGCCCCAGGCACTAGTTGGCAAAAACTCCCAAGTGGACTTGGACAAGAAAGTTCTTGGAAAAGCAATTCCCATGCCTGACCCTTTCGGCAAGGTGGCAGCAGATAGAGGTCATACCCCGCCAAAGTTGGGGGCCTGAGCCGCTAGACTTTCCCATCTGAAGGGTACTGTCATACAATACCCCTGACGCTGGCAAGGATTTACTCCAAAAACCCCCACCCAGGTGATCAAATCATCTCGTCCCCTTCTTTCACGGTCTTCAGTATATGAGATTCTACCATTTCCCCCTGGGAAACTGCTAAAATGTTCTATACCCTTGAGAAGTGGAGAAGTTCTTCCTAATATCTACCCTCAATTCCTCTTATTATAAGGGAAGCACACTCGGTCCCGTGGTGTGCTTGGGCCTGTGGGATCAGGAACCACGGCTGGGGATCAGGTAGTTCCTCCCCATAAGGAGAGAGCAGTGGGGAGTAGAGAGGGAGTTCACATGGTGGACAGACCTGGGGCTGGGCTCTTCCACTCACTGGCAAGTTGCCTTACCCTGTGAGCCTCAGTTTCCTCATCTGTAACAGGAAACCCCAGTTTTTAATATTTTATCACAAAATGGCTATAAGGATTCAGTAAAATAATGTATGTACATGGTTAGCCAAGTGCCTGACACAGAATAATTGCTCTAGAGGTGGCGAACTGATATGTGGGTACCCTAGGATCATGGACAGGGCTGCAAGCTGAGACTATGCCTCAGGGTCAGAGCAAGACCCTTTCTAGCATCCCAAAGTGGGCTCCAGGCCCTCCCCAAAGGCCACGGCTACTCCCATTTGTGTGGATTCTCTAAGCTGCCCTGTGCCAGCCTGCAGAAAAATGGGCAGCCTCAAAGTTCCACAATGGGTGTCAGACAGCTCGACTGTTTCCTCGCAAGTCAGCATCCTCACGCTGGCCTCTGGTGCCTGCCCTGGTCCTGGAGTCCTACGGTTTTCGGGTAGGGGCCCAGGAGAGCTCTGCAAAGAGCTAGGATCATCCTCTCTGCAGAAGATAAGGGGAAGTGCCATGTGTCTCTGCCAGCCGGCCCCCTGGTAGGTACCAGCACAGGCCTGTGATTATACTGTGGCATGTGATGAGCCCTAAGGATGCAGGAAAACAAGGACCAGCGCTGGAGCTTTGACTTGAGCTGAGGGGACTTTTCCCAGTCTCTTTCCTGAGTTCCTGGAGTCTAAGAGTTCCGACTGTCCTCAAGGGAACTCTGGGACTCTTTCCCACGGCCGGCCAGCAGACGCCAACTAGCCCAGCTCCTCCCTCTCCCTGAGTTCCTTCTCCCCAGGCCGGCCACACCCAGCTCTGTCAATGCCCAGCCCCGAGTCCTGGAGAGCAGAGGCCCCCGTTCCAGCGGCCCACCCCACCCCTGCACTCTGGGCCCTCTGGCGGGCAGGCGCGGCTGGGCCTTGAGGCCTGGCTGGAGTCACAGGATGACTGGAGGTTCCATCCCTGCCTGCTCCCTCATCACCCACAAACATGCAAGGAAGAGTGACAGAAGCCTGAGGTAGGGCCTTTTGAAAGACGCTCGGATGCATTCCCTGGAGCGTTCATGAAGTCCTCAGCCTTCCAAGGCAGGTGTTGGGAGACAGCTGAAGACATTGAGACTAAGTGACATTTGGGGTTGCCAAGGTCACGGTTAGCGGCAGAGCCAGGATTCAAACCCAGGTCTCCTGACTCCAAGTGTAGTGTGTACCCCACCAGCTCACCCTTCCTCTCCAAGGCCTGCCTCAGAGGACAGGGTTGCTTTCCAGGCCTAGCTCTGCCGAAAAATCACAACCTCTCTGGTCTCTGTTCCCCCTCTTAAAGTGGGAACCACCACCACCCCAGCCCCTGAGGTCTGGGGAGACCATCAAATGAAACAAACTCTGGAGAGGGAACTGTGTTACCGGAGAAGAGGCACTATAGCTACACTGTGTTCAGGATTCGAGACCCTGGAACAGGACCCTACGTCTCCTGCTGGAATGAGGGCCCGCCTGAGGGTTTTGCCAGGAGGCCTGGGGGAGAATCTGCCCTTGTGGTCACTGAGGCAGGGAGGGGGTGTGGTGTGACCTAGCCTTGGACACTGACCTTTGGTCTGACATCACTGGCATACACCCCACCTCCCTTGGAAGGTTGCCCGTTCTTGGCTCTGAGAGTCCTTAATGGGATAAATTCATTTAGTTACAATGTCATTTGTCAAGTGCAGACACCTAGTTCATGAAAGGGGCCTGGCTTGGGAGTCAGGAGTCCCAGGTACTAATACTGATGCCGCCAAGAGCCAGTGAACTATGTGGCTTTCTCTTTCCAGGCCTCAGTTTCCTCATTTAAAACACAAGAAGGCTGCTCGGTTGATCCTTCCTTCAGGCTCCATCTGGCTTGGCCAGCCTGGGGGTCTCTGCTCTGCAGCTACCCTCCAACAGGCTGCCGGTGTGGAAGGCAACAAGCTCTCAGGCCTGGGGGTGGGATGGTGGGTGAGGAGTATTCACTTCCACGTTCCCAGGGTCCTGTAGCTCAGCGGAAATGAAACCTCTAGGACGTAATCACAGCACGGCGGGATATGAAACAGAATGGATTTTGCAACCCTTCAAGGCGTTGTATGCAAGGTGTGGCTCTGTCAAGGGCTTCTCGCGCCTGTTGAGAGGCACTTCTTATTACTGGCGACTCTCTGAAACCAGGGCTGGGCCCCTTTCTGGGATGGGGGGTATATGAGAAAAGGCACCAACTCTGCGAAACAAATCCAGGCTCTTGCCCAAGTCAAAGAGCAGCCCACAGTAGCACTGGAGCTTCTGTGGCTTAGGGTGGCTCCTGGGCTGAGACCTTGAACTTACACCCAGGAAGTGAGGTGTCTGTTAGTAAGTGAGACTCCCAGCCGTGAGTCAGGTTTCTGCAGTGAGGCAGATGTGGGGGTACAGGTGTGTGCTCAGGAGGGGAGGTGGGGGAGCAGGGCGCTTGCTCAGCTAAGCACTGATCCTGCCACTGCCAGCCATTCGCTGTGTGGCCTTGTAATGTATGTAACTGCTCTGTGCCTCAGCTGTGTCATCTGTGAAATGGGAACACAAATTATTGCTTCTTATAGCTCTTGGGATTATTGCTAGGGTCAAACCAAAGTGACCTCATGAGTCTGAAAGAACTCTGAGAACCTTCCAGAGCTTTACTGGAGTTCTGTCTCTCAAAATAATGAGAGCTGACTTTTCTTTGAGCAGAGCTTGTCGCAGGTCATCCTCCCACCAACTCTGAATGAGGTGGGCACTGACTGTTTCATTGAAGTGACACAAGCACAGAGAGGCAAAATGCCAAGGGGTATCTGGGGCTCAGAATCCTAGGCAAGTGGACAAGATGCACTGTGGGGGCCCTCTCCGCTTGCAGTCCCTAGAACGGGACCACAGGCCCCGCTTTGAGTGACACCTCTTCTGTCCTTCTCTGCTCTGGGGTTGGTATTGCAGGGAGAGGCCAGGGCTGGGATTCCAAAGCCCAAACCTGGCCTCTCCCAGACTCTTCCCTTCCTCCTGGCTCTGGGGGGCATCTGGAGAGGAGACAAACCTAGGGGAGATGTTAATTAGTTCTGACAAATTAATAAAGAAAGACTAATTTATTCTCCAGAACTCATTTCCTTCCCGGTGCTTTATTTTCCTGTGCAACAAGCTGCTGCTAGGGAAATGGAGGGGAAAGGTGGTGGGGGGGTGGTCAATCTGAAGACAGGGGCAGCCCAAATCCACCTGCCTCCTCCTCACTGGCTCCCGCCCCATCCCTACCCCTCCACTGCTCCAGGAAGCCAGCCCCAGACATTAAGCTGTCAAACCACTCCCAATTATCTCCCTCTATGCCCGCCGGCTCCAGGGGCGACAGTTGTAGCAAGCTGGCGTTGACTCATTCTGTCACCGGCCTGCCCTGCTCTGGGAAAATGCAATTTAATGAAGTCCGATGGCAGGGCTGGGGCAGACAGGGTCCCGGGAAGAGGGTGGCACCAGCCTGGGGACAGCTGACAGTGCTCTCTTCCTGTGGGACAGTGTTTTTGATCTGTGTGACGCGATCTCATCTCTAGACCCTGGAGGGGTCATCCTGGACCTCCCCCTGCCTCACTCACCTCTCCAGCAGCTCTGAGCAACCAAGGCATTAACCTTTCCCACCAGGGCCTCCACTTCCTTCGGCTGCCTGTTTTAATAGCGTATGGTTGTGACAGCTGGGAAATTCGTCCTGCAGTTTCATCTCAGTCCCTTCTGCTGAGGAGCAAGTCCATTTCCCCAAGCCTTTTGATACAGAGGCTGGGAGTGGGTCAGCCACCACCAGATGCCATCAAGGCCAGTCCAGGGCTGTGGCCGAGGTCATCTATGTACTGCCAGGCTAACTCTGCTGCTGGGAAGAAGTGCATTGTTCATTCTGCTTCTGGTTGGGCCTAGCCTGGCCCTGCCACTTGCCCCGCTCGAGTCCTACCTCTCCAGGGGCATTTGCTGAAGATCCCCACTCTCTCTAGTTGTACAGCAGAGAGGCCTCTGACTCCAGGCTCCTGGGTTCAAATCCCAGCTCTGCCACTTGCAAGCTCTGTGACTTTTTTTCCTCATCTATAAAAATGGAGAGAGACTAATCACTCCCTCAAAGGCTGTAGGGAAGGTTAAATAAAGCTCTATAAGCAAAGCCCTGAAAGCTGACCCTGGCACAGGACTGACTGCTCAGTAGATGGTGGCTTTTGGCACTGTGGCCCCCACACCTTTGGCAGATGCAGGACCTTCCCACGGTCTCTTCCTTTTTTTTTTTTCCTCTTTCTCCATGGCCCATTCATTCTTCATGCCTTTAGTAACATCCCTTACCCTGGGAGGCATCCCTGTCCCCCAGAATGGGTTAAGCCCCACTTTCTCTATGTTTCTACCAGGCTCAGGCCTTTGCCACACTCAAAAAGCATATTCAATGCCTGGCCCCCACCAGCCTGTGAGCTCCATGAGAACACGCATGGCACCTGTTTTGCTCAAACCTGATGCCCAGCACCTCCCAGGGTCTGCACATGGGAGGTGATCAATAACTAAGAGGTGACTGACACACAGCATGACCAGGAGGCCAAGGTGCCTCAAAGCTTCCCCAGCTCCAGTGGGAAGGGTTGGGAATCACGTGGGTTTGAGAAATGCTCCTGGCAGAGGATCTGACCATGAGTTTCTTCTGCCTGGCCCCACTCTGTGTCCCACGTGCTGGAGGCCCAGTAGTCAGGAAGGGCCTTCATGCTGGCACCAAAGGGACAGAAAAATGTCTTTCAGCAAGGGGCAGTCAGACATCTCCAGAGCGCACAGGCTGGCTGGCCCTCAGAAGTCATAACACCACACTCTCTTGTACCCTTCTTGGTGTTTGCCTTGGACTTGTCCAAGCGGTAGGAGTATAGTAGCTGGTCACACAGGTCCCCTGCGCACCCAGGATGGGCCAGGAGACTCCAAGAGCTCCCCAGGAGCAACTAGCCCAACCTACTTGCTGTACAGATAAGGAAATTGAGGCCAAGGAGTACCTGAGGTGACCTGACCTGTAAGTGGCTGAGGCAGGACTCCCGATGCCGAGGCTGATGCTCTTTCGTGAAAGCACACCTACCTGGCCCACGTTAGCGAAGAGCCTCCTGTCTGCCTCATACCCTGGATTTCCATCGCCCTGGATTCTTGGTAAAGACCCCACCACCCACCCTCTACAGGAGATCCCAAAAGGATTGACCATGGAAAATGCAAGGTAGCTTATTGCTAGGGTAATGAGATGCGTGGCTCAGCCGTTCAGCCTGTCAACTCCACCGCATCCAGGGTGCTGGGCTCAGAGCTGGCGCACAGGTGCTCGCAGGGAGGGGGTGGCCTTTATCATGCCTGTCCTGTCACACTCGGAGTACGCCTTAGTGTGCCTTCTTGCCACCTCTTCTCCAAGACAATGGTTCCTCCTGGCAAATCTCCCCAGCTTAGCACCCAGGAACACAGTTCTCTGGGCAAGGAGTCGCCTCAGAAGGCTCACCCAAGGTCACATAGCTGGGTGCACCCCTCACACCCCACCATCATTTTTCTGCACATGAACCTGCGGGCAGGGGCTGTCTCCTTCCTCCTTCTGGGTCTATATCCAGGACCACCTCAGTGTTTCTTTTTTTTGTTTTTGAGATGGAGTCTCACTCTGTCGCCCAGACTAGAGTGCAGTGATGCAATCTCGGCTCACTGCAACCTCCACCTCCCAGGTGGGCAATTCTCCTGTCTCAGCCTCCCAAGTAGCTGGGATTACAGGCACCTACCACCACACCCAGCTAATTTTTGTATTTTTAGTAGAAATAGGGTTCATGTTGGCCAGGCTGGTCTAGAACTCCTGATCTCAAGTGATCCACCCACCTCAGCCTCTTAAAGTGCTGGGATTACAGGTGTGACCCACTGCGCCTGGCCCATCCCCGTGTTTCTTGAGATGGAGAGCCCAGAGGTAGAGGAAAGGGCTTCCAGGTAAGAGGGCGTGGATTTCAGCCCCTTGCCTGAGGGTAGGAAGAGGTCCATTGGGTGCTCCCAGCTTCTGCCGCCCCATCTGTAACTTGGTTTACTAAGTGTTGGGAGGGCTCAGAATGAGCCTCCCTCTCCTCCACAGGGTATGAGACAGGCCTTGGTGGTGGTGAGAATGCCCCACTCCACCCCAGGAGGCTCTTTCCAGGCAGGTGAGCAGATGCAGAAAAAAGGCTGAGAGCTCAGCCATGACTGCGCACGCCAGGGAGGGGAAGCCAGGTGTGCTGACACCTTGGACAGCAAGGGGACAGCTCTGGCTAAGATCCGGTTTGAGTCCTGGCCCTGTCATTTACATGTGGTGTTATTTTCAAGCAAATTAGTCATTAACCTCTGAACTTTCTTTTCTCAAATGTAAACCAGGGTGATAGTCTTGACCCCAGAGAGTGCTAGGAAGATAAGGTGAGAGAACTGTGTAGATGCCATAAAGCTTTGCAGGTTGATAAGGCTCTGTGAGAGGCCAGCCCACATCACAGGCCAGGGTGGAACCATGAGGGAGCCGCAGTGTGTGCTGGCCAGGCAGGGCTCGAGATTAGGCCTTCATGAGCAGAAATTTCAGGGAGACTTCACGTGATTGCATGCAGAAACAGGGTATGCAGGTGCAGGAGGCAGCAGCTCTCCATTAGGGTATTCATTTATTAAAATATTCCTGCTGTCTGTCACTCAGTACCTATTAGGTCCCAGACATACAGCATTGGACAAAGCGGAAAACATTCTCTGTCTTCATGGAACTTATGTTCTAGCAATGGCAACCAGACAATAAAGAAGATAAAATGTGTGTAGGATTAATTAATTTTAGATCAAAGATGCTCAGAGACGATCTCACTGAGAAAGGAGACATTTGAGCAAAGAACAAAACAAGGTGAGCAAGCCAACCATGTGGCCACCTGGGAGGAGAACATTCCCGGCAGAGGCCGCAGACAGCAGGTGCAAAGGCCCTGCGGCGGGAGTGCATCTGGTAAGTGCAGCTGGTGTAGCTAGACGGAGGAGATTGATGCAAGGGCCAGGCCTCTCCCCTGAGCTGGACTGTGCCGTTGGAGGCCATGAGCGGAGGGATGAGATCTGTGACCCGGCTTTGTTTTAACAAGACCACTCACAACTGAACAGGAGGGATCGCATGCCAGGAGACTGGTGGAGGCGACTGCAATCATGTGGGGCATCTTGGCGGCCTCTGCAGAGCTGGAGAGGGAGCACCAAGGCCAGAGGCGGGGCAGGGGCTGCATCAAGGTCTACAGAGCCCTCCTCTCCCACTCCTCCAGGTGAGACAGCTGGCAGCCCACTCCCTTTCCCTGCAGACAAGCTGCCTTCCCATCCTGGGCCCAAGAGGGAGGTGGGGAGGGGCAGGGGTGAAGAGGAAGCCCTGCACAAAACAATGGCCTTGAGCCAAGACAAGAGAGATGCTTGTTCCCCTTTATTTATGATTGTTATTGGGAGAAATAAAGCCCTCAGCTGCAGCCTCCCCTCGGCCGCCAGCCAGGCTCTCGCTCCTCTCTTCTTCCACCTTCCCCTTCCGTCCCCACCTCTTCCCTGGGCACAGGCTTTCCTCTGACACACAGAGATCAAATAACTTTTCACTCAAAGGGAAAGATACGATCTCCTCTTACTATTCAGCACCAACACCAGCGGACCGACAGCCCAAGATTAAAGGCAATTAGACAGGTTTGTTTTGTAGGGGCAGAAGGTCTGTTTGGCACCCTCCTTGGGAACTGGATCCCACAGTGGAGAGGGCCAGTTGCTCCTGTAACTCCCAGTGGAGAAAGCTTTGGGCCCACCCCAACTCATCCCTGAGCACCAGGAAGGACCCATTTTCCTTTGCTCTGAGAACTGCTGGTTGCCTAGGAAGAGGGAGGGACCTCCTAGCCAGGTGCCACTGTATCTTCTCTCTGCACACATTGCACCCTTGGAGTAAGGGTGGAAGCTAAATTTGTGTTTTTCCCCAGAAAATATAGTATTGATTGCTTTCAAGTCGATTTCAAATAAACAGCATGATATTGCCCCCACCAGGGCTTCTAATCCCTTGGAAATGCCATCAAAGACAACGACACAAAAGAGGGCAGAGGCCTTGGTGATTCCTTCAAACCGGAGACCCTGGGCCTCTGCTTCCTTCCCTGTCACCTTGTCCTAACAGCACACAGGAGAAGGGCTGGCACAGCCCTTTCAGAGCATTTGTATGCACTATCTTATTTAATCCTCATGAACTCCCTCTAGGTTTATATCATTATCCCACTTTTGTCCTCAGTGGGTCAGTATTCATGGAAGAAACTGAAGACCAGAGTGTTGGTGTAGGGCATCCAAGGGCACAAAGCTAGTATGTGGCAGGGAACCCAAATCTGCCCCTGTCCCTCAATTCTCCCCCTGGAGCTAGGTGAGGAAGGAGAGGGGTTAGAATCTATCACTTGCCTTCTGGTAGTTTCCATCTGGCAAGGGAAATAGGCCCACTACTGCCCCTGCTGGCTGGGGTGGACAGGG
This sequence comes from Rhinopithecus roxellana, assembly GCF_007565055.1. Classification (NCBI taxonomy): domain Eukaryota; kingdom Metazoa; phylum Chordata; class Mammalia; order Primates; family Cercopithecidae; genus Rhinopithecus; species Rhinopithecus roxellana. Next base: position 79,986,489 of record NC_044563.1, read on the forward strand.
AAAGGTCGTTCATTCTTAAGTGACCCTTGAAGGACAGGGAAGTTTTCATCAGACACATGTGTGAGGGCCACCACCCTCGCCTTGTCCTAAAGCTCTCTGCGTGACCAGGCTGCTGCGCACTCCACCAGCCCAACCTCACCGCTGCCCTCTCTCCCCATCGCTGGGCTCCACTCCTGGGTCTTTTAGGCACTCGCTTGCCTTGGGGCCTTTGCACAAGCGGTTCTGCCTGCTGGGATCACCCTGCCCTGTACCCACCACTCCCCTTTTCTTGCTAAAGGTCATCCCCATCTTCTCTTTTATGGCTGTTCCTCATTCTCCTCCCACCCCTGCCAAACCTTCCACCCCATCTCTCATGCTAGTGACCACCATGACACTCCACAAGGCTGTCGAACAGGGAGAATGACCCCTCCCCACCATCTCCCCACTCCAACTGCCCACGTAGGCAGTTCCCAGGTCCAGTCAGACCCCACTTTGTCCCTGCTATGCCAAGCTGCAGAATCTTCTCCTTCCTCCAGGTTCCTCTATACGGTTGCCTCTCTCAGATTAAATCTACTGTCTCTGGTTCTTCCCCTTGCTTTTATTTTTTTGGATTTTTAATTAATATATCATAGTTGTACATATTTTGGGGGTACACGAGATCCCAGCCCTGATTTGATAATTACACATTGTAGGCAGGTATCAAAATATCAAATCAGGGCTGGGATATCCATCACCTCAACACTCTTCTCCCCCTGCTTTAATCCACGAAGCATTACCACACCCATACAATGTGCCAAGCATGGTGCTGGCATCTTTTGGGTGAAAGTGACAGTGGTAGTGGCAAGAGGTAGGAGCGTGGAGGAATAAGAAAGACAAAGACATTTTCTTTTGCTTTAAAAGCTCTGTCTAGCAGGGGCCCCAGACATGAAAACAAACAATGACTGAGTGATAAACGCAGTTTTTGTTTGTTTCTTAAAAATACAAACCCAAAGCAATGGGAGCTCAAAAGGAGGAGTGATTCTGTCTGAAGGTGATGGAGGCACCACAGAAGATGTGAGATTTTTTAGCTGAGTCCTGCAGGATAAGCAGGAGTCCTTGAGACAGAGAGAGAGAGAGGGAGGGAGGGAGGGAGGGAGGGAGGGAGAGAGAGAGAGAGAGAGAGAGAGGGAGGGAGGGAGGGAGGGAGGGAGGGAGGGAGAGAGAGAGAGAGAGAGAGAGAGAGAGAGAGAGAGAGAGAGAGAGAGGAACAGGAGGGGAAGAGGAAAAGAGGAAAGAGTGTTTTTAAAAGCTTGGATGTGGCTAAAGCACTGGATATTTGGGGCAGAGGAGAGGGGAATATAGGGCGAATGGAAAGCAAGATAGGAGCCAGTTGTAAAAGGGCTTTGTATTAGATGAGGGCCTGAACTTCACCTTGTAGGCAACTGGGAGCCACTGACGCCTTTTAAGCAAAGTGGTGACATGGTCACATCTGTGCTTTGGAAAGAGGCACGTGGAATGCTAAGTAGAAGATGTCAGTCACAAAAGGCCACATACTGTATGATTCCATTTATATGAAATGTCCAGGATAGGCAGATCCATAGACACAGAAAGTAGATGAGTGGTTGCCAGGGGCTGGGGGAGGGAAAATGGGGAGTGACTGCTAATGAATACCGAGGTTCTTTTCGAGGTGATGAAAATGCTGTGGATTAGGAGGTGGTGATGGCTGCACAACCCTGTGAATATACTAAAGCCACTGAATCGTAGACTTTAGGAGGGCGAATTTTGTGGTTTGTGAATTCTATCTCAACAAAGACAAAAGAAGAAAAGAGGCACATGAAGAAGGATGGATGATGGTGGGGCTAGGCTGGAAACAGGCAGGCTACCAGAAGACCTCTGCAAGTCTGCAGCACCCCCAAGTGTGGGGGCCCTGGGCTCCCACGGCTCAGTGCAGCTGCTAAAAGCACTGGCCTTCTGAAGTTCAAGACTCAGCTTCCCTCCTCAGGACTGCCCAGGACTGATTTTGCTGTGAAAGGGGGCATCAGAGAGATCCCGAGACACCCCAGCCCGTAGGCCCACCTGCATAGCCAACATATCACACATATCCTGCACGAGATGCCTGGGACCAGAGCGACAGACAGTCACCTGACAAGCCACACCACCTATTTTTGAAGACAGGCGGGTCCCTTGGTAATAGAACAGGCACGAAGAGGCTTTGCCATAGATGGGGAAATTAGGGCAGAAAATAACACCATGAAAACAGAACTGTCTGTTCAGAAATAAGAGACCCCCTCACTCATACCCCCAGTGTACCAGGGCCTGTCTCAGCCCCTGAGAATCTGGGATCACCAGCTCCATGCCGGGTCCAGGGCGCTTCTGTCTGCCATGCACTTGCCTGGGCCACTCTGCTACCTGGGGCCGGGGGAGAGACTGCAGGGGCAGGGGCGCAGAGGAAGCCGAAACTACCCTCTCAAAAGTCTTTTCTGTTGGGCCCTGAGCATCTGTAACCAGGCTGTGAGGAAGCACTCACTTCCAGGGGTGGAGGGTTGGGGGTGTGGGGAGAAGGGAAGGGCTAGCTCCCTAGTCTTCAAGGGCAGAAGGTGCTCTTGAATGGAAGTGGGAAGGGAGGGGAGCCCTGTGTAGGAAGCCTGAAAGGAGCCTGGGAAAGACTGGGGCTGGGGACTGGGGGCTGGGAGCAGAGAGTGATGCTCGAGGGCTCCCCAACTCTCAGGCAGGGAACAGCTTTATTTTCACTCTGGGTTTGTGGAGAGAGGGCAGGGCGAGGTGGAGCGGGTTTGAGGGGGAGGACCTAGCTGGTTTTTCCCAGCATCCCCCAGGCCACTTCTCTCACCACAAACCTCAGTCTCAAGCCACTTGGTTGTCATGGAAACAGGCCGGAATAGAACAGATGGTCTCCACTAGCCAAATTCCAATTAAACAGGGCAGAGATGGATAGGGAAGGGAGCGTGATGTGACGAGGCTGCAGAGAGCTCAGCCCCCAGGATGGACGGGAAGCCCTGGGTCACCGTTCTGGGAGGGGGACATCAGGTGGGTAGAGAAATCTGCCTGGGGGAGGTCACCACCCAGTCACCCCTTCAATCCTCAAAGGTGGGGGCGTCGTGCTGAGGGAATGTCAGCTTGGGGAGGGGCAGCCACAGCTTTCCATTTACAGAAGTGCTGAACCAGAGCCACATGCACGCACACACGCACACCCAAGCACACATGTGCAGCTGAACGCTGCAGTATGCACACAGGTCGACATGCTCAGGAACACGTGGGAGCAGTGCGGGAAGGTCAGGCAGAGTCATTGCACAGAGACATTCCTCTAACATAGTACAAAGAAAATGCTTTGGAAAACCAAGTAAGCAATTTATTCTCATTTATTTAATAAACATGTATTAAGAATCTACCAAGTGCCTGCCAGTAGGGCTATAAACACACACACACACACACACACACACACTGCATACGTGTGTATGCATGTGAAGGATATCAAGGACACAGAATAAATTCACTCACATGATCACTGCTGCGGTAGGACTGGTCACAAAGTGCCATGATGATACAGGGAAGCAATGATGAATGTGGGAAGGAGAATTAGAGAAACAAGAGGTGTCCCACAGGAGGTAAGATTTCACTGGGCTTTGAAGGATGAGTAGGAGTTTGCCAGCTGGTGAAGTAGGCGTCCTCCAGGCAGAGGAGACAGGAACAGCAAAGGCATGGTGGACTGAAAGGTCAGAGTTTACAGAGGGCATAAGCCCAGTGTGAGAGGAGTTTGAAGTGTGGAGGAGTTGGTAGGAGAGAAGACCCCATACAAGCCCTGGTGTGAAGAGTATAATTTCTGACTCAAACACGAACACCCCACACAAAGAACCGTGCCATCTCACAGCACCCGCCTATCAAACCACACATCCACGCACAACTTCACACACACATAACCGCAGTTTCCTGGTGCTCATAAATGTTGAGCAAATGGAAAAAAGATGATTTTGTTTACTGCAAACAAAATAAGATGGGAGGGGAGGTGTCAAGTAAAAGGGAAGCATCAGAGGTTTTCCTTTCTTGGCATGGGGGTTAAATAGGGTTGCCAAAAACAAACAAACAAACAAAAAACAGAAAGAAAGGGGCACGGGAGGCCAGGCACAGTGGATCACGCCTGTAATCCCAGCACTTTGGGAGGCCGAGGCAGGTGGATCACCTGAGGTCAGGAGTTCAAGACCAGCCTGACTAACACGGTGAAACCCCATCTCTACTAAAACCACAAAAATTAGCCAGGCATGGTGGCAAGTGCCTGTAATCCCAGCTACTAGGGAAGGCTGAGGCAGGAGAATCGCTTGAACCCAGGAGGCAGAGGTTGCAGTGAGCTGAGATCACACCACTGCACTCCAGCCTGGGCAACAGAGTGAGACTCTGTCTCAAAAAAAAAAAAAAAAAAAAAAAAAAAAAAAAAAAAAAAAAAAAGGAAAGGGGCATGGGAGAAGGAAACCTCATAGCTTATCGGGGTTGTGAAGCTAGCCAGCTCCCATTGGTTTACTGTACATTTATGGGACACCTACTGTGTGCAAGGCGCTGAGCTAGGGCCTGCAGAGATTTTAAGGCTGGGCCCTATCCTTCAAAGAGCTCAGGTACAGAGTGAGGGGAGGACAGAAAGTAAATACTAAACAATACAGAAGGGGTAGAGGGGTTGGTGTCTTCGAGCCTTGCATTTCACAGGTGGGTGTGTTGGGGCTCAGCCATCATCGGGAGCCAAGGCCGAGGAGTGCACTGGAGAAGCTGGGAGCAGTTTATTTTGACTGGAACTTAAAATAGGTCTGTGTAAAGTTGTGGGAGTGTAGAGCAGTCAGTGAAAAAGCAGTTTTGGAAAAGGAGGCTCTGGTTGCAGTGAAGGCCTAGACCAGTGTTTTCTCAACTGGGGTGCTCTTGTCCTCCGGGGAACATTCAATAAAGTCTGAGGACACTTTTTATTGTCACACTGCATAGGAATGGCGGGATGGGGGTGGTGGTGCTAGGATTGGGGAGGGGTCCTGCAGAAATGGGATAAGAACTCACAGCAAATCAGAGGCAGGGGTGAAGTAGGGAGCCACGGCTCCGGTGCACAGCAGAACTGGGCTTTCATCACAGAAATGGGAAGAGCCCAGGGAGGGCTGTGTCTTGGGAAAAAGAGGGCAAGGGTGGCTCTGGACAAGTTGGGCTTGGACTGCGCACAGGTCAGGCTGAAATCAGAGAGGACAGATTGGGGGGTTGTTCTTTTCAAGTCCCAGTCCACAGGCCGTGGAGGCGCTGGTTTTCTTCCAGGCATGCTCGTGGCTGGGTCTCCCTTGGCTGTCCTGGTCACGTCCCAGCGCACTCCTTCTCAGCCTCCAGGTTTCAGAATCAAGGTCACGGTCCCAGAGAAGCCTCCCCTCCCCTCCCCTCTCCCAGTTCAGGCCCCCATGTCTCCACCATAGCCCCAGGCATAGTTTCATCACCTAAGTAAATCTCTGGGGGCTTTGTGCGAAGATTACTTGGGAGACAGAGGCCTCACCTGTTTTGAGGCCAGTTAATCCGTCACTACTATACTCTCAGCCCCAGCACGTGCAAGGTTTCGGACGGGAGAGGGACCTCTCATTCTTTTGCCTCAACCCTTCAAAAAGAGGGAAACTTCAAAACCTTCAAACAAAGGGGAAGGAGGCAACTTCTTTCCCCCTTTCCCCTTTCCTTCCTCCCTCCCTCTCCCTGACCACCACAAGCCTTACAAAAGCAGATCTCTGCCCTTGGTGCAATCTTGCAAAAGGGACACAAACCCAGAAACCTGCCTGACTGTTAACGGAAGCATCCCAGAGTTAGAGATGAGAAACGTCCAGTGCCCGCTTTTCTCCTCACCCTAACTGCCAGTCCTGGAGTCACCTGGTCTTCAGGTCCCCGCTCATGTGCATCAGCCTTTAACCTCAATTCCAGTTGCTTAAAGTACCTTTTTCTTGACACATAGAGCCTGGCACATAGTAGATGCCCAAGGAACATCTGCTGACTGACCTCACCTGAGGCGTTTGGGCAGTGTTACCCACAGGGTGCCCCATGACACCTTCTTGCCAGCAGAAAGGGCCTGCAGCCAAGTGGGTCAGTGGGTGGGGTGGGTGGCACCGTCAAGGAGGGCACCTGGAGACGCTCTCTGGGTGGCCATGGGGGCCTGCATCCAAGCAGCCTGTGGGGGAGGGCGGCGAAAGCAGGTCACTAATCTCTCTTGGAGATTAAACACCACACTGGCTTTGGAGACCAGAAACCAGCTGGGGGAGGGGGCAGAGGCCTCGGGAGGGCTGTGGAGGGACAGAGGGCGAATCTTACCTGGGAGGTGACAGCCCAGGGCAAGGATGGGGGTGGGGGCTTCTTTTCTGAGGCCTGGGCAGAGCCCAGAAAGATCTCTAGGGTTGTGGGGTGGAAGGAGAAGCTGAAATTAGGAAAAAAAAAGTCCATGATTTATTAACCAGAGTCACTAATTATTAACCAGTTCGACTCCTGGACTTGAGGCCCCAATTCCTGGCCTCCCCCAGCTTCCTGAGTGTTAAGCTCCCCAACGTGCCACGCCTCCCCCTTCCCTCCCCACTCCCTACCCTTACCCCTGACTGTGACTATCTCTGCCCAGCCTTGCCCCTATCTCCTCCTATCTCCAGGGGCCCTGGTGGCTGCTGCTACCGAACACTAACCCCTACTCCCAGCCTTGGGGGTGTCAGAAAAGAATGGGACTGCAGTGATTGAAACTTATTTGGGGCAGGCGAAGCTTGGCCTGGATGACCTGAGGGGCAGTCATGTCCTCTGGCCCACCCTGCCTTCATTTCTAACCTCCTCACCCCCCACCCTCCAGAGGGCAGCTCCCATCTCTCCCGGGTTAGCCTCAGAGTTTGGCGAGGGGAGGCCCCTTTCGGGGCCGCAGTCCTGGGCCCGGTGTTGCTTGCCAGTGAGACATCTGATGCCGGGGGGTGCCAAGGAGCGGCAAGCCTGGGGACTTGGGGAGAAACTCTAACCAGAGTCTTCTGGGCTTCGGGGGCAAGGGATGCTGCAGACCCTGAGTGGCCCCTGTTGGTATTCAGGATAGAGGCTTCTGAATTGCTCTGAGGATACATCGAAGCTTAGACTCTCCAGGGGTGAGAGATTCCTTCAGCCATTGCTGCAGGAACCCAAACTCAGTCAGTTCCACCAAAGAAGCAGAGGCAGGAGCAGCAGCCTCTGGGGTGGGCCCCTTCGAGGGGCAGCCAGGACCTGCCTGGGAGTTGCGTTAGTGCCTGGATGGCACTCATGAGCCACCTGTGGGTTGGTGGCCCCTGGACTTCCAACTGCAGAATGTGCCTCTGTATCCTAATGCCAAAAGCGGGGCGCCCCACCCTGCCACATCCCGTGGCTCGCCCTCCCAGGGCCATGACATGTCACAGAGCCACTGCACCATGGCATGAAGCACCAACAGGTGACACAGGAGGCTGCCAGATCACCCTACCTGCAGGATCCCTGTGATGCACCTCCTTCCATGAGTCACCACACCCATCCCCAAGCAGCCCCACATCCATCCCCCATGACGGTGCAGGCAGGTGGGGAGCGCAGCCCAGCCCACCCCAGGGTGAACTGATGCAGGCAGAGGGGACTGCTCCACAGCCCCGCCATCCCTGCCCTGTCCTGCCCTGCCCACGGTCCCACTGTACCCTGACCCTCTGCATATGCTCCCTCTCCCTGTCCTCTCTCTCCCCATCACCAACTTAATTCCTTAATTCCTACTGGAGATAAGCGGATCTTTCATTGAAATTTATCATTAATCCAAAGGAAAACAGGGGTGGGAAGGGGTGGGGGTTGGGAAAGGGATAGAGGGAGGTAGGGAAGCTTGGAGGGCCCACCCACACTGCCTCCTCCTAGATCTGGGACAGCTGTGGCAGCTGGGAATCCTAGGCTGACAGCGCCGGGTGGGGCAGCCCACATCTGGAGCTGTTACTGGGGATCCAAGGGGAGCACCTGAGATGGTGAGGTGTGTGAGAATCAGGAGAGGAGAGATGGGGGCCGGGGCTGTCTGTAAATGCCTGCAGGATCACATGTGTTCCATGCGATTCCAACACTAATGGGAGGGAGCTGCAGGGGGAAGGGGGAGCTGGGGGCAGTCAGAGCTGTCCTGGCTTCCATGGAGGGTGGTAAGTACCCTGTCGGTGGAGGGATTCAGCTGCAGCTGGAGGATGACCAACAGACCGGAATGTGGTTAGGGGTTTTAGGAAGTGAATGGGGTGCTACAGCATTTGATTTCCCTTCCAATGCTGAGGCTCCAGGATTCTCTGACATCCTCTCCACCTTCCCCTGCAGGGCAGGGAGGTACCTTCAGCTGCAGGCCCAGTTGGGAGGCTCTTTCCAGACCTGGGTCCGGCAGAAGAACAAGTGGGCTCAGGTTATTTTTTTTTTTTATTTTTATTGAGACGGAGTTTCACTCTTGTTGCCCAGGCTGGGGTGCAATGGCGTGATCTCGACTCAGTGCAACCTCCGCCTCCTGGGTTCAAGTGATTCTCCTGCCTCAGCCTCCTGAGGAGCTGGGATTACAGGCACCCACAACCATACCTAGCTAATTTTTGTATTTTCAGTAGAGACAGGGTTTCACCATATTGGCCAGGCTGGTCTCGAACTGCTGACCTCAGATTATCTACCCGCCTTGGCCTCCCAAAGTGCTAGGACTATAGGTGTGAGTCACTGTGCCTGGTGGGCTCAGGTGTTTAACTCATCTTTGTAGAATGAAGGAGAATGCAGGCCCCTGCCTAGTGTCACTGTCCCTTCATGTCCAAGCAGGTTGGCTTAAGGAGAGTGAGGGGCTTATGATGGCATGACCCACAAGACCCCAGCTCCATCTCTCCACCATCCACCCAGGCCTCAACCCAACTTGCATTCCTGCCTGAAAGAGATGACACTCAGGGGGCACCTGCTGTGTGTGAGGTCAGAGGTCAGAGCGTGGATGCCATGCAGTGCTGGACTGGATATTATGTTTGTTGCTGTCTACAGCTCCCACCTCTGTGCCTGGCACATATTGAGTGAATGCCGGGATGAACCTGTCTACCTCTCCCACAACACATCCAGGGCGGTGGGATTCATACAGGGACTGGCACTGGGCACTTGGGGCAACCAGAATTCTGCACCTTGAGTGAAACCCTTGCTTCCCTTTCAGAAGGGAACACAGGAGGCACCTGCCTAGGTGATCATCTGGGGATGGGGGTGGATCTCCAGTAGCCCAGGGGCCTGAGACTAAGACATACCCTGCTCACATTGACCACCCTGGAGAAGTCACAGGAGCCCAGCAGAGGGGCTCCCCACAGCGTTCTGGGGCACACACAGCCAGGATGGCTCCTAGGCCTGGCTTCCCCAGCCCCAGGGAACGGACCCTCCTTCTCCAGACTGGGAGTCCCTCTGAGTGGTAGCTCACAACAGCCAAGTGGTGCGAAGACTTTCTCTGGATCAAGCAAATTATTGCTTGTGCTAAGCACACCACATGTGTTATTCACTCCTTCCAGCCCCTTATCATCTCATCCCATTGTACAGCTAAGGGAACTTGTTTAGAGAAGACACAGATATACCCACTGACACAGGTAAGTCATAACAGGCTGAGATCATTTGACTCCAAAATAACCACTGGGTTCAGTCAATTTCTTGGGGAAAATAGTCAAACCAGTTGTTTGTGACCCTGTAGACAAAACAATGATCTAAGACCGACCTTCGCCGGTTCTCTAACTGGCGGCTGGGGGGCAGCGCAGACCCTGCCCGGACAGTCATCATCTTTGATTGGCTCCCCCTCCTTCTCTGCCCACCCTTAGTAGCCAGGGTGTGCCCCCAACCCCAGGAGTGGGGTGAGAGTCCCCCACCTGTGTGGGAGAAGATGGCGATCACAGTCTAATCAGAAGCAGGCGCGTGCACACACGCACGCATGTGCACACACACACACACAGCACGTGACCTCATACACGCACACACATCATAAACCTTCCTCATACACACACAGAGAACATAAAAACACTTGTAAAGGAACACATAAACCAGCACAGATTATCATTACAGCGCAAACTGTGTACACAAGTGCCGAGGGGCTAGCAGTAACAGAGTGATGGGAGATGAGAGAGGGTAATGGGGATATTTCCTGGGAAGGGTGTTTGTGAGCAGAGCTTGGGGAGGAGGCCAGAAAGACCCTGCAGCAGTACTGAGAGGTGGGCACCGAGGACTGACGCTGTCTCCCTCTTCCATCATTACCATCCCTTCAGGATTGGCCACGAGGCCCATCATCTGACCTCTGGGAGGGTAGGGAACGGAGCTGTGGTCAGGGCAGAGGCAGGCCGGGAGCAGGGGGCTGTCACATACGTTCCCCCAAAGGCCCATCCATCATGCCAGTGGAGATCATCAGAGTGTTCTGCCGGCCCAGGACACTGCTGACTCTCCAGGCACCATAAAGACATGGAATAAATCTGGGGAGTTGCTGGGTAGTAGGGTGCGTCAATAGCAGGGCTGGCCACCCTGCCTGGGAAGGGAGAGGCAGCCCCTCCATCATTCTGAGAGATGCAGCAATCTAGGCCAATGAGATCAGGACAGTTCGGGGACCGGGGAGGTGGGCAATCATGATAAAATAATCCAGTGCAGTGTGGCTGTTATTTACACTCAGGGAGATGCCTGTCCCTGCCTCTGCTCCAATTTATGCCTAGGAGTTGCTGCAGAAAGCCTCTCCCACTGATTCAAAACCCTCAAAGGGGCCTGGTCCCAGCAGGCAGAGGAGAGGGACATAAAAGTGGCTAAGCTTGGGGGCCTGGCAGGCACCTGCAGGCCCCAGGGCAGGGGCCTCTGGGCAATGCTGGTCCCCTCGTGCTGGCTGGGCAATGCTTGGGCTTGGATGGGAGTCAGGCAGGTCCTACGCCCTCCTAACTCCTGTTGCTTCCAAGCACTTCCTAGGTGCAGGGCAGATTCAGCCCCAGGAGCTGATCGCATAGCTCTGGCTTGTGTCTGGGCCACAGAGGCCGCGTGGTAATTCAAGCTAACGGAGCATGGATAATCTAGAACAGCGGAGGGTCTAGGAGGAATTTCGCTTTGGCGTCGGCACAGATCAGATGACTGTTTTGCAGCCGCATTACCTTCCTAATTAAGCAAGGGAGTCTGTGAGGCCTGAGCCTGCATGGTGACCTGCAGGGTCAGTGTGTGCTGGGAGGAGCATCGCCCTGGGTGACCCTCGAGAGGACAATTTGCACAGGGACTGTCTGGAGTCAACTCCTAGTCCTCAGCCACAACCCTGGGGAAGGGCTTTGATTTTTCTGCCCCCGTGATCTTCTTCTCTGGGATAGTTCTCTGCCTTTGCCTGTGAAGCTGAGGGCGCCTGGACCCAGGGTCAATGCCTCTCTCTCCAGCTTGCTGTCCTGATCCTGCCTGAGGCAGAGGAAGCACCAACGCTTTTATCCCAGGAGATCAAAGCAGGCGGCACAGGTGAACACCCTAAATCCTTTTCCCCATCCACACTCCCTGGTAGGGGCCCCTCCCTTGCCATCTTTTGGGATCTCTGGGTGAGGGCAAGAGGGCCTGAAACCTTCCAGAAGTTTAGGACAGGCTCTGGCATAGGATCAGCTTGCTGAGCCCTGGATCCACCCAGGATCTGGGGCTGGCCTGGGAACACCCACTGGGGGACCAGGCAGATTATCTCAGAGGAGCTACTATACCTGCCTCTGGTCTCACCATGAGACATGGTGTGTGTGGGGGTGCCCAAATGGTATCAGTGATGCCCAAAGACTCAGGAGATGCAACAGTGATAACATCAAGACATTCCACTCTGGCACAGCCACATGAATACTCCCAAGACACAACAGTATCTGTGGCAGGATATACCAGTAATACAGGTTGAATATCCCTTATCCCTAATGCTTGAGACCCAAAGTGTTCCAGACTTCAAATTTGTTCAGATTTTATAATATTTGTATATGTAAAATGTTATCTTGGGGATGGGACTCAAGTCTAAACACGAAATTTCATTTCTATTTCATATACACCTTATACACATAGCCTGAAGGTAATTTTATACAGTGGCTTTAATAATTTTGTGCATGAAATAATGTTTTGACTGCCTTTGGATTGCGCCCCTTCAGGAGGATACGTGTGGAATTTTCCACTTGTGGCGTCATGTTGGCGCTCCAAAAGTTTTGGATTTTGGATTGGGGATGTTCAACCCGTGCCAAGACTCTCTGAAGATTCAGCACTAATAACTCCCCAAATGCATTAGGCATGTACAACTACAACACCAGGTTCTCGCTGCACCATGGAAGGGACAGGAATGTGAATAAGAAGGTGCTATGTGAGGGTGGGAAGAGATTCTGGAAGCAAGGTCTTGTGAGGACTCCAGGCTTAGGAAACTGTCTTCCTCCATCACCTGTCTGCCACCCCCCAGGAAGAGAGGCGGCTTAGCCACATGGTATAATCACGGACATGGGGCCTGATTTCTGGAATCAGAATCCTGACTCTGCCACTTACTAGCTGCGTGACCCTGGACAAGTTACCTAAGCTCTATCTGGGCCTCATTTTTCCATATGTAAAACTGGGGAAAACAGAAGTACCTTCCATATGAGCTGTTATGAAGATTAAATAAGTAATTACATGTAAGATGTTTACAACAGTGCCTGGCATCCAGGAATTCTCAATATGAGTGTGTTATTATTATCCTCATCAATAGTTCAAATAAGCAACTGTCTATCCACCCAGAATGGACTACTGGTCCCCTATGCCAGGCCCTGGAGAAACCAAGCCTCATCAGCAATGGAGCTCTCAGTCTTGTGATGAAGACAAATGCCAGGCCCAAGTGACTGGATAGCAGGATGGAGAGTAATTGGTGGCAGGGGTGGCATAGATGAGGCACTGGGGGATTTGAGATGAGAGAAGTTATCCTTAGCTTGGGGGGCAGGGTCATGAAAGCTTCATGATAGAAGTGGCTCTTGACCTCAGTATTTAGATTTCGTATTTACGGGAAATAAGGGTGAATGTGGGGAACAGCATGTGCAAAGGCACTGAGGCGGGAAAGTGCTGGGCATGAAAAGCATGGTGTGCAGGGGAGGGCAGTGGGGGACCAGTTAGGGAGGCGCTGTGCCCCCTCAGGTGTGCTTTAGGTGGATTCACCCAAGGAGCAATGTGGGCAGACTGGAGCAGCCGACTGAGGATGTGCCGCCGTCCTCCCCTGCAGTGGGACCCACATGATGTGGTGGCAGAGCTGGCTAGGACCAGAGGCACCTCCTCCACTGCCCTTGTCCTAGCAGCTGACAGCATCTGTCCACAAGACACTGGGACAGAGGAAGAGGGTGCCTGGGGCACAGAGAACAGTCACAGCAGCTGCCTCCCCAGTCCCACCAGGGGCATGTACCCCAGACCAGCTGCCGGCAGGGGCTGCCTCACAGGGGCGCTCCACGAGCCCACGCAGCCCCTTCCTCCACAGCAGGGCAGACTCACATCTGCCCTAGCAGATTGGTGCTCCCATTTCCACTGACTCATTTGGTGGGCACCTGCAAAAGCGTGGGCTGACCCGTGTGACCCCCCACCATGGGAGCACCCCTAGTAAGCCTGTGTGTGCTAAAAGCCAGTTATTTGGGTGTGGTGCTCATTTTCCTTCACAAGCCTGAGGCATCGAGAAGGGACACGCTTGCCTTGGCTCCTGTCTTGTTTTTTATGGCCACATCCTTCAAGCCATGGTGGTGTTCTGATGACCAGCAGGTATGTGGGCTTGCAGGGGAGGAATGCAAAGCACAGGGGAAGGTACAGGCAGAGAGGAGGCTGCCGGCCAGCAGGCATCAGAATCTGCTAAGAAACAAATCCTCCTGTCTTTGGTGGGAAGAACCACAAGATGGAATCCAAGGCCCTAGCACAATGACTGAGGATAAGATACTCAAGCCAGGGAGGGGTGGGACTAGGAAGCCCCTGCCAAGGCTACCTGCTGGCTCTCTGCAGTGGCTGGCTCTTTTAGCCATGGATGAAACTCCATCTATAGGTGAGGGGAAATGCTTCCTCTCCAGGGTCCCCAACTCCCTACATTCACTTTTCAGACAGAAAGGCCAAGATTCAGGCCAAGACTGTTGTGAGGACTCCAGAGTCCATCTGTGGTGCCAGGGCGTATATCTCAGAGCACATCCAGATGTACACAGTGTGGGAGGCTGTGCTGTCCCCTGTCCCCAAGGGCCCTCCTCCATGGAATGATGATTTGCTGAGCTTCTACCCAGCTCCTCCCAGAAAAGGCCAGCTCCTTAGCCCTGAAGGGAGCCGTGTCCTTCTCCTCTTCAGGCAGGGGGCAGAACTGAGCATCCAAATGGGCAGGCAGGACACGCGTTTCTAGCTTTGAGAAGCAAGCATTCCAGGACTTCGTGGGGAGGGACTCCATTTAAGCCCGTAGCTTGAACTCAGACTCCCAATGGGACATTCTGGTGCCCATGGCCACTGGCCTGTTTTGCTGCCTGGGCCACGCCCGCAGCTGTGTCCCAACTCCCGCAGCTGTGTCCCAGTGGAGCCACCAGCCAGTGGAACTAATGTCCTCTAATGAGATCCGGGCCAGAGTGGCCTAGCGGGTTTTATTGTCTGTGGCTTGGTAATGAGACTCCTCATAAACTGAGAATGAAATTGGGGTTTGTGCTGACCAGAGTGGGTGGGGGATTGTCCAGGAGAGCGCCAGCCCCCGTGCCTCTCTGCTGCTCTGTCTAGTCTGCAACGCTGTCTAGTCCACACCTGCTCTCTGCTCCGGGCCAGGCCCACACCCTGGCACTGTGCCTACCTGTGCCCTGGGGCTCTATGCTCACACCTCAGGGGCGCTGCCCATGTCTCAGCCCAGATACCCAGGGAGAGATGCTCCAGGACACTGCTTCCCCCGCCCCCAGGAATGTTCCACTGTTAGGCATCCTCTATTCTACACCAACTTGGGCTCTGTGGTTAGCTCCGGCTGGGCCACCCTCCAACCTATATCCTCAACTTATTCCTCACTTCCCCAGGGAGCTGCCAGGCTCTGCCCTGCTGTTGGGGGAGTGTGAGCTGGTCATGGCTGGTAAAGTAGAGGAACATCCCATGGACATTTTCTAACATCCTACTGGCCCGGTTCATCCTCTTCCATCTGTCCATCCCCGATCTTTTCATCCTTCTGGTTTACTGGATTTGCAGTCAGATGACCCAGTGTCTAATGTGGCCACAACAGCATAAGATGGTCAGCAAGTTACTAAACCTAGGTCTCCCTTTCCTTGTCTCTAAAATGGAACTAATACAACACTAATGCCATTCACATGGGGCTCCTGAGAGGCTCAGCTGAAACTGTGGCTATAGAGTGCCACAGACAGTATTATGACAGTTCACAAAAGGAATCAGTCTGTAACAGGAGGCTGAAAGGACTTTCTGTCAGTGAGAAGGAGGTGACCCCAGCAGGGATTCTCTACCCATCTGGCTGATACCATCTCACGGGGCAAATGGAGTCTTGGAGGGAGGGTGCTGTTGCCCAACTTCCCCTCAAATGTGGAAGTGAAGGAAGGCAGGGGCTGAGTCCCAGTTCCTCTCTACAGCCGTGGCTAGCCTCCAGATAGGCAATGGTGTCCCAGCTGGGCCACAGCCAGGGAGCGAGGCAGGTGCTGTGAGAGCCCTCAGTGACATGCGGCAGAACAAAGGCCGCACAGCACCTGCTGCCTAGGTAACCCTCAATCACCTCAGCTGGACCTGTGCAGGTACCCACAGACAGCCAGGCTCCCCAATGGGGGCAGGGACTCGCTTCCCAAGTAGCACCTGGCTGGGGACACGGGAAGTGAGGTCAGCAGTGTGCAGGCAGCTGAGTGGCTCTTTCTCAAGGGAACACAAGTAGCAGATTCAGAGGGGCCAGGACCATTGAGAGGGAAGGCATAGGGGATAGAAGTTCACTTCACTGCATGTGCCCACATGCCTGGCAATGTGCTAAGCACTTTTCATACAACATTCTCAATCTCATCTTCACAAACCTCTTTGGGAATGTGTATTAACAAAAACCTATTTTAAAGATAGGAAAACTTTGGGAGGCCAAGGTGGGCGGATCACGAGATCAGGAGATTGAGACCATCCTGGCTAACACGGTGAAACCCTGTCTCTACTAAAAATACAAAAAAATTAGCCGGGCGTGGTGGCACATGCCTGTAGTCCCAGCTACTCGGGAGGATGAGGCAGAAGAATCTCTTGAATCCAGGAGGTGGAGGTTGCAGTGAGCCGAGATCTCGCCACTGCACTCCAGCCTGGGGGACAGAGGGAGACTCTGTCTCAAAAAAAAAAAAAAAAAAAAAAAAAAAAAAAGATGGGAAAACAGGCCTATAAAGTGACTTGACCAAGGTCACTCAGCTAGTAATTGGTAGAGCTGGGATTCCAACCCAGGCCAGTGGGCACCACTTTGCTATCTCATTATGCTGGGCTGCCAAGACGGGGTGATCACCAGGTTGTAGGGAGAGGAACTGAGCTGCCTGCTGCTCTCCCTGCACCAGGGACCACTGCTGCTCTGCTCTCTCCTGGGAGGCTGTGAAAGGCAGACCTCCCACGAGCCCCCCACCCCCTGAGAATACATACCTATTGCCTCCCCGTCCCCCACCCAGGGCAAACCTGGGATAATCTACTGCCCTGAAGATTCTACAATCTGCTGTCAGAAAGTCTTTATTTGTGTCCATCTTGGGTCTCTCCTGTTACACCGAGTTCATCTCTCCTTGTGGAATGGGCTGGGGTACAGATACTATGTTCCGTGTGTTTTCTCATATCTCTTCCCTTTCCGCATCTCCTAGCCCCCAACAGCATGAGAGAATCCAGAGCTTAAAGGGTTAACTGGACTAAAGGGTGTTATCTCCAGCTCAGGGCATTCCCTCTGCAAGGTGATCCCTGCTCAGATCTTAAGTTACCTCCTACCCCAGCCAGCACATCTGCTGCTGGCTCTGCAGACCCGGTCTCTATGGACAGGGGTGGGCATCATGGGGAAACATTTTCCAGTTGGGCTTGGGCACAGAGTGCTGGGTTCCCAGGACCACCCTCTTCCCCACTCCTTGTCCCTTATTCCCACTTCTTTTTCCAATAAGGGGGCTCCTGCTTTCTGCGTCACGAACCCAAGATGCTTCCAGGCACATGTATGTTGCCCACTTGGGCACACATAGCTCTGCAGGGCCCTCATGGAGGACCAAAGCTCATGCTCACACCCTTTTAAAATGCCCAGAGTATGCTACCTCCCCTCCCCACACACACCATGATTCTTTTTCTTAAGCACCCATGTAGGAAGCAAAGATGCCAAATTAGGAGCTGAAAAACTGCCTCCCTTTGCCCCTCCCAGCCGTTTACGGATCATGAGAACTCATCGGGCAGGCCAGGCCCCAGGTAATGCCAGGTTCCAGTGCTGCTCTGCCTGCCAGGGAAACAACAGAAGGCTGACAAGAGAGGAATCTCTCTCCCGGTGTGGTCAAGGTCTTCAGCATCTCCCTGTGAGAAGGCAGAGGCCCAGTCTAAAGCCAAGGGCAGAACAGAAAAAGGAAGCGGCATAGAGGCTTCCGACCTGCCAAAGGGGCCGGTAGTGTGTCCTAGAAGAGCTAACCAAGGGCAAATCCTGGGTGCCCTCCCAAAGTCACCCTCACTGACACTCTGACACATAAGAGACGCATTCTCAAGTCCGGACCACTCACAAAGTCCTAGTCAGAAAGTTCTAAGCAGTCAGTTACATGTGAATATACATTTGATGTTACATATTTATGGCCCTAGTCCCACAGTGACCCACAGACACAAGTACATACACCTCCTACTCCTAGTCCCCACAGATGCACACATGCACAGTGAATGGCAGATCACCAACACAAACACACAAAGCCTTGGATACGTGTGTGCACACACACTCTATACTAAAGGTGAGACCCTATGCAGACTGTCAGAAATGTCACAGCTTAAGTTCCACAACTGGCTCATGACCATTCTAGCCTGGCACACTGGCTAATGTTTAAAGTTGTTTTTTTTTAAATCAGCAAAACAGGTGAATATGCTGACACCTCTCTATCTGTCCGTCTCTGAGGTAGGAGGCATTCAATTCACCAGGTTAGCCAGGAAAAGATACAATCGGAAAAATCGAAGATACATTCACACCTCCCTTGGGTGTTTTCTGTTTGTGCTGAACAATGAACATTAGTCAGCTGCTAAACAATGGCAGTATCATAGACACAGCAACTGGAACTGACCCTCTGCCCCCCGCAAGCCTGGCCCACTTGCTCAGACATCAGCACTAGGGTTCTGGCCAGCTCAACCATCCTGGCAACATACAACAGAGTCGGTGGTCAAGCAGTAGCCAAGGTGGATTCATTGTACAAATGTGAGTGGCTGAGAAGAGAACTGATAACACTCTTCACCTCAACCAGCCTCAGGCAACGAGGGCTACCTGTCCCATATGCTCACAAGTTCAGGTTAAAGAGATGCCTTCTGGGTCACTCAGCCGGGGCAACTGGGCCCAAGTTCTGCAGTATCTCCTCTTCCCCTCCAGTCTTGACTACGGAGGCCTAGAATCCAATTCCAAGGCACTCCACAGTGCTGCCTTATAAATGGGTAAGGAGATTCCCACTTATACATGCTGCAAACCCCAGGCCAGCAGAACTGGTCTTGCCATAATGCCTTGCCCAGCAAGCTGAAGCACACCACTGCATGTGAGAAATAGAGAGAGAGGAAGGAAAATAACCCAATAGCCCCGACACTTGGAATTTCAAAGACCACATGGCAGCAAGCTCTGCACAAGCTGCAGAGAGAGGCTTCAGAGAGGGGTGTGCTGTGACCCGACAGGTCTTCCGAGGGTGTGCATGACACCTGGGGTGTGTGTTCTCTTTCCAGACAAAAGGTGTAGGGAAGCCAATTAGGGAGGGTGTGGTGTAGGTGGGACACCAGCTCAACGCACCTGCTTCTCAGGCAGGTTCTCTGCCTCCTCCTCGTGCTCCCCCATCTCTTTTTGGGATGTAACCCACCTGCCCCACTGACCCTCTCCTCTAAGTTAACAGGAAGAAACCGTGGATTGTCATCTCAGGAAACAGAGGCCTGTGGGGCTTCACCACACTGCTTAGTGAAGTCTGTGTTGTTGAAAACATACTTCTGTGTTTACACTTCAATAGCCAGATTGGGAGTGTTTTGAAGTTGGGGGCAATCGCACATACTCCAGGCCCCTCCCTCTTCCTCTCCTCAAACCCCTAGACCCAGGTTCCCTGCCACAGCCCAGGAAAACCCTGAAAAGAGCATCAGACTGGCAAGTCCCTAGAGAGATGCTATAGCGGGCAATGGGGAGGAAGCTGGCAGATAATGCAAAGTAGGATGTGGACTTGCAACTTCTGGGCCAACCAGCCTCCATCCAAGTGTCAGACTGGGCACAACCGTATCCACCTGCCTCTCTGCACTCATGGACCCTAGAGCAAGCAAGCAGAGAAGGCCCCAGGAGCCCAGGCACTGGGCAGAGGAGTTGGGCGATTCGGGAACTTGGGTGCATGGATGCTATCCATCAGTCAATTATAGTCGATGGAAGAGCATTTATTAAGTACCTCTCTCAACCCTGGTTCCTTTCTCTGCATCCCACCCTTTCATGTGGATTTTTGGCAGGGGTTGTATCCACCTTGAGCCAGGTGAGTTCACCTCCCTGCTCCCACTTCCTGAGTGGGTGGAGCACAGCAGGCCTCTAGCCCCCAATGAAGGAATTAACCATGAAGGGAATCACAAAGCTGGGGAAAGAGAATAACAAAAGGAGGGGAGAATGGGGTGAGTTCCTTCCCCTTCTCCCAACCCTTCCCACCACCCTTTGTCCATCCCAGGATTACATTAACCCCTAGTGTGCTGGACCAACCAGAGCTCTGGGAAGCTCTCCTTTCTCTGGGTTCTGGATGAGGACATATGTAATTGAAGGGTTCCTGGAAGCTCAAATCCCAGTGGCCAGGCAAGTCCTAGAGCCGGAACTTCTGTATCTTAGGCTGGCTTCCTAGGCCATCCAGTGTGAGAAGACCTCTGGCTCTCACCAAGACCACCCTCTGGGGGCAGGGTGAGCAGTGACACCTGTGAGCCCTGGATTTTCCCTACCCCCCCACATCCAGCAGGGCAGCACCCCAGGCTTCAGGGGTGGAGGCACCCCAGTACCCGCTTTCACAGACTGCTTCCCAGACATCCACCACTCAGGGAGATTGGCGGGGCCCTCCTAGTGAGCTGGCTGGCAGCAGAAGAGGCATAGAAGGGAATGAGGCCAGGCTTCTGCCTTCCAGGAGTGCACCCTAGCCCCGGAACTAGGCAGCCAGACTGGTCTCTCGATAACAAACTGCCTGGCCATTCTGCGGCATCGCACATTGTAGGAACTCGGGATCTAATATTCCTGGCCCACGAGGAGAGGGTCTCTGTACACTGACCCCCTAATCTGCCACCCCAAGGCGGGGACCACGTGCTCCAGTCAAGATCCTCCCCCCTCCTCAAAATCCCATCTTGCTAGAGCTGCAGGTCGTCTCTGGTTTCTACCCAGGGAGCTGGAGGACTCCCCACACCCCTTGACCCGCGCTTGGTGTCCAGCCAGCCGGCGAGCTCGGCAGCTTCTCCAGGGACACAAAGGGTTAAATCCAGGCGAAGGGACTCGGTCGGATTTGCCTCCTAAACGCATTTTCCAGTTCATTCCCCAGCACAATATGCCTGGGCCGGTCCCAGCCTCCGAGCCCACCCCACCCGTCAGAGTGGGCCACCAGGGCCACCCCGGGGTCGGGCGCGAGGTTAACCCCTCGGCTGCCGGCAGCCCGCACCTCGAGGAAGGACACGCGGGGCACCCTCGGGAAAGTGGGTCATGCAGCTACCTGGTTGGCACGAAGCCCGCGGCGTCTCCTCCAGGGAGAGCCCCCAGAGCTGGGAGCAGAGTTCCGAGGGGGAGCCCGGTCCCGCGCCAGGCCCGGAGGTTGCAATCCCAGGCTGCTCCGGCCTCACCCTCCAGGGAAGGAACCGCAGGTGAGCGAGGAGCTGCCTCTGCTGCAGCAGCAGCCGGCTCTCCGCGCCCGCTGTGGGGCGGTGTGGGGCGGGAGGGGGCCCGAGCGTCCTGAGCCGTCTGGCAAAGGGGCCGCCGAAAGAAACGAAGTCCCCCCGCCCCCGCCTACTCCAAACCCGCAACCCATCAGCTCCGAGACTGACGCCCTCCTCCTGGGGCTGTAGTCTCCCACCCCGAGACCGTGATTACGGTGATTATTTTGCATTTATGTAACACGCAGTGTTTCCAAACTGCTTTCCGAGCAGAGAGCTGGTTATTAAATAAATAGAACGCTATTACATATTATTATTTTTGTGAAGAACTGAGCGGAGAAAGTGCTTTCATGCTACACAGGGAAGTGCATCCGACTGCTTCCCTGCAGGGCAGGCTGTTCGGCTTCTCAACCTCTTTCTCCGCCGTGCCACCTCCCACCCCCTTTACCCAAGCCGTGACCCAACTTTTTTGGCTCCTTTCACTCCCCACAATCCAGTCGTGCCCGCCATCCGGCTCCCAGCCCCGGGGAGGCACTGGATGGGGGTGGGGACAGCAGAGGTGAGCGCGCTTACCTGGGAGGAAGAATACGGTCAAGCCGAAAGCGAGTCCCCACCAGCGTCCAGCGGCGCCCGCAAGCCCCATCCGAGCCATCGGGGGCCGGGGGTCCGGCGAGAGGGGCGGCGAGGGCAGCGCTCCTCGCGCTGCAGAAACCAGCCCGGAAGACGAAGGAAGATCGCTGGCGGCCGGCGGGCGCTCGGAGGATCCAGGTCAGCTGCAGCCGTCGGCCGGGGCGGGGTGGGCTGGGTGGGATCCGCGCGGCCGCAGTCCGGACCCCAGGCCGTCGCCGGCTCAGAGGCTCGGCAGATGCCCGCCGCAAGTTGCACGAGTCATGCCCCTTCTCCTCCTCCACTCTCCTCCCGGCGCCGGTCCCCGCCCTCTTCTTCCACGCAGAGCGGGGCTGGGGAGAGGGACCCACCCCCGGCGCGCCCGGCTGCCCGGCTGCGCGGCGCGGGCTCCTGGCCCCAGCGCGCTCACACCCTCCCGCTCGGCTCCAACTTGCAAGCGTCCATGGCCGGCCGTCCTCGGAGGGTGGCTGGACGCGCCCGGGCGGCGCGGAAGGCTCGGGGCCCAGGCGGCGGGCGGCGGGCTCGACGGCCGGCGGCCCGCGTGGCTCTGGCTGCGCGGCTGGGCGCGAGGAGAACGGGTCGGAGGCGTCGCGCGTCCCAGCCGCCGCCGCTCTGCCGGGTGCCGGCGATCCGCAACAATGTGGAGCCGCGCTCGCTGCTCTCGCTCTCTTTCTCTCACTCGCCGAGCTCCAGCCTCTCACCCGCTCGCCCGTGATGTCAGCCAGAGGGGAGGGGTTAGCGTTAACCCCCTCCTGGCCTCGATGCGCGCCCGCCGGGAGCCGGTCGGAGCCCGAGCGCACGCGCCTTCCCGACCGAAGCAGAGGCGGATCGCGAGCGCGGGCCGCGGGGTCCGGCTCAGGACCCTCGCTCGGGAGCTTCCCTTCGGCCGCCTTCCAGCTGGGGAGCCGGCTGGAGCGCGGGCTGCCCTCCTCCTCCGCTGACAAAGGCAGGCAGTGACCCCTAGCGGCGGGCGAAGCCGAGGCGCGGGGGGTGGGGGTGGAGTTAGGACCGGTCTGGGGACCGCGGTGGAGGAGAGGGCGGGATGGAGAATCCCAGCTAGCAGCGTCGGAGCTGGCAGGGCTTCTGCAAGTCCTCTGCCCCCACCCTGCTCCCATTTCACAGACGAGGAAACAAAGGCCCAAAGAAGAGTTCCGCCCGGGGCGGAACGTGGCAGGGCTCGCAACAGAGCCCAGTCTCCGGAGATTCCTCTCCTCTGCACCACTTGGAGGCTCCACGGAGAGGCAGCGGTGCGCGGGGCGATGGGGAGCTGCCAGAGAAGTCGGTGGTGGGCATGAGTGGGTGAGACGGGCCCACTGAGGTTTCTGGTAGTTTCTTTTCTAATCCCTGCTCCCTTCGGGGGTTCCTTTTCCAAAAATTGAAGCACCCCGCGCCCTGCCCTTGCCCAAACAGAGCCTGAAATCGAGCTCTCCTCCAGTTTCCAGGACCTTAGTTTTGAGAGATTTGTGGGGTTCCCGCTAAAGTGGATCGTCCAGTCAGTGTCCCTGGCAGGGCAGGGACTCTCCGCCCCATCCCGTTCACCACCCACCACATCCGGGTGTGGTAGGATTTCTGCCAAGGCGACTGCGCCCTCCAGGCCTGCCCTGTTCCCCTTGCTCTGGTCCTTCTATCCCCATCCCCTCCCCCTGGGGGAGGAAGACAGACAGAGTTTCCCACTAAGGCGAGCTGAATTCGCCCCAGACCCTGGCGGGACCCTGCTCCCTCTACCCTTTGCCCAGCCCTCTAGGCAGGCAGGAGCAGAGGGGAAGTGGCTGTTGCTGATAACATGTAAATTCTGGTTCTTCACTGTAGAAGGGGCAAAGACAGCACCATATTCCCACTGTCTGGGTTCCGGCCCTGGAGTGTCTCGGTTTCTCGCTGAAGTAGTCAGATCTGGCATTCTCATGAACACTCACCCACTCACTGTATGGTCTTTTACATTTGACAAATGTAACCTGGGCTTTCTTTGTATCAAAACACAGTGCCTGGCTTGGGGATACAGAGACATTGTCATTGCCCTAAAGGAACTCAATCTAGTTGAGGGGGAGGGGGAAGACAGACATAGAAACGAATGTTGTAAACAAATATTTGATATGGGATTGTGTGGGTTTGGTAAGTCACAGAAAAAGTACCCAGTTTAGCCCTGGGTGCGGTTGGTGTAAAGGCTTCAGGGAAGGGAACACAGGGTCTCTGTGAGTCATCTGTCAGACCAAGGTAAGTGCTGGAGGGCAGAGACATAAAAGACACTGGATTTAAGGTAGAGGGTCAGCACGAGGAAAGGAATGAAGGTAAAGCAATAGTCAGGGGAGTAGGGGGCCCATAACAGGGGCCCACAAAGGGTTGACTGGTGGTAGGCTGAGCCTAAGACTTGAGGAAAGGACAGGCCTGCAGATTGGTGAATCATGCCCGGAGGGTTTTAAACTGGGGAACACGCTATGAAATTTAGTTTGTGGCAGCCAGGAATCTCCCATCTGGTTGCTGAGTGCTTTAAGGGCCAGAGTTGAATTGAATTCACTGTGGTGGCCTTCAGCTCTGTGCCAGGCACATTGAGGAGCTGAAGGCATGGGTTTGAAGGGGCAATCCCAGATGTACCAATGTCTTCTTGTTCCCTGCTCTTACCCTCCCATCCTCTCCATCTTTATTTTATTTTATTTGAGACAGTCTTGCTCTGTTGCCCAGGCTGAAGTATAGTGGCCTGATCTCAGCTCACTGCAACCTCCGTCTCCCAGGTTCAAGCGTTTCTCCTGTCTTAGCCTCCCAAGTAGCTGGAATTACAGGTGTGTACCACCATGCCCGGATATTTTTGTATTTTTAGTAGAGACAGGGTTTCGCCATGTTGGCCAGGCTGGTCTTGAACTCCTGACCTCAGGTGATCTGCCCTCCTTGGCCTCCCAAAGTGCTGGGATTATAGGCGTGAGCCACTGCACCCGGCTGCACCCTCTCCTTCTTTAGGTCAGGCTTCTTTGATCCTCTGATCTTAAATGAGCTTCCAAAGAGGGTGTGGCCAGCGGGGAAGATGTGGCTGCCCGGGGATTGGTTGGGTGGAGAAGATGGAAGCAAGTAAGTGATATAGTATGGTTGTTCACTCATCATCTTTAAACAAGCAGGGAAGGTTGCTGGGGGAGGGGACATTTAACTGAGACCCTGAAAGACAGATCAGATTTGGACCAAAGGAGGCAGGAGAGAGAATCTTAGGTGGAAGGAACAGCTTGTACAAAAACATGGAGGTACGCGGAGGTGGAAGAGGTGTCACCTGTGTTAGGACAGCAGGCAGTCCAGTTTGTTTTGTGTTTTAGGGATGTATAAGAGAAAGGGACAGGTAGGCACAAACAGAATGCAAAAGGACTAGAAGGTTTCCTTTAGTGACAAGAAGAAACACAGGACCAAGCAGCAGGAAAGCAGGCTTTGGTTCCTGCTCTTAAGCTATGAGCCCAGGAGTCACTCTTGCTTCTTACCTCTTCCTAAACCACCATATTCCAGTTCTGTTGATTCTTCCTCTTCTGCACTCATGGTCTTTACAATACTGACAGTATAGCCAGTCTGCACTGAGGTGGGGAGTAAAATGTAATGGTCCAGCACATGGAACTCTGGAGAGCTAATCTGCCTGGATTGGAATTCTTAAACTTCAGCTCTGACACCCAATAGCTGTGTGTCCTTGGGCAAGTGACTTAACTTCTCTGTGCTCAGGTTCTTTCTCTGTAAAACAGGGAGAAATAACAGCACCTACCTCTTGAAGTTGTGAGGATTAAATGAGCCAAACATGTGAAGTGCATGGAACACTGCCCGGTGTACAGGAAAAACTGTTTAAGTGTTAGTCATCATTATTATTGTCATCTGTCTCCCCACATCCAGTTTTCCCTTTCTGAAAATGGTTTATATATATTTTACAAGCTTTGTTTTGAAATAATTTTGGATTTGCAATAGAGTTGCAAAAATGGTACAGAGTTCCATATGCCTTTCAATCATCTTCCCTGAATGTTAACATCTTATAGAACCATGGTACATCTATGAAAACCAAGAAATTAGTGTTAGTGTAATACTATTAACTGAACTACAGAATTTATTCAGATTTCCCCAGGTTTTTTTTCCCACTAATGTCTATTTTTTGTTCCACAATTTAATCCAGGATACAACATTACATTTAGCAGTGGATTATTTTCAAATGCCGATGGTCAAGTCACAATGCCAGGAATGACTTCTCGGCCTGCCAGACTCTGAGACCAGTGTCAAGTGCTCAACAAGGCCTAAGGGCCCATGCCTGCTTCTGCAGCCTCATCTCACCCTGCTCCGAGGCTTCGATGAGGAGCCACTGGGATTTCCAATCATCCCCTGCTATAGGCTTTGAATACTTGGGACCACTTTAGTGATGGTTTATAGTGCCTGATTCACTCCCCATTAGACTGTCAGCTCCTCCGGGGCAGGGATCATGTTGCTCTTGTTCTCTGCTATATCTCTAGCACCTAGGACATACCTGGTACCTGATAGGCTTGTAATGAAAATGTGTTGATTAACTCACATCCTGTGCCACTTTCTGCCAATCACTTCCCCTCTCTGGACCTCAGTTACCTCATCTGCAGACTGAGGAGTTTAATTTGTTCACTGGTTTTCCAATTGTGTTTTGGAAACCCTAGAATTTCCTGGGCTCAATAAGAGCCACATTTAAAGAGCACATGTTTTCATGTGCTTGAAAATTGGGCTTCTGAGAAAGATATCTCTTAATGGATTCTGAAGATTCTGCTGCTTAAAAAAATTTGAAAACCTGACAGATTATTGTATATTATGAATTACATATAGTTGCATGATTTTACAACTCCTTTATTTATTTATTTATTTATTTTTGCAGGCAGTGGTGAGCCATGGAAGGTTTCTGAACAGAGTACTTATTGGGAGCTGTCAGAGCTGTGCTTCAGGAGATGAATCTGGCAACAACGTGGGTAGGATGGACAGATGATGATTGGTCAGTGAAGGAGGAGGGGAGTGAGGAGAGAGGGTTGTCATGCAAGCCAAGTGAGTAGAGGATTTAATAGAGGAGGAGGAGGAGGTTGCTAACAGTGTCTGATGCTGCAGAAAGCAGGTGGGGATCAGAAGGGGTCTTTGGAAGCAGTGGCAAAACCACCAGTGACCTTTGAGAGAGTGATGTTGGTGACCAGGCAGGGACTGAACCCAGATCAAAGTGGGAGGAGGAGCAACTGGAAGGTGAAAAAGCAGAGGCAGCAGGTGTCCTCTCTGCTTTTGAGAAGTTTGGTGGTGGATGGAATGAGCAAGGTGGATGAGAAGCTTGGAGAGGGTTAGCAAGACAGACCAAGAGGCTTATTTTCTCCTTTTTCATCAAAAGCTACTGAGCATTTTATAGTCAGAAGGAAAAGAGCTAGTGGACAGTGAGGGAGTGGAGAAGCAAGTGTAAGAAGTGAAATAGGTTGTCATTTATGGAGCAAGCCCTGGGTTGGGGGGCACTGAGGGTGGGAAGGGGTCAGCCTTGGAAAGGAGAAGACCCATCTTTCTCTGATCCTGGAGGGAAGGTGAAGAGAATAGTGAAGGTAGAAGTTTTGGGGTGGAGTAGTGAAGGTGGAAGTTTATAATAAGGTCATTGCAGTACAGTGGAAGCTGAGGTTATCTGCAGAGAGAGGTTGGAAGCTGGCTTCAGATTTCACAATTGAGAAAGCCAAAGGGCGCGTTAAGGGGAGTATGACTATGAAGCTTCCAAAATCTACAGGGAGAAAGGAGCAAGCATCATCTATGTGTCTTCATAGGGAAAAGTCAGGACTAATAATCATATTTTTGGAGGAGGTAGATTTCAGTTTAGTCTAGGCAAGACTGTTGAGGGATCTTAGTTGACCGACAATGGATTGACCTCCCAGTCACTTTTCAGACTCAGGCTGCAGGCCCATTCATCAGGCATGCTGTGCATGGGCTTCTTGCCCTGGCATGGAGCATGGATGCAGTGAGTTCCACGCTCCCTCCTGGCCCTGAGACTTGATAACTGCAGGAATGACAGCCCACTTGAAGAGCAGGCTGTTGGGCTCACCTTTCTCACTGACCTCAGGGCTGGAGGCATGAGGGGGCAACTAGACAAAAGATCAGCCCTGGGGAAGGTGCCATGTCTAGGAAACTCTCCTCTGAGCCCTCCCTTGACTTCCACAGGTTCTTTCAGAGAGGCAGCTGTTGGGCCTGGAAAAGGCCCAAAGTCAATACAATAATAACTTCCCCTCCCGGCCATATCCCAGGCCTCTCTGTGTCATTCAGAAATTGGCTAATAAAGTTCACTTTGATGTGAGAGGAGCCCCATTAAGAATTCCCCAAGATTCCCCGATCCCCTGAAATCTGTCAATAGGAGAAGATATGTTGGAATGGTATGCTGGATGGGGGTCACCCCCTTTTGTGTCCCCAGTGCTCACCCTGGTGTCAGTTGAGGCTGAGGGCAAGGGGAGAGGAAAGGAAGAGGAATCCCGTGAAGAAAGTATGGCTAAAGCCTTAGCCAACCCCAAAGAGGACCCACCTGGCATGGCTACCCTCTTGCCCTAACCTGAGGCCAACCTCACCTCAGGCAGTGCTCCCAGGGTGGATGGGAAGCCACAGCACCTAATTACTATGATCATCACGCTGGTGGCTGTGGTGATTATGATGGTGCCTCTGTATCCCACAGCGCTTAGCAACATTTAATTACTGTTATTCCTACGGAGATCACTGCAGAGCCTTGGCTGCCATTGCTCTTGGGGATGGAGCAACTACACACAGCTGCACCCACTCCCCAGTCCAATGATCCACTGTGTTGAAGTGCTGCCAAGATGGTTAGCAGACACCAGCCTCTCCCTTGTGGGCCATGGTGTCCCGGTGATCTGCATGGCATTTGCGGTTGAGCTCTGAGCGGTGGTAGGAAGGCCCCAGTTCCATCTTGAACCATCCAACTCTCCAGAAAGAAGGGAAATTGGTCTATGCCCTGTATCTAGTCAGAAGGCCCTCAATATACTCCTGTGAATCACGACATCCCAAATCCTAAAGAATTCTGGATGTGAGTAGAGGCAGCATTCCTGATTAGGGATGGGAGCACTAAAAACTCAACAGTGATACTGACAAGAGGGTTTCATCCAGGGTCCGCATAGACCAGAGAGCTTAGGTCATGAAGATGGGAAGGGATGGAGTGGAGCTTCTGTGTGGAGCATACCGTATGTAGAAAGACAAAAGGGAAAAGGGCTTTGAGAAAGGAAGATACTCAACCTCCCACCCACACTGTCCTTCCTTTGATGATGCTCTTATATCCAGGGATGGGTGTTATAGTCAGGATAATTATCAGGGTGGACTACTTGTCTAGAGGAACCAGATTTTTCTTGCAAGTTATGTGGAAACCAAGAAATAGAAGGTATTGTTAGGGAAGAGCAGAGTTCCTGGATCAGCCCAAGCCCAGCAAAAAAAGCTCATGGTGGATGCCTGCCTGGGAGTGGGGACGTGAGGCTGGGGCTGTGGAGTGGTGGGTCTTGACTCTTTGGGTCTCAGACCTTTTCGGGATCCGATGAGCGCTGTGTCTCTCCCTGAAAACTGCACATACGCACATGGACAGTGTTTGCATGGCAACCTGCTGAAGCCCAGCTGGGGACTTGAGTTAGGAATCCCTGCTGAAGAAGAAGTGCTTTGGGAAGGAGGCAGTCCTGAGCCCAGACTCCCTGTGATCTGGGCTAATGACTGATGCTAATGACATGGAGAATCCCAAATGAGGAAAATCCAACCCAGACTTCTATAATGTGAAGTGAAAAAGAACAAGTATTATCCATAGACTGCATTATAATTCTGTAAAAATACACACTTATAAAGAGAAAAACGTGAAGGCGACATGGATAAATGAAAATAATTTGTGGGTAAAGAGTTTTTATTTTATTTAAAATTTACTTAAATATCATTATGAGGCTACTTTAATAATAGATTTAATTTTTTTTCTATATTATGTAAAGTGCTTTTCCTGAAGAAATGAGCTTTCGAATTATATTTGATTTAGGTTAATATTAATGCCCTGTATGTCCTGAGTACATGTTTCTAGAAAGAGGTGATCCAGGAGGCGCCAAGTGGCCTGCAGGTGACATCCAGAGGGTAGAAAATGCCCATGCAGGTAACTGAATTCTGAGGAACATGAGACCACATGCTGCTCAGGAGGCAACCAAGGGAGAGGATGCTGTGTTCTGGAGTTAGGTTTGAGTCCTGGACCTGCCATTTACTAACCATGAAACCTGGAGTTTACCTGGGGCGGAAGAGGGGGTGTTTCCCAGGACACGGGACTTTCAGTGCTAAAACTGGGAAGGTCCTGGGCAAAGTGGGACAAGTTGGTCACCCTATTAATGAGCTATTAATACCTCTCTGAGCCTCAGTCTCCTCACTTGTAAGATGACACTGGCAACTCCCAGGATCTTTGTAAAAGCATTGTGTATGCCATCTTCACACCTGTTGGGGATGATGGTTATCATTGGTGGGGTGGGATGGAGGAGGGGAGTGGGGAAAGGGGTGTTTCTCCCCAGCCTTTTGATCTGAGAGACCAAGAGCCTGTCTGGATGGATACCATGATTTGTATATGGAGAACTTAAGACAATGGTCTCTCACAACTGGCTTTTAACAATAATTCATTCAAGAAATATGTATGGGCCACCTACAATCAGATCTGTGCTACGCATTTGGATATTCCGTGAATGGCTGCAACACACTGTCTTCCTTCCTGGGACCCAAGTCTAATGGGGGAGGCAAGGATCCATAAGGAAGTGGACAGCAGGGAAAGCTAGGGACTTCGGGAATGTCAGGTGGGCAGGGACCCTTCCCTAGTCTAGGGGTCAGGAAGGGTCAGGACGTGTTCCTGCAGAGATGAGTAGAGCCCCCTTGGGTGAGGACTGGCTGGCCAGGGATGTTATGTTGTAGAGAAATCGGGCACAGGAGAAGGCAGCAAGAAGGCCCAGAGGCTGGGTGCTCCGAAGGACTGAGAGTAGTTCGTTCAGTCTGGCTGGTGCGGTGCAAAAGGAGAGTGTGAGAGAGGGCCTGGGGAGCCACGTGCCTATGTCATGTGGGCTTTTGTGCTGCACTATGGAATTTGGACTTCATCCTGAGGGTGGCAGGGAGCCGTGCACGGTAGGGCTGTAGCAGAGTGAGCGTGTTTTATACCTGGCCACTCAGCAGCCCCAACCCGTGTTGTGCTCAGATGGCATTCCTGGTCCAGGCACTGGTTTGCCTGTTAGGCCCAGGTCCTCTGGGCTCTGTCTGTCTTGCTGTAAGGCTCTGAGCCTAGCCCATCTGTGGAACGCTTCTGCAGCTCCAAACCTGGTGTAGTCAATCTGGACATTCCCCTGGCAGGGGTCTGCTGCCTGGTACAGACTGTGACTCCAGAGAGCAGAGTGGCACTCCCTCCCAAGCATGCTGCTGTCACCACAGTGTGTCTGTGTGGGTTTGATGGCTGAGTGGCAATGGCGCTCAGGGCATGCCAGGGGCTCACGCAACCCAGGCAGCTAACGATTAACAAACAATTATACTAATCGGCCTAGAAACAGGGAGGCAGGTGTGCACCCCTATGCATGTGAATGCACACACATGCATGCGCACACACATTCAGATTCACTGACATTTATGCCCATCCTTTCATTGAAACTCAGGTAAGCACATGGAGAGATTCCCTGCTACCTAGATTAGATGAATAGGCATTGCATTACTTTACATGCCATTACCTTCATCAGAGACATGCCCCTCCACCACTGACACATGGATGTCACATGTACTCTATACACAGCCTCACATAGATGCCTGCACACCTACACTGGCCCAGACCCCTTCTCATGTCTTCACAAACACATTACAAGAGTTAAAAAGGAGCATCTATAGCAAATGTCTAGCACAATGCCTGGCACATAGGACTATTATATTCTATTTTAACATGCTATTATTATATTAAGACACTTTAATATGTGCACATGTACTGATACACTCACAGACACACACACATTGCCCCATATATTCTTTTAAACCCAGGTGCACACACAAGAGCTCCACCTTTCCACAAACTGACACATACACTTCCGTGTACACAAACAAGCTCACTCACAAAGACATGCAGGTTGCCATAATGTGCTTTCCCATTTGCACCTACACACAATCACCACCACAATAATAATAATAGCAAAACCAAGGTGGATGATTGCTTCATATTTTTCAAAGGGTTTTCAGGCCTGTAATCTCATTTGATCCTCACAGCAGCCCTGTGAGACGGGTGGGTGGAGCAGGCATTATTACTCCAGGTTTACGGTTGAAGCAACAGAAGCCAGAGGGGTGAAGTTCGCCATCTGGGAGGTGGCCTGAAACTCAGATCTGACTTCTCGGTAGTGAGCTTCCCATGCCTATTTGACAACTTCCAGCCCTCACTACAGAAAGCAGCAGCCAGGGCAGGGGCCTGCTAGATTCTTGATTCCTGGTCAAAACATTTCCCCAAGTCAACCCCAGCTGAGAAGTGGGAATTGGAGGCTGATAAAGGGAAACCGCCATCATTAGAAATCCCATAAAGTCTCATTTACAACTCCCTGTCAGATGAAAGGAGCAATTGACTGCGTTGGAGGGAAAAGCAAATACCGATTTCCTTTAGGACTGCCCGGCCTCAGACAGCTGGTCCTAGAAGGTCCTGAGGGTGGGGGGATCCTGTTCCATCAGCGCTGTCCTCAACTCTGTGCACTTTCTCTCTCCTCTGTCTAGGTCCATGTGTGGGTCCTTAAGCTTTAATTTGAGAAAAAGGGAGGAGAAAAGGACAAAGAAGGCTCTCCCCTTCCCTTGGATCCCCTTCTGCTCCCACACTGCCTAGTGGGAGCTTCCCTCTTCTGCTTGAGCCTTTAGGACAGGTTCAGGACCCTGTCTCCTACCTGGCTGGGCCATACATGAGGAACAGGTTGCAAGCCCTCCACCACCTGACCTGCCAAGTCCATACAGGCCTTAGATCCAACAACTTAGAAAGGTAATGAGGGCAGCTTCCTTCAAAGGGCCATGTTCAGTGGGGAGGTGGCCTGATGATGAATGGAGAGGTGGAGTGATGGCCCCTTAATCTGCTTCTGATGCTGCTACTTCACTCTGGTTTCATCATTATTGTGTGCCTTAGTTTCTCTATCTGCAAAATGGGAATAGTAACACCAAACTTACAGTGCTATTGCGAGGTGTGTAAAGTCCATGGCACAGTGCCTGGCACAATGCTGGGCCCCACAGGGTCAGGCCCTGTCGCCTGCCTGGGCAGCTTCTGGCAGAATGCCTCTACTGCCAGGGCTGGAGGGGTGGTGTGGCAAGAGATGCCTCCCCAGCCTCCTGGGTGTGCCAGCTCTGGCTGGGAGGGAGGGGCAGGGAAGGGACATCTGTTTGACACTCTTATCAGCATCCATTACCTGGTGTGTATTTTCCCAGGAGCTGATTACATTACAGCATGTGTTGATAAACATTTGGAGTCGGAATACAGAGGAAACTGAGCAGAATGTTAAGCGGGTGGTGCTTGGGTCAGGAGATGCTGAGAAAGGGCTGGCTGTGATGAGCTGGGAGTGGTGACGAGGACCCCAATCTGGAGGCTTCTTCATTTGCCTAGCCCCTTTCTCTTTCTGATCTCCCTCCACCCTACTGCTCTGGCCCTAGCAGGGCATCCAGACATGGTCCCAGAGGCAGGCTGTTATAACAGAAGAGGTATGGGACTTGGGCCTGAGGCAGTTATGGGGTCCAGTCCCAGCTCTGTCATAAACTAGCTCTTGGCACTCTGGGCCAGTCTCTTACCTCCCTGGGCCTCAGTCTCCTCCTCTGTAAAGTAGGCTTAACATCCACTCCACAGAGTGGACCAAAGGTTAAAGAAGTAACCATGCACCATGCCCTGCACATAGAATTAAGTGCTTGGTCTCAAGACTCTTTTCCTGTGGTGCCCAGTTTACCCCCGAAAAATGATCACTCTTGCCTTGACTGTGCCTCAGATGTTGGACCGCTGCTCTTATTTCTATTTTGAACTAAGAGGAAGTGATTTATGTTCTTCATAAGGCAAAGACCCCTACTTCCAACCCTAGTTAGGGCTAGAGCAGGCAACTCAGGCGAGGGTTGACCCTTCCTCCCTTTTTCTATACCTGTGCATGTGCAAGACAGCTGTAGCTAGAGAATTATTTGTGTAGTTATCTGCCTGATTTCTTTCTCCCCCACTAGTCCGTAAACTCCCCGAGGACAGGTCACAATTTAGTGTCCGAAGTCCAGCCCAGGGCCTGGCACTGGCAGGAATGAATGACTCTCCCCCATCTGATTGGTCTGGCGCAGAATGGTCAAGATAACCCATCTCAGGGTTCTGTGCTGTCGAATTCCACGGTTGTTTCTGAACTTAGTGCACTGGATATACCTCTTGCTTGGCCTTTGGCATGATTCACTTTTCCTGTGGGGTATCTCTCTAGTCTCTCTGAGGTTTGGGCATTTAGACCTTCAAGAGAAGGATGTGCACCTGTCCCTCTGTCCGACTGTCCAATTTAGTGGTCATGGACAAATGCACGAATGAATGAGACTGCGGGAATGCTGCTTCCACCTCCTCTCCGCCTCCCCAGCTCGCCTCCAGGTGCCCTGGGCGTCCGGGACCCTGCGGGGCCTCCTGGAGGCGGGACGGGCACGGCGCCACCTAGCGGTCGCGGGCCGGGGAGAGCGCGTCCCGGTGCTTCCCCGTGTGGGACCTGCGACCGCCCCATAGCGCAGAGTCCGGGAAGCTCTGGCCACTGCCTCTGTCGGCCCCATTCTCTAGGTCCACAGAGGGTGGAGACCCTCGGGGGAGTGTACTCTTACTGGAGTACCGGGAGCCCTGCCCCACGGCTGTCAGCTCGGGTCGGGCGCGCCGGGTGCCCAGGAGGCGGCCTCCCACCCCTCCCCCGCACACGTCGTTCCAGTCCCTCCGCCACAAAGAGGCCATTGATTGGGAAGAGAGGCCGGGTTGTGGTAGGAAGGCTGGGGGGACACGCGCGCGCACACACACACGCACACACAAAGGCACATACACGCACACACACAGAGGCATACACACACGGAGGCACACATGCACACACAGAGGCACAAACACACATATACAGAGGCACACACACGCACACATAGAGGCACATAGAGGCGCACACACACACAGAGGCACACACAGGTACACACAGAGGCACAAGCACACATACAGAGGCGCGCGCACACACACACACACACACACACAGAGGCACACACAGGCACACCCCGCCTCCTGCAGCGCCAGTCACTCCGCAGGGCCCGGGGGTGGGTGAGCAGGGGTGCGAGCGGGCGTAGGGCTGGGCGCGCCAGCCTGGGGGAAAGCCCCACCTCCCGGATGTCGTCTCTTTGCCCTCTCCTCCCTCTCGTCTCCTCCCTAACCCCTCGCCCCACCCCCTGCCTAATTTTTGCCAGTGGACCATCGGCCTTTGGATGAATCCGCAGCAAATGGCTCATTCCGGGCGGGCCCGCCTCCCCATCCCCCTAGTGTGCGGTCTCCTCTCCCCAGCAAAGATGTTCGGTGGCACTTACGGCCCCCTTTTAATATCAGGCGAAGCCAATATTGTTAGGAAGGAAGAACTGCTGTGGCAGCTGCTGCAAAGACAAATCAGATGCAGTAATGCATCGCGGGCTGAGGGAGGGTCTGTGCGGCCGCGCGGGCTTATCAGCGCGGAATGGCTAATGGGGGCGCGGCTCCCAGCGGAAGGAGGGCTGGAGACCGTGCGCGATGCGGCCAGGAGAGGAGAAGGCCAGGGCAGGAGAGTTTAGGCAGCAAGGATTTCCGCAATCTCTCTTCTTATCCTACCCCTAAAAGGAAGCTGCTTGGACCTGAAGGTGGAGCTGAATTTGAGCCTTTGCTGGAGGTGGGGTGCCTGGCCCTTCTACAAATGCCTGCTTGATTCCCTCGGTGATGGGCAAAGGCCTTCCCTCCCACAACACCTGAATTCTGGGCACCCTGATCTTTGGAGGCTGGGACTTTCCCAGGTTCCCTATCAGTCCACCCACATCAGAAGTAGAACGAGCACCCTACTATCTAACCCGTTCCTGGCTCCTGCCCCCAGCCCTGCCTCATAACTGGGCTGTGGTGGGTGGGGTGTGGCTGGCAGTTGGTACCCGTTAAAAAAAAGAGCTAGGAGTGATAAATACTTGGTACCTCCCTCAAAGCTTCCGCTCGCCACCTGGATGCCTGTGTGCA
Source organism: Rhinopithecus roxellana (assembly GCF_007565055.1). NCBI lineage: Eukaryota > Metazoa > Chordata > Mammalia > Primates > Cercopithecidae > Rhinopithecus > Rhinopithecus roxellana. The sequence continues at coordinate 80,022,199 of NC_044563.1, forward strand.
CACAGGAATTGGCTGGGGGCTAGGGAGAGCATGGGTGGGGGTGCTGGCTTGCTTGGTTTATAACACTTCTTCTTGCTCCTCAATGCCAGGGCAGAGAGTGTGCCCCTGTACATGTGTCCTCATTTGCGGGCAAGGCTGTGCCCACGGAGGTGCCTGGAGATGTGAGTTTACTCACACATTCCCAGGCTCTCAGGAAGGAATTTTGCAAGAGGCCTTCCCCTTCCTTCCTCACCTGTTCTGCCATATCCATGTCAAATGCTCATCTGGATTCTGCTTGATCACTTCCAGTGACTGGAAGCTCACTTCTTCTCCAGGCAGCCCATCTCTGCTGACTGTTGGAATACTGAGCTGGAAACTGTGCCAGCAACCTGGACAATTCCCCACCCCCATCCCAAATGCATGAAAAAGGGGCCAGGACAAGATGCCAAAAACACAGCACCCTGAGATAATTATAGCTTGTGCTTACAGAATACCTCCTTAACCAGGCACTGTACTAAGTACTGCATGTATATTCACTCTCATAATCTTCATGAAACTCTATGAGGTCATGTTTGTTGTTATCCCCATTGTGTTGAAAAGAAAACTGAGGCACAGAGAAGTTAAGGCACTTGCCTGAAGTCCCACAGCGAGGAGGTGGCAATGCCTGATATACAATCAGGAAGCCTGGCTCTGCCTGAGTTTAATCACCACATTATATTGCAGGTACTGCCCAGAGAGAGAGAGATGGAGACAGAGAGAAAAACACAGAGAGAGCAAGTAAGAATGCACAGGCATGTGTGTGTATCTTCACCACCATTTCTGGGAAGCAGAGCTCAGTGGTGTTAGAAGCAACAGGGAAGATTGGATATGAAATTAAGACATCAGGAATTGCCTTTCTTCTTCCTCCTCCCCACCTTTTCCTTCCCTTCCCATCCCCTTTCTTCTTCATCACCATTGCCCTCACTTTCACCTGAATTAAAAGCCATCTTCTCAGCACTAGTGTGTTCAGGGCTTCCTTGCAAGCTGGAAACTCCATCTGGGTGCTTCCAGGCCAAGACAGATATATTGGCCTAGACAGATATAGGGGCCATACTCACAATGAAGTAGCATGAGATTAATGTGGTTGGTAGATGGGAAATAAATAGGGACGATCTGTATTTACGTTCCACACCAGCCAAGGGTTAGGTGGTACACGGTTCAGAAAGTTTTATGTTCAATTTTATGTCTAGACAGAGCTTGAGATGAGGTTATCACTTCTCTTCTAATTAGTGCAAGAAGGCTTCCCCAGGCGCTGCTTTCGCAGGTTCTGCTCTTTGGGTTTGCCATTTGTTCCCTAGAGTGAGATGTAGGTGGAGTGGGGAGAGAGAATGAGCACTGGATTGGGAGTCATGATACCTGGATCTTCGACCTTGACTGTGCCACCAGCTTGCCTTGTTACCGTGGATAAATTAGTGCACTCTCCTGGGTCTCCATGGCTGGGCTGTCTATCAAGGCCCTTCAATCGGTATACTCCCTGAGTCTGTCAAACTGGGTTACTGTGTGCAGGTGGCTAGGTTGTGCACTGTGCAAGGACACCTGGCCAAGAAGGAGTTGGGGACTGAAATCCAGCCTGTGCTCTTCTCATCAGGCCTGCATCCACCTGGAGAAAGAGGTACTTTTTCTAATTTGCACAAAGTTATCACAGGGACTAGCAGTGGCCCTGTGATTAGAGTTGGAGTTGAGGGGAGATGGGAAGGGGAGTTTCTTTAGCAGAAAGTGAGATTGCGAGTTCGGGGGTGGAGGATAAAGGCTATGGAGGCAGGATCAGGGAGAAGTGCTGTGGTCCATGAACGTGGAGGTGGGGCAGAGAGCAGTGGGAATGCGTCAAGGGAGGTTGGTGGGGAGAAGGGCGGGTCCATGCTGACAGTGGGCCCTTTGGCTGCATTCAAGGTACCCCGGGGAGCGGTGGTTCTCCTGCTCCCCAGCCTTGCTCACTCCTGTGGTGTAAGCAGTGGTCTCTTTAGCATGGCTCTTTCTGCCAAGTTCTCCTCTTGGGGGAAATGGCAAGGGGTTGGGTTTTCTCCAGGGCCCTCTGTGAGAGGCTGCAGGCTCTGTAGTGGTTGTTCCCTTACTACTGTGGGCCTACTAGAGAGGCATGGACCCTGGCCTCAGGGAACTTGCTGTCGAAGGGAGCTTTTGTGCACAGGTCTAATGCCAGTGGCCCTTGTCTCCTGGGGCAGGGTCTGTGGGTATTGCAGACAGTCTGGTTTCTGTGTTGGATTCAGTCTGGTCTGAGGTGAAGGCTCTTACCCTAGGACTAAGGACCATGAGGAGTCACCAAACTGGGCCTCACTGGCCCTTCAGAGGTAGATCTGTTGGGGACAGAGTTCTGAGGCCCCCCCAGTGGCCAGGGAGGATGTGGGGGTCACTGAGGAGGAAAACTCGAGACGAAAGGCTTCTGCAAGGATGAAGGGGAGGTGGGCAGGCTGGGGGTTCTGTGGGGGCAAAGCCTCCCTTTCACTTGGTTGGGGGGTGACAGAGTGAGGGGAATGTGGGAGTGGGCATTGAGAGGGGCTTGCTCTGTGAGGGGGTCTCACAACCCATCAAGGACTGAGACTCTGGAGACCGTTTTGTCTGCCTGGCCCCACTGCCAGCCCACCGCTGTTCAGAAGCAGCCCTTCCCGTTCTCTTGGATCCTCTGAGGAATCCCACGTTCCTTCTGTCTGACTCAAAGTCCTTCCTACTGTAGGCCTTGCCCATCCCCCCATAGCCCAGCAGGTACGATGTTTGGATGGCAAACCATTTAAATGAGCACGCCTGCCCCAGCCACTCTGTCTCCTTGGCAGCCCCAGTTGTGTGAGGATAGGATAGGGTGCAATTAAGCCCCGGGGCTGTCCTCTGCACTGACAGCTATAGGAATGTCATCATGCTTGTGCCAGGCACTCCCACCCCTTTCTTCCAGGGTGTCCACACTCCTGTTCTTTAGAAGAAAGGGACGGCAGGAGTCTGATCATCTGTCTGATGCCCACGTAGTGGCTGTGCTGAGTGACGTGTTGTTTTGAGGATGTCCCTGCCCCCTGGTCTTGCCTTTGGTCTCTAGTACCCAGTGAAGCAAGCTGTGGGCTCTGAGGAGTTCACACCAGAGAGAAACTGCCCTGGAGTGGAGCAACTGCATATCCTCTCCCCTGTGTGACTGTAGTGCTATAATAATAATAACAGAGAGCTGGCATTTCTTGAGCTCTTACTGTGTGCCAGAGACACCACTCTAAGTGCTTACACATAGGTATTAGTTTTCTGTGGCTGCTGTAACAAATTATCACAAATTTTATACATTGAACTTATGGCATAAAGCAACACAAATGTATTATCGTGTAGCTCTGTGGTAGGTTAGGAGTCTGACACAAGTCTCACTGTGCTAATAATCCAGAATGTGAGGCCAGGCACGGTGGCTCACGCCTGTAATCCCAGCACTTTGGGAGGCCAAGGCAGGTGGATCACAAGGTCAGGAGTTCGAGACCAGCCTGGCCAACATCGTGAAACCCCGTCTCTACTAAAAATACAAAAAATTAGCCAGGCATGGTGACGGGCGCCTGTAATTCCAGCTACCTGGGAGACTGAGGCAGGAGAATCGCTTGAACACAGGAGGCGGAGGTTGCAGTGAGCCAAGATCATGCCATTGCACTCCAGCCTGGGCTACAAGAGTGAAACTCCATCTCAAAAACAAAAACAAACAAAGAAAAATCCAGATGGTGGAAGGGCTGTGTTCCTTTCAGGAGGCTCCAGGGGTGATTTCACTTCCTTGCCTTTTCTGGTTTCTGGAGGCCACCATCTTCCTTGGTTTGTGGCTCCCCTCCCCACTCCATTTTCAAGGCCAGCAAATGATGCATCTCTTTCTCAGAGGCTTCTTCTGTTATTGCCGGTCTCTCTAACCCAGCCAGGATGGGGTCTGTGCTTTAAGGACTCATGTGATTAGGTCAGGGATACCTAGAGCATCCAGGATCCTCTCTCCATATCAAGGGCCATTCTCTAAACACATTCACAAAGTCCCTTAGCCACTCAGGGCAGCATATTCACAGGTCCTGGGGATTAGGGTGCTGACAGCTTTGAGGTCCATTATTCTGCCTATCACAACATACTTGAACTTTTTCACACAAAGATGGATGTAAGGTGGGTAGTGCTATTACCCCCATTTTAAAGATAAAGACACCGAGGCACAGAGAAGCTAAGTAACTTGCCCAAGTTTACTTTGACAGTCGTGTATTCAGGATTCAAATAGGGGCAGCCTGACTCCACAGTTGTACCTCAGTCACTGTCACAAGGAGATATCCAAGTTTCACGTGGTATAAGGCCGAGTCCCCTATAGGTCAGCAGTGCAGTGGAGGATCATTGTATTTATTGAGCACCTACTATGTGCCAGGGCCTAGGAGGGGCTCCCAGAGGTACATGACGAGCTCCAACCTGAGCCCAGGTCCCAAGTGCATCATCTCTCCTCATCCTATTGTTGTGTGAAAGGCTGCGGGACCCTCCTGTAAAGGTGAAACAGGAGAAAGGATGGAGCTCCAGTGGGGGCTTGTGGCCCAGGGTTCTGGATTGGGCCCAGGTAGAGGAGGAGAAAGGTGGGTGCCCTATACTTTGCAGGACCTGGCTGGGCCACATCGGAGCCGGCAGGGGCTGACTCACCAGGCTGACTGTGCCTGCCCATCCATCACAATGGGGAATGAGCCCTCCGTGAGCCTGAGACCTGCAAATCATAGAAATTAAGAGCAATTAGAGAGGGAACCAGCAGCGCCTGGCAGCACTTCCGGCCACAGAGGCAGCTTGGCAACTTTATGGGATGTTTCCTCCCATTTTGTGGTCCAGCTGGGAGGCAGAAACAAGCCGGCTCAGCACAAGGCCTCCTCAAGGTGCTTCAGTGCAACTTGAAGATGGGACATACAGCCCCTCCACAACCAGCCGTCTGCCCTGCCTTCCCATCCTGGGGCCTTTTCCCAGCCTTGCCCTGAGGGTTCCTTTCTGTCTGTGCACTCGCTCTGTCCTCTACACTAGACCTCTGGAGAGCTGTGTCTGGGGACTTGCAGGAGGGAGAGAAACAGCCAGGGTCATCTTGATGGGTTGTGGCACGTGCTGCCTCCACTCCTGTGTTCTCTCCCTCTGCTCTACCTTGCCTGGCCCAGCTGGAGGGGTCTTTCCACTTCCCGGCCAGGGGCAGCTCTTGAACAAACCCTCCTCTTATTCCCCCTCCCTGCTAGGGAAGAGGTGGCTAAGCTCATAGAAAGCATGCAGGCCAAAGCGGCGGAGACCCCCATGGGTTTCAGGTGGTGGCGCCAGGATGGTGCCATTGGTTAAAAGACAAAAGCCAGAGGAATTCTCTAGTTTCCCAAGTACTTTGCTGCCTTGAATCCTTGCCCCTTGCCTGTGTCCTTCACCCCACGCCCTTTCCTGAGCTGTGGTGAGAAGGACAGAAAAGGGCCTGGGAGAGGGACTGGCTCTGAGAAGGGCAGAGGTCTCTGGAGCTGGGGTCGGGGAGGCGGGTGGTATCTGGGACAAGGGAGAGTTGTGGTCTGCACCCTTCTCTGGGGGGAAGCTATGATATTGCAAGGGCGCCCTTTGCCCCACTCTGGGGCCCGGTTTTTTAGGATAGGCCCACTGTGCTGGATCAAGGTCACCTGGAGATAGAGACCCGAGTGGAGTGGAGGGGCTTCTCTGCTGCTCTCCACCACCCTTCCTGAGGCCTCTGAGCTGGCCATGAGCCAACCCTTCTCCTTCGCCTCTTCCGCCACGTGGGTGGGGCAGCCTTGGACTCTCGGCCATACCTGACTCTGCTGCAGAGGGCTGTCTCCTGATGGGGGCAACAGGGCTGGGTGAAGGGAGACGGAGTGGGACAAGGCTGTGCCCATGCCCTCACTAGTGTGGGCAAACTGAAGGGGGAGGGGATGGCAGACTCCAAGGGCAACTTAGACCCCTGTATCCTTGGAGACGGATGGTCAGAGAGGCAGCGCGTGGAGCAGCAGGCGCCCCCAGGGGTGCAGGGTTGCTCTACCACAGCCTCAAGTCTGTCCTGTCCTCCCCTTGGGCCTCTGACTGAGGGCTGCTAAGGCCGTTCCCAGTGCCACCATTCTCTGACTCTCCTCATGGTGACTCTGCCTCACGCCTCATCTAACTGGCCTTGGGTAGGTGGCTTAGCCTCTCTGTGCCTCAGTTTCCTCAACTGTAAAATGAGAATAACAATAGCACCTACCTCATAGGGTTATTATGAGGGTGAAATGATTTAAATATATAAAGTTTATAGGCTGATACCAGTCATGTAGAAAGTGCTGTAGAAGGATTAGCTATTATTATAGTCACTCATGTTATTTCAAAGACCACAATCAAGCAGACCTGGGTTGGAGTCCTAGCTGTTCCACTTAAAAGCTCTGCGACCTTGGGAAAGTGACTTATCCTTTCTGAGTCTGTTTTTTCACCTGTAAAATAGGTATAGTAATAATCACAACACTGCATGAAGTTGTGGTGATAGAATGAGACACCTGGAAACATTTGCTGAATGGACTGTAAGGCACCTTGGACAATCCATTGCTTCATCTTCCTGGCTGGGGTTCAGATTGAGCACAGTCTCTACAGGAGGTAGTGGGACTCCTGAGGGGGAGCTGGGATCTTCAGGGTGGCCAGGTTGTGTCAGGAAATCCCACAGGGAGAGTGCCTGCTCTTGATTGGATAACGTGAGGACTCAGAGCAGGAATCCTGGTTCTGTTCCCAGGCCACCTTGGGACCCAGAAGTGGGGTGGTGGCAGGTGGCAGATAGCATGTAGGAGTGTTGGTGTTGCCTGGGCTTCTCACACTGAGGGTGTGAGCAGACATATGCTGTGGCCAGGCCTGTGAAGGGCACAGGCTGGGCTTTGTCCCCACAGGGTGCCTGCTGATGCTGATGGCACCCTCAGGATAGTCAGACCTGGCAGGGACATGCCTCACCCCCAAGAGCTCCTCCCTGACCTGCAAATCTCAGTTAGTGCCCTACAGGTCCTCAGGGCTCTGCATCCTTGGTCTTTGTAGCTCTCGTCACGGTTTGTTATTTTTACATGATTAGTGAAAGTTTGTCTCTCCCACAAAAATGTAAGCTCCATGAGAGCAGAGGCTGCATCTGGATGGTTCATTATGGGATCTGGAGCCTGGAATTGACCCTGACATATGTGCTCAATACTTTCTTGATGACTGAGTATATGACAATAGCAGCTAGCACTTGCTTAGTTTTTATTACATGTCAGCCATTGTTCTGAGCACTTGACATACACATATAAACCTCACAATACCCCTATGAGGTAGCTATTGACATTGTCGCTATTTTACAGATGAGGAAACTGAGCTACACAGAGGTTAAGTAAATTACCCAAGGTAATACAGCCATCAGTTGGTGGAGCTGGGATTCAAGCCAGGCAGCTTGGCTCCAGAGTCCATGCTTTTAGCTGTTGTGCTCTACTGCCTCCTTAGAGGAATGAAGGAACAAATAAAACACTTCATTTATTTATTTATTTATTTATTTTGAGATGGAGTCTTGCTCTGTCACCCAGGCTGGAGTGCAGTGGCGCAATCTCGGCTTACTGCAATTTTTACCTCCCGAGTTTAAGTGATCTTTCTGCCTCAGCCTCCTGAGTAGCTGGGATTACAGGTGCATGCCACCACACCTGGCTAATTTTTGTATTTTTAGTAGAGCCAGGGTTTCACCATGTTTGCCAGGCTGGTCTTGAACTCCTGACCTCAAGTGATCCACCCTCCTCAGCCTCCCAAAGTGCTGGGATTACAGGCGTGAGCCACCGCACCTGGCCCACATTGTATATTTATCATGTATGCCGCTTTCGACAAATGAGTTTTGGGGAGGGAGTGAATGGTGTGGCTCCTCTGCATTAGACCACATGGTGCTGATGAGCAGGACACCCCTGGCTCCTGATTGTCTAAACAGGGAAAGGAAGCCCATGAAGAGCCCTTTGGAGAAAGTCTCCTTCCCATTCCCGTCTCCTCCCCAGTCAGGTGCTGAGCAGTATGGGGTGACTGTGCACTCAGATATGTCTAATCTGGGGCTGGTTCTTGGCTCTCTCTTTTTGGAATTAAGGAAGTGCAAGGAGACGGGGCATGGGCACACTCGCCCCTGAATTCCCTTCCTGACCTCTGCCTCCTGTGTCCCTGGAGGTGCTGCTGATAGGGCAGGGGCTTCTTTGTCACTGCAGGAGAAGACTGAGGAGGTGAGTCTACTCATCCGGTCCCTGGTTCCTGTCATATCGGTCCCCAGCAGTGCCTGCTACCCTCTGCAACCCCCTCCACATTTCTCTTCCTAGCTGCTTGGTTCCTGGACCTTCAGGATTTCAGGAAGATACTGCTACCTGGGAAGCCCCTGGGAATTTTTAACAGAAACTTACCCTCTTGGAGCATGACTTAAAGAGACCAGAAAGGGAAGTACCTTACTTTGTGGTTGGCACAATGCCAGGGGCTTCACATTTGTTAACTCATTAGCTCATTTGATCCTCACAAGAACCCTATTCTTATTCTTCATTAACAGAAAAAATGGGGGCTTGAGAAGGCCTAAGCAACTTGCTCAAGGTCGTGTGGTATAAGAGGCAGAGATGAACTCTGATGTCAGGATTGTAGGACCCAAGGTCTGTACTGGATCCACTGCTTGGAGACAGAAACAGGTGAGGTGGGGGTGGGGGGCTAGGGTTGGAGCTGTACCAACTGGGATGCCATCCATTCTCCCCAAAGCAGAGATCATTGTCCCAGGGCTGGGACTGTCATATTCCGGTGACATTAACCCCTGGGGAGGAAGAAGGAAACTCCCTAGCAGAGGGGCAGGGTGGCAAGTGTGGGAGGCAAAGGCAGGAGAGGACCTGGGTGGTGGCTGGGGGTAGGGGGACTGTTAGAAAAGATTCCAAGAAAGGGACAGTGGGGAAGCCTTGCCCCAGAAGTGTAGGAACATGCTTCTGGGGGTGTCCAGTCCTGTGGGCTGTTGACTGCGGGGTGCCCATGGTCTTCTCACTCTCTAGATTACTGGGGCATGCACCCACACTGCACACATGCACAGACATGCTCCATCATCCTCTGTCATAGTCTGCCATCACAGACAAAAACAGGCCTGGACCGGGCTCACTCTGACAGCCCTTCACTTCCTGGTGCTCCCCTTGGCTCTCTGTTCCCAGCCCTATCCACATCCAACCTGTCTCTCTCTCTCTCGCTCTCATTCTGTGTGTGTGTGTGTGTGTGTATGTGGGTCTTCTTCCTAAGCCTGCATAATTTTCTGCTGTCCTTTGGTCTCTCTTAGGTTTGCACAGACACAGGTACCCGATCTGATAATCACTCTGTTATGTATCACACACAGGCAGCCAGGCATACATATGCACACACAACCCTCAGTCTGTCCCTCCCTCTGCTTCTTAGCTGCTTGTCTTCTGGTCTTTCACTCCAATCCATGTACAGCTCTGGGGCCTGGAGAACTCCACTTATCTTTAAAGGGTCTGCATTATTTCTTCTCTTATTTCTCTCCCCACTGCCCAGTGCCCTCTGCCTGCCTGTGAGCTCTGACTATTGAGGGGGCTCTAGCAGGCCTGCTACTGACCTCTCACTCTGTGTAACCTTTTGGGTCCCCTTCCCAGCCTCCATGCAGGCTCTCCCAGCTGGGTACAGAGCTGGGCAGGCCCCCTCCTGGAAGTGGCAGCCGCGGGAGCAGCTGGCCAGGGAATGGCTATGTGGGTGGGGACAAGCAGGGCTGGAAAGGAGTTTGTCTGCCTTGGATTCTTTTCTGTGAAAATTTTTGTCCATTTGCCATGATCCATTGATTTCAGCTGATGTCATTCTGGTACGTGGGAGAGACTTTGACATCCATCTAGATCAGGGGCCAGAGCCTGGACTCAGGAGTCATAAACCTTGGTTCTTGCTCCAGAGGAACCTCAGTTTCTTCATCAGACATATCAGTTTGGAATTAAAGGTCTTTAGTTTAATTCTAAAATTTTGAGCATCTGGGAGACTTCTACTTTAGAGTCTAGCTGCACCCTGATCATTCCAATTAAAATCTCCCTCTCTGTGACTTATTTGTTTATACAGACAACATATGTGCAGACATGCAGACACACACATGCACATGCAAATGCGGCTTTGGCTACTCTGGGTTTTCCAGGAACTTCCTCAACTCAGGTGGGACGTAGCCTCCTTGTATGTGCTCACTCCACTTCACTCCATGGCACATCTCTGGGTTGAAATGTACCTAGTGATGACAGTGACCTAGGACAATGACCCACCTCTCCATCTGTCCCCACACCCCCTCCCCTAAGATTAAAGACCCAAATCCTGAGTCTTGCTCTTGCTGCACCCCCTCCTTGGCTGTGAGAAAGAAAAGGGAAGTAGGAACAGCCCAGGAGGGATGTGGAGTGATCACGGGACCCTGGAATGTCAGTGCTCGAAGAGACCACCTGACTTCTAGCCTAGTCAGCAGGTTTCCAAACATTTCACTTCATGTGTGGAACCTCGGCTCTGACCACGCTTACCTGTACACACAAACAAACATAACTGATTAAAGCCAAAATGCGTGTGTTAAGGTGGGTGGGAGCTTGGCACAGCATGCTCACCCCCATGACCACTTCTACATACCCCTGAGTAAGCAAGCATCCTGCAGCCCTTTCTAACTCTGACAAATACAGCTTGAAATCCAGCCAGCCAGCCCACTGGTTCCTGGTGTAGTCCCCGAGACCAGAAGCATCAGCATCACCTGAAGACATCTTCAAAATGCAGATTCTTAGGTTCTGCGGAGTCAGTCATCTGGGGGTAGGCCCAGTGACTCATGTTCAACAGGCTCTCTGGGTGACTCTGACGCACATCCCAGTTTGAGAACTGCTGATCTAGTACAACCCCCTTGCCTTACAGATGAGGAGTTGAAGCCCAGAGAGAGGTGTGCCTTATCCAAGGTCACAGAAAGTACGTCACTGCCAGGTTATGACTCTGGCCCAGACTGCCTATCTGTGGATGTCTGTGTGGTGAAACCACGGATTATTTTCACTTGTCCTTCCCCTTGGCTGGCGTAAATACTCAGGGATCAGGGATCCAGAAGCCAGACGGTAAGAGAGCCTGGGAAATGCACAAAATAGGGCAGGGAACAGCAGGCAGTGGATCTGGGAGCCACAGCAGATGATCAGCCTTTCACTCCCTCACTCATTCATTACATTTCTGGAGCACCCAGGTGCTAGGGAGAAAATGACAAGAATTCTGGGTCCCTTCCTCGCCAAGCTTAAAGCCCAGCACTGCCCATCCCTTTGGCCAGGGGCACCTGCTCACTTCATCTGGGGGTAAGGGGGAGATCTTTTCCCTTAGGGAGGCTATGCTGAGTGGTGACCAGAGAGGGACCCCTGGGCCTGGACACATGGGGATGGATGTGGAGAAAAGCCAGGTTGAGGGCAGAGACCCAGGGTGTGGTTGGTCATCACTTGTGTGTTATGTCTGGAAGGTCTTCTTGGAAGAGGCAGATTCCAGGAGAAGACACAATTTTGGGAAGCAGAGGTGTGTTTGAGCACAGGCCAGCATGAGGGAGGAGGGGAGCTTCACATAGAGGAGCAGCCTTCAGAGGGCCCCGGGCTGAGGTGAGACTGGTGTGAGGTGGGGCGAGCAGGAATGGAGGCACCCAGCTCGCTGGCCCTGCTACCAGTTCCCCAGAAGCCTGGGGACTTCTGCGAATTAGGGAGCGTTTAACATCTCCCGCTGATTAGCCGTTGCCTGCTACGGTTGAGTGGGGAGAGGGGAGAGGGGAGATTGGAGCCCGGCAGCTTTGAAAGGCAATGCTGCTCCTTGACAAAGCCGGCCTGGGGAGGTTTCAAAGACCACTTCTGAGCAGCCCGCACGTTTTATGTTCACTAGATCCTCGCTTCCCAGGCTCCAAAGACAAACAGTGGGATTTAAGGGTTTTCTTCTCTTTTTGGAAACATTGTGTTCCGAGCTGAGCTTTCAGCTGAGGAGGAGGCAGAGCCAGCTGGGCTCCTTGCTCCACCACATCCACAGCCTAAGCAGAGTCCAGCTCCATCTTCTCTGTACACTGGGAGCTTCCCAGGGGCCCCCAGAAGCTTTGCAGCAGCCCTTGCCCACAGGCTAGGTGGCAGGGTGCCCCTGACCAACAGGGGTGGGCAGTGAGGGGTACAGTCCAGGCATTGCTGGCCTTGAGCTTGGTGAAGACAGGACCCAGAATTCTTGTTTGTCATCATGTCTTCAGCACCTGGGTGCTCAACAAATGTTGACCGAACAAATGAGGAAGTGAAAGGATGAATGAGTGGGCCGATCACTTGCCGGTGACTCCAGATCTGTCTCCTGTTCCCTGCCCTGTCTGGTGTTGCTGGGAGCTGCGTTTCCCAGGCTTCCTTACCTTCTGGCTTTTAGATTGGTTCAGCCAATCAGAGGAGGCACTGGAAGAAGGTGGATCGTGGGAGGAGGGGAAAAGCCAGGATATTTCTTCCCTCTGTCTGTTTCAGGCCATGTCCCTGCAGTTATCTGTATCTCCTCTGGCTTCTACTGATCAGCCCTGTCCCGCACCGCTCAGCTCCCTGTCGGGGGCCTGCAGTGGCTCCAGTTTCTGTCTGATGACCTCAGCATCGAGGCTCCTAGAGACATTGCCTCCTTCCACCCCCAGGAAGGGGACAACTCCCTGCTGTTGCTAATCTGGGTTGCTCTACCTCTTCTGTTACCTGTACAACCAAATCCCTTGTTTAAATCCCTCTGTTTGAAAGGCCTAGGGTGGTTTCTATTTTCCCAGTGGACTCGGTGGAATGAAGAGTGAACACACTGCTTGCTCCCTTCAGAAAGAAGATTGTGTATGAGCAGCCCAGCCTGAGTGGGTTTGATCTGCCTGGGCCTGTGAATCTTATAGATGTGTGCAGCCTTGCCCTGGACAGGACACCCCATCCCGCTGCCAGGGCACATGCCTCTGCATGTGAGTGCTGCTCTAGCCCTGGGGACATTGCCCACCTATGCCAGTATTGTTCATTTCCTCTGAGCTTGGCTCTACTGCGTGATGCAAAAATATAAGACGTGGCCCACCTCACACCCATTAGGATGACTACTAGCAAAAAACCCCAAAATGACAAGTGTTGGTGAGGATGTAGAGAACTTGGAACCCCTGCGTGCTGTTGGTAGGAATGTGAAATGGTGCAGCTGCTGTGGAGAACAGTATGGCAGTTCCTCAAAAAATTAAACATAGAATCACCATGTGACCCAGCAATTTCACTTCTGGGCATATGCCCAGAAGAACTGAAAGCAGGGTCTTGAAGAGATATTTGTATACCCATGTTCGTAGCAGCATTATTCACAATAGTTAAAACACAGAAGCAACCCAGATGTCCATCAACAGATGAATGGGTAAGCAAAATGTGGTCCCTACTACAATAGAATAGTCAGCCTTAAAAAGGAAGAAAATTCTGACTCACAACATAAATGAACCTTAGGACAGTATACCAAGCAAAAGCAGCCAGTCACAAAAGAACAAACACGGTATGCTTCCACTTATATGAGGCAGCTAGAGTAGTGAAAATCATAGAGACAGAAAGTAGCATAGTGGTTGCCCGGAGCTGGGAGGAGAGAGAATGGGGAATGATCATTGAATGGGTACAGAATTTCAGTTTTAAAAGATGAAAAGAGTTATGGAGCTGGAGAGTAATGATGGTTGCACATTATGTATTTAGTACACTTAATAATGGCTAAGATGGTAAATTTTATGTTATGTGTATTTTTGTGTTATACTGTATATACCACAATTTTTCAAAAGTGAAAAAAAAGCATAAGACATGGCATAAAGGCACAGCAAGAGACAAGGAGGAAAAGACCATCTGCCACCTGTCAGACCCTGGTCAGGCCTTTTAGCCTTTATCTCTGTGAATGCCCACAATGACTCCGTTGGGCAGATCATCTTATCTGCATTTCATAGAAGCAGAGACTGAGACTCTGAGAGCTTAAATGACCTCTTTCCTCTCTCACAGCCAAATGGTCACTCAGTTCTGCCCATTCCATGTCACGTTTGTGTCTCTCCTCACCTGCCTGCTGTCCTCACTGCTCTGCCCACTGGAAGCACCTGAATCCCTCGCCAGCCTCCGGACTGGTGTACCTGTCCCCAAGCTCATCTTCTCCCAACCCAACCTCCACACTCGTGCCAGGGCCACTTTCTAAAACACAAATTGAATACATGCACGATTACTCAGCATCCTTCAGTAACCCCTGTTGCTTAAGGAACAAGGTCCAATCTCCCTGGCATGACAGTCAGGGCCCCTGGGATCTGGGCCCAGCGCCTATCTCCAGCTGTGTCTCTTTGCCTTCCTCCACCTCACCTCCCCCACCCATAATTCAGCCCCACAAAGCCACGTGGAGTTTCTCCATGCACCCACATGCTAGAGGTATGTGTCCCAGCTTTGGAATGAGGTGGCCTGTCCTGGGCAAGGCTGCCACATCTGTAAGATTCCCAGGCCCAGGCAGATCAAACCCACTCAGACCTGGCCGCTCATACAGTCTTCTTTCTTTCTCTTTTGTTTTCTCTTGAGATGAAGTCTCACTCTGTCACCCAGGTGGGAGTGCAGTGGTGCAATCATGGTTCACCGCAACCTTGACCTCCTGAGCTCAAGCGATCCTCCCACGTCAGCCTCCCAAGTAGCTGGGACTATAGGCACATGCCACCATGCCTGGATTTTTTTTTTTTTTTTTTTTTTTTTTTTAGCTTTTGTAGAGATGGGGGTCTTGCTATGTTTCCCAGGTTGGTCTCAAACTCCTGGCCTCAAGCTATTCTCCCGCCTCAGCATCCCAAAGTGCTGAGATTACAGGTGTGAGCCACTGTGCCCAGCTCAGTCTTTTTTCTGAAGGGAACAAGCAGTATATCCACTTATTCATTCCACTAAGTCACATCTTGCCTTTGTGAGGGCTGTCTTCTTAGCCCCAAGGGCCCTTCATCCCCATATCCCTGGGAAGCTACTGTTTTTTCTTCAAGACCTGGCCTCAACATCTTTCTCCCAGGATGCCTTGCACAGCTCCCTGGATGGAGGCTGTCTTCTCATTCCTGTTGCATTCATCACACTACGTTGCAATCATCTGTTTATATCTTTATTTCCTTGCCTGGACAGCAAGTTCCACGAGGGCAGGAGCTATGTTTTATTCAGTCATTTATTTAAAAATATTTACTGAGCACTAACTTCATGCCAAATACTGTGTCATACCTTGAGATACTTGGCTCATGTCATGGAATATATGGTGTAGTGTGGAGTAATCACACCAAAAATACATATACTCTAGGTTATGAAGGAAAGGTAAAAGATGTGCCATCCCTGGTGTCTGGCACAGGTAGGAATGCAATGCATGCTACTTTTTGGCCTCTGCCCCATCCCTGGGCACCAATGGACCCTAAAGGCCCAGCATAGTTATAGTGCTGCTTCCCCACTGGCCTGTGAGTTTCCTACGGGACAGACTTTGTCTCTTAGACTCATGTCCCCAGACTGTGACACATAGTAGGTGTATGATAAATGTAGGTTGAGATAAAGATGGAATTGCCCCCTTGTGTGTGAGTCAGGATGGGTCTTGCTATCAGAAGGAGCCCAGGTCACCGGACAGTGGGGTCAGGGCTTTGGACAAAGCTGCCCTTCCTCTCTCTAAACACTCCCTTCCCCTTACTATGGAAAACAGGAAAACAGGAGTACTTTCAACTCTGTTACTTACTAGTTGTGTGACCTTGGGTGAGTCATGTAACTTCTCTGAGCCTCAGTTTCTCCATTTGTAAAATGGACGTAATAGTAGTATTAGGTTGGTGCATATGTGATTGCAGTTTTTGCAATTAAAAGTAATACTGTGTCATAAATTTGCTATGAGGAGGTTTAAGTCAATATACAGAAAGGATTAGCACAATGCCTGACACAGAGTACCTGCTCTGTAAATATGAGCTATTGTTATTTTACTGCTGGATTCCCAGTGAGTGCCCCACTGTCATGCACATGCATCTCCCTGGTTCCCACACGCGACCCAGCTCCCTCTGGATGGGCACACCACCGGAGTCCCGTCTTTTCCTCTTGCTCAGAAGCTGTGGGTAACTGGGGCTTAATTAAGCATGCTTGGCTGGGGTGTGATTAGCGGCTGCTGTATGAGTCAGCAGAGAGGGCCGGGGTGGGAGGAGGGTTGAGGGGGCTGGAGAGAAAATAGAGCGGTAAGAAGGCTTCTGGTGTCCGGGGCTGTATTTCCAGGCTCCACAAACATACTTTGTTCAACAATCAAGGGGGATAGAGTGAACAATCCCTCAGTCTCTTGAGTTCCTCTAATAGCTCTCACCAGACACCCCACCTTCACACTGAGGGCGCTAGCTATGTCGTTGTACGACTCATTCGTTCTTTCCTTCGGCACATATTGCTTGCTTGCTATTGCTAGACATTGTCTGAGGTGCTGGGAACAGTGTAGTGGACAAATGGACACAGGTCATTGCCCTCATGTAACATACAGAGTCGGGGAGGGCACAGATAAGTACACAGAGATTGTGACAGCCTTTGACCCGTGCCACCATTCATTGGAGGGAGCACACAGAAAACCCCAGAAGAGCTCACTTTTCTTTCCTCTGGGTGTCCTGTCCTGCATAGCCTTCCACTATGCATTGAGGTGATACGATTTGCTTACCTGTCTCCCCCACCAAACTGCAGGCAGCTTGAGGGCATGGAGCATGTGATGTTTCCTTCCGGGTCTTGGCACAGCACTTGGAGCAAGTGCTCCAAATATTGGCTGGCTGATTGAATGAACCCCAGCTCAGGAAGCAACTGGCTACATAATTTCCTGGAACACAGTTTGGCAAACTGTAGCCTGGGGGCAGAATTCTGCCTGTAACCAGCCTATTTTGTGTAGCCCTTAAGCTAAGAATAGTTTCTACATTTTTAAAAGGTTGGATTATTTAAAAAAATCAAAGAATAATATGCTGTAGAGACGTATATGCAGCCCGCAAAGCCTAAAATATTTACTTTCTGGCTTTTACAGAAAAAGTTTGCCTACCCTGCTCTAGAAGCCTGTCTGCGCCTCGCTCGGTTTCCTCATCTATGAAACACGAGGCCTGAGTTAGATGCCGCAAAGGGGCGAAGAGCTGTGAGTCTGCATCCCACAGTTCCCATCTTTGTCCTTGATTGTCCGTGTTGCACTCATCCCTATATTGCAGGCATCTTCCCTAACACCCCACGCACAGCAGGTGCCCAGGAAATGCCGCCTGGCAACATGGGGGTGTGGTCACCCTCCCTCCCTAGATCTCCCAGGAGGGGCAGAATTGCACAGCTCAGACAGACAGAATGGAGCCCATGCTGGTCTCTGGAAGCTTCACTACTTCCCAGTCCAGATCCTCTCTATTTAGGAGATGAAGCATCTGCAGGGCTCTGTGAGGAACCTCAGGGGCATTAGTGATGCATATGGGGTTATGGTGGCTCCAGAGGGGCTCAGAGCCTGCCTCTGTTGCTGCACAGCTGTGTAAGCTTAGGCCAGTTACTTAGCTCTCTGAGCCCCCCCATTTCCTCAACTGAAAAATGGGGATCATAATTCACCACCTACCTTCTAGGGTTGCAGTGAGAATTAAAGAAGGCAATTAAACAGGCAGGTGCCTTGTAATTCTACAGGGCATCCAAATGCTAGTAATGATTGTTACTGTTATCACAGGACATTATGGGGACTCAGCTTTGTTATTTGGTTACACTTGATACAATGGAACACATCAAGTGGTTCTGTTAAGAAAGATGGTTTTATTCTTGAAGGTCAAAGTGGATTCTAAAGCTGCTCATCAGAAAGGCCCAGGGTGAGTGGGGTCGGGGTGGGGTGTTTGTGGCCCTGAGGTACCCCCTGCCTAATCTCTGCCTGCTCCTTCAGTTGTGAAGGCTGAGAAACACTATGGGAAGAGACTCGCCCAAAGTCTTGAGGCCCTGCAGACCTCAAGGTAGGGAATAGGGCCAGACCCACACGACAGTCTCAGCAAGCATCCCCCACCACCTCTGTCTGCTGGAGGGAGAGTTTGGTCCTGCTGCCTAGCCTGGCTGCCGCCAGCCACCACTCCCTGGTGGCTCATACTGTCACAGGCTCCAGCTTCATCCCTTCACAACCTGGACTGACCTCTGTTTAGCATTTCCCCTTCCTTCCTTCCTTCCTTCCTTCCTTCCTTCCTTCCTTCCTTCCTTCCTTCCTTCCTTCCTCCCTCCCTCCCTCCCTCCCTCCCTCCCTCCCTCTCCCTCTCTCTCTCTCTCTCTCTCTCTCTTTCCTTTCTTTCTTTCTTTCTTTCTTTCTTTCTTTCTTTCTTTCTTTCTTTCTTTCTTTCTTTCTTTCTTTCTTTCTTTCTTTCTTTCTTTCTTTCTTTCTTTCTTTCTTTTCTCTCTCTCTCTCTCTCTCCTTTCTTTCTGGAGTTTTTTTTTTTTGTGCAGTGGCACCATCTTGGCTCACTGCAACCTCTGCCTCCCACCTCAGCCTCCCGAGTATCTGGGATTACAGGCACACACCACCACACCTGGCTAATTGTTTTGTGTTTTTAGTGGAGACGGGGTTTCGCCACGTTGGCCAGGCTGGTCTCAAACTCCTGACCTCAAGTGATCCTCCCGCCTCGGCCTCCCAAAGTGCTGAGATTTCAGGTGTGAACCACCGTGCCCGGCCAGCATTTCCTTTTCAATGAGCTCTCCTGTATATCATCCCCTTTGTTTTCCACAAGAACCCTATGTGGTGGGAGTATTATTTTCTCTATGGTATAGATGAAGATACTGAGGTTTAGGGAGGTTAGGTGATTTACCCCAAGGGAGTGTCCCAGCTGGGATGAGAGCTGGGCTCGTTTCTCTCAGGGCTTTTTCTATGGCACCAAACTGTCTTTCTTTACCTGCCTTGGTTGTCCTCACCCTGAAATCTGCCTTCTTGCCCCACCTGCACTCCTTCCCTTTGCCCCAGCTGACTCACAGACCTGGGAGAATCCCCTTCTCCCACCCACCTGTGCAGGTGTAGGTGCACGCCGGCCCCTGCAATGTAAACCTCCTGGACCACAGCGGGGCTTCAAGGCTATCCTTTGGCTGGCCCTGACCTTCCGGGATCCTGGGGTAGAGGAGGCTGGGAAGGTGCATGCCGAGGGCACCAGGGAGACGTCAGACTCAGTTACTATGTTGTGGACTATTCACGCTGCCTCGGGGGCTTGGGTGTCACACTGCGTTAAGTGGGCACTCAGGGCTCACTCCCTCTAGCTAAGAGATTCAGCCCCACTTTCCCTTTCCCCTGCATGAGACCACTCAGAAGCATTCTCTATCCCTGGGGATGCAGTCAGGGCCTCCTGGATGCCCAGCCTTTGGGAGCTGCCACTCCAAAAGGATGAGTGTTCAATGTTGGGGGCGGGGGTGGGATGCCTTTTCCCTCGACAGTTTCATCTGGCCTCCCTGGGGGACCAGGCTCCTATTTCATGGTTTAGTGGGGAAGAGTCCAAGCCTTGAGGACCCCTGTACATGGGCTCAGCTCAAAGGTGGTGCTCAGCAGAAGCCCGGATGCAAGGGTGGGCTGCAATCGGGAGAACCTCAGACCTTGCTTCTGAAAGAAGACCCTCCTAGGCCTGCAGGGAGACCTGGCAGCCCATTCCTACCACAGTGGGCCCCACTCCACCTTGCTCATCTCCTGTTTTGTCTTTGAACTCTTCCCATTTCCTTCGTACACAGCATCAAGTTGAGGCTGGAGACTGGGGTGGCAAAGGGAGGGCAAAAAGGACCCATGTTCATACCCCTGAGGGAAGGACTTTTTGGGCTCTGTGGGGTGCCCAGCATGCAGAGTGAAGGGTGGGAGCAGACAGCATGAGCCGGGCACAAGCTGAGCCCCAGAGTGCAGGGGCCAGAGCTGCCCCACAGGGTCTGCCCAGCACCCTCCCTTCCAGCTCTATTGCTCTGGACCTCACGGTTGCTCACCAGGACACAGGTCTCCCCAGTGCCCCCACCTCCCATCTTACACCCTGGCCCCCACAGCATCCACCAGGCTGCCGACACCCTAGGACGCTGTCCAGGTCTCCTCCTTGCTCCAGACCCTTCACTAGTTCCCCGTTGCTGACAGAACGACATCTGAACATTTGAGCACAGCACTCGCTGACTGTCTGGCATCATGTTCCCTGTGTTCCTCTGCAGCCCGCCTCTCCCTCCTCCCCACACGAGGGTGGTTCTCTGGCCATGAACTTGTGCTGCTGCTGATGTACCATGCTCCCTTGGTTCTTGAGACCTTGACCCCTCTGCTGGGACTGGCTGTACCCCTTGGCCACTGAGAGAGATTCCACGCATTCTTTGTCTCTCCTCTGAGATCCGCCTCCACTGAGAAGTCTCCCAGGCTTCTGCTCCGCTGAGCTGGCCACACAGTTAGGCACATCTCTTTGTTTTAACAATTCAGTGCTTATGGTTTGGCTTTTTTTGTTGGTGTTTCTCTCTGACCCTTGATAGTGAGCCACTGAGAGTGGAGGCCATGTCCTAACCACCCCGCCACTCAGCAGTACAGCAGTAGCACTGTACTTGGCCTGCCCTGTGGATATTTAAATGTTTGGAAAATACATTTTTTAAATTATCCTTTCTTTCTTCCTTCCTTCCTTCCTTCCTTCCTTCCTTCCTTCCTTCCTTCCTTCCTTCCTTCCTTCCTTCCTTCCTTCCTTCCTTCCTTCTTTCCTTCTTTCTTTCTCTCTCTCTCTCTCCCTCTCTCTCTTTTTTTCTTTTGTAAAGACAGGGTCTTTCGATTGTGCCCAGACAAGTCTTGAACTCCTGGCCTCAAGTGATCCTCCTTCCTCAGCCACTGTGTGAGCCACCACACCTGGCCAGAAAATGCTTGAATTCACAAACTCACTAATGACTGAAGTCATTGGAGAGGTACTTGAGGAGCTCTTTCCATCCCCCTGGTCCTTCCCCAATGTTCCTGACACCTCCCCATGGGACGTGGGAGACAGGTCTCACAGCACACAATCCAGGCTGCCCTTAAAAGGGCTTGGAAACCAGATTCAGGTGCCCAGAAGAGAATAGTATCTCCAAAGTGCTACTAGTTCTGCCCTTAGTCCTGTCCGCATCTTTCTCTGATATCCCTGTGAATAGCATGCTATCCAAATTTCTGACATTTAAGCTGAATCCAGGCTCAGAGCCAGCTCACTAAGCCCCAGTCTGAGGAGCTGCATTCTCTGTGACATCATCCTCCTCGACTGGCTCTCAAACTAGGTCAGGGCCTGCTGGCAGGAGCCGGCCAGCACTGATTGCCCAGCAGCCTGCCATGCGGTTGCAGCTTCTGGGTAGACAGCAGCAGGGCTGCTGAAGTTGATGGGGAGGTAACTAGGGGTGGGGCAGGGCAGGAGAAAGTCTAACACCGAGGCCAGAGCAGGTGGAAATGTCTTCCTTACCTCCCTCACTCCCATGAGTTAATTGTTAATAGCTCATCAGTCATTCGTCCTTTCACTTGCTTATTCCACAAACAGGTGTTGGATGCATGCCTTGCGTTAGGCACTGTACTAGGTGCTGCAGTAGGAAGAGATCTTTGTCCAGAGAGGGAGGAAGACATGATGAATCACAAGTGGATGAGCCAGAGGATTCTTAGTATGTCCCAGGTTCTCTGGGCTGCCCAGGGGAGGAAACGATGGAGAGGATCTATGGAGGTCAGAAGGCAGCCACGTCCTGAAGACCAGGTGCACACACATATGCAGGACCAGCCTCGAAGCCCACTTTTTCCACCATGCCCCACTCACCAGTATGTGCTCTAGACCCTATCTCAAAACCAGATTTCAGAGGCCTCCCCCCACCTCCACTGCCACCACTCTGGCCCCAGCCTCCTTCTTCTGTCTGGTGACTGCAGTAGCCTTTCCACAGAGCTTCCTGCTTCTACTGTTATGCATTTGCAGTGTATTCTCTGTATGACAGTGCGAATGATCTGGTTTTAAATATGTATTTTATTTTTAGTAGGTAATACATGCCTTTTATACAAAATAAAATGATTTTTTAAAACTCCAAATAATCAGAAACAGATCATGTCACTCTTCTATTTAGGATCCACCCAGTGGTTTCTCACCTGCTTAGAACATAAACCAAATCTCCTGCCTGGTCTGCAAAGCCCCACTGTCCTGGGTTCGTCTGCCTTTCTGACCTTGCCTTGCACCACTTGCCCCTCGCTGGATATGAACCTGTCTCTTCCTCAAACAGGCCAGTCTCCTTCTCACCTCCTCTGGCCTTGCATGTGCTGTTCCTCCTGCATGGAATGCTCTTCCCCAGACCCCCGCTTGGCTGTTACTTCTTGTCAATCAGAGCTCAGCTTAATGTCATCGCCTCAGGGAGGCCTTCCCTGATGAATAATCTAAAGTGGCCACCAGACACTCTATCCTATCACTGCATTTGTAAAAATAGCTTTATTGAGGTATAACTGACACACAGTAAACAGATGTATAACACTCCATTGGAGACATTTTGAAATATGCAGATACCCGTGACAATCACCACGATCAAGATAGCAAGCATGGCCATCACCCCCAAATGTTTCTTCACCCATCTTTGTAATCCCTCCCTTTCTTTCCACCCACCGCCCCCCACAACCACTGATCTGCCTTCTGTCACTAGAGATTAGTTTTCATTTAATAGAATTTCATATAAATGGAATTGTACAAGATGTCCTCTTTATTTTGGAGGGTCTGGCTTTTTTCACTCGGCACAGTAGAGATTTATCCATGCTGTATGTGTTGATGGTTTATTCGTTTACGTCTCTGAGTAGCGCTCCATTATATGGACATGCCACCGTTTTGTTCATCCACATTCACTAGCTGATGAACATTGGGGTTGTTTCCAGGTTTGGCTATTACATGTAAGGCTGCATGAACATTTGTGTACAAGTTGGTTCTCTTTGGTAAATACCTAGGAGTGGAAGGGCTGTATTATGCTTAACTTTTTTAAAAATTGTGTTTTTTGAGACGGGGTCTCACTCTGTGTCCCAGGCTGGAGTGCAGTGGTGTCATCTCAGCTCACTATAGCCTCCACCTCCCTGGCTAAAACGATTCTCCTGCCTCAGCCTCCTGAGTAGCTGGGACTATAGGCATGCTCCACCACGTCCAGCTAATTTTTGTATTTTTGGTAGAGACAGGATTTCGCCATATTGGCCAGGCTGGTCTCGAACTCCTTACTTCAAGTGATCTGCTTGCTTTGGCCTCCCAAAGTGCTGGGATTACAGGTGTGAGTCACCACACCCGGCCCATACTTAACTTTTTAAGAAACTTGCCTGTACTGTTTTCCAAAGTGGTTGTACTATTTTACATTCCCTCCAGCATCCCTGTATGTATGAGAATTCCCATTCCTCCACATCCTTGACAAGAATTGGTATGGTCAGTCTTTTTATCTTTAGCTATTCTAATGGCTATGTAGTGATTGCTCATTGTGGTTTTAATTTGCATTTCCCTAATGACTAATAATGTTAAGGATCTTTTCGTTTGCTTCTTTGCCATTTGTGTATCTTCTTTAGTGAAATGTCTTTTTAAATATCTTGCCTGCCTGTTTGAAATTGTTTGATTTCTTACTATTGAGTTGTAGGACATACTTTTCATATTCTAGATACGAGTCTTTGATCAGATATGTGATTTGTAAATATTTTCTTCAGTCTCTGGTGTGTCTTTTCATTCTCTTAATAGTGTCTTTCAAAGAAACGAAGTTCTTAAATTTCTTGAAGTCTAATTTATCAATTTCTTCCTTTATAGATTGTGCTTTGGTATTATATCTGAAAATCTTTGCCTAACTCATGGTCATGAAGATTTTCTTCTAGAATTTACATAGTTTTAGTTTTAGGATTTACATTTACATATATGATCCATTTTGAGTTAACTTTTGTATTTTGCATCTATTGTACAAAACAATTTTGCATTTTGAATATATGGTATGCTGTGTGAATAGTTCTTTTTTGCATATGATGGCCAATTATTCCAGCACCATTTGTTGAAAGGTTGTCTTTTCTTTACTACATTGCCCATGTACCTTTGTAAAACAGCAATTGACCAGACAGGTATGAGCCTATTTCTGGTCTTTCTATTCTGTTCCATGAACCTGTCTGTCTGTCTTGATGCCAATACCACAATACTGTAGTTACTGTAGCTTTCTAATAAGCCTTGAAGTCAGGTGGTATGAGTCCTCTAACTTTGTTCTTTTTCAAAGTTGTTTTGGTACCTCTAGGTTTTTTGGATTTCCATAAGAATTTTAGAATCAGACTGTCAATTTCAATTAAAAATCCTGCTGGGATTTTGCTTTGGGATTGCATTGAATTTGTAGATCAATTTGGATAAAATTGATGTTCTCACAATATTGAGTCTTTTGATCCATTAACACAGTATATCTCTGTTTTTATTTAGGTTTTCTTTAATTTCTGCAATATTTTATAATTTTCAGTGTACCTGTTTTGCACATTTTTGGTCAGATTTATCCCTAAGTATTTCATACTTCGTGATGCTATTGTAAAAGATATTTTTTAAAGTTTCAATTTTCAAGTGACTGGTGATGAAATACAATTGATATGTGTATTACTAGGCATATATCCTGCAGCCTTACTAAATTTGCTTATTAGTTTTTGTGGATTCTATTTGATTTTCTTTAGTTTCCTTTTTTTATGTAGCCTTACTCCTACCCACTCTTGGATTTTCTACACAGATTATCCTGCCAACTGTGAATGAAGATAATTTTGCTTCTTTCTTTCTAATCTGGATACCTTTGATTTCTTTTGATTGCCTTATTGCACTGGCTAAAATCTCTAGCACATTGTTAAATAGAAGTGGTGAGAGCAGATACCCTTGCCTTGTTTCTGATCTTAGGGGGAAAGCAGTCAGTCTTTTACCATTAGATATGATGTTAACTGTACTTTAAAAGGACATAGATGCATTTTATTGGTTTAAGGAAATTTCTTTCTATTCCTAGTTTGCTCAGAGTTGTTTTTTTTTTTTTTTTTTTTATTTTTTAAATCAGAAATAGATGTTGGATTTTGTCAAATGCTGTTTCTGCATCTATTGAGGTGATAATATGGTTTTTCTTTTGTAATCTATTAAAATGGCAAGTTATGTTATGGACTTTTTAAAAGAGATGGGTCTTGCTGTGTTGCCTGGGCTGGAGTGCAGTGGCTATTCACAGGCACAGTCATAGTGCATTACAGCCCTAAACTCCTGGGCTTGAGTGATCCTCCTGTCTCAGCCTGCTGAGTAGCTGGTATTACAGGCATGCAACACCACACCCAGTTAAATGATTGATTTTTGAATGTTAAATCAATTTTGCAGTTCTAGGATATACCCTATTTGGTTATGATATGTTATCTTTTTATATGTTGTTGAGTTGTATTTGATAAAATTTGGTTTAAAATTTTTGCATCTATGTTTATAAGGGATATCAGTCCATCATCTTCTTGCAACCTTTGTCTGGTTTTGTATCAGAGTAATGTTGGTCTCATAAAATGAGTTTTTAAGTAGTTCCTCCTCTTTAATTTTCTAGAAGTGTTTGTGTAGATTTGGTATTATTTCTTCCTCAAATGTTTGTTAGAATTCACTAGTGAAACCATCTGGGTCTGAGGTTTTCTTCATGGGAAGATTTTAAGCTACAATTTCAATTTGTTTAATAGATATAGGATAATTCGGCTTATTTTTTTTCTTCTTGAGTGAACTTTGGTAGTTTACCATCACACTATTATAAATTATTTGCACAGCCCTTTGTATTATCTGACAAATTCTTGTTTTCTTAATTAATTACTTTTTATGGGTTGCTCTCCTACAAGACTGAAGTCCAGAAGAACAGAGACTGTCAGGTTCATCTTTGCATCTAGCGCAGAGTATGAGCTCAATGTATAATTGTGGAGTGAATAGCTGCTATTTTAATCTTTCTGAGAATACAGAAACGTGGATGTTCTCAGGTTATGCCTGTGAAAGCTGAGGCTTTGAGAGAGAGGTTAAGTAAATTGCCCAGTACCGGATAACCTATGAGGTGGGTCAAACCCATGATCTTGCTCGTGCATGGTTTTCCCTCTTGTTAAGTATTTACTTGGTAGCAAAGTATGAGAGTGGTGGCTGCAGAGAAACTAGACAGGGCTCTCAAGCTTTAGTGTGCATGAGGCTTACTTGGAGCATTTATTAAATGGGCCAGGAATCTGTATCTTTGACATGGCCCCTAGAAGAGTTTGATCTACATCATCAAGAGACCACACTTTAGGAAGCTCTGACCCAGCCTGTGCAAAATGCAGGGGAAGGGAAAATGCCCCTCTGTTCAGAGAGGGAATGGACATGGTGTGGATGGGCTTAGGGTCACTGTAGGGGGTAGCTATGAATTCAGGACCTCAGCCTGAGGTGGGGCATTAGAAGACATGTGCAAAGAAGCCCCAAGGGCACTAAATCAGCCCCAGGAAGTTCTTTTTCAGGGTCAGTGGCTTATGAACCAGTTCCTTTCCCCTGTACCCCTGTTTCTCAAGTGGCTGAAGGTAAGGCCAGTGCCGTTTCTCTGCTTTTAATAAAAGAATAAACTGTAGGGGTCTTTCCATCTGTCTTTGGTTAAGCTTTCAGAAACCTCACTGCCCCATCTAGTCCCATTCCTCACTTCTTATCTGACTCCATGGGGAGGTGGGACCAAGATTGAAAGAAGGAAGGCAGGGAAACAGAAAAGTCCTGGGCTACTTACTAGGGGAAGGCGTAATTAGTAGCTGTCTCTCTCAGGGGCTGGGGGACAGCAGCCCTCTTGCTATATTCAGTTGACAGGGGAGTGGGTAGATGAAGAGACTCCAGGCCCTGGGAACTGTGCATAGATTTCAGTTCCTCACCTCCAGAAGTTCGTCCTGCTCACCCTCAGCCTGTGTGAATCAGTGAAGGAGTTGGACTCCACATAGGAGGAAGGGTGAGGGCTGCGGGAGGTGCTTGGATAAGGGGATAGGTCATGTGCTCCACCTGCACACCCTCATGTGCTCCACCCACAGGAGGTTTCTTTTCGGGAAGCCTAACCAAAGAGAGCTCCCCAGCGCCTCCGTACAGGACATTCCAAAGCTTCCACCAGCTTTCTGCTCCCTGCCCTTCAGTGTCACATTGGCTGACTCCTGCTGCACTAGGGCAGAAGTGGCAGGCAGAGGCAGAGAGGGCTTGTGTCCCAAAGAGCAAGCAGAGAGGGAGGGCAGGAGGGAGGACACAGAGGAGGAAGGGCAGAGGGCAGGCCTCTGAACTGGGTGCTAAGGTGCTCCACTGTGGAAGGTGGGAGTGGGACACCCTCCTGGAGGCTGTTGACATAACGCCTGGCTTGGCTGTCAGTTGGCCTGGAAGCTAATAGAGTAATTTGCCTGCTGTCACCACATTGGCTGGGAGAAGTGGAAGGGCACTTGTCCCCTGGGGTAGTCTCTGCCATCCTGTGTTGGCACTGGGCTGGACAGATGTCATCGCCTTCATGTGGGAAAAGGCAGCCTGCCCTGGGTAGAAGAGCCGCTGTCTTTATGGCCTAGTCTCAGCAATTAGGGTTGGAGGGAGGGGTCCTGGTTAGCTCCCAGACAGCAGGGACGGCAGAGGACTTGTACTTGGCATCATAGAGGATCCGGACAAAGTCCCATTAGAAGATGCTATTTGGGTGGTGTTTTGATTAGATATTTGTGTTTATTTTCTATGCCTGAGTAAGGAATGACCACAAACACAGCAGCTTAAAATGACATCCATTTTATCGCCTCACAGCTTCTGTGGGTCAGGAGTCCAAGCTCAGGTCAGCAGGGTTCTTGCTCAGGATCTCCTAAAGCTGCTGTTCAGGTGTCGGCTTGTCTGTACTCCTCTCTGGAGCTTGGGATCCTCTTTCAAGCTCATGTGGTTGTAGGCAATATTCAGTTTCTTGTGGTTGTAGGAATGAGGTCCCATTCTCTTGCTGGCTGTCATCCCATCTCTCTTGGCTTCTAGAAGCTTCTCAGAGTTTCCCACCATGTAGCTCTCGCAGGCTCTCTCGCCTGACAGCTCACTTCTTCAAGGCCGCCAGGAGACTCTGTCTCTCTCCATTCAGGAAGGGTCAGTTCCTCTTTTAAGAGTTTTCATCTGTTTAAGCCAGGCCCACCCAGGATAATCTTCCTTTTAAGTGACTCAAAATAAACTGATCTGAGACCTTAATTACCTCACACCATCATACTCACAAGGCCCACCCACACAGCAAAAAAGAGGATTGTGGTAGAGCATCTATGCAAGGAGGCAGGAATCCTGAAGCCATCTTAGAATTCTGCCTATCACAATATTCAACTTCATTCATTCACCCATTCATTCATTTATTTTGAAAGAGAAAAGGGGAGAGAGAGAAAATAGACTACTCTGGAGAGTATGAGAGAGACAGAAAGGAAGAGAGAGAGAGAGAGAGAGAGAGAGAGAGAGAGAGAGAATGTGTTTGGATGTTTAAAGATGAGAGGGAGTGGTAGGTACTTGCTCCTTGTTAGCAGAACAGAAGAGTTGTAAAGAGTCCACCTGCAATTCTGTGCCTCTCTGCTCTCCCCTTCCTTGCTTATAATGAAAACAGTTGATAATTCAGGATTTTTATTATAAACTGTTGCATGGATAGGAGCCAAAAAGAGCATTTGTTGTATGTGCTCATTTCTTACAGGGAATTGATGGGAACCAACTCTACCAATGACTATTGCTGTTGGCCATCTGCTGGGACATGCAAATAGCTTATAGAACCAGAGAATCACAGACTCTTAGAACCAGAAAGGGCTCTGGGGATCTTGTAATCCAACCCAGTCATTGCACAGATGATGGAACTGAGGCCCAGAGAGGAGATGTGAGTTGTGCAGGGTCACACAGCTAGCGGGCAGCAAGTTTTACTGGGAACAAATCAATGCCTACTCATTCAGCAAGCAGGTCTTGGGTGAGGATTAGGAGGGGGCACATGTGTCCTAGGCCAGCTCATGTACTTTCCACTACAACAGTTTGCCTCATTACACAGTCTCTGCTTCTCTAATGGGACTGGCTTCATAGAATTCTTAATGTGTAAAATATTAATCAGCATTTGCCTTCCTTGTCCTCTTGGCCATGGGGAGTAGACAGAGGGGGCTGCAGCCTGAGCACAGATGGGGTGGCAGCAGGAGGAGGGGGCTCTGCAGCCTGTGGAATGGCAATGTTTGTGCGTGCGTGCATGTGTGCTTGTGTGTGTGTGTATCCAACTGAGATTAAGCCCTGAAAGCAGGACTCAACCTTGCCTCCTCCCCCATGCAATCACATCCTGCCTGTGACTATGTCACCTCCATGCCTCCAGCAGCCTTTATCAGTATCACAGATGCTGATTCACAAGATGCAGGTTGTGATGGAAGGTGATTAATGATGGCAGCTATAGTCCCTCTTACTCTCCCAGCCTCCCTGACCTTATTCTTCTCCTCCTCTTTCCACTTCCCCTGTCTCCATCATCCTATAAGAAAAGAGATAAACATTCAAGACATGAGGGGAGTTGGGTCTTCCTGGAGCAGCTGCTATGAGCCAGGCACTGTGCCAGGCTCTTTTGTTTGTTCTCATTTAACAATGGACATAGAGAGATGCTGTGGGATGTCATGGGATGGGAGGAAGGCAGTGTTCTTCCCGTGTCTCTATAGAGGGCAGTGGCAGGCTGATTTCCAGCAGACAGGTTTGCCATCCTTTGGCACACATGTTGTTCATGTTGGTTCTGATGTGTATGTTGTCAGAGTGCCAGGCTTCAGAGTTATACATGGACTTGTCCTCTGAAGCTGGGCATGCTGACAACGTGCAAATCAGAACCAACATGAACAGCATGTGCCAAAGGATGAGACTGTCAGGAACCCTAGCAATCATTCACTTTACTAGCAGGATGAGATGGAGGCCCAGAGGAAACTTGACTTGCTCAAGGTCATGCAAAGCTGGCCTCTCCTGATTCCCATTCTAGAGGCCAGTCTCATATCCAGCTTCCATTTCTCCTGCTGCACTTTTACTCTATTCTGGAAGCAGGCCATGGTCACTGAGCATCCCAGAGATGTGGGGGTGATAAGGGCACAAGTCTTTAGTGAAGGAGATTTAAGCCACAAGGACAGCCTCTCCCAATACCATCTCTGAGCAGCTTTGCCCAGTTTCCTCTCTAAGTGATGGGCCTTGTTGTCATCATGACTGGAATGGACTGCTAGCCTACTGACTGGGTCAGGGATGTGCCAGAGCCTCTGACACCGAGGCGACCTCCATATGATGGGCTGTTTCCTCTGTCCCTTTCATTGTGTCCATGTGTGCCCATGTGTGTGTGGTGGGGTGGGCTGCAGAGTGTGTATGGCTGAATTACTAGTATACATGCAGAACTCCAAGCCCAATTTCTGATTTGTAAGATATGACAGTGGGGTCTTCCCTTCCCCTTGTATTTTTGAGACGTCCAAGAAATCATGTAAATGAGTGACAGACTCTAACTCAGGAGGACCCACGGGTGCTTTTTCCTGCCTCTGTCGGCTTCCTCTGTATCAAGCTGGAAAGCTGGGGAAGAGGGCAGAGCCCAGCTTCTGTCATCTTGTCATCTGTTGCTTGGTCCTTCAGTGAGTTTGGTTGAAGGAGAAATTAGGTCAGAGGAGATAGGTCCAGGTACCCACATCTGGCAGATGTGAGAATGTGGGCTAAGGTCCATGGGCTCTGTTTTCTTGAGGCATATTGGGTTGGGTAGCAGAGTCAAGCAGTATTGCTCTCCTTTGGAGAAACCAGTCAGCTCAGTGAATTCAGCACCCTGGACAGAGCCTAAGAAGGCAGGGAGGCTCTTCATGCCCTTTGGTGCCCCCACCAGGCTGCAGGCCTGGTGGTCATGGGTGCCAAGGCCCAGAGTTCCCAAGTGTGGGCATCCAGACTACAGAGAGTATTGGGCTTTCAAGACTAGACTCTCAGAAGACTTGGCTGGCTAGGACTGGTCTGCAGGCAGGAGGGGGTATTAGGGGTTGGTCTGTTCCTTTGAGGAAGACTCATGGACTTGATGCCAGGGCTGAAATGGCTGGTCCTGGGTCTGGGAAAGTTAGTGCACAAGCACAGAAGTCTTCTGCCTGTTTGACTATCCCACTGGGAGCTCCTTGAGGACAGGAACCCAGTAGATCTCACTGCTGTTCCGCACACAACTAGCAGATGGCCTGGCCGGGGGTAGGTGCTCTTCAATGACTAATTGTTGACTGAATGTTGAGGAAACAGGCCACAGAGAGTGAAGTTTGGATGGAGCTGGATGGGGACAAAGCCAGGCCCTTTGACGGGCCCCCATTGAGAGATATCCCCCCATTCCTTTTCTCCTGTCCTCACCAGCAAACTCCTTCTCTACCCAGCCCAGTTTTCTCAGTGCACTTCACTCCCCCATGCCATGAATGGCCCCCTTTTGACATTTGCCTATCTCTGCCCTTGCCTTCAATGCTTTCTCCAAGGCCATCGCCCCACCCCTTCCTCACACTGCCGTGAGCCATCTGTCTCCTAAACGTCCGAATGCTGACTCTCTGACCCCTTAGAACTAACAGGGATTTTGTCTTTGTTCCACAATAGGGATGCCGTAGTTAAAATGGTCTTCTAAAAATTTAATAACATATTTGATTTAACCCAATGTATCAAAAATAGTGTCATTTCAATGTGTGTTCAATATGAAAAATGTATTAGTGAGCCAGTTTACATTATTCTTCTCAGAATCCATGGTGTATTTGCTACTTGCAGCCTATCTCATTTCACAGTGCTCCAGGAGCCCCAGGTAGGGTGGAGGGTATGTTTAAATAGCTTTTGGCTCTGAGAACTTGCCATCTGAGTGCATGGCACACAAAGGGTCACCTCTGGCCTCTTTTCTGGGTATCAACAGGTTAGAAAGCCCCAAGAGGCAGAATCTTGGGTTCCTGCTTCATCTTTGCTGTTTCTCAGTCTATAGCCATCTGCTGGAATGGGTCCTCATTGCTTCTGTCACCTGCTCCTGAGAAGGGGATGGGGGGATCATTTCTGCTTCCTCTCTGTAGCACCAGAAGGCTCTAACCTGCTATCTCAGGGTTCCCACAAATAGAAGGTGCTATATTTTCTTTTGCATAAAAGATTTTAGCCTATATGGCCCCCCCCTTCTACTTGCATCACCCTTTCCTCCTCTCATACCACCCCCCTCCACAAGCTGTCCTAGAATATCGAGACACTCTCATTCTAATTGGAACTGTGCACCCACTGATGGAACAGGTACCCTGAGTGGTACTGAGCTTTCCATTACTGGAGGTGACCAAAGTTAATACACTCTTGTAGCTGGCCTGACGCAAAGGAGAATCCTGCATGGATGAGAAGTTGAGCATGAGAACCTGAGGAAGTCACTTCCCACCTTGAGATTCCATGAGTCCTTCAAGTACCTAGTGTGGAGGTAGACAGTGGGAGAGACTTTGAAGAGAATTAAAGCACAGTCTGTGGCCTCAGAGTACATGCAGTTCAGTTGGGGAGATAAAACAAATGTGTAAGAGATCCCTAGAAAAATCTGGGGCTGACACAATTGCCCTAGGACCCAAAGGAGAAACCCGGACAGTGGGAGGGCATGGGAACCCTGGAAATAGCACAGAGTGGAGGCGAAAATGAGTCATACCCCTCCTCCCTCATACAGAGTTGAATCTGGCCTCCCCAGACACTTCCCAGTGCCCAGGCTGCTGCCTTGGGTCACCCAGAACAGAATCTACACATTACATCTGCAATGGGCTGCCCCACTGCTTGCCACTGCCTCTTCCCACTGTAGGGTGAAGACTCCCCATTGTTTGCTAAGCTCTCCTTATGAGGCTGGCAGCAGAGTGTGGGTTTTGGAGCATGTGTTCTGGACCCAGATCTCCCAGATTTGAATCTTGACTGCACAACTTCCTAGCAGGATGACCTTGAGCAAGTTATTTCAGCTTGCTGTGCTTCAGCCTCTCATCCCCCCAAGTGGACTGATAATGGTGCCTGCCTCACAAGGGTAGAGTGAGTTAATAGTTGTGCTGGGGACTTGAAAGAATGCTCAGGATACAGAGTCAC
Source organism: Rhinopithecus roxellana (assembly GCF_007565055.1). Taxonomy (NCBI): domain Eukaryota; kingdom Metazoa; phylum Chordata; class Mammalia; order Primates; family Cercopithecidae; genus Rhinopithecus; species Rhinopithecus roxellana. The sequence goes on from NC_044563.1 coordinate 80,055,086, forward strand.
ATGTTTGTAAAATTAAATACAGGACATGACTTAACTTCTTCCCCCACATGCTTTCATTGTTCTCCTGCGGAGGTGCTGGGGGTGTCAGGGCCTCCTTTATGGTGGGAGAGCTGGGACTGAGCACAGAACTTCAGAGGCATGAGGCCTTGACCTCACTCCTTCTGGCCAATATTCTAGCAGTGCAACCCCACCCAAGATTCCCATGTTTAGATGATAGTGGCCTCATCATGTTCTTAACTGCGTCTCAAGCCGGCCTTCAACCAAACCCTGAGTCTATTTTCCACATGCAGAGAAACGGGCTCTAGCCCTTCTTGTACTTGTGCAGCCAAACTTTTTTTCCCTGCTTTATTTTTATTTGTTAACCTTTATTTTAGGTTCAGGGATTATAACAAATGTGCAGGTTTGTTGTAGAGGTAAACTTGTGTCATAGGGTTTGTTGTATGGATTATTTCATCACCCAGGTGATAAGCCTGGTACCCAATAGTTCTTTTTTTCTGCTCCTCTTCCTCCTCGCATCCTTCACCGTTAAGGAGACCCTAGTGTGTTTTGTTCCCTTCCATGTGTCCATGAGTTTTCATCATTTAAGAACATGCATTTAAGAACATTGCTTTTCTGTTCCCATGTTAGTTTACTAAGGATAATGGCCTCCAGCTCCATCCATGTTCCCGCAAAAGACATGACCTCATTCTTTTTCATGGTGCAGCCGAACTTCGTAAGAATATAATTGTCCCTTTCCCACTCTCTGCTACTGTGGGACATGTGAACTGCTACCCCAGCCTGTCAAGGTCTTTTTGGGATCCAGGTCCTCCTGTTGGCCATATGGATGGGGTCTTTGTGCCCAGGAGCATCTGAGAGTCTACAGACAGTGGGCCACTGTGCTATCCTGCTGTGCTCACCATGGTCTTAGACAGGGAGAGGGCTCTGGACGGGGGTGGTGCTGAGAGAACAGACTCGGTTTTTGCAGGTCTTCTCTTTGGTCCTGGTGGTCTGGAAACTTCCTTTGCCTTTGCCAGAAAGCTTTACATCACTCACAGATCTTGTTCCAGTGGGGGACAGCCCTCAGAATGTTCTCGTGCCCTTGAGGTCTTTCTGGCAGATGATGACACGGCCCACCTGCTTGCCACCTTCCTTGTTCCCAGATGCTGGGCCTCGACTCTGGGCTGATACAAGTCTATGCTCTTCAGTCCCAATCAGCTCCTCTCTTGATCCTCCAGCAGTCTTTTGGGGGGCTTTGAGCCCTTGGCACAGAGCCTCCCCAAATTCAGGGGACCATGACCAATCTCATCACTGCCCAACAGGGCAGGCCAGGCATGGTGGGGGTAAAAAGCTCAGCTCTTCTCTTGCTGCTTCCAGGAGGTGGACATTGCTGGATCTCCCAGGCTGAGCAGCATTGAGCATGCCCATTGCACCCCTATCTGCTCCTCCAGCCCTCACTTAGCCCAGCCATCTGCAGTGCTAGGTGTACAACTCAGCCTTCCGCAGGCTGTGGGGCCCGAGGCTGTCAGACGGCAGATTCTCATCCCGCCTTCAGAGGTGTTGAGGAAACATGAGATGCACCACCCACCCACACCATGGTGACATATGTGGCTCTTCCACATGCCAGCCTTGGGATGCTCTAGTCTATACACCCTGGGTGTGGGTACCGATATAGTGACTTCCCTACCTTCCAAGTGGAAGGATCTGGTGCCTGCAGGGTAGCCAGAAGACAAGCAGGGTGAACTGGAGTTTTTCTTCTGCCGCCAGCTCCAGGATCACAGGCTCAACTTGACCTCAGCAGGGAAGGCAATAGCAGGCTTCTCATGCTCAGCAGGGAGTCTTCCAGCTGCTGAACATCTGCAGGGCCCACCAGATGCAGAGCACATTTGTGCACGGCATGTCCTTAAGAAGACCCGGACTTGGCATAGTTGTGTCCAGGGGTGTGAGGCCGAGAGATGAAAGGAATGACCTCTCAAGGCACCTCCTCACATGAGGTGCCCAGCTGGTGCCTGGGCAGATTCATGCCAGAATCTGACTTGCTGGGGGAGTAGAAAGGTCCTGGGACAGGCAGGGACACATGCTTCCCAAGATAGCACATCTGCCATCTGAACACCGTTCTGAGGCAGGTCGACACAGATTTATGCTGGTACACAAATTCAATAAACACCACCAGCCTCCTCCTTCCTGCAGGCAGCCTGCCTGGGAGTCTGAGGGCTCCACTGGGGTGAATTGGGACCCTGAGGCCTCTGTGGAAAGGGCACTTGAAGGATCCAGGTTCCAAGGGTAGGATCAAAAAAGCTGATGTGGCTCCTGCCTTCAGATGTCCTGTGCGTGCTTCCGAGCAGGCCCAGGTCTGGCTGGATCACCTTTTGCCCTGTCTGCTCGACTGTAGCTCCAGTGTTTGCAAAATGAGGCTCAGCATTTACAGTCCCTTCCTCTGTGGTCACTCAGTGTCCTGGAGTGATCCCTACCCATTTTCTTGTCCTCTTTTCACCCCACAGAGCCCTCTTAGCTCCTGGATGGGCCGGATAATGATGACAGAACCATCCCATCCTGTCCCTCTTCTGCAGATTGTCCAGGGGCTCCTGCTCTGGAGGGGTGAAGCGAGGGCAGACCCCCTTGCAGGCCCCAAGCTCTGCCCATCACTGGACGTTCTCTGTTGTGGGCTGGAGGAGTGCGGTGTGAGCAGGCCTCGGAAGTATCTGTCACTCTGCACTCAGCTTGCTGTTGGCGCAGAGAATCTGTCATGTCTGTGCTGCACTTCAGTCTTGTCATTTTACAGATAACGTGATGGAGTCCAGAGAGGGAAAGTGACTTGCCTGAGGCCCCAGAGCCGTCACAGAGTGGCAGAAATGGCCCAAAACCCAGGCCTCCTGGGTCTTAGCATGATAAGCTTGCTGCTGTCCTGGGACGCTGACTGTGCCTTGCTGCCCTGGGAGGGCCATGGTTCTGGCAGGGGCTCTCAGGGCAGCTCTGCTTCCCACGAGAACAGGGAAGCAGGCGTCTCACTCTATCCAACCCCCTCCACGCTCCATCCTGACATCACTGGCCTGTGCTCCCTCCCCGTCTCACCCACGGCACCCGAGCTCTGGAGTTGAGCATCTCAGAGAGGTCTTCGGGGAAAGAATGGGCGTGCATTGCGAGGGGGTGGGAACTCTGGCACCGTGAAGGGCAGGGGTAGAAGCAATGCCAGGGCATTAGGGCATGGAAGCCCAGCGTGCTTTGCAGAGGCTGCTCCCCCAGTTCCCCTCCAGACTCCAGGGCCAAGAGCTTCAGATGCCACAGCTGCTGCCCTGCCGGGTGCCCCTCGCCTGCCACCACTGATTGCAGTATGTGCTGTTCCATTTTTAACAGTCCTGCCCGGCCCTGGCTGCCTGAGCCGATCCAGAGGCGGGCCCTGCTCTTGATTGCGGCACTAAAAATACCAGCGAGGCCTCTGATGAGAGCAGGGGCTTGGTCTCCCCTTTGCCTGCACATCAGCTCTTTGCTGCCTCCCTGCACAGTGGCACGGGGAGACCCTGGAGGAAAGGGCTGGGGGGCAAGGAAGCTCGATTACTCCCATGACCTTTGCAAGCATCTAGATAAAAAGCAGAATGACTATCCCAATATTTGGAGACATGGCATCTGGGGCCTTTCTGAATGTTGAGATTCCCAGGTGTTTTGTGCTGAGTAGACACAGTCTCATGGTGTTCTGAGACTCCATGTGTGTGGTTTCCTGAGTCTGTGCTGGGGAGAGAAAGCTGGAAACTTTTCCAGGCCTCCAAGCTTTTTCCTCTTCCTCACTTCTCATTTCTGGTCAGTGGCCAAAACCTGAGGGTTCTATCTCCCACATAATCCCTCCCACATACTGCCTCCTTTCCAGTCCTGCTGCCTCCGCTTGGCTCTGACCTCTGCCTGAGCTTTCCCCTAGCTGCTAGGAGCCCCTCCCATCGCCCACACCTGTGCATGTCACCTGCTGCTGTCAGGATGATTTTCTAAAGCCCAGCTCCCATCAGCCACTGCTCCAGTCCAAAACCTAACTCCTTGGCCCAGCATGTAAGACCCTCTATGATCTGACCTTGACAGATTGCTCTAGTCTGATTTCTTTTTTCTCTTCTCTTCTCTTCTCTTCTCTTCTCTTCTCTTCTCTTCTCTTCTCTTCTCTTCTCTTCTCTTCTCTTCTCTTCTCTTCCCTTCCCTTCCCTTCTCTCCTTCCTTCCTTCCTTCCTTCCTTCCTTCCTTCCTTCCTTCCTTCCTTCCTTCCTTCCTTCCTTCCTTCCTTCTTTCACAGACTTTCTCTCTCTCTCTCTCTCTCTCTCTCTCTCTCTCTCTCTCTGTTTCTGTCTTCCTTTCTGACAGGTTCCCGCTCTGTCACCCCAGCTGCAGTGCCTTAAAACCGATTGAGTGACCTCCCTGGGCCGGTTGGAAACAAGGTATTCTCCCTGAGGGTGTCCAGGCCCTTGCCAAGGTATCTCAGGTTTCCCATCACTGGGCATGGGGGTGCTTCAAGGGAATGGCACCCAGGATCCACCCCTTATTGGATTAACAACATGTTCACAGAAAGGGGGATGAGTGAATCTTACCAGATGGGGCTCCCTGGTCTGGGGGTAGTTGCTTGTCTGACCCAGGCAGGGTGTTTGGGAAGCTGCTGGACAATATTCAACTATGTAAGCACTCCACTCCCCAGCCCTCCCCTCCCGAAGTGTGAGCACAGACCTCAGAATGCCAGAGCTGCCAAGGCAGCTCCCTCTTGTTGACATATGAGAAAATGAGGCCCAGAGGGGAAAGGGAATCTCTTTTCTTTTCTTTCTTTCTTTCTTTCTTTCTTTCTTTCTTTCTTTCTTTCTTTCTTTCTTTCTTTCTTTCTTTCTTTCTTTCTTTCTTTCTTTCTTTCTCTCTCTCTCTCTCTCTCTCTTTCTCTCTTTCTCTCTTTCTCTCTTTCTCTCTTTCTCTCTTTCTCTCTTTCTCTCTTTCTCTCTTTCTTTCTTTCTTTCTTTCTTTCTTTCTTTCTTTCTTTCTTTCTTTCTTTCTTTCTTTCTTTCTTTCTTTCTTTCTTTCTTTCTTTCTTTTTTCCTTCCTTCCTTCCTTCCTTCTTTCTTTCTTCCCTTCTTTCTTTCTTTCTTTCGAGTCTCGCTCTGTCACAAAGGCTAGAGTGCATTGGCACAATCTCGGCTCACCGTGACCTCTGCCTCCCGGGTTCGAGCGATTCTCCTACCTCAGTCTCCCAAGTAGCTGGGATTACAGGCGTACGCTATCACACCTGGCTAATTTTTGTATTTTTAGTAGAGATGGGGTTTTGTCATGTTGGCCAGGCTGGTCTCGAGCTCCTGACCTCAGGTGATCCGCCCCCCCCTTGGCCTCCCAAAGTGCTGGGATTACAGGTGTGAGCTGGCTAGAACGGGGATTTTCTGAGTCAAAGAACTAGAGCTACAGCACAGGCCTCCCGAGTGCTTGTCAAATGGATCTCTCAGCCCCACCCAGCACCATGGCCTCCTGCCTCCTTCATTCCCTCATCCAGAATCTCCTTTCCCACTGAAATCCTGCCCATTCCTCAAGGGTTTGTCTGTCCCGTGAGCTACTAAAGCCCCTTTCTGTGTATCCTTTGGTAAGGCCTCTCCACTTCCCATCTCCCCTGCTGGACTGTGAGCTCCCGAGGACAGGGACTGCATTGGTTTCAAGCGTGTACCCAGTTCAGTGTCTCCGTGCATGTTTCCAGGGCTGCGTGCATGTTTCTGGAAGGAATCAATGAATAATCCAAAAGTCTGTTCCACTGAACTTGCATTTGATGGTGGGTGTGGTTCCTCCTGTAGGAATTCACCCTGCTTTAAGACCAGATGATGCAATCGCAGTCAGTAAGAGCTGCGGATGCCTCCCGTCCCCTTCCACTGGCTGTTAGCATCACTGCCCAGACACTGCAAACACCAGCCCATAGAGGTCTGCACTTTCTGTGAATGTGTTGTCTTTCCTGCTCACCTCTGCCCCGGAGGGACGGGGAGGGTAATTATCTGCCACGGTGTCAAAACTTTTATTTCTTGCTGCTGCTGGGCTTCAGCCACAGGGAGCGTAAGACGGAACAGAGATACCAGAAGAAAACATCAGCACAACAGTTAAGTGCCACATTTTGTTTCTTTGGATTCCCTGGGTGTAAAGAGTATGTGTATGAATGTAGCACTTTTAGCAGAAGGTCCTCCCTGGTGGTGTTGAGAAGAGGCCATGGTTCCCACCGTCTCTTCCGCCTCCTTCAGGTCTTAGGCAGGGAGGGTCTCGCAGCCTGGAGAGAGCAGCAGAAGCCCTCTTAAGCTTGCTGAAGGCCTGGGGGATTTATCAGAAGGATGCAGGAGTGCCTCGTGGGACCCATGGCCAGAAAAACCTCCAGGTCTCAGGGGAGCTGGGAGGCTCCCGAACCCAGTGAGCTGCCTTCCCTCCCTATTTTTCCCCCACCGAGGCCACACTGGGTCTCGTCCCTGCTGCTCCTTCTGCTCCATTTTCCTGCCGTGCTCTGCAGATCTGCTTTCTTTGCTTACTCATCAACACACGGTCCTAAAATAGCTGCCTGGACCTCCCCCAGTCTGCCCTGGCTGCCTGACCTCAGCTTCAGGCCTAGCCACAGACTGACTCCCCAGCCCTGAGCCCCTTAGTTCTAAGATCTTAAGACAGAGTATCTGATTGGCTGTTGGTCACCAAGAGGCTGTCTCCTGCTGGGGCAGGTGTCCATTGGTCCAGTTGTCTGAAGCCAGCAGACAGGGGCAGGTGGCCCTGGGGCTGCCTCCTTGGGATGGAGTTTGTTGGAAGGAGAGGATGGGCAGGGAGGCCTCCCCTCTGCAGCCCTAGTGTTGCCCAGACCCACTAAGATCCAGTGAAAGACAGCATCTTTGTCTCTTTTGTGCTGCTATAAGAGAATACCTGAGACTGGGTAGTTTATAATGAACAGAAATGTGTTTCTTACAGCTCTGGAGGCTGGGAAGTCCAGGATTGACGGGCTGGCATCTGGTGAGGGCCTTCTTTCTGTATCATGCCATGGCAGAAAGGCAAGAGAAGGAACTCGTGCCCAAAGGCCCTTTTAGTAAGCCCTCCTGTGAGGGTGGGGCCCTCATAGCCTAATGACCTCTTAAAGACCCCAGCTAATAACACTGTTACCTGGAAATTAAATCCCAACATGAGTTTTGGAGGGGACAAGCATTTAAACCACAGAAGGCAGTTTCCTTTTCAGACCCAACAGTATTGGCAAGGGTATACCTCAACATGTTCCTACAACTCATACCCGGGTGGACATGGAGCCCTCCTCCCTGTGAGCTGCAGGCAGGGTGGTCCCGGGGCCAGGAGTGTGCAGTACCCCAATTCCTCCCCCATCCCATGCTCAGGCTCAAGTGAAAGCAGCCTCCTGGGGTACTTGGCCCCTGATCCAGGGTAGCTCAAGTGGCGTGATGATGAAGGCAGGAGTTGGGGACTCTAGCTGGGGTGAAGAGCCCTCCCAGGTGCTGTTGGAAGGGCCTCTAACATGCTGGTCTTGACCTGCAGGCTGTCCCCTGGGTCTGCTCTGAGCTCACCTATCTGAGGGCATTTAATCCTTTTGTGGTGATTTAAAATATGTATGCAAATTACTTGATGTTCCCTTTAAAAGATGGAGCCAATTCTCCTTCCTTGAGTGTGGGCTGGACTTCGAGGCTCAGTTTTCGCAAATAGAATAAGGCAGAAGTTATGGTATGTGACTTCTGAGACTAGGTCATAAAAAGTATTGTGGTTTTCTCCTGGCTCTGTGGGAAGCAGCTGCCCTGTCATGAAGACACTCACACAACCTCCTTATGAAACCTCCCTGTGGTAGGGAACTGAGGTGTCCTGCCCGCCGCCATGCGAGTGAGCCACTTGGAGGTGGATCTTCCAACCCCCGTTCCGCCTTCAGATGCCTGCAGCTCTGGCCAACTTCTTGACTGTGGCCACATGAGAGGACATGAGCCAGAACCACCCAGCCAACATTCTCTCACAGCCTGTGACTCACACAAACTGAGATGACAAACATTTCTTTGTTTAAGCCAATAAGTTTGGGGGTAATTTGTTACACAGCAGTAGATAATGAATGTATCCCAAACCTGTTTGTTTTCCTCAGGTGTTTGGCCATTTGCAGGAAGGATTTTAACTCACTTTCCATTTTCTGCTAGGGGAAACCAATGTCCATGGTGGCTGGGGCCCGCGCACCATTCCCCTGTTTCATAAGGACCTGGGAGGCTGGGAGGGGCCGTGTTACCACTTCCCCCTCCAGTGGGTGTCATCCTCCACTTTTCTGGCCCTGCAAAGCAGGGGAAATTCTCTGTCCTAACCTTAATGCCAGCCGCAGCCTCAGCCCTATCTCCTAGTCACGTGTGTTATCTGAAGGCCTTCAGCTGTGTTCACCCCAAACCCTTTTCTTTAGTTGGAAGAAAAGGGCCTCAGCTCTTAAAGCCTCCACAGAGCCTCAGAGGTTCCTAGGACTGCTGGGTTGCAAGCTGAACCCGATGGATCCCAGCAGTACATGGCAGAGCGGAAGTCCAGTGGGGGAAAAATACAGATAGAAGTCAGAGGGCTTTAGTTATGCTGCTCATGAGGTCCCATAGAAATTGCACAATTTCTTTTAACCTTTTGGGCCTCTGTTATCTCATCTGTAAAATGGGGCCAATGGTATTTGTCCTGTATACTTACAAGATTGCTGTAGGATCAAATGAGAAAATAAATGTAAACGTATTTCATAAACTATAAAACACTTGACAAATGTGAGGATCAAAAACAAATGGTTACAGAATGGAAAGTTTATTCATCATTTGATCTAGCATTTTGTGAATACTTGCTATTCACCAGGGCTTCACATGCATTGCCTTATTTAATCCTGACAAGCTATTGCTGACAAGGTACTATTATTTTCATCTCCCACTTTCAGATTAGGAAACAGGGCTCAGTGAGGTGAACTGACTTGCTTGAAGCCCATGCACCCATTGCCACCATTCCTAACCTGGGCCCTGACATGAATGACTACTCCTTGAAGAATTCAGAGAAATGGTGAGGCCCGTGAATAGCCCTAGGCTCTGGCCCCTAAGTTCCTCTCCCTGTCTCCTCCATCTGCCTGGCAGCTCCTCACCATCCTAAGCGTTTCCTTGGAGGCAAGACCCAGCCAAACATGCTTTATTTTGGGTGTGTCATGGGGGAGCAGGAGCAAGATGTCTGCGTGGCAAGCAGCAAACTGGCTCCGATTCTCTCAGGAACCGTAAACCGAGCCCTGGTTTAAATGTGGTTTAGAACTACAGGAGGAGGCCAGGTGGGGTGGCTCACACCTATAATCCCAGCACTTTGGGAGGCCAAGGCAGGTGGATCCCCTAAGATCAGGAGTTCGAGACCAGCTTGGCCAACATGGTGAAACCCTGTCTCTACTAAAAATGCAAAAAAATTAGGCAGGCATGTTAGTCCACACCTGTAATCCCAGTTACTCGGGAAGCTGAGGCAGCCGAGATTACACCACTGCACTCCAGCCTGGGCGACAGAGCCAGATTTTGTCTCAAAAACAAACAAACAAACAATCAAACAAAACTACAGAAGGAGATCTGGTCAGTGAGAAGTTAAAAGCTCAATTTGTGGCAGATAAGTTCTGGGAGATGGTCCCAGAGAGAAGTCTGTATCCATTAGCACTTGTGGCTTTGCAAGGCCTTAAGACCATTTCCCTTTTAGGCTGAGAGCTTGCCTCTCCCCACCAGGCTTTTTGTTTAGGGATAGGGGAGTTGCTTTACAAGTCAGGCCACACAGGAAGCAGTCCCAAGCCTCAGTTGGCCTCTTAGAGATGAGCGAGTCCTACCCTAAATGGGCCCTGTCCTGTGTACAGTCCACTCCTGTGTGCCCCCACACCCACCTTAGTGAGCTTAACTTCTGCGTGTATCAAAAAAGATTTCTGAGAATTTCCCTCCCGACATGCTTTTCCCAGGTCCAAGGTGCCCTGCTTCTGGCCTCATCCTAGTGCTCTGGAATGGGGTGGAAGAGCCCGTGTCCCCGGTATCATCCTGCCCCTTTGTGTTTTGCTTTTCCTCGTCTTCTGGGCTGGTGCCACCCTCTCTCCGGGCAGTTCTTTCAGCCTTGGAGCTGCACACAGCTGGGGTGGGGGTGGAGACAGCCACTGTTGCGGGGCTTGGGAATGAAGGGGTCTTTTTAACAATGATAAAGGCAGTGATGGGGCAGGGAGGGGGTTGGCGACATTCCTTCTCTCTGAGCCTGAGAAATGTTTCTGGTTTTTGCTTATAGCAATTCTCCCTGCCTCAGCATCCTGAGTAGCTGGGATTACAGGCACCCACCATCGTGCCTGGCTAATCTTTGTATCTTTTAGTAGAGACAGGGTTTCGCCATGTTGGCCAGGCTGATCTTGAACTCCTGACCTCAGGTGACCTGCCCGCCTTGGCCTCCCAAAGTGCTGGGATTACAGGCGTGAGCTATGCGCCCAATCCCAGGCAAGTGTTTTTCCTTGGCTCTGGGAGTACCTAATTGCCTCCCCCTACTCACTGGGGGCTGGAACATTTGTCCCCATCACAAAAGAAAGGTCAAGAAGCTACTGAATTGCCTTTTCCCCTCCCCTTGCCATGTGTCTCTGACAATGAGTCATTCTCTTTCCTCTCCTTCTTCTCTGCTTCCCTCCCTCTCCCCAGACACTGGGTCTGGGGTGGGATCCCTGTCCTGCCTGGCTGTCCGGGCCTCTCTCTGCAAGTTGTAGGCTCCCAGCTTCCTCAGTAGGACATGGAAGCCCCATCCTGAGCCTTGGGGCTCAGCCTCCCTTGTTTAATCTCCTAAAATGTCTACATGGCAGTGTCTCTGCGTCTGGTACTGTGCTAGATTCAGGAGATGAGGGGCATGATTCCTGCACTCACAGGGCCTAGAGTTGAGAAGAAGGGAGTACTAGCAAACAGTAAATCTTACAAGCCACTCTGTAATTAACACCGTGGCGTGTGTTGTAAGGGAAAAAGCTCAGGGAACTTTGAGAATGTGTGAGGAATACCACATGTAGACTGGGTGGGGGATGCTTAGGAAGTCCCTCAAAGAATGAATATTAAGATGACACCTGAAGAATGGAAGGGTGGGGAGAGCGTTCTAGGGAGAGGAACCAGCACATGCAGAGGCCCTGTGGTCAAAAAACTTGACACTTAAAAGGAATAGCAAGAAAGTGTGTGGCTGACGGGGGAAAGGGAGGGAAGATGGGTCTGAAAGGAGAGGAGGGGCAAGAGCATGCAGGGCCTTGAAGGTCAGGCCAGTGGAGCTCAGGATTTATCCTACAGGCCAGCCTGGCAGTTTCATTTCTTATAACATTAGACATGTACTCACCATATCCAGCTATTCTACTCCAAAGTATTTACCCAAAAGAAATAAAAATCTATGTACAAAAAGACTTCTGCACGAAGTTCATAGCAGCTTTATTCATCGGGGGCTTCAAACTGGAAACAATTCAAACACTTATCAACTGGCGATGAACAAAGACACTATGGTGCATCCACACTGAGGAATACTATAGAGCAAGAGGAAGGGACTCCCTTTCCATGCATGCATGACACATGCAGCAACATGCAGGAAGTCCAAAATGTTATGCCGAGTGAAGGAAGCCAGACACAAGAGGGTACCTGCTGCGTGATTCCATTTGTGTGAAATTCTAAAAAGGGCAAACCTAATTTATAGGGATAGAAATCAGTGGTTTCCTGGGGTGGGGGATGGGGAAGGATATAAGGGATCTCTCTAAGGTGACGGAAATATTTTGATGGGATGGTGGTTACACAGGTGTACATGTTTGTCAGAATTCACTTCCTATACACTTAACAGGGTACAGTTTATTTTATGTAAAGTATATGTCAATAAAAGTAATTTTTGAAAAAGGTACATTTTCTCTTCTGCAATGAAGATTGGTTTCTATTGCTCAAATAAAGAGACACATCATTTGAACACACACACACAAAATAAGACAAAAATGGGTTGTGATTAGATATGTGTGTGTGTTTTCTTTTCCTTCCTTCCTTCCTTCCTTCCTTCCTTCCTTCCTTCCTTCCTTCCTTCCTTCCTTCCTTCCTTCCTTCCTTAAGAAAAACACCCCTTGCCTCTGTCTGGAGACAAAATTGAATGGGAACAGGTGTGAAAGTGGGAAATTATTCGCACAAGTCCAGGCAAGCCAGGATGTTCGTGTGGACTCCGGTGGTGGTGTGCATGGAGAACGGGAGACAGAAGGAACTGCTGAGACAAGGAGCTTCCTTCCCTCTGGTCTAGGGACTATCCTTGGCCTTCCTCTGGGCTCGAGGTTGGAGACTGGTCCCAGGTGAGAGCAGGGGCTGCAAGCGAAGGACTCACATCCTGCCAGGCGCACATCTGTGGGTACACACGCTCCCAGGCCCCTGTCCTTGCACTCCTTGAGCCCAGGCAGCCAACAGGCATGTGGGCCTTGCCTTCCCTCCTGCTGCCACACTTGCTGGCTCCCTAGCCCAGTCACACCTCAGGCTTTTGCAGCCTGGAGGACTCAGGTTTGAATCTGACCCCCTCCCTTGTCAGCTGTGTGGCCTCAGTCAGTGGCAGTCCCTCGAGCCTCATTTTCCTCATCTGTAAAATGGCAACAACAGCCACAGTGCCTGCAGGGTGGCTGTGTAGATTGGCTGAGCCAAAGGACAGAGGTAATTCATACCGTTCCCGCATGTCACAAATGCTAGGCCTGATGATTTGCATTTCACATTCACTCTCACTTTCACTTACACTCCAAAATTAGCAGAAGGTGCAGCAGGAAAGGATAATTCATTTCTCTGTAGAATCAATCACTCACCCGGAGCACCCTCTTCCTGTCCTGAGGTCCCCACACCTGCTCTAGCCCCACCTCCCTTCTGGCTGGACCCTCCTGGGTTTGCCCAGGAGCCTCTCTCACCTTGCTCGAGTGGGCATCAGCCCACCCTTCATCCTGCGCTCGTGCAGGCGGGTAGGGCGGAGGCGCAGAGCACAGCCCACCCACGGAGGGCCTGGCTCCCTTGTCAGTCCATTCTGCAGGATTGCACCTGGTTCCCAGGAGCCAGGCCCGCTCCCAGCCCTCCTGGGAGGCTGAGGTAATTGGCTCAATTAATCAGCTCAATTAGCACCTTCTGGGTGAGCGAGCAGCTCAAAGCCTGCCCAGCTTCAGTCAAGGGTGCCCAGCCTGCCGTCAGCTGCCGTGTGCCAGAACCAGTGCTGGGCATGACAGTAGGGGCAGAGGGCTCCCTGCCCCTCCCTAGCCCCCACCAGCCACTGGGGTAGGGGTCAAGCTACCAACAAGAGAGCACCTCAGCTCTCTGTCCTTGCAGAGGGCTCCCCACCACTGCCTGTCCTCGTCCCCACCACTCCCCTGCCAGTCCCTGCCAGCTCCTTTGTCCTGCTTGGGTACAGCAGCCTCTCATGCTGAGTTCCCAGTCTCTGCTGGTCTCTGCTCTGGGACCCTTATTGTGCATTCAGAGGTCAGCTGTGGTGGGAAAGGTAAACCGCTCATCCCTGACTCCTGTTCCCTGCCCCGTACCAGATGGATTTACAGATTTTTTTTTTTTTTTTTTTTTGAGACAGAGTTTCGCTCTTGTTGCCCGGGCTGGAGTCCAATGGCGAGATCTCGGCTCACTGCAAGCTCCACCTCCCTGGTTCAAGCAATTCTGCTGTCTCAGCCTTCCAAGTATCTGGGATTACAGGTGCATGCCACCATGTCCAGCTAATGTTTGTTTTTTCAGTAGAGATGCGGTTTCACCTTGTTGGCCAGGCTAGTCTTGAACTCCTAACCTTAGGTGATCCACCTGCCTCAGCCTTTCAAAGTGCTGGGATTATAGGCATGAGTCACCATGCCTGGCTCTAGACCCTTTTTTTTTTCAGCCTTTATCTTGTTGGGTTCGCCCACAATCCTTTGGGGAAGGTGTTGTTGATATCATCATTAAGTGAGGTTCTGGAAGGTGGAAGGACCCTTTTGAGGTCACACAACCACTCGAGCCTTGACAGGAGAAGCAGTGAGCTCAGCTCTGTGCCCTCTGTCTCTAGGGGTGAGGGAACTCCCTACCCCTCACACAGATACTACCAGGGACCCCCAATATCCCCGCCCCCCCACATCTCACACCCACCTTTGCCAGCCATGTTTCTGTCACAGGCCCAGCCCTCCTGTGCCTGGACGTCACCCCTTCACAACTCCCCACACCCCCTGCTATCCTAGAAACAGAAGCCACAGTGTCTGGAATTCCCGCGTCGGACAGGAAGCTCCCTCAGCTCTGGGGGAGGGGGCAGGGTGCAGGGAGTGGATGCAGAGCGACTGTGAGGTGGCCAGGGTTGGCTGGAGGCCCTGAGACTGCAGTGGGGAGCTTGTTTCTGACTCTCTGGGGCATCTGGGAGCCTGTGTGGAGAGTGAGGCCACCTCCCATGAGGCCCCTAGAAGCGGGGGTTCTCCACGATGCCAAGCACAGGGGCAGTGGAAGAGGGGACCTGGGTGTCTGACGTTTCCTTGGAGAGGCCCCGAGGTGGGAAAGGAGGAGGGGAGGGCAGGGGCTCAGGAGAGGGGAAGAGGCGGGGATAATGCTCCGGCTTTCACTCATTTCAAACTCCATTGCTTAGCACATTGAGCAACAGAACAGGGCTTTGACTAAGATCGTTGTAGTGGTTTGAACAGGTGGCCGCCCAAAAGGTGTATCCATATCCTAATCAAAGAACCTGTGAGTGATGTGGCCTTATGTGTAGAAAGGATCTTTGAGGATGTGATGAAGTCAAGGATCTGGAGATGGAATCAGCCTGGATTATCTGGGAGGACCCTAAATCCAATGACAACTGTCCTGTGAGAGACACATGGGGGAGAGGTGGGAAAGGCTGTGTGAAGATGGTTCTGCAGCCTGCAAGCCCAGCAACGCCTGCAGCCCCAGGAACAGGAACAGAAGAGGAAAGAGTCTCCCCTAGAGCCTTGGGAGGGGGTGCAGGCCTGCTGACACCCTGATTTTGGACTCTGGCCCCAAAAACTGTGAAAGAATACATTTCTGTTGTTGCAAGCCACCTTGTTCGTGGTAATTTGTTATGGCGAAGAAATAGATGCAATCATCTTGGTTTAACAAAATAAGAGTTTCAATTCTATAAAAAAGTTTGAAAGTCACTTATTTGGTCCAAACTAAGAGCCAGAGGGGTGACTGGGCCACACCGGGAGGCAGTGGCAGAAGCAGAACCAGAGCCCACCTCACACCAGGCTCCCTGGAGGTGTGTGGGGTGGGTCACAGCCACGCCTGAGTTCTGGTGCCCTCAGCAGCCCCTTAAGGGGTGGGCTGGGGGCTTGGACCATTTCCTTCTGGGAGGGAGCATGGAGTTATTTTCTAGGGCCACCCTGAAGAGTTTGGGTGGCCTGTTTGGGGTTCCTGACCTGACTTTGGCTGTAGCAGGGCCCTGCCCTATGACATGGGTGCCTCAGATGCTTCTCTGGGGCCCCCCTCCTTTCTGGGGCAGTTGGGGAATGGGCCAGGGCTGGGAAAGGAAGATACAGAGCCTTTCTGAAGATGGTGACACATGCCTGGCCTCTGAGGCCCTGCTGTGCTCTCAAGGTTTGCGGCCCCCCAGATTCTCGTGGTGAAACCCCAAGCTTCCATGTGAGACATCAGGAGGCAGCTCCTTTATGGGGTGATCACGTCATGAGGGTGGAGCCCATGGACAGGATTAGTGCCTTTGTAAAGGGACCCCGAAGGGATCCTTCCTTTTCTCTGCCGTGTGAGAATGCAGTGAAAAGATGGCTGTCTATGAACCAAGAAATGCGCCCTTGCCAGACACTGCTTCTGCTGCTGCCTCGGTTTCGGACTTCCCAGCCTGTAGGACTGTGAGAGATGCGTTTCTGTGGCTTATAAACCACCTAGTTTGTGGTATTTTTGTTCTAGTAGCCTAAATAGACTTGGACAGAGCTTTTCCATTTGTGGGTGCCTTCTCAGGGCGCCTGCCTCAGGGTTTGTGTTCTCTGCGTCCCCTGCCCCCTCCCAGCATAAGTACCTTACCCGTCCTGGAGCCCCTGAGACTCACAGGGCATCTGCTACCCCCGGGCTCCCCTGCCACCTTCACCCCCTGGTAATGGCTCCTGCAAGGGGTGAGCTGGGATCCCAGTTATGCTGTACTGGGGGTGGTTCTGGGGGATGGAGGAAGAGGAGCCCACCCCTACTGTGCCTCGTGGGTGGAGATGCCCGTGTCGTCTTGCTGTATATCCCCATTCACTCTGTCTTCTCCCAGAGGCACCTTTCCTAAACAGGCAGTCTTCTGGATTGGGAAAATCCAGGGTTTCCCAAGCAGTGAGTGAGGTGGTGACTGTGTGCCCTGGGCTGGGGTCAGGAGGGCAGCCAGCTCTGAGTAGTGGACAGAGCACTGGACCAGGAGCCAGGAGTTCTGTTCTCAGCCTGCTGGGTGACCCGGGACAAAACATTGTTCCTCTCTGGACCTCAGTTTCCTCCTCTGTCGAATGGGGAGGGTGGCATGGGACTGGGTGGCTTATGGTTTCTGAGGTCCCTCTTGGCCTTGTGTTCCATGGCTTAGACCAGGAAGAATGGAAAGTACTCCTGGGGGCCAGCCCAGTTCTCACACTCTCCCCATCCCCACAGCCCAGAGCCAGGTAGATTTTCTGTGCTTCACGCCGGGCCTTGCTTGGGGAAGTTGGGGAGAAGCACAGGCCCAGTGCTAATGGGAGCTGACTTGGAGTGAAGACTGCATCCCATGTGCTCTTAGGGGGGTTTATCCCTGCAGCCCTGGATCCCCACACATGTGACTCTCCCCACGCAGAGAGTTACAACATTAACAACAATAGTAATAACCTTGAAAGGCATGTCTGGATATGCCAGGTTCTTCACAATCTCGAATTCTTATAATGATGCTCCCAGGAGATCATGGCATCTCCATTTCACAGATAAGGAAACAGACTCACAGACATTTGACATCTCCCATCACAGCACACATCAAATAGGGGGATGCTGGGAGGATGTGGTGGCCTACTGGGGCCTGGAGTGCCCCAGCCCCAGGGGAAGCTGCCTGGGCCTCTGGTCAGCACCCTGCATAGAGCACTCCCCACCATCCTCACTGGGTGGGCTGAAGATAGGCACAGAGAGGAGGAGCCAGGGCCTCTGCCTGGGGCGAGATGGGAGACGGGGAACAAAGGGCAGAGGAGATACTTTCTCCTCCGGGCACCTTTGCTGAACGTGGCAGCCAGGGCCCTCCATGGCTTTCGCATCTGATGACTCATGACTGGCTGCAGTGGTGACCCCTTAGCAAGGCCTTCTCTCCCCTCCGAGTGGGGCAAAGATCACAAGTCTGGCCACTCCTGTCTCTGATTCTGGTTTCTCCATCCAAAGAGGCCCAGATGGCCTCTCAGCCTCCTCTCCCGAATCACTAACATACAGCTGAGCCTTGGAGGTCTAGGTACACAGCCAGGGAGATGAGGTGGGCTGCCCCATGTGCTGGCCTTCGTCCCCGACTCTCCCCACTCCTTGGCCATGTCTCCTTTATCCACAAGAGGGACCCTGGACCCCAGACTGCAGAAAGACTGTGACCCCCAGATGCTGGCTGCCTGGGCAGGGTGGAGCCAGGAGCAGGCAGTCGCCAGGGAAGGAGCAGGCAGACCCTGCAGGGCGAGAGCCAACATGGGCAGGGGTGATGACATGGGCCCAGGAGGTGAGGTCCCCTGGGGTGCCCACAGAAATGGTCCCCACGTGTCCCTGCTCTCCCAGGTATATTCTCCACCCTCAAACTGCTGCTTCTTCCCAAACTTCAGAGATCTGCCCTAGCATCGGGACGAGGAAGCAGAGTGACAAGCTCTGCTTGGTTTCTTGTTTTTTTTCCTTTCACTTGGGGGCTGGTTGGGTGAGTTATTTCTCATCTCCTCGTGTCCCCAGGGCTCCTGCACCCTGGGTCTGTGGGATGTTGACAGCTCCTTCAGTTGCCGAGGCAGCTGGGCTGAGCTCATGGCGGCATTGGGAGGGCCTGCAGGAAGACTCATTTCCTGACTGACTGACAAACAGAGGCGATACCATCTCTCTCATCCCTTCCCCCGGGAGCCGCTTACAGAGGCGTTCAGCCCGAGCCATCTCTGCCGTCAAACGCACCTCTCTGTCCCATGGAGATAAACTCATCAACTCGAAGGCAGGCAGGGAGGCCTGGGAGGGCTGTCGAGGCTGGCGTGTAAGGGGCACCACCGCCCACGCACCTGCCCGCCTCTTGGCCTTGCTCTGGGTGCCTGGCGGCTGGCAGGGTGGAGGTCTTACCAAGAGCACTTCTCTCCTTTCCTCTGTCCTTCACGAAGGTCGTGGGAGGATGGCTGATCAGGGACCTTCTTGCCTGTACTGGAGGAGTGGAGGGGGCAGGTAGGAAGAGGAGGGGGTGAGCTGCCACCCCAGGAAGGGAGACAGAGGCAGATAGCAGCTCAGCGTGCATGGGTCCATGAGGCAGGCCCCTCTGGTCCTCTCTGGATCCCTAGCTGAGGGTCCAGGGCTCTCCCTGGGAACTGGACTGAGAGGTGACCTTTCTGGGCCTCTACTTGCCTCAACTGAAACGTGAACTTAAAATGTAGGACAGCAACTTTGAGCTTTTGGGGATCATGGATCCTTTTGCAATCTGATAAGGGTGACAGATCCCTCCCTGTCCAGAGGCTTACAGCGCATGTGTGGACATGGGCGTGTGTGTACACAGGCACTTTGGCCTCCTATCTGTGGGTATGCACAGACCCGCAAAGGCCCGCCATAGTCTCCAGCTCAGTAGTCCTAGACTCCACGGCTTCTGGTCTTGCCACACATGTGGGTGCTGTGTGTGTGCAGCAAGACTGCTCAGGAACCCGGGAGGCTGGGGCTGGCTGGGAGTCTCAGGTTGGCCTGGCCCAGCCTTGCTTTTGCTGATGGCAGCTGTGTGTGCACAGGCCGGGGTTGGCATGACTCTGTGGGGCACTGACACTTGCCATCAGGGCTGTCCCTTCTTTCTAGCCACAAATCCTTCCAGCCCCCTCATACTCATTCCTGGTGGCCGCACTAAATGTCCCACAGGCCACAGGTGTGCATTTGGGAGACTGAGGCAGCTGGGGGCTTGTTGGAACTGTGCAGGAGGAGGGGCTCTCTGTGGGAGCTAGATAAGCTAGCGTGGGGGCTGTTACCATCCTGGGTGTGTCCCCAGCCCCGGCAAGACGGAGTTTGCCTGGGCTTCCCCTGTCCTGCCCTGAATTAGAAGATGACATTGCCAGAGAGCCTGGACACTTTGAAAAAGCTCCTGGATTTCTGAGCTGAAATCTGTCCTCATCTACATCATCTCTCTAATCTTTTATGAAGGGACAGTAATGGAAATGCTGTTAGAGAACGCCTGCTGGGTACCATGTTTTTGTTTAATTCTCACAGTGACACTGCAAGGGAAGCTGACCCGGAGCCCAGACGCAGAGGCAGGGAGGGGCTTGCCTGACACCATTTGGGGCAAGAGTCAAACCAGGTCCATCTGATCACAACACCAGTGTCCTTAGCCATGCACTGTCCCAGGAGTTTCTGTGGGGACACCAGGAAATGACTGAGGGAGGCCACACTCGGTCACCCCATAAGCTAGTACCGTCACATAGATGCCGACAGGACAGCAGAATGATGGCATCAGACTGAAGCTGGAACACGAAGGCAGATGCCCAGCACTGTGTGTGCATGCAGTGGGGGGCGTGCACACATGCACACAAACACACACACAAGTGCATATCTGCATCTATTCTTGTGTTTGCATATGTGTGTATTGTGTGTGTTCAAATCTCACTTGAAGACTAAAGAAAATGTTAATACCCAATTCTACAACCATATATGGTGCTGCAGATATGCCCCCTAAAGAGGATGGAGAGAGGGCTGCCTGGACGAACTCTGGGGAGGCTTCTGGGAGGAGGCGGTGCTTAGGCAGGGTGCCAGGAATTGGTGAGGATCAGGTCTGCAGTTATGAGTCTTTTTGTGCACGATAGAAAGTGCATCCAGCAAAGCCCGGCTCAGGGCCCTCTGGCTTTCATTTCAAGCTCGAGCTTTTTGTTTGGCTAATCCAGATCCTCCTCTTCCTGGGCCTTGTGTGTGTGCACATACGGGCAGGGGCTGGGGTGAGGACAGGCACGCTTCCAAGTTGGATGGAAGCATCCCTTGGGGTGCTGCAGTGGTTGAGGCTCCCTGTCTGGTCCTGTCCAGACCCTTCTGTCCTCTGACAGCCAGAGAGTCTGCACATTCCTCACTAGGCAGGATGGGTGGGGCGGGAGGGACGCATGGAGCTCCAGCAGTGCAGGCTGCTGCCCCGACGCCTGCCCCACTCACTGCCTGGGCATCCTTGACCAGCTTCCTGATGTGAGGACCCTGCTGCTCACTGTGTGTAAGGGTGAGTGTGAGTGAATGAGAGAGAGAAAGAGAGAAATGGAAACAGCTTGAGGGCATCTTGGTGTGGAGACCCTGGATGTGAGAAGTGGCTGACATGGAGGCTGGATGGGGGCCCCTGCCCTTTCCATCCCTTTCTCTGGTCTGGACTGAGTGAGGGTTGTGTGGGGTCCCCCTTGCTTGGTTGTACCTCCAGAGCCAGGATGGACCCGAGAAGGTAGCTCATGCAACCCCAGTCACCAAGCAGGAGGGCCCTTTACCCAGCCTCCCGTGTCCCGGCTCCCCTCCCCTCCTACTAATACTCCATAACCTCTGCATACAGCCAACTGAGGGGACAGGAGGCCTCCTGTGGAGCTGAACTAAATTCCACATGCCACGGCCCAGGAAGGCTTTTCCCTCAGAAGGCACTGAGACCCCAGGACTAGGAGCAAGAGTGCAAGTTTCCTGTCTCCCCCATCTCCTGTGGCTGTGCTGGAGGCTGGGCTGGGCCGGCTTCCCAGCTCAGTGGGTGGCTGAGAGTTACTCAGCTTCATCTCTATGAGCAAACAGCAGTGGCTCAGCAGGGAGGGCAGAGGGAGGCTGGCCCACCCTGAGCTTGTGTTGCCAAATTTGTTTGTGTTTATTTTGGTTCCTCTGCATGACATGGAAACAAATGTGCTAGGTCCCCCTTGCTCTGTCGGCTCCTCAGTGGGTGGTGACAAGGAGCGCTCAGGCCTGGCCTCTTCTTCATGGAGACATTCCCTCCCTTCTGCCCTGTTTCCAGTTCCCTAAGGCAAGGTTGTGGCTGGCCAGGCGTGGTGGCTCATGCCTGTAATCCCAACACTTTGGGAGGCTGAAGTGGGCAGATCTTGAGGTCAGGAGTTCAAGAGCAGCCTGGCCAACACGGTGAAACCCCATCTCTACAAAAATACAAAAATTAGCCAGTGTGGTGGTGTGCACCTGTAATCCCAGCTACTCGGGAGGCTGAGGGGGGAGAATCACTTGAACCCAGGAGATGGAAGTTGCAGTGAGCCAAGATTGTGCCACTGCACTCCAGCCTGGGTGACAGAGCGAGATTCCATCTCAAATAATAATAATAATAATAATAATAATAATAATAATAATAATAATAAAATAAAAAAGAAGGTTGGGGCTGCAGTGCAGGGATGGGAGAAGTCATGTGGGTGGGGCAGAGAAGGCGTGGAGAAAGTGTGCTGGCATCCGGAGTCAGGAGGCCGGGGTTTCTTGCTAGCTCCCTAGGATTTTGAATAACAGGAGCTACCATTTAATAAGCACCTACTAAGTGCTTCACATTCATTCACTGAGACAGACTTACTATTACAAATACCTACTTTCAAGCTTGGTCCTGGGAGTGCAGCAGTAGCAAAAAAGGAAAAATCCTTGCCCTCATGAAGTGTATCTTCTATTGACCCTATGACAGATAGGGATTCTCTCCTCATTTTCCAGATAAGGAAACTGAGGCTCAGAAAGATACATGGTTTGCTGGAAATCACTCACCATGGTCCTCTCTGGGTCTTGAACCCTCTTTAGCCTCTGTTTCCTCCCTCTGTAAAAATGAGGAATCAGATGAGAGGAGCTCCAGGCTCCCTTCCACCTCTAATTGTCTATGCGGAGGGGCTGAAATTTGGAGGGAACATTTTCTGTGGGTACAGATGTGTGCCAGTGCTTGAAGAAAATGGAGGAAATGGCTTGGCACTGGTTTGGAGTGGGCGTTGAGCCTGGGACACTGCGCAGTGGCTTGTGCTTTTGGGGGCCAGGCCCTACTGCTCTGAGAAAGTCCTCTCATCCTTGAATCAACAACAAAATTCTCCCAGAGAAGAGGCTCTACCTTTGTTTTGGCCTCCTACATTCTATTCTGTGCACCACATCACCCCTTAGCTAGGAGGGCCCAGGCCCCTGGTTCTTATAGTTAGAGAAGCTACAGGAAGAATGTCTGCCTGGGCCATCTCTACTTCTTATCCCCAGCCTCCAGCTCCAAATTCAAGGGCCTCTCCTTCCTGAATTGACCTGGTGTGGGGCAACTGGCAGTGAAAGGCCCTGCTTGGAACCCCCATGGGAATGGGTGTGTTCTGCTCCCAGGGTTCTTCCAGCCCTCAGAGGCATTAAGGACGTGCAGGGAGGCCCGCACCCTGACTCACTTGCATCCACCAGGTCCACAGCTGAGCAGTTGATTAGGGGCACAAGGGCTTGGGGAGCTCATAGACATGACTTGGAGGCTGTGGGGAACCATGAGGAGAGAGGTGTGGCTTTTCCACCTGAGGGATGAGAAAGCCGGGACACTGAGTGGGGAGAGTGTGTGGGGTGGCAGGGGGCCGGCAAAGGGAAGGCTCAGTGCTGCCCTGTTCTGGTGGCCCCAAGGTCAGTACAGGGCAGACGGTCTGAGCTCCAGTGTCAGGGTCAGACTGGAGCAAGGGCTCCCTGGCTAGAGAGCTCCTCGTGCTGAGCTGGATGGAGCTGTTCCTGGAAGATTTTTAACATTGGCTAAGCCCTGAACACCTGTGGCTATGAAAGCGCAGCTCAGCTAGGGGAAGAGGGCTGGAATTAGTGACCCCTGCTCCTTTCTGACCTCAGGTTTCAGGATTTTACCTCAAAATACTATTGCCCACTTATTAGGAAGGACCAGTATTGGGAAGCTACTTCCATGGTGACAGGGTTCAATGACCTCTGACTCCCTCCTGTGCAGAGAGGGTCAGAGGGTCATTTCACCTACTCCTCTGCCTCTGCCTCCACTGCCCTCCAAGGCAGCCCAGAAAATCACCCCCTTTTCCAACCCCCCCACCCAAGCCTTGCCACAGCTCTTCTCCTACCAGCTCTTCCATTGGGCAGTTCTTCTTCGGGTCTGCCTTGCAGCAACACCAACTAGTTGGGAATCCCCTGGTGAGCCCAGCCCTCCCCGCCCTTGGGGGCCTTGGAAAATGTATTGCTTGTGGCAGCATGTCAGTGGGTTTGGAGTGGCACGGCTGGGCGGGCCTGACAGCAGAAATTGGAATCTGGCTGCTGTTTGACAGGTATATTATTCCCGCTGCCCTCGATTTATTTACCAAACAGCATGCGGAGCCCCAGAAAGCTCCCGGAAAGAAGGAGGGAGTGGAAGTGGAGGGGGCTCTTCAAGGGAGGTCAGGTGGCCTCCGTGCTCCAACATTGGCACTGTGTAGGGAAGAGGAACAGGGAGCCGGGTGGGTGTGGGAGACTGAGGCCCCCAAGAGAGCTCACCCCAAGTTTCTCTGTCTGGCTTAGAGCTGCCCCTGGGGCTTTCCTTCCAGGCCCCAGGAAAAGGGGCTTCCCAAGCATCTTGGGTCCAGGGCCAGGGCTTCTCGGTCAAAGTCAAGTGAGGGGCTGTGTCTCAGAGGTGGTTTAGGACAGGACCCTGCCACACCTAGCGTACAGGGAAAGAGAGGGAGGTGCTGAGGAGGGCAGGGACCTGTCAGCAGGTGTCTGGGAAGAGTAGAGCAGCTGTGTGTGCTCTATAGGTGCAGGTGCCCATGGGCACAGCCAAGGGGTGAGTGAGGTCTGAGATTGAGCCCGTGCTCTGGTTGCCAAGTAGGGCACACGGCACAGGGCTGTGTTGACCTGAAGAGAACGCCTCTTTCCAGTTGGCACAAAGGTGCTGTGTAGGCCGGCGACCAGCCATGAGGATAAGCAGAATATTCGAAGCCACACAGACAGGCATCCTGTCCCGTCTTGGTTCATACAACCCATGGGACCCCGGAAAGGGCCCCCGGCTGCTCTGAGTTTTCCTTTCCTCGCAGTAAATGATAATAATCAAAATGCCACTTCTCGGGGCTATTGAGAAGAATAAATAAGATAATCTGCATACGAGCGCTTTGTAAGCAGTAAAACATATAGCTTTTTAAAGGGCATGTAAATGAGTACTGAGAAAAGGCAGCGTGAGCGTTGCCGCGCACATTCAGTGCTGGATGGTGAGTCACCGGCTGTGAGGCTGGGAATGTCTGAGTGTGCTTGGCAGGTCAGGTGGGGTGTATGTTGGAACGTGGGTGTGGGACTGTCTGCCCAGATGTGGATTTGCTCTCAGTGAGATGAGGAAAGTCATCAGAAGAGTCCTTGGCTGCTGCGGGTGGATCTGGGAGTGTGTGACTGGTATCTGAGTGTGACCACAGGCTGGTGTGCACGTGTGTGCCAGTGAGGGTGTGAGGATGGGTGCCTGACATTGCAATGGGCATGGTGAGATTGTGATTGGGCATTAGGAAGGCACAGGCCCGTGGATGCAAGTGAGTCAGTGTGTTGGGGTCAGTGTGCAAGAGCGTCTGCAGGGTCAGGCGTGTGTTAGTGTGCACATGTATGGCATGCACACAAGCGCACACATGCACACACACATACCTCAGCACAATGAAAGCAGGCTTGGCAGTGTCAGCAGTATACCTCCTACCTCTGAACCTGATGCAAAATTCATGGAGCATCGGACTCTAGAAATGCAGAGATGGAGGGGGAGGGAGGCCCCTCTGGAACAGTGAGTCATAGGACAGTGCGGGGCTGAATGTAAAATACCTACCTCCCCTGATGAGCTCTGAGGCTCAGAGAGGCTGCCTGCCCATCTATTTCTTCCCAGCTTCTGGTCCCGGGCCTTCCTTGGGATGTCATAACAATCCATATTCTGCAACACATCAATGGTGGAAGTCTAGCTGCCCTTAGCCGGAGAAGAGGCTGGGGAGTGGGGGCAGGGGAGAGAGGGAAGCACTGGGGGACCCCAGTGGTCCCAATTCAAACAGGCCTCTGGGCCCCATCAGATGAGCAGGTGAGGGTACCAGGGCAGTGAGGCACCAAGGCATCTCTGGAACAGTGAGTCCCCCATGGTCTGGGGATCACAGGGGTAATTGGGAAGCAGCACCTTGAGTTGGGCAGCTTCCAGGGACCTCAGACAAACCTCTGTAGGCTTAGCACCTTCTTCTCTAGGGTGGTCAGGCTGGAACGGAGACTTGGTGGAAGGTTCATCCATACCTGCTATTGGCCATTTTCCCATGATGGGGCGGGGCTCCTGGGCCTGGCAGGTCAGGAAGGACTTCCGGCCCCACACCCCATCATTGCTCTAATGCTGGCATCCAGTCTCTAGCTGTGGATCTGGCTGGGTTGTGGGGTGGGGCTGGAAGGGCTTCAAGATGAGCCACGTGTGCTGACCCCCTTGGAGGAAGGCACTGTGGAGGCTGGCAGGGGCATGCAGCACACCAGCTGGGAAGGAGACAAGAGCCCACAGGGGCAGGGGCCCTGTCATGTCCATTTACACTCCATGTGCTGGAACTCAGCCCTCTGGGGAAGAGGAATACAATGCCAGAGAGACTAGGGGACATCTGTCTCCCCAGTTCAGGCCAAGACACACTCATTGCTTGAAGCCCCATGGCCCTGTTCCTCCTGGGTCTCCAGACCCAGTGGTTCCCTGTGTCCTCTCCTTCTGCCTGGTTGCTGGCCATAGAGGCCACCCCCAAGCTTCCTGTTGGGCTTGGCCTGGGCAGTGCTGTGTTTGTGTCTCTCCTGCCTGTCTCTGAACCCTCCTGTCTTCCCCCACCTCTGTCGCTGCCTTTCCCTCTGTTTCTTAGCCTTCATCCCTGCCTCTCTGTCCCTGCCCTCATCCTCCCCTCTCCTCCCTCTTCCCCTCTCCTTCCTTTCTCCCTCCTTTTCTAATCTTGTCTCTCTCTGAACCTGAAGTGCTTTGGCATTAAATCCCATTCCCCATCCTCTCTTTAGATCCTCCCTGTGCCTCAGAAGGGTGGTAAATAAAGCGAGAGAGAGACCGGGGAGCCAAGATCCTTAAAGGCTCCTCTCTGCACTGCCTGCAGCCCTTGTCTCCTGATGGGGACGTCAAAGCCCCAGAGAAAAAGGGACTCCTGGTCCTCATGCCATCATGTGCACACGCGCACACATGCACACACACCATGCTTTTGCGAGGAGGGGGAGGAGACCTTCAAGTGGGAACAAAAAGAAATCAAAGTGCTCCCGGTGCTTCGTATACATCAGGCTCTAGGTGGAAGGGAAGCATAGGAAGGAGGAGCTGGGGGCAATGGGTCACACATGTGGCAGGAGGACTCAGCACGGCAGGCACCTCGAGAGATCAGCCTCCAAGCTCCTGATCCTGAGGCTGTCAGCCTGAAATGGAGGGGTTGGGACCAGCCAGGTCGACCTGAGCACTGCCGGCCCCAGCCCCTAGACTCCTTGTCTGAGAACTCAGAACACTTCAGAACGGGCCCTGCCTTCCTGATTACTCCTGCCATCCCCGCCCTGTATGCATGCCCCGTCTATGTGCCTGCCTTTTTATTGCACACCACTGACATAGGATGCAGTTTCTAAAAGTCCAAAATACACAAATAAACCTCCCCCTACCAAACACACACAACTTGGGAGTCAGACAGTCAGGCTGGACCTGGCACGGGCTGCCCACAAGCATACCCGGGGAGCCCAGTGGACAGCTGCGCTCCCCTCTCTGTTTCTGGCCACCCAGCCATCTTCCCTTTGGGAAGTTAGCTCTCTGGCTGTCCTTTTTCCCATCCTATCCTAGCCTTTTCTCAGTCGTGTTGGCCCTACCTTCCTGCTCCAGGGAGCAGGGGAGGCGCTTGACACAGCCTGGCCAATGAGAGCTTTCATTGCCTGGCCATGCGGATTGGTCCAGAGTCAGGGAAGTCAGCTTTAGGACATTTGTTGGGAATCTGGGGAAGGGGCTCTCTTTCCCCTGGCATTGCTAAGCTGGTGGAAATATACCTGAAGCTGCTTTTTCACCACTCAGGAAGACTCTTCCTAAGAATAAAGTCAGCACAGGACAGCAGGGCGAAGCAACGGAGAAAACAGATACTCAGTAACCTTGATCGAATGAATGCCTGGATACAACCATGCCTGAAACAATAAAACCATATTTTTTTCCTGGACTGTTCACTTATGGGAGCCAATTACTTTTTTCTTCTTGCTGAAGCCAGTTTGACTTGGGTTTCTGTCTCTTGCAAAGTAAGGAGTTAACTAATATAGAGAGGCGACTACATTTCTTTGAACTTGAGTTTTCTCATCTGTAAAATTATCTCCCTTATGAATTCTAAAAGGACTGACTGAAGGCACTGAAGGATGCCTCGCAGGCCTGCTGTAAGGAGCACAGATTATTTTCGTGCAAAGCCTTTGGCCATTTCTATCTCACATGATCCTTTCATGAACCCTGGGAAGGTCTTAGGACTGCGATCATGCTGTCCCACTTTCAGAGGAAGAACCTCAGAGTCAGGAATGTTACAGGAGCCAGGGAGCTTCTGTCAGCCCTCAGATCACTGGCCGTCCTCTGCCCCTGGTCTCTGCCCCAGGGAGCTGATCTGCTCGGACTGAGTCACCAGACCCTATGTCTCTGGACTCTTGTCAATGGGAAGCCCCAGCAGGGGATCCCAAGGTTGGAGGAGAAGTCAAGGCATTTCTTCCCCCATCTCCCTCTCCTGTGGTCACCTCAGGCTGGCCAGGTGACTGAAGGTCAGTGCTACTCATGTGGTGGCCTCTCTTTCTGGGTTCTGGTAACCACTCCCTTCAGACCTTGAGGTGTTAACAGTTCTGCTTCCACTTACACCCTGCCAACACATTTATAAAATGTCCCTTATTAAACTCTTTCTGATTTATATGATTCGTGTGAGTCATTGATATCCCTCGGAGACTGACTGACATTGGGTCGCCCGATGTCATCAGCTATTTGAATCAAGTATGTGGGTTTTGCATCCTGTGTTTTTTGAACTCCCCAGCATTACCCACTGCTCCTGGGACCTCTCACAGTCACATCTTCCTCTAAGGCCCAGGTGAGCCACATTCTCTCCCCGAAGCTTTCCCAAGTCCCCATCCTCCTGCCTCATCCTTGTCCAAACCATCCTCTCCCATCCCTCTTTCCCTCTGTATTCTGTTCATATCTCTATCTATGGGTGTGGGTGCCTGCCAGATGCCTGTCTAATCTTCTCAGGTGCAGGGGCCATGAATAATTCCACCTGTCTCTCCAGTGCCCAGCACCATTGCCCTCAGCCTCTCAGTGCCCAGTCTGGGAGCTGGCACATAATAGATGCTCAATCTACCATGAGCATCTATTCATAGTACATGAG
The DNA here is from genome assembly GCF_007565055.1 of Rhinopithecus roxellana. Classification (NCBI taxonomy): domain Eukaryota; kingdom Metazoa; phylum Chordata; class Mammalia; order Primates; family Cercopithecidae; genus Rhinopithecus; species Rhinopithecus roxellana. The sequence continues at coordinate 80,083,428 of NC_044563.1, forward strand.
TTGAGTGAATTCAATGTTAGAACCTAGAGTGACTCTCTGTAATGGGGCCACAGGAGCCTCTGCATTAGCGGTGGTCTCTGCCCAGAACACCCTTCCTTCCTGTGGCTGCCCAGGGAACCCCTTCTCATCCTTCAAAACTCAACTCAAGGTCTGGCACCAGTGGTGCATTGGATGGTTCTCCAGTCGCTCTTGCCTGGCTCTCTCCCGTGTGTCCAGGCACCCCGAGAGCACTGGGAAGTGGTCTGCCATGATAATGTGCAATGTGAAATGCAGCCAGCATTTCCCCTAAGAGCAGGAGACACTGCTCTTGTATCCAGAGAGGAAGGTCTGGGGCAGGTAATTGGAACAAGGAAGTCCCTCTTGATGAGTAAGACTGACAGCTTGGCCTGGCTCTGCAGGTGCTTGCATATCTGGAAGGCGTTCCTTGATGGCAGGGGTGGAGCTGGTGCCTGCCTTGTGAATGACCCTAAGAGCCACCACTAATTGAGCATGTCATGTGTGAGCCCTGGGCTTGGGGTTTAGCTCTCATGGCACTGTTATGAGTAAGTATTTTTGTCTCCACTTTCCAGAGGAGGAACTGCATTTTAAGATGATGAAGTAGCTTACTGAGAGCCAGGGTCCAAATTCCAACCTGGCTCTAATGCTTATGACCACAGTTGAAGTGGAAGCAGAGGAGACCAGAGGGGGAGACCCTGTAGGCACCGCCAGCCCCGACAATGAGCTGCTGTGGCTTGTAAATCCAGTTACCTGGCTACCTGTGGTTCAGTTGTGAGTGTGCCTGTGGGCCCCCGTGTGGCTGAGCTGTAGGGACCCAATGGGAGGTTCATGTGGCTGGGTGTGGGCTAGAGTTACAGTGCAGCAGGCCCAGCCTGAAGCCTGAGTGGGGGTCAGCTAGAGACCCCGAACGGAACGTGAGACTGGGGCACAGTGCTGGGGTCTCTGCTCCCCCCAGGGCCAGGTGGCACAGTGCTAGTGGCCCCGGCGCCCATGTGGCCCTCCTCTCCTCTCACTGCACAGCCTCATGCAGGGCTGGGCTGGAAAAGGGAGACCCTCAGAGCACATGGGCTCAGTGTAGAGTTGTAGACTCTACCCTAAATGTTCTAATCACAGAAAATCCACACCTTGGACCTCACCAGCCCTCCCAGCCCCCTGCCCTGGTGGCACTAGAGAAATGCCACCACACGCCCGCATGAAGTACAATGAAGGCAAATGGCCTGTTCTTTGCTCCCAGATCCATGTCAAACTATACAATTATAAATCAAATGAAAGTAAATTTCTAAATTATGTGCTATTTTAGTTCTTCTGTTCCACATTGAGCTCCAAGTTGGTTCTGGAGGAGGAAGGAGGAACAAAGAAGTCCAGGGCTGGGGAGGCAGAGGCTGGGGCTGTGCCTTGCGTTCCCATCCTCATTCTCCCCTAAGACACTGCAAAAGCACCTTGGGCAGCACAGAAGCATCTCCCTCTCTCCTGGGTAGCCTGTGGGAAAGGCTCTGCATCCCATGGGTAATGCAGTATTGACAAGTTGCTTCTCTCTTCTTGACAACCAGCTCAGTGTATAACCGATCAATCTGCAATCAGAGCTGTTTTCCAGCCTTAACACCAACACCGGCACTCACTCAAGGGCTGGTGTGGGGATAGTGGTGCCTGTTTTCCCACCCACCTTCCACGATGAGAGCTAAAAGTGGGAGAAGGTGAAGCTGGGAGCAGTTGAGGTATCTAGGGGTGTTCCAGATCCACTGGGTAAGAATCTCAGTAAGGACACCTGGTGTTTGAATGGCTCACAAAGCTTCTGGGTGATTCTAATGAGGTGCGTGGGTGTGACAGGTAGGGAAACTGAGGTTCTGAGAGAAGCAAACTGCCAAAGTCCCTGAGCTCAGTGGTGGGCCATTACATGAGTGATGGGGTTAGGTGGATTCCTGGAGGAAGGTTGTTTGAGCAGCGAATTCAGGTAGGAGAGGGGAGGCTTGCAGAGGGAGAGGGCAAGGTGTTCCTGCAGGGAGAAGGTCCAGAGTGAAGGCTCTGGAATGGAACTGAGCACATTTAATTCTCTTCTGGAGAGGAACTGAATCCATGGAGAGAAAGATGCCCCAGCACCATCCTTGGTTTGTGCTCCAGAGACGAGCAGAGAGGCTGAGGGAAGCTGCCACTCTGCTATGCCAAGTCCAGAAGGGCTTCCTGGAGGAGGAGGAGAAAGTAGATTTCAGGGGCTCCATGAATGGCAGACAAGGGTCAGAGCAGCAGGCAGAGTGGAGGCAGCAGTTTAGTCTAAGGAGAGGCCACTGGGGGTTGTGTTTGGCATAAGAGCATCAGGAGTCAGCAGATATTCCCAGGAGTTCCGGTTCTGCCATTGTCAGCTACTTAATTATACCATGCCTCAGTTTCCCCATTTTACAAATGGGCATAAAAATACCAGTTCTCTGCCAGGCACAGTGGCTCATGCCTGTAATCCCAGTACTTTGGGAGCCCGAGGCAGGCAAAATGTCTGAGGTCAGGAGTTTGAGACCAGCCTGGCCAACATGGTGAAACCCCTTGTCTACTAAAAATGCAAAAATTAGCCAGGTGTGGTGGGGGGTGTCTGTAGTCTCAGTTACTCGGGAAGCTGAGGCCAAAGAATCGCTTGAACCTGGGAGGCAGAGGTTGTAGTGAGCCAAGATGGTGCCATTGCACTCCAGCCTAGGCGACAGAGTGAGACTCCGTCTCAAAAATCAAAAACAAAAACAAAAAACTAAAACCAGTTCTCTGTCAGGGAGAGTGTGAAGAGAAAATGAGGCAGTGTAGGTAAAACCACTCTTGAACTGGCAATTGTCATGTAAACACAAGGGGTCTGGGTCCGGAGTCCCACAGACAAGGGTTTGAATCCCGGTCCTGCCTCTTCCTAGCTGTACAACCTGCAGATGAGTTACTGAAGTGTTGTCATCTGTAACATGAGGATAATGAGCCTCTGCATCACAAGATAAATATGTGTGTTCAGTGAAAGTGTCCCTGGCACTTAGCAGCTCAACTCGCATCACTGCTCCTTTGCTAGGGGAGTGGTGTGACTGGCGGAAAAGTGGCATGTGAACCTGGACACAACCCTAACCAGCAGCCTGACCTCGCTTGACTTCTGTGAGCCTCAGTTTCTGTGTGTGGAAAATTGGAGTGCTAATGAGAGCCTCAATGGATTGCTATGAGAATTTAAAACCCTGAGCCATCCTAGCCTGCTGGAGGTTTTTAATAAATGACAGGGGCTGCTATCAGTCCATATGGCCAGATACAGGCAGCGATGGATCAATGGGCCATAGAGCAAAGGAGCAAGAGATGTGGGATTAGAAGTGGGTACACTTCTGACCACCAGGGGCTGACCCTGGCCCGCCCCTACTCCCACCCTAGAGAGCAGCCCGGGGTACACTCTGGTCTGGACCAAGGCCCTGGGCCCAGCCCTGAGGCCAGTTTCTGGCCTCCCCACCTGGCATTGATGGATGCCCAGGCGGGCGACTGCAAGGGCTGCAGCCAGGATCAATACTCTAATCAACACCGTATGGGCCCCGCCAGCGTTTTTCCCTCCACCCCAAACTGGGGGGTGGGGGGGACAGGTGCAGGGAGCTGCTGAGATGAGAGATGAACTCCAATGCCAAGTTCTTCACTCAGTGAATAATGGAATCAGTGGGTGAGCAGGAGGAATGGGCTGGGGAGGACACAGGCGGGGTTGCTGAGGACCTCTCCAGCGGCAGATGGGGGCCTGCGGTGCCCCCCCCCAACCCCGAAGGCTGCCCAGGCCTGCGGAAGACGCATCAGATAAGAGAGCAGGCTCGGATGGGGGACAATGCCTGCTTCCCAGACCTTCTGCCAACACCAAGTCTCTGCTGCATGCCCTGTCCCTTGGCTCTGACAGCTCAGTGTCCTTGCCCTGTCACCTTCCTCCTTCAAAGTCTTGCCCCAGATCCTATATCCGGGGCTCCCATGCAGACTTCAGAAACACCTTTCCTTCCCTGTAGCCCTGCAGCATGAGGGGTAGGTGGGCTGGCCCTGGGCCATGGCTGGGGGCTTCTGTCTGAGTTTGCTTCTATGTGGGGTTCCAGTTATTCCTCCACCCAAGGTCGAGAGCCTTCTGTCTTGGAGCTGACTGCTCTGTTCCCGGTCTTGCCAAGTTGGTGTCTAGGTCCTGCTGGCACTCTTGCAGCCATGGCTCCGTCTTCCTGATGGCTTGCTTGCCAGGTGCCAAACATCACTCTTCCAAGTGGCCACCACGGTGCTGCGTGCCCAAGGAAGAGCCAAGGCCCCTTCCACTTTTCCTTAGCAGGCACCAGGAGAGGTAGAAGGGGCCTTGGCTGCCCTCCTGCCCTGCCCCATGAGCTCTTTGGAGGCAGCCTCTATTGTTAACTGGGCTCGGTACACTCTCTACCACGTCCCCAAAAGGAAGTCTGGGCATCTCCCTTCCCAAGCTGTCCCTGGTGCTGACAGGTTCGCAGGCTGGGAATCCCGCCTTGCAGGAGTCACACCATGGGAAAGGCCTGGTCCTAGTTATGGCTCTACAGGGTTAAGGTGTGTGACCTTGGCTAAGTCACTTTATCCCACTGAGCCTCACATCCCAGCTATACACGGGAAGGAATCCTCTCTGCCTTCCTGGCCCCACAGGGTTACTAAGGGCAGCAAATGTGATAACGTTTCCTAATAGCCTGCAAAGGCACAGCCAGGCGATGGGGACAGGGCTCTAGCTCTGGCTGCTGACTCCAACCTCTTGATAGCAACCCACCAAGCCCCATGGTCTCTTCGCGTGGAAATGTAGGAGTAAGAGACCGGAAGGGTGCGGGGAGACTTTGGGAGAGGTCAAGATCAGGAGTACCCCGGAGTCCTTGGATCAGGACTCCAGGAACCAGACTTCATCTTCTTTTGCCATCTGTCATCTGGTGCAGGCCTGCACCATGCAGGCCTGTGTGGTGCTGAGGTCAGGACTCAGGGGTAAGGGAGGTGCGGCCACAGAGTCAGGCCAGACAGGGTGGTGTGTCCGTGGCTGTCATGGGCTGCCTGGCTCAACACAGCTCCTCACTCAGCAGTAAAGGCCACTCCTGGCCAACCTCCTTTTCTTCTCTCCCCACTTAACTAGAGTGTCATAGTCAGGAGAGACCCCTTAGAGAACTTACAGGTAAGATTGCTTAAGCCCAGAGAGGGGAAGGGACCAGCTCAACGTCACACAGCAAGTGGGTCCCAGGACCCTGACTCCAGGGCCACTACTCTTTATAGTAGACTTGTGGTTTGCAAACTGGGTTTCTGGGGGCCCCAAGGCCCTAGGGATGCCACAGGCAGGAGGGTAATCAGGGCTTGAGTGATTAGGGCTTTGTTCCCTCCACCCCGTCTCCATCTTAGCCAGAGCTGCTCTCTCCTCCTCAATTAGTATTTCACTTCCAGGGAAAATATATGAAAAACAGAATTGTGTTGCAGAAAAACAGTGGGAAAATGGCTGTGTTGCACCCTACCGCATCCGCGCAACTGACACCCAGTGCTCCCAACCTTACCCCACTTGGCCCTTCCCCCATCAACTGTCCCTGGCAGCCTGTCCTTCTCTGCTTCCTGAATGGTTCTGAGCTCTTCTTCCAGGCCACATTTCTGTCTATGCCTCTGTCTAAAATCAAAGTCAACCCTCTAACTAACCAACCCTAATGACTAATCTCTGTTGAAGAGATCGCAGGCGAAGGCCTTCTTAGGTATCTATCATCTTTTAAGAGTGACCTTCTGGAGATAGCACCTACATTCATTTTAAAGGCCTGGGGGAAGCCAGCTGGGTAGATGCTTCTGGACTAGAGGCCTTTTGGGGTTTCTTCTCCCTATACTGTGAACCCCAATGCCTGCTGCCCTCACTGAGCCTCGGTGCTGTGAGGAGAGGGGTAGGGTGGTGGGTAGGGATAGTGAGAGGGGCCCAGGCTTCGGGGCCCACTGCCTGGCTTCTCAGCCTGGCTCACTCTGACCTTCAGCAAATGCTTTGCCTTAATTCTCTGCTTGGAAATGGGGCTGATTACAGCACCGCACCCACCTCCTAGGGTGGGCTTGAGGATCAATGATGTCATTCACGTGAAGCCCAGAGAACAATGCTCAGTAGAATTCGTGCCCAGCTGTGTTGGCTGTGATTGGTGGGGTGGGAGCAGAGGCAGGTGATTGACTCTCAGCATCCCCCCATTTCACAGATGGAGGAACGGAGGCTCAGAGGAGGTCTGTAAACCTTCCCTGGGGCCAACCCTCGAATCACCACCGGGTCCCACCTCTCTGAGCCATCCCAAAAGGTGCCACAGGGCTGCCTGAGTCCAGCCTGTTGCAATGTCAGACTCACACCCAGGGTTCCCTGCAGAAAGCATCTGCTGTCTCCCCAGGTCTGCCCACTCTTCCTAGGCACATGACACCCTCCCCAGTCCCTTCTCCCATCTCTCCTCTAAGCCCTCTTCTGGAACTTTGTTGCTGAGACACTACATCCCTCCATCTGTTCTGTTCCTCCTCATTTTGGCTAGAGGGCCTGACCTAGTTTAGGGGTGGCTGGTTAGGGAAGGCTGTGTGTGTGTGCACACTCATGCTTATGTGAGAGTGGCAGTGCACAGACAGGAGCAGGAGTGTATGCAGATATGTGTGTGTGTGTAAGTGCATGTGTACATGGATGACTTTCTGGGAGTGTGTATAACAGGGAACAGATAGTGGGCTGTAAACAGTACCAGACCTGGAGGCAGAGCTGGGGCACCTTTGCCAGGCTCTGCTGATTACTAGCCATGTGCCTTTAAACTAGCACAGAATCTGGCAGGACTAGGCGCTCAGTAAGTGCCTCCTGCAGAGTCGAACGTGCTCCCAGTGTGGGCTCATGAGTGCAGTGTCCTGGGCAGGCCAGGGCGGGGCTCTTTTCTCCTCCCAGGGCAAAGTGTCCTTGACAGCCTGGCTGTCTGCGTGGGCTGCTGTCTGTGACTGGGGGGGGTGGGCACCTGAGGCTTTCCTGGCCAGTGCCCAGTGTGTGGACTTGTCCTGGACATGGAAGCGCTCCTCTGCCTGCCGCTGGTACCCTCTGTGGGAGCCACGGTGGAAACGGCTCAGGCCTGGGGCTCTTACCGGCCTGGAGACAAGCCCTGCACTGACCAGCTGGGGGACTCTGAAGTTGCCTAACTTCTCTGAGTCTTACCCTCCTCTCCAGCAAACGGAGGCTCATTCTGTCTGTCATGATGGTCTCTCGAGGTTTTTAAGAGGATGCAATATAAAGAAAAAGGCCTTAATAAGTGGGGACTGTTCGTTCATGTGATCTGTCATAGACCTGATGTGCTGCTTCCATGAGATGACACATGTCAGCTCCTTGCACAGCGCATGGCATGCAGCAGGAGCACCACACAAGCAGCAGCTTCTAGTAATTACATGGCCAGCTCTCCTCCTGGGGAGGGGGCGCCACCCACCGTGTGGCTGAACTTGGTAGACTGCTCCGTGGCCCATTAGCCACGCCCAGGAGCAATCTGGGGTGTTCTGTCTTCCAGGGTCCCTTTGTCCCGGCAAATTGGCCCACGATTAACTTCCCATCAGGAGTGAGGTCAGCCTGTCTTTGGGACAAACTGGTCCCCACTACTGTCTGGGGCGTTGGTGGGGCTGGGTGCCTGGGCTAGGGGAAGAACCGTGCAGCATTTGGCTTTAGGGGGTTAAAGTCAGCCTTTGGCCTTCACCTGCCACCTGGTGTGATGGAGGAGACTGGGTTTTGGGGGCCAAGGGGCTTGGTGGGAAGCACGTGCTGCTGTTGGCTGCTGGCTGGAGGTGCTGGTCTGGAAGGGAAGAGCAGCTTGGCCTCGGGAAGCCTCGTCTTATTCCCACCCTAGAGCGGGGAGCTGGAGCCCAAGGTGGGGGAGTCTGTGAGTCAGAAGACCTGAGCTCTATCCCTGACACACACCGGTGTCCACAGGCAAGGATGAGGTTAACCGGGCATCAGTTTCGCCACCTGTGGAAGGGGTTGAGCCCCAGCATTCTTGTTAGGATCCTCAAGGGCTGAGAAGACATCAGGCACAGCAGACTCCTCTCCAAATGGCAGGTGCAGTGGCCCTGGTCATCCTCTGGGCAGTGTTCCAGTCTCTTGCCTTGACATCCACGTCTCCTGTGGTGCCTTCCACCCTCCCACCCTTGTCCTGTCCTGTTGAGGGTCCTGGGCCACCAGCCTGTGGCAGGGAGTGGCAATAAGCGGAGACCCTCTTGGCACTCCCTGTGGCCGCAGCCAGCCCTCCCCTGATAACCCATTTCTGCTCCATTAGACCAGCCTGTGACATGTGTGTGAGGGTTCCTGGTGGGAGCAGGAGCCCCTGCCACAGAAAACACGCAGAAAATGAAACACTCAGTTTCTGCCCAGCCCAGGTAATGGCCGTTATATTCTGTATTATCAGCCATCAGAGCACAGGCTGGGATGGAGAAAGCCCGTTCCTCTCACGGCCTGTGGATAAACAACCCGGCTTGTGGCAAATAAAATGGGAAAGTTGAAATATTGAAATACAGTTGCCGTTTCGTTCAAGTTGGATATTAATAGCTTCAGGGACAGGCTCAAAAAGAAGGAGGGTGGGGAGGAGAGGGAAGAAAGGGAACTGTGAACACCATTAACATCCAATTTCCTCAGAGGATTGGAACCCTTTGAGGCTCTGGTCTCAGGAGCCGGTGGGAGGGGCGAGGTGCTGCTGTCAGAAGGTGCTGACACTGCAGCTTCCCTTTCCAGGAGGCAGCTCCTACTCATGGGGTGAGTGGGTGAGGATGCTGCTGGGACAGGGAGGCCTGGGCACCACAGGGGCACCTAACCCCTCCCTGGCATCTCACAGTGCCTGGACACGTTGGCGCCAGCCACTGCTCCATGACACACTGATGGCACGTTGCTCCCTGGGCATCCCACACATACTCCTGGCCACAGGCATGACCACACTTGTGTAGCACCATGTGACCTGCCCGTGTCCTCTTTACCGGGCTGGTGTGCTCATCCACAGCTTGCCTTTGTGCAGGGACCTGTGCTAGCCCGGGAGGTTACCTCCAAACCCTCCTCACTGCAGCCATCACCCAATGACTGGCCGACTCAAGCATACAAAGGGCTGAGCCCCTTGCCGGAATGGGGATAACTTTCTCAGCTGATTAATGCCCCAGAGTGACACGTGCATCAGGTCGAGGGTTGACTGTCCTGAGCCTCCATCGCTGCTTCCCTCACTCCTTTATAGGTTTTGCTGAAGAGAGCTCCTTCAATAAGCCACACGCCCCCAAATCTCTGCCTCAAACTCTGCTTCTAAGGAGCCCAGTCCTGAGAGCAGCTGGGTGGCCTGGGGCAAGTCACTCCACATTCTGAGCCTCAGTGCCTCCATCTGTGAAACGGGAGATAACACCAGATCACGGGATTGCTGAGACCATCCCAGGAGACGTTGTCGGCAAACTTCTTTGCCCTCTGTTGGGGACTTGGATTAGTGTCCCTTCGCTGCTGCAACAAATTACCACAAACTTACTGGCTTAAACAATGCACATTTATGATCTTCTAGTTCTGGGAGTCAGAAGTCCAAATGGGCCTCACTGGGCCCAAACAAAGGTGTTGGCAGGGCTGCATTCCTTCTGGAGGCTCTGAAGGGAAGTCTGTTTTTTGCCTTCACCAGTTTCCAGAGTCTGTGCTTTCCTTGGCCCTGTGGCCCCTTCCTCCCTCTTCAAAGCCTGTGAAGTCCGCCCTGGGGTGCATCACTTTGATTCTGACCCCCCCCACCCTTTGCTTTACTTATTAGGGCCCTTGTGACTACCCTGGGTCCACCTGGCTAATCCAGGATAATCTCCTCATCTCCAGATCCTTAACTCAATCATATCAGCAAAGTCACTTTTGCTGTGGAAGGTCACATATTCCCAGGCTCTGGGGACCAGGAGGTGGATGCCTTGGGAGGGACTTTCTTCTGCCTACCACAGAATGCAATAAGCCCGGGTCAATGTTTATTTATTTCCTCTCCTCAGGCTGCTATTGCACCCCTTTGAGACTATTTCTACCTCTTTAAAGACTATTGTGAGGATTACTGTGTAGAATGGGTGTAAGGGGATTTGCAAATGGGGCTATGGAAGGAGAGAGCCTTCCAGCTTCCCAATCCCTCCATAGGGTATCCTGTACTGATTCTGCACCCAGCCGTGCCCTCCTCTCTCCTGAAGCTATTCTCCCTGCTCTCCTGTGGCCAACGTTTTCTGGAAATGCCTTTGTAGGAGAAGCAGCTTGATCTGCTCTTGGCCATGGGGTCAAGAGGTCAGGGCTTCCAGGCCTGGTTGTGGAGAGGACTGAGGGGTCCAAGCCCATTTCTCACCCACCGCTTGCCCAGATCCTGTCCGCCTGGTGCTACATTTTAGGAAAGGATGGGCATCAGAATGGAGAGGAAGGAATTGCCACAGAATAACTGGGTTCTATGGAATAAGGAAGCACTAGGGACTGAGTTGCTGGTCTTGGCAGGATCAGAAATTTGGCCTGTGGCAGCCAGACTTCTGGTATCTTCTTTGTTTATTCTCTAAAGTTCCATATAAAAGGGCAGCCTGTGTTCATTGTGCTGATGGGAAGAAAAGTGAGGGGACTGGGTTTGGAAACATGGGGGGCCAGAGAGACGGGTGACAAGGGAAGGGTCCAGGGGAGTGGGACAGCAGAAGTACAAGTGTGGTGAGCTGGGCAGGGTGTCCCCTCTTCCAGACAGTCGTGCCCGGTCTGGACGAGCCTCCCCTACTTGTATCAGCCTATCATGGTGGTCTGGGCAGGCCTCTGCACGCCCTGTTGGATGGGGAGTCCTTGGAGAACAAGGGCGCTGTCCTATTCCTCCTGCGTCTCGGCACCCAGCACGGGCCAGGCACAGCGGGGTGCTCAGTAACCACTAACAGGAGCACTGACCTCACGAGGGAGTGAAGGGCTGTCTATGCCTTCACCACACCTGCTGCCCTGGTAGGTCCGTCATGGCCAAGTGTCTGTTACTCCCTGGGGACAGAGGTCAGCCTACTCTAGGGCCAGTCATATACTTTTTCTGAAAAGCTTCTTGGAACTTTGCATTTGTCTTGAAAAGCACAGCATGAGTATTGGCCAGGGAGATGGAATATTTAAGGTCAAGACTGTACTCTTAGAATCCTCTGACAGACCTTGTGTGAGTCACTTCCTCTTTCTGGACTTTATTTTCATCATCAATTAAATGACACTTTGGTCTGAATCAATGGTTCTCAAATGCAGCTAGCTTCAGAATCACCTGGAGGGATTGTTAACCCAAAGAGTACTGGGGCCCACCCAGAGTGTCTGACTCAATAGGTCAAGAATGTGCATTTCTATTAAGGCTCCCAGTGATGCTGACGCTGCTGGTCCAGAACCACACTGAGCATCATTGGTTTTTAAGTGCTGGCCTGGTTGCGTCAGGAGTACCTGGGAAGTTTGCTGAGAAAACCTTGATTCCTGGGCTCCACCCCTAACAACCTGGACTCTGTTCTTCTGAGGGTAAATCTGCATCTTCTTAACGAACTCCCTGGGTAATTCTGATGTGAAATCCCATTTGGGAACCCCAGGCTGCATGCTCTCCAAAGTTACTCCTGTTTTTCGTTGTTTTTGTAAAACAGTTCTATTGAGGCATAACTGACATAGTGCACGTGGCACATACTTAATGTGTTCAATTGGATAGGTTTTGACTTACGGATACTGTTGTGAAGTGTCAGCACAATTAAGATACTGAACACATCCATCACTCCCCAAAAGTTTCTTCGTGCCCCCGGCTATCTTGCCTGTCTGCTCCTCCCCTCTCTAAAGTTTTTAACCACATGTGGTTCTAAACTGGGCTGATGATTTCCATTCTGAAGGTAGGAGTGAGGGTATGAATGGGGAGGCTTCCCTTCTCAGGCCCCATGGGAGGTGTACACAGCTTGGAAGCATCTCTGTAGGGAGAGGGTGGTGGTGGGTTTGGGGAAGGAGGCCTGGAGAAGATGCTTGATTGGCAAGGCTGGGAGTTTGGTCCAGTGATCAGGCTGTGGAGGATAATGAAGGCGAGAATTACGTTGAGAAAGGGGCCCCTGTCCCCAGGTGAAGGTAAGGAAAGGCAGGGAGTGGTGCTGAGCTTCAATGGGAGCAGACAAAAAGGGCCCAGGAAGGGGAGGAGGCACAGTGAGGAGAGGGAGGTGGTGACAGGGTCCAGGCAAGAACAGGTCCTGTAGATTAGGAAGTAAAATTTTCCTGGCAAGGGTGGGGCTCTCAGCTTTACTTCCTTCCATTCAGGCAATTTAACAAACATATATAAAGTACCTATGAGGTGCCAGGCACTGGGCTAAGCCCTGGGGAATGCAGTCTCCTATAGGAGACAATATAGATACGGACACTGTCAATCAATGCCGTAATTGCTATGGTAGGAATAGGCACAGAGGACCTGGGGCACTGCTGGGCTGTGTACTCACAGCGTGGAGGTTCTACAGAGATGTCCTTGTCATGAGTTTTGTGCAGGTATGAACATCCAATCTGAAGATGTTGAGAGATAGCTCCTCCATCACAATAACCACCGCCCCAGAGTCTGATGGTGATGGGAAGGCAGTTTGAACCCTCGGGAGTTGAGACCAAAACCATATTATCTGGTGGAGGTGATGAGTAGCACAAGTATTCAGGAGAGGTGGAGAGGTTGAGATACTTGGGCATCATCATACAACTAGGAGACTAGGGACATCCCTGGGAAGAAATGGAGAAAGACTCCTAGAGAGGATGAAACCTTCTGACTGAAGATCCTTTCTTCAGGTCCTCCCTGCATGGGATTTGACAATCCTCTGCATCATGCTTTGTGTGTATGGGTGTGTGTGTACGTGCATGTGATGTGTGTGTATGCGTGTGTGTGTGTATGTGTGATAAACCATATTTCAATCTTGCAGCCATTCATGTTTCATTCAATGAGTCAGCTAATTCATTTACCTGTTGTAAGCGAGACACTCTGCTGGGTGGGGTACAGTAGTGAACAAGACAGGCAAGTTCCTTACTCATGGTATTCCTACTATTCTAGTAGGAACCTAACTCTTAAAAGCTTTCTTTAAAGAGCCAAAGAAAGGTGCTTTTGGTGGACAGATTTTGGGCCCCACATTATATACCCTCAGGCAGAGGCAAAGGGAGATTTTGAAATGATGGTTGTACTACAATATTCCCTCTCTCCCATGCTGTCACTACATACACATGAATTGCATTGTTATTTTTGTTTGTTTGTTTTGTTTTTGTTTTTGTTTTTTGAGATGGAGTCTCCCTCTGTCGCCTAGCCTGGAGGGCCGTAGTGCAATCTTGGCTCACTGCAAGCTCTGCCTCCTGGGTTCAGAATTGCCTTGTTATTAAAACGGAAATTGGTTGTCAGTGTTTCTCCAAGTGTGACCCAGAACAAGGAGACTCACCTGGTAGCTTGTTCCAAAGGTAGATTTTGGGACAACTCACCTCTACTCACCCCACTTTCACTCACTGATTTGGGATTTTGAGAGGGGCCATAAGTGATTCTAGAATCTGAACTTAACAAGTCTCCAGATTATTCTTGTTAATGGAAGCTTTTAATTGAAGGCTATGTACATGAAGGTGCATATTTATAAATGTGCAACTGAATGGATTTTTGCAAGGTGAGCACAACTGGAAAATCAGCATCTGATCCAGAAACAGAAACACCTCGAGATCCCAGAAGTTCCCTTTGCCTTTTTCCAGGCTTTCCCCCTCCTCCACCAAGGGCAGCCGCCATTATGACTTCTAACTTCATTTTGTCCCCCCTTTTAAAAACTTTATATAAATGAAACTATACACTATGTAGTCATTTGTGTCTGGCAAAATTTCCCTCAGCACTGTTTTTGAGATTTATTTATACTGCATGTACTTGTAGTTTGTTTGTTCTCATTGATGTGTAGTATTCCTTTGTATGACTATACACAATTTATTTTTCCATTCTTCTGTTGATGGGTATTTGGACTGTTTCCAGCTGGGCTATTATGAATAGTGCTTCCATGAACATTCTTGTATAATATTTTGGTGCTCATATGCATGCAGTTCTGCCGGAGTGGGATTGCTAGGTCAGAGTATATGCTTGTGTTCAGCTTCAAAGATGTTGTCATAGTAGCCTCTATGATGGCCCCCAGTGCTCCCCTCCTTTTTGTCTTCACATCTTTGTGTAATCTCCTCCCCTCAAGTGTAGGCTGGACTTACTGACTCCCCTCTGACAATAGAATATGGCAGAAGTAATGGGACGTCACTTCTGAAATTAGATTAGGAAAACCCTGTGGCTTCTGTCTTGTGTGCTGTCTCTTGCTTACCCACACTGAAGAAAGCCAGCTCCTATATTGGGAGCTGCCCCATGAAGAGAGAGGCCCACATAATTAGGAACTGAGGGAGACCTCCAGCTAACAGCTTAAGAGGAACTGAATACTGCCACCAATTATGTGAGTGAACTTAGAAGCTGACCTTTTCCCAGTCGTGCCTTCAGATGAGACCACAGTTCTGGCTCACAGTTTTGACAGCAACCTCATGAGAAACTTCAAACCAGAGGCACCATGCTTGGCCTGCTGCATTCCTCACCCACAGCAACTGTGAGATAAATAGGTGTTTGTTGTTTTGAGCCACTTAGTTTTGTGGTAATTTGGTACATGGCAATAGATAACTAATATATAGCCAAACTATTTTTTTTTTGAGATGGGGTCTCACTGTTGCCCAGCCTGGAGTGCAGTGGTGCAATCACAGCCCACTGCAGCCTTGACTTGCTGGGCTCAAGTGATCCTCCCACCTCAGCCTCCTGAGTAGCTGAGACCACAGGTGTGTGCACCACCATGCCTGGCTATTTTTGTTTTATGTTTAGTAGAGACAGGGTTTCACTATGTTGCCTAGGCTGATCTCAAACTCTGGGCTCAAGCAATCCTCTTGCCTTGGCCTCCCAAAGTACTAGGATTACAAGTGTGAACCACTGTGTCCAGCCCATAGACTCTTCTGAATGGCTTGTTCTAATTTATAGCCCCACCAGAAATGACAAGTTCCAATTTCTCTATTTACTTGGCCACACATGGAATTGCCTGCCTTTTAAATTTTAACTATTATGATGGGTGTATGGCAATATTGTGTCTTGGTTTTCATTTGCTTTTCTTTGATGGCTAATGAAGTTGAGCACCTTGTGTTAATTAGCCATTCAAATATCCTCTTTGGTGAAGTGCTCCTTCAAGTCTTTTGCCCAATATTTTAGTGGGTAATTTATCTTTTTCTTGTTTGCAGGAATTCTTTTTATATTCTGATTATGAATTCCTTGTTGGACATCTGTATTGCAAATATTTCATTCCATTTTGTAGCATGCTGTTTCACTCTCTATTTTTAAAGTTATTTTGGAATATTTTCAAATTCACTGAAAAGTTATGAGAATAAAAGTAGTACAAGAGTTCTATTATAGCCTTTACTCAGATTCACCTTTTGTTACCATTTTACACCATTTTCTTTATTATTTGCACCCTCTTTCCACACCTTTCTCTCTCTCTACACACACACACAAACACACACATACACACAAGTTTATCTGAACCATTGCAGAGTAAGCTGCATACATGGCAACTCTTCACTCCCAAATAGGTCAGTGTATAAATATACATTTCTTAGGAATATTCTCTTATGTGACCATACTATAGTTATCAGCTTCAGTCAATTTCACATTGATACAATACTTTGATCTGATCTCCTGTGTTCCAATTTTTTTCAGTTGATTTAATAATGTACTTTATCATTTTCCCTTCCAATACAGAATCCCATCTAGGATCAGGTATTGGACTTAGTTGTCATGCCTCCTTAGTCTCCTTTAATTGGGAACACATCATAGCCTTTCTTTGTCTTTTATGACATTGACATTTTGAAGAATGCAGTCTCTCCCCCACTTCCCTTTTAAATAGAACATTCCTCATTTTGTTTGTCTGATATTTTATTATGATTAGAGGTAATACTGCATTGCTGAATGGAATAATATATAAATGATATGTCCTTCTTAGGGTCGGACACCCGGATCCACACAATGTCCCTCATGACTGATACTAATTTTAATCATCCTGTCAAGGTGGTGTCCCATTTATCCATTGTATAGTTACAAGTTTTTCCTTTGAAACTAATAAGCAACCAGTGGGGATGTGCAGGTTGAGACCATGCAAATATTCTGCTTCTCATCAAAACGTCCTCTGGATTTAGCATCCACTGATGATTCTTGCCTGAACCGATCTTTACTGCGATCATTCCAGAACGATGATTTTTTCCAACTCTGGCTCTCCTCCCACAGTTGCCAGTTGGCCATCAGCTTTACACTGGGAGCAGGAACCTTCTCTTTGAAGATTTCTTAATTTTAACATAATCTAACTTATTGGCTTTTATCTTTCTAGTGAATGCCTTTTATGTACTGTTCAAATTTTTTTTTCCTACCACCATCTCTTGAAAATATTCTATGTTTCATTCTAAAAGCTTCATTATTAGGCCTTTGACACTTAGGTCTGTGATCCATCTGGGATTTTTTGTGGTTGTGATAATGTGGAATAGGGGATGAAGATAAACTTCTTTCCATATGGAAATTCAATTGACCTAAGTGTCTTTATTAACAATTATTATTTATAAAAGAAATGGATAAATGACTTTCCCCTTTCAAAAATTCAAATAATTACAGAAAATGCTAAAAATCCCTTTGACTCTCTCTGCCCATCTTGATCATATCCCCCTCCCTGCAGGGGGTAACTCAGAAGTAACCACTGTTATCAGCGTTTTACATCCTTTCGGACTTTCTTTAAGCATTTGCAGACATGCATGCACTGTGTTCTATTTCTCCCCACTGTGTTCTATTTCTCCCCACCCCTCACAGTGTATGAGTCATTCTGCAACTTGCTTTTTCACCCAGCAATATGACTTGGTAGACTTTTTGTGTCGGCACATATAGACCTCCATGTAAATGGTTGCACTGGATTACATGTTTTGCATGTCATATGTGATACACTGGGTCTGACCCAGCGGTCTGCCACACGTTTGCAGCTTGCTTAGTCATTTGTGGATTTTAAAGTTGGTTCTAATTTTCTGTTTTGTTACCCTGATGATTTTTATGCCCACTGTGTGAACCACTTGCTGGGTTGCACCGTTACGAAAATTGGGGTGGATGGGGGATAAGAACTTGAGTCTGGAAGGCACTGGGCTCTTCCTAGATTAAGGAAAACAAAATGGCTCAAAGAGTCTGGGTGACTTACCCAGGCTCACACAGTTAGTTAGTGGCAAAGCCGATCATGACACGTGCCTTGGGATGCCAAGTCCAGGCCTCTGCTCTCAACACAACCCTGCCCAGGGCCCAGCTGACCTTCCCAGCCGCCCACATTCTGAAGCTTCCCTGTCCCCTTCTGGCTTCTCCTCCCCGTGGAGATGGGCCTCCGATATGGGATGCCAGGGGTGTCTGCCCACTGCTCCTTCCTTACCGCCAGGGACAGGGCACTTACTCACCTCCCAAGGCTCTGTGGTCTCCTCTCAAGAAGGCAAGATGGCACGTCAGTTCCAGAGCCTGCCCCTCAGCCTCCCCTCCTCTCAACCTGCATTTATCTAAAACTCCACCAGCTTCCAAGATCCCCCTGTAGGACAGACAAGAACAAATTTGGAAGCCAAAGAAGTTGCAGCCCTTAAATCACATGTTGGGCCAAATAATCAAAGAATCTTCCTCAAATTTATCAACGGTGGTGCTGGGCCTAGCTGCTCAGTAATGACTCTCACTTGATGACAGATCTTGAGAAAATGCGTTTTGGAAGCAATCAGTATGTGCTGAATAGGACCCTATTTTACAAGCATTTTATCTACTCTTAAGGACATGGGAGATGAGGAAAACAGATAAGCCTCTCTATTAATATTGATTAGACCATTATATATCTGAGAAAGAGATTTTAGTCAGAGATGATTGCATCTCACCAGAGCAGCCTGTCTTCTCGAATCGAATCATTTAATTTGCCGCTCAGAGCTTGGGGGCATAGGGAGGGGGACACATGCATGCTTTGCTCCCCAACACTGGGCAGAAGAGGCAGGAGAGGGATGCCCAGTGACAGGGCACTTACGTGCTTTCTCGCCAGCCCCACAAGGAGCTCATTAAGAGGAAGTGAACAAAGGAAACAACAGCAGGAAGGGTTGAGGTTAGACTTCAGGAATAAATGCTTACTTGTAGAAGAGTTCAGAAGCTGAGGCCCTTTTCTGGAACAGCTTTATGAATGAGGTCATGAATAGGCCTTTTTATTATTGATCACAAAAGAAGACTGGTAAACATTAAAAATGTTCAACCTCACTAATAGTCAAAATAATGCAAATCTAAATAATCAACTATTATTTTTGCCATCAGATTAGCAAAAATTGTTTTTAAAGCATCATGCCTGGTGCTGGTGAGGATTTAGTGAAATTGCATTCTCATGCATTGCTGGCAGAAGGGTAGGTGAGTGCAACCTTTTTGGAAGACAATTGGATGATATTTTCTGAGAACCTACTTTTTGACAAGCACTAGGTTAGAACCTGGGAGGATAGCATTGACTGAAACTAAGTCCTTGCCCCCACAGAGAGTGCCATTTATCAGGGGAAACTTGAAATTAACACATCAAAATGCAACTAAATATTTACAAAATGTAAAGAGCCTTAGAAAGGATCTGGGTGTGGGGGCTCACGCCTGTAATCCCAGCACTTTGGGAGGTCAAGGCGGGCAGATCGTCTGATATCAGGAGTTCGAGACCAGCCTGGCCAACGTGACAAAACTCTGTCTCTATTACAAATACTAAAATTAGCTGGGTCTGGTGGTGCACACCTGTGGTCCCAGCCACTCAGGAAGTTGAGGCAGGAAAATCGCTTGAACCCGGGAGGTAGAGGTTGTGCCACTGCACTCCAGGCTGGGCAACAAAGCAAGACTCCATCTCAAAAAAAAAAAAAAAAAAGCCTTACACACACACACACACACACACACACACAGCTGAGGGGAGAGGGTGAGTGAAGGGAGGTCAGTGAAGGCTTTGAGCTGAGTCACAAATGCCAGAGAGGAAACAAGCCACAGGAGGAGAACAAGATGGCACTGGCAGATGTAACAGCATGTGCAAGGGTCTTGCAGTGGCAGAGATTTTTGGTGAGCTGAGAAGAGGCCAGAGAGGCAGAGTGGGTGAGGGGAGCATGGCGGGAAGCAGTAGAAGAAATTGGCGGGTGGGCAATGCATTGCAAATGCTGACCTGCCTGGGGTGCTGAGGGCCCTCCTAGGTTTTCGGCAGAGGCAGCACACACAGTCTGCCCTTACTGCTTTTTTTTTTTTTTTTTTTTAAACTGCCGCCGTTTTGTAAAATTATTATTTATTGTTATTTTAAAAACATATAACATGAGATCTACCCTCTTTAAAAATATTAAGTATACAGTATAGTATTGTTAACATGCACAATGTTGTACAGTAGATCTCTAGAATCTTTTCATCTTTTTAAAAAATTATTATTTTTTTAAGTTCCAGAGTACATGTGCAGGATGTGCAGGTTCATTACATAGGTAAACATGTGCCATGGTGGTTTGCTGTACCTATCAACCCATCACTTAGGTATTAAGCCCAGCATGCATTAGCTCTTTTCCCTAATGCTCTCCCCTGACCCCCACCTTTTTTTTTGAGACAGAGTCTTACTCTGTCGCCCAGGTATGCAGTGGTGCAATCTCAGCTCACTGCAACCCCTGCCTTCTGTGCTCAAGCAATCCTCCTACCTCAGCTTCCCAAGTAGCTGGGACAATAGGTGTGTGCCACCATGCTTGGCTAGTTTTTGTATTTTTTGTAGAGACAGGGTTTTTGCCATGTTGCTCAGGCTAGTCTTGAACTTCCTGAGCTCAAGCAATCCTCTTGCCATGGCTTGCCAAGGGTAGTTAATAGAGGAAGCAGGAAGGACAGGTGGGCGCCTGTGGCAGCAGGGAAGGTGAGAGGTGACAGGGGCTGGGATGAGGGCTTTGGCAAGGGATGTGCATCAAACACCTTACAAAACTCAGGATGAGCAAGACCACTCCAGGAGATAATCAGATGCATGCAGCAGTTTACATATACACGGAATTCATTACGGGCTTAGTTATAGAGACAAAACCCTGGAAACAACAGAAATGTTCACCACGAGAAGGCTGGTTAAATGATGGCGCCCACAGACAAGGGCTGCCATGTAGTTATGGGAATTGTTGGTTTAGAAGAATATTGAACAACACAAGAAGATGTTTACATTGTACCTTAAGTGAAAAAAATCAGGACACAAACTCAATGTATATTATGATGCTGGTTGAAAAAAATGATGTTTTTCTATCTAAAATAAACACGGAAATGTCAGTGGCAACTCTCTGGGTGACCTATGGATTATTTGAATTTTTTCCTACATTTCAGTGTTTCTCAAATGTCTAACAAGTATCTACTTTTATAATTAAGAAAACAGTTATTTTTTATGCCTCTCATCTTAGCTACTCGGGAGGTTGAGGTAGGAGCATCGCTTGAACCTGGGAGGCAGAGGTTACAGTGAGCTGAGATCACACTACTGCACTCCAGCCTGGGCGACAGCGTGAGGCTCCGTCAAAAAAATTTTAAAAAGCATAGTTATTTTTTAATTAATAAAGTAAATCTCTCTCAAAGAGGCAAGGGTCAGGTGCGTGAGTGGGAAAGGAAGGCGTGTGGAGGAGGAAAGGGTTAGACAAAGTGAGTGTTAAATCTGCATCTCCTTGTAGACAGAGCTCCCCGTCTCAGTTTAAGACCCTCCTGCCCTTGAAGAAGCTTCCTAAAACCAGCTCAGGTCTTCCTCCTCTGTTCCCCTGCCTCTTTGCATGTTTCTGGAAGGCCTCAATAGTAGGAGTATTATGCACAGCCTGCCTATGGTCAGGCCACTGGGAGGCTGAAGAATGCAGATGCCTGGGCCCCAACCCTGGGGGTTCCCACCCTGGGACCACCCCCCTCCACCCCTAGTCTTCTCCATCTCACTAAGTGCTCAGCTCTCTCAATAGAGGCCGTGAGCATGGCTACTGGATTGTGGATTCTGGAGCCAGACCGCCGGGGTTGGAATTCTGGCTCTGGCATGGCCTTGCTGGGCTCAGTGCCCTCAACTATGGTATATTTATAGTATGTAATATGAATATAGTAAACATATATGTATATTATATAGCACATAATAAATAAGTATAATATATAATATTATATATACATATATATTTTGTCTTTTGTTAAAAAACAGTCTGACAAATCAGAAATGGGGGTTCAGGAGTGGTGATGAGGCAAAAGAAGGAAGCCATGGGGTGAGAGCTGTCAGGGGTGGGGCCACTGGTGTCTCCTTCACCCCTACCCTGATGTGTCCTTTCCTGAAGGACAGATGGTCACATTTTGCAGTGGGGGAGTCCTCTACCATGTCCTTCAAAGTAGGAGGAGATGTCTCTCTCATCAGTCAACTCACTACAATTGACCTCAAAGTGAGCCTGCATGTCATTGAGAATCTTGGCATCATTCTCATCGGACACAAATTTGATAGCCCAGCCCTTGGTGCCAAACCAGCCGGCTCTGGCCACCCAATGCAGGTAGCTGTCAGAATCCTCAGGCATGTCATAATTAAAAGCCATGTTCACCCGCTCAATGTCCATTCCTCGGCCAAGTAGGTTGGTAGCCACAAGAATTCACCACTGAAAATATTTAAACTGCTGATACTGATAAAGCCTCTGCCCCTGGGGCATCCCACGGTGGATGGCAATGGCTGGGAAGTTCTGCTCCACCAGTAGCTGGGCCAAGGCAATGTGCTGCTGCACAGACTTCACAAAGATCCTCAGCTGGTTGAACTCAAGGACATTTAGAAGGTCAAAGAGCTTCCAGTTCTTCTGGTTGTCCTTCAGTTTCATGTAGTACTGCTGCAGCCCATGCAGCATCAACTTCATCTCATTATCCATAAAGATCTCCATTGAATCTTGCATGAACTAGTGGCAGACTGGACGGATCTCTTTGCTCAAAGTAGCCCTAAACATCATGACCGGCTTCTCATTGTTCGGTCATGCAAAAAGTTTCCTGGGCATCCCGACACATGTTGAGCTGTTCAAACATCTTATCACATTCATTCAAAATAAAGAGTTTAATGTGTTTGAGGTTGAGGCTCTTATTTCGAGCCAGGGCTAGGATATGGCCTGGAGTCCCCATGATGATATGCTGATGGGAAGCCAACAGCGCCTATTCCCCAGAGTGGAGGAGAAGCGGATGAAAACCTGCATAACCTGTGCAGCAGCATCTGATGCACGGCCATCCCCTGTAAGTGGTAGCTGTTACTACTCTTCCGGTTACTCAGGTTGAAAACCCAAGGGTCATCCCTGATTCCCCCTCCCCTCATTCCAGCACCCTTGCCACCAGCCCATGCAGGTCCCTCTGTTTCTCAGCCCTGCACTGCCTCCCCAGCCGACACAACTGTCCTCTCTTGCTGGCACTGCTGTCCTTGTCTCCTTTCAGTTCAGCCTCCTCTCGCCAGCCAGAGGGAGTTGTGAAGGTGAAAATTGAATTATGCTACTCCTCTGTTGGAGTTTTGAAGAAACCCCAAACTTTTTATCATGGCCTACGACAAGGCCCTAGCGAGTCGTCTTGCAGGAAAGAAATAGAAATTTAAACAACAAAACAGTATTTTGCCTTCAGATTAGCAAAGATTTTTTAAAATAAAAATAAGACACAGTGTTGGTGAGGATGTGGTGAAACTGCACTTTTAGCCCGAGAACCTCCTGTTCCAGCATTTTGAGGTCAGGGAAAGATGTCTGACAACGGGACTGAGAAGGAGTTGGAGAGGGGAGAACCAGGTCAGTAGAGGTTAGGGAAGCCCAGAAGAGAGAGTGTTTCCAGAAGGAAGGGGGTTCTCTTGGGTCAAAGGTCACTGAGAGGCCAGAGAAGATGAGGACAGAGAAGTGACCATGGCTTGGGCCACAGTGGTTCCAGCGGAAGGGAAGAGGGAAGCCATATTGCCACAAAGGCAGAGAGAGAACCCCACGAGCGGCGACAGCAGTGTGTGTGCATGCATGTGTGTGTGTGCATATATGTGTGTGTGCACGTGTGCGTGCACGTGTGTGCGTGCACGTGTGCCTGCACGTGTGTGCACGTGTGTGTGCATGTGTGTGTGTGCACGTGTGTGTGTGCATGTTGGTGGTAGCAGCTGCAGCAGTCGAGGAGATGGTAAGGAGACAGCAGCCCAAGGAGAAGTCAGGAAGATGAGGAGTGCTCTCTGGGAGGTGCAGGGAGAGGGTGGGTTGACTGACAGGGTCCTGAGAGCCTGGCTGAGGAGTGGTAGGAAGTGGGAAGGAAGGAACTTCAGGAAGCGGCAGGCTTTACTCTGTGTCCCAAGGGGAGCCCAGCTTAAAACTCATTAGAAAAAAAACAAAGGAAAGCACCTGAGTTTGATGAGTTTGGTTCTAGATGGCAATTCCTCCTGGAGCCCTCTTAATTTCCTTGGTAAATAAGATTGCTTTGATCAGTGCCTTAGAGAAAATTTAATTCTGATATGGAATGTCTTGAGTTTGTGTCAGTTTGGGGATTCTCCACTGTAAAAATGAGCTGGTGGTGTAAGGACCCCACAAGAGGAGAAGACAAACCTTTCTCTCTCTCTCTCTCTCTCTCTCTCTCTCTCTCTCTCTCTCTCTCTCTCTCTCTCTCTCTCTTCTCTCTGTGTCTGTCTATCTGTCTCCCAGTTCTAATTAGAACTAGCAGGGCAGGTAAGGGTATTTTGAGTCCATTTGTTGGGACAGGGCAGTTGGGTAAGGATGGGATTAGGGACTATTGTTTGGAGCTCAAAGACAGTAAAATGCTTTCAGTTTTGGGGTCTCAAAGTGTGGGTTATGGGGAGCAGCATACAAGAAAACCCCTTTCCTTGCCAATCTGAATTCCACATTTCCTTTCAAATCCTGCTTAGAGTTTGCCACCTCCAGGAAGCCTTCCCTCCTACCTCACCTCAGTCCTGGCTATGATTGGTCCCTTCTTTGAGCCTAAGTTGGCCTGGACAGATTTGTGTCATTGGACCAAGGGTGGATGCTCACACTGCAGCAACTAGGGGAAACTCCCTCTCTCTGGGCCTTGGTTTCATCATCTGTTCTTCAAAGAGTATGATGGTGACTCTGGCCCTTGCAGTCTCTGGTACTTAGGGCACCCAGGGAGGGTGAGAGTAGGCAGGGCAGGGAGAAGCAGCAGACACCCCTGTTATCTACAGGATGTTATGCTAGGGCTTTTTCATCCATTACCTCATTTAACTTCACAACAATTCTATGGATCTGGAACTATGACCATTCTCATTTTACGGATGAGAAAATAGAGGCTTAGAGATGTTAAATGATTTGCCCGAGGTTGGTCTGACAGGAAATGGCCTGGTTGTATTAGACACAGTCACCTGGCCTAGGCAGGGAGGCCTTGCCAGGAACCTAGGGAGGGGCCGGGCGGACCCTGTGGCACATTTCTCCAGGGTCAGCAGGAGCCTCCGAGAGGTCCCCTGCCTCTCTGATCTCTTGCTCTACTGACTGTGTGCTGTCTGTCTCAGTCTTGGAAACTCCTAGGGATCGGAATTACACACTGTCTTTTCTCTAGGTCAAGGACTGAAAAATTAAATTCTTACACGGTCAGGCAGTAATTAAGTGAAGTGGGCAGAATAAGTGCAAATTCGTTTGTTGCCTGAGTGGTGGTAAATGCAGCTCCTGAAGAGCACTTGCTTCTCAGGGATGGCTGCTTCTCAACTCCAGCCAATTGTTACCTCCTGGTATCAGGGCTCAGTGTTATCAGAACCTCTGATCTTTCAAGAGAAGCTAAATTTCCTGATTTTTAAAAGTTGGTCTAAATCTGCTGGTTCTGAGCAGTTCTTTAAAACAACAAATGAATACACGAATAAAATACATTAACAGACTGAATGCTGCTCTGCCAGGTGACAGTTTTGCAACCTCTGAAGCCTCATTTCATCTCTGCCTTGTCCAGGCAAGCTTGGTTGAAAGTCTCCTCTTCTGTCGTTGCTCAGGAGGTGATGCTGATGCCTTTGGGTAGGACCATGGTTTGGTGTTTGTGGTGAAGTGGGAAGAAGTCTCCCAGAAGTCTCTTCCCTTACCACTCCCCCATCCCCACTGCCCCTACAACCCTCAAGCACACTTCAGTACTTTCCAAGAGTGGGGCAGGTATTGACAAGAGAGGATCCCACTTTCAGACCTCTTTGAGTAGTTTTCCAAATGAACTTTGAACAATGTGAAATGGCATCCTGACAGGAATAGCAGCCCCTTGAATGTATGTCCTCCATCCTCAAAGTTCTCTGAGGAGATTAGAGACATAGTAGCTGGGGTGAGGTGAATGTCATACACACATTCTAAGATGACCAACACATAAGGGAACAAGACACTATGACCAAGTACCAGTAGAAACAATAGACAATAGAAACAAAGTCATGCAGGCTACAGATATTGGAATTATTAGACATAGACTATAAAATAACTATGCTTACTATGTTCAAAGAAATAAAAAACACCAGCTTGAAAACTTCAGCAGGGAACTGAAAACTATTAAATATATAACAAATTTTTTAAAAAGGAATTCTAGAACTAAAATGCAATAGCTAAAATTAAGAACTTGATGGGTGAGTTTTAAAACAGATTAGACACAGCTAAAGGGAAAATTACTGAATTGGAATTAAGGTCAGAAGAAACTGTTCAGAGTGTAGCACTGAGAGAAAAATAGATGGAAAACACAGAAAAGAGAGTAAAAGACAAGGAGGACAAAATGAGAAAGCCTAGCATATATTTAATTGAAGTCTCAGGAGAAAGAAGAGAGAGAGAAAACCAGGTGGAAGAAATATTTAAATTTTCTATTACAGAGGAAAGACATCAGTCTATTGTTCAAGAAGGGTTCAGTGGTGGATTGATCTGTACCAGACACAGGAGGCCTCAGCCATTCACTGGCTCAGAGGGGTCAGAAATGACTTGCAAATCACTGAGCCTATATGGGAATTGAGCCAGAGGTCTCTAGTTTAGGAGAAATGGGAGTTGAGGGAGTAATAGAAGTGAAGCTTTCATTCATTTACTTCACTAATTTACTAATTGATTCATTTGTTCACTTACTTATCAATTCAATGTCTATTATTTGAGCACCTAAGAGGCTTGAGTCACTATAATTGGCATTTGATCAGAAAATGAAGAGTCTTCATTTTTTTTTTAAATTTTTAGAGATGGGTCTTGCTATATTGCTCAGGCTGGTCTTGACCTCTTGGGCTCAAGCTATCCTTCCACCCCATAGTCCCAAGTCCCATGCTGGGATTACAGGCATGCACCACAGTACCCAGGTGAAAGTCTTAGTTTTAAAGAAGATGTTTGTCCTTGAATGAGGCAAGATGTTTAGGGAGTTTAGTGTGTGGGTGCCCAGAGGCAACATGGCACCTGGAGCCGATGATGATGGGAATTAGAGGCTGGTTTGGGGACAAAGGTAGTTTGATGGGAAATGATCAAAATTAGTATCTATGAAGATGTTGGCCCATCTGTGAAGATAGCAGTCACTCTAGGAACAGGTAATTTGGACTCCAAATAAGCAGCTTTGCTACTTTGAGTGATATTGGTAGGATTTTTGAGAACCTGACCAACTTAATGTTATTTTCATTTTATTCATTTTCAATAAGATTTATAGTAATAAAAGGAGCCTGCCTAAACTATACTAAAAGGAAGAGTATGCTGGTATCAGTTACAGAGAAAAGTGACACAGCAGTCCTGTAAAGGCAACATGTGGGCATCAGGGAGGGCACTCCAAGGTACATCTTCAGGGGACAAAGCCAGGACTCTGAGCAGCTATCCCACCTGGAGGATTCGGAAGGCTTAGAACACTTGAGCCACATGTAAACTTGGCCACCGGCACCCTCTATGGCTCTCTCTCAACTTTTCGGGCTCTTACACTCCTTTGAGGTTGTGATGAAGCCTGTTACCAGAAAAGCACACTTACAAACAACAGGGCAAATTCAGGAGATCCCTGGATCCTAGCCTAAAATCCTTCAATCTATTCACCCCTTTATTGTAATTTGGGAAAACTGAGGTCTTCATTGGTAGTGGTTGTTTAAATTCATGCAGTTGGTGGTAGAGCTAGGGCTCTGTTTCAGGCGTCTTGCCCTCTGGTTTGCTGCTTCTCCCACTCGCTCCTCTACTCTCTCCCGGAGCTCTCCCCAGTGGAGTGGTGCTGCTGTGTTTTGTGTGAGGCAGCACTCTCACAGGACATGGTGTGGGGGAAGGTCAGCTCATCAAGTTGCATGTGGTAGAATAAGGTTCCTGTGAGGTTCTGGGGGAATATTAATGGGTGGAGGGTCCAGGAGGGGACACCCTTCCGGAGGAAGGGATCCTTCTCCTGCAGGAACTGGGAGTACTAGCTGCTTTTTAATCCAAAAGGCCCTGGAGAGTATGCGAAAGCACTTGGATAGACTAGGGATGTGATAAAAGTGTTGTTAAAGGAAGCTGATTCCTATAGTCGTGTTCTTCCCTCTCTCATAGCAAACAGGTCTCCAGGACAACCCAGCACTTGGGAGACAGCCCAGATTCCCAGTGTGACATTAGCCTTGCTTCATCCTTCCTGAAATTCACCCTACCAAAGCTTTGGGGGCAGGTGGAAGGCCCTTGGAGACCCCAGTTTTGTAGGACAGATTCCCCTCTGATTTGCTGTCCTCTCTTTTCTGTGTTGCTCTTTCCTCTTCTCTTCCCTGTCTGTTGCAGGGAGAGCACAAAGAGGAGGTAGGGGCACAAGCACCACCCACCAGACTCTCATTTTTTTTCAAGAAAAAATTATAATTATGAAAGATTTCACCTTTGGGTCTAAAAATAACACAATGCAAATGCCTCTGTTCCCCCAGTCCTCTTCCCTCTCTCTCCATCATCGTGTTCCCTTTCTTCATCAGCACCACTAATCGACTACACTCTGGGGGAACGGGGTTCGTGTGGAAGCCATTGGGATCTTCAGCGGCAGACAGGAGAAGTGAGGACGGGGAGGGGAGAGGCGAGGTGTGGTCAGAGCCAGGTGCAGTTGGGAAAGAGGGAGGCTGGAGTACGTGGAGTCCACGGCTTGCTCAGACCAATGTGCACTGTGGGAGGGGCAGTCAAGCGGCCTCCAGCTCTTGCTGCTGAATGTTGAGCAGTTTCCCGGTACACTTAGCCGGAGGTAGCCTTCTCCCTCTTCCCGGTGAAGTTTGATGTGGAGTTTATTGATTCCATTTGCCACAGTATTTTCCTTAAATATTTTTTGAGTCTAATGCACACCGTATGCACCCATAATGGCTCTAGCTAGCCTTGTTTTTCTGCAGAACCAATAAAGCAATTTGGAGATGAAATTGAACTCAGAGGCATCGGGAGAGGGTGGCTGGAGATGTGCACAGGGAGGGAAGGATGAGCTTGAGATAAAAGATCCAGGTGGTGGAGAGATTCAGGGTTGGGGGGCAGTACAGCACTGTGATGACAGAGAGATGGAAAGGAATGGAAAAAAGAAAAGAAATCAGGCAAGCCAGGGGATAAGGCAACACTAGAGGCGGAAAAGGGAAGGAAAAGAGAGATTGAAGAGGAAAAGGAAAGAGAAGGAAAGGTGAAAGAATATATATTATAGCCAGCCCCCTAATTTTGAGTGACCTTGCAGATATGGGCGAGTTAAGTCTATGGGTGACCTTCAAATTACTCTGGAAGTTCTAAGTCTAATTATAATTTCTTCTCTTGCTCACCCAGCCTTTCATGAGAAAAGCAAAATAGACATCTGTGTCGGACTGCAGTGTTGTCTGCTTCGCCAGCGTCTATTCACTCCTTTCTCACTGCATAGCAGCCATGTCACCTGAGCAGGACTCAACTTCTGGGTTGGTCCCTAATGGGCTAAGCCAATGACAGTATTCTTACCTTTCCTGGCCCCAGTGATTGGGTAAGGAAAAGGCATATAACCCAGCACCAAGCCAATCAATGCATAGGATTCTCTTGGCCATGGTGATTGGCTTGAGAGCTACCTTGTGATGTTAGTTGGTCCAATCAGAGAGAAAGTTGGGATTTGTGGTAAAAGCTGGGAATAAGAAAAGCCTTTTAAACCTCCTTGGTTATGAAAAAGGAAGCATGTGACCCCGGAGGTGCTAGCACACATTTTGCTATTGTGAGGGAATTCAATCTGAGAATGGGCCTGATACATTAGAAAAGGAGAGTGGAGAGAATCACAAAGAAATGTAGCCAAGGTTTATGAGACATTACCAACCTCTGGGTGAAACCCCTCCTGAAGCTGACATTTCCCCTGGGGATCCTAATTTCTTGAGTCAGTAGATTTCCTATTGTTTAAGTAATTTTGAGTTTGATTTTCCGTTACATACAGTGGACAGTATAGTATCTTTACATTTGATTCCTTCTGTTCTTTGAGCTGCAGGCCTCGTGAAAGCTTCTGCAGAGTGTATCTTCAGGCTTGCGTTGGGCAGGGTTCCAGGGGAAGACTGTGCTTCAGATGAACTGCTCTCCCAGAAGCTTAACTCAGTCCCCAGGGTCAGGCTGGTAGGGGAAGGGAAGGAGGAAGGAGTAAAAGGCCAGAGAATCCACACCCTGGAAGGCCAGGCCCTTTCCACTCAGCTGGGCAAACTCTCCCTGCTCAGCCCCGAGTCAGTCTTCAGAGCACTTCTCAGCTCCAGGTACAGTTTCCCCAGCCCGGGATCCAAGACCAACCCTCCTGGCCTCATCTTCCACTTCTCCCCTCTGTGTACTCCACTGCCAGCCAGACTCAAAGCACACCACCCCTCTCCTCCTCTGCACATCTGCTACTGGGGGTCCCTTTGCCTGGAAACTCTTACTGCTATCTGTTTGGATGTCACTCATGTCTCAAGCCCTGCCTCAACGCCACCCCTGAAGCCTCCCCGACTTTAATAACCCACCTAACACCCTCTTCCTCCTGCGGGGGCTTCATCTGAATCTGTGTGAAGTGTGGATGGGTAGGTAGCAAGAGAAAATGTGTAGTTTGAAAAGTCATAATCAACATGTCTATTGTTTTTGTCCATAAACTGCCAAAAGTTAGGTTAACAACTGTTCTGGATTAATGGAATTATACTTCAGACAGAGAGAGAAAGCATTACGGGGGTCATAGGCTGAAACAAATGTTGAGAACTCACGCTCTAATTGATGAATCCCCTTCTCTGTTCGACCTTCTAAGGGCCCTTGCCCCTTTCTGTAGCACTCTCTGGGCCCTGCCTGATGCTGCAGTTATTTGTATATTGATCTTGCTCCTTTGCTCGGTCATAACCACCACTGACTGGCAGGGCTGGGAGGGCCTTGGGAGATCACCGGATTCAGGGATTCACCACCTGTTCTTCACGAGTTGCACGTCAGCAATGGTTCACCTTTGCAGTGAGCTCCTAAGGTTATTTTAGAAACTGAGTTTGAAAGCTGTCACCCCTCACCTTTCTTTTATATTCAAGAAAGCATAAAAGAAACTGAATGATTCTGGAACAAAGAGGTCACTGCGTGGCTTTTAAAAGGCCTTCGTGAAACCATGGTCTTGACAGCTTAATTTGTAGAGATAAAATGCTTTTTGTTACATTTATGAAACAACTCTTTGCATCAGCAGAGCAAAGCTTGGAGGCCTGGGCATAGCTTTAAGCTAGGGCTTTGTGTTTGTCCGTTTGCATTGTTATAAAGTGATACCTGAGGCTGGGTAATTTATTTAAAAAGGAGGTTTATTTGGGCTCAGGGTTCTGCAGGCTGTACAGGAAGCATTTTGGGGAACCCAAAGGGAACCCCAACAGCAGGAAGGGGGAAGCTCTTCCTGGCTTCTTGGGAGGTAGGGGAGGCTGTGAGCCTCCTTATTCCTCAATGTCACCCTCACTGGGTCAGAGCAGGGACAGTTGAGGAATAAATGTTCCCAGGTAGGTGTGGGGAACCTGAGAATATTGGGGTGTGTGGACTGCCTTCTATGTGTGGCCTGAGATGAAGACAAACCTCCCAGAGAAGGTCCGGGTTTGGTGTAGCCCTAGGTCAGACGTGGTGCAGCCCTGGTTGAGGGAGCTGTGCAGGGCGGTTCTTAATCAGTGTTCCTGGTTGCCAATGCCCTGTATCCAACAAAGGAGAGGATCTGGAGTCCCACATGGCCCAGAGGGGAGATTGCAGAAGTGTGAAAGAATTGTGGACATAGAGGCCTGGAGTTAGGATGAGGAGGTCACGTGAGGGCAGGTGGTGGGAGCAGCTGGGATTTCCTCCGGGAATGCTATCTGATGTCAGAAAAGATCAGGTGCAGCCAGAAGGCAACAGGTTGGACACCCAGAGACAGGTGGCCCAGGGGAATATCTCATGGAGGCCCACAATAACCCAGAGGACAGCAGGTGGGCTAGGGGCCCTGTTCCAGGCACCACAAGGAGACACAAACTTCCCCCACCCTGAGGCCATCCAAGGAAGGAGGATGGAAGAAATGGTGCTAAAAGGGACTTTTAAATGGAATTACTGTTCAGTGGTGAGTTGATCACCATCCCCTCCATCCCTTAAGACCCCCACACCCACCAAACTGTCAGCAGGAATGGAAAACCTGGATCAAGAAGTCGTCAGCAATGGAAAATAAAGTAACTTTGTCTTACCCATCCGAGTTATTGTGTGTAAATTCTGTCCCTTATTGCAGTAATTGTAATTTTGATGAGTGATAAGAAAGAGACACTCCAAGTGTTGTGAGAATATGTATTGGGACATCTGACCTCATTTGATACATCAGGTCTGCCCAGAGGAGGAGAAGTTTAAGACAAATTCTGGAAGATGTATATGTATAGGGGTTCATGGGAGTGCAGAGGGAGGGCACTGTTCCAGGAGTGGGTGACCCTTGCTTCTTTATCCTATATGAGAATCCCTCCAGAGTCCCTGGGCTGGGCTGCCCTAGCCAATCTCCCCGTCTCCTGTCCAGGGCCAGGAGCAAGGGGACTCTTCTCAGAGGCCCTGGAGGTCTGCTGGAAGGGGTAGATGTGAAGACAGCCTGGGCTGAGCCTCTGGCAGGAAGTCTGACAGTTGGTTGTCCCTGGCCTCTCAGGCAGCCACAGCCCCTGATGCCTTTGCTAACTGAGCAGGGTTGGGGTAGGAGAACTCCCAGCCCCCATGTCCCCTGCTGGTCCATATGCCCTGCTGCTCAGCCAGGAGCTGTGCGTGGTATTGGCTGCTCCGCTTAATGGTCGGGAAAGGAGGCAATCATGTCCCTTCCATCTGCCGGCTGAGAGCCTGTGCAGAGGAAGCCCATTAGCGGCCCCTACTCGTGTGCCAGCCTCAATTAGCCTAAGCGGGAGCAAAGGGCAGCACGGGTAATAAAACCTGCAGCCAGGCAGCATGGGGCTGGGGATCCCTGGAAAGGCTGGGGACCCAGGAGAGACCTGAGTGGGGGAATAGATAGCATTTGGAGGGATCTGTGAGGGTAGACAAAGAGAAAGGCAGGTATCAGCTGTTTCCTTCCTCCTGCTTTGAAAGAAAATGTTCCAGATTGGAATCAAAACCGTCGGACCAGAAGTTCTCTTTCATTGAAAGCATCTGGACCCAGGCTGAGTGAAAGCAAATGGACTCCAGTTCAAGAGGCAGAGGAAAGCGTACCAGGAAGAGGATTCTCAGACTGGAGGGGCAGGGATGGGGATGGAGACAGGAGCAGCGCTGCCAGTGAGCTGGCCAAGGACAGTGGTCGTGGGGAGCTCTGGCAGCACAGTGGTGGTGCTTCATGTGGGGTGGGTGGGAGCTGAGGCCACAGTCTGGGGTTTCCAGGGAGCACAGGGACCCCCTAAATAGACCTTGCAGAGCCCCGGGGTTGGGAATCCTGGAAAAGGATGGGGCCTGGCTATTGGGGAATAGCCCATGATTCCCCCCATCTCTGGTGAGCAAGACAGACAGACAGAGGAGGTCTGGGGACAGGGGATCCTGTAGGGAAGAGTGGAGGGCCCAGGCCCATGGGAGGCCCGTCCTCGCCAGCGGGGCCTGCAGTGTCTCTGGGTTCCTGCGGCTCCTCGCTCTGCTGTGCTCCCCTTGGTTAGCCGACCAGACTCAGGGATGAATTTTCAGAGCACAAATCTGACCATGTCATTTTCTTTCACAAAACCCTTTGGTGACTCCCTTTACCTTTAAGTCAGTCAAAATTTCTTAGCATTCCCGCCCCCTGCCTGACTCTCCATCCTTATCTTCCTCACACTTGTGTGCCATTCTACCCTAGCCAAGCTTGGCCACTTGCAGTTCTGTAAACAAACCTTGCTGCTTCATGCCACAGTCCTCTGCCTAAGCTGTGGCCTCTTCCCTGGAATTCTCGACTATACTTCTTCCTCACCCTTCCATGCTATTTGCCATTCAAGAACAAGCCAAATGAGTATCTCTTCTTAGAATCCTTCCTTAGCTACTCTTCATCCTGTCCTCCGGAGAACTAAGACCTAGGACAGGCTGGATATGCCCAAATCATACTCATGGATTGTGCTCCAAAGTGCGCCGGCTCCTACATTCCCCACCTCGGTGAACAGCTTCCCCATGTACCTGGCATCCAAAGTAGAAACCCCATACTTCTCACTCACCCTCCCCAGTTACCTTTGGTCCCCACCGCATTCAACTAGCCATCAAGTCTCGTCATTCTCATTCCTAAGGATGGCCCAGGTGGGGCCATCTATTTTGTCTGCACCTTGCAATTTTCCTCACGAGCACTTTACTGACCATCCTGAAGTTTCGTGACATTTCTAGCTGTCTGCCTCCCTTTCTAGACTGAAGACTGAAGGTTCAGGAGGGCTGGACTGTCTATCTGGGACACCACGTGTCTCCAGTGCCCCGCAGCACCTGACATGTGTAGGAGCTCCACATTTCTTGGGTGAACCATGCATACCCTTCACAGGGTGATTGTATCTGTCAGACCTCCAAAGTGCGGGCTTGGTCACCTGATTAACCATCCTTCATCCTTCGGATCCTAACTCAAATGTCACCTCCTCCAGGAAGTCCTCCGTGAGCCCAGGGTTAAGTCAGCTCCCTGGGTTACACACTCCACAGCACTAAATGACTTTCCATTGCTGGACTCACCTGAGAGTATTGTAGGTGCACACTTACACCTAGGTGATTGTTTACAAGTGTCTGCCTTCTCTACCAGGCTGTGAGCTTCATGTGAGCTTCTAGGAAACTTGTCTGTTTTGAGTCACTCTTGTACTCTCAGTGCCCGAAGACAGTAGGTACTGCATAAATCTTTGGTGAATGAACAGACAATCCAAGAGTAATGGATGAGAAAGAGATTTGCAAACTGTAAAGCTCCAGTGTTCTCCGCCTTTCTGAGGCCCCTCTCACGTAACACTGGCCTTCCATGTGGGTGGGTTCTTAAATGTTGTGTGGTGGGTGGGGGAGCATGGCAGACTCTCAGTGGGCAAGGAAAGGGCGTGTGTAGTTTAGAGACAGCCCACAGTAAATTTGATACTTTCCCCTCCCCTGCATACATGTTCTCTCGCTTCTTTTCTCTGTCTCTCACATCCAGGGACATTGAATTGATACAGGTTTGTGTTGCTGTTGTTGGCAGTGTGTTTTACACGTTAATTCAGCATGTCTATCTTAGAGTATAAACTCCCAGAAAGAAGGAAGTGGGTCTACAAGAGTCTCTATAAAAGGTCTGAGTACTTAAACGGAGTTGGAAAATGAATCCACGACTAGCTAGTAAATTGTGTGTAAAGCCCTTTTCATGTGGGAGGTGGGAAGTGTGTGTGTTACTATGGCAGAGGCTGGGGGAGAGCATTCAAAGACTTCCCCCTCCAGATGGATCACAGCAGGAAGACCGAATGGAGGAGGTGAAACTCCCCCCAGTCCTCCCCATGTTGTCTCTGCTTTGGGGAACAAGTGCAGACATAGATGCAGGGGTCTCATTCTTCCCAGAGTCCTGATGTTGGACGATATTTTGGACATGGTGACTCAGTTTCTCTTTTATAGCAGGAATTCTTCCAGCAGCCTCCTTGGCAGATACCACATAGTCAGCATTGGAAGGGGCCTTGGACACTGAGGTTTGGAAAGAACCAGCTTAGTTTGAACACTCCCAGAGTTGGGGAGCTCACTACTTTTTCCAGTAGCTCATCCCACAGTTGACTATCTCATCGTTAGCTCTTTCTTTTTCTGAGCCAGTTGTACTTATTCCTGTCCCTCCTGCTTCTGAGTGAAGAATAATGAGCCTGATGGCTCTCCCAGGGGCAACTCTTCAAGGCTGTGATGCCTCTCTGGCATCGTCCTGGTGCGACCTGCACTTCCTGTGGCTGGGCCCTCCTGGATCCTGGATCCATCTCCCTCTTTGGAGGACAGGGTGGGATGAATCAGTGGGTCTGGTCCAGGGGCTGAAGGTTCCTATGTGGAGCCTCCCCTCATTGTGTCCTCCCCCCAGATCAGGAGACTTTCTCCTGTGGGCTCTCCTCCCCTTGCCCCAGGCTCCAGCGTCTGTCACCCAGCTATGACTTACCTAAATGTGTTAAACCCAGAGGACAGGAACATTTGATTACTGGGGAAAAATACTTCATTTTTTCCTAACGCCTCTCAAAAAATGAGTCATGATTGGTCTAAAAATAGTCTGTGGAAATCAGAAGAAACAAACACACACACAAAATGATACTAAAATTCAGAGTACCTAATTATGGGAGAAAGGAAGTGGTTTGGCAGAATTGGGATTCCAGTAATGTTTTCATATTTTCTTTGAATCAAACATCATGCAGGAAGAGTGAAATACATTCGGCATTGTTAATAAATTTTCTAACCTAGAGACTCATCGTCCCTCTATCAAGCTATTTACAACCTCCCTGAGCATTTGAGTTTGTGGTTTTTGGACTTACTCCCCTCTCTGCTTTTCCCCGGGCAGCCCCTGTTGACCAGCATAAACCTCACAAGTGGCATGATCAATCAGGCGGCCTGTCATCGTTGCTCAGTCCAGACACTGAGCAAGCACCTTGGGTGAGAAGAGCTCTGTAGAGGGCACTAAAGAAAGATTATTTCTGACATTTAAGTCTTTAATCCATCTTGAATTAATTTTTGTATTAGGTGTAAGGAAGGGATCCAGTTTCAGCTTTCTACACGTGACTGGCCAGTTTTCCTAGCACCATTTATTAAATAGGGAATCCTTCCCCCATTTCTTGTTTTTGTCAGGTTTGTCAAAGATCAGATAGTTGTAGATGTGTGGTGTTATTTCTGAGGCCTCTGTTTCTGTTCTGTTCCATTGGCCTACATCTCTGTTTTGGTACCAGTACCATGCTGTTTTGGTTACTGTAGCCTTGTAGCATAGTTTGAAGTCAGGTAGTGTGATGCCACCAGCTTTGTTCTTTTTGCTTAGGATTGACTTGGCAATGTAGGCTCTTTTTTGGTTCCATATGAACTTTAAAGAAGCTGGAAACCATCATTCTGAGCAAACAATCACAAGGACAGAAAACCAAACACTGCATGTTCTCACTCATAGGTGGGAATTGAACAATGAGAACACTTGGTCACAAGGTGGGTAACATCACACACCAGGGCCTGTTGTGAGGTGGGGGGTGGGGGAAGAGATAGCATTGGGAGAAGTACCTAATGTAAATGACGGGTTTATGGGTGCAGTGGGCCAGCATGGCACATGTATGCTTGTGTAATGAGCCTACATGTTGTGCACATGTACCCTAGAACTTCAAGTATATTAAAAAAAAGAAAAAAGAAAGATTATTGAGTGGATCGTTCATGAAACCGCAGGAAGAAAAGCAGCGATCACTAGGAAGCATCTTGGGTTCACCAAGTGCAAGCCCCACCACAACAAACTCCTTTCTCCAGCCGCTGGGTTTTCTAGACTGGTAGACATGTAGGGCACAATGAACATGGCATATATGGATTTCAGCAAGGCATTTTGTAAGGACTTTGATGTAATCCTCAGGGACGAGATGGAGAATTGTGGATTAGACAGTAATAGAGTTAGATGGATTAGCAGACCAAGAGCAATGTGAGCCAACAGTGGGGTGAGGCTGCCAGGGAAGCAATGCAATCTTGGACTGTATTAATCGAAGCACAGAGTGCAGAAGAGGGGAGATAATGGCATGGCCCTCTGTGCTTGGCAGTGGTCAGACCACATCTGGAGACTTGCATTTCATTCTGGGAGCCACAATTGAGCAAGGACATTGACAAATGGTATGGCATTCGGAGTAGGGGTCCTGGGATGCCCCAGAGTCCTGCTGCCATGCCAGACAAGGAGTGGTTGAGGGAGCTTGGGACTTTAAACTGGAAGAGAGAACACGGAAGTGGATCCTGACAGCTGTTTTCAAATATTTAAAGGTCTGCCGTGGAAGACTGAGTGGAAATATTGGATGTAGTGTTAGAAACTCAGCACTTGACAGCCAGGCGGATTTTGGTCCATAGTACCCCAACAAGAAGTGGGAGACTCTGAGCCCTGCAGGAGCCCTGCAAGAGCCCTGGAGGAAAAATTCCATGTGGTCTTGGCCTGATGCATCCTGTTCTACAGTTTTCTGTCTTACCAAAAGTAAACCAATAAACCCTGTGCCGAGCCTGGAGGAGGATGGAGAGGTACAGTGGTGCATGGGACCCTGACCTCAAGGAGCTTCTGTTTGAGTCAGAGAGTTGGATAAACAAAAAACTGTTATTCATACAAGGATCTAACTGTTTATAGGAGGAAGGGCACTTGATTGTAGGAAAAGAGGCCTGTTTACTGGTTCCTGTTCAGCTGCTAATTAGCTGTGTGACCTTGGGCAAATTATTGCATCTTTCTGTGTGTCCAGTTTCTTGTGTGTCAAAACAAATTTCTGGGGTGTGACCCTCTACCTTTGCAGTGCACACTAACCAGCTAGGAAACATGTAACACGCAACCCCTCACTACATCAGCAGTCCTGGGGCAGGGTGGCCCGGTGATTCTAACACAGGAGGCTCACGGATCACTGGAAGACACTGACAGAGTAAAGAAATAACATGGCCTTTATGAGAAGTTTTCCATTTGTTCTTGAGAGTGAGGAGATGGGCTGGCAGAGAGACTGACCAGTTAGGAGGTGTCCTAGTCCGTTTGGGCTGGGCAGCTTACAAACAACAATTTATTTCTCATGGTCCTGGAGGCCAGGAAGTCCAAGATTAAGATGCCAGCAGATTCAGGGTCTGACACTTGCCTGCTTCCTGGTTCATGGACAGTGACTTCTGTGCCCTCACATGTGGGAAGGGGCAAGGGAGCTCTCTGAGGTCTCTTTTATAAAAGCACTAATCCCATCTATGTGGCCTCCACCCTCATAACCTAATCACCCGCACCTCCTAATACCATCAGCTTGGGGGTAAGGATGCCATCATATGAATTTTGTGGGGGAAATAAACATTCAGTCCATTGCAGGAGGCTACAGCCCCAAGCTGAGGGGGAAGGAATGTCAGCCAGACCCAGGGCAGTGGAAACCAAAGCACAGGGAAGGGTCTCATTGGAGAGCTAGAAGTAGCACATCATGGCACGTGGGGAGAGGAAGGGGACACATGAAAGATGGCTCTGCATGATGAAGCTTTACAACTGGTCTGACAGATAGGCTTTCTTCCTTGGAGGTGGGAATGATGAAGGACCCCAGCCTGGGACCACAACCTGGGACTGGAAATTCTGACCACTGATCTGGTACCCTCTGGGGAGGATAGTCCCTGCTCCCAAACTTCCTGGCAGAGGGGACAGGTTTTTCTCTCACCATGAGCTCAGGGAAGTGGGGACCTCCGAGGAAGAACCCTAGCTGAGTAGGTTCTTGCCCAAGATGGTTCCACTGGCCAGAGTTTCTCCTCTCCCACTGCCCTCCCACCCCCACCTCACTCCCTGTTTCTCTTTCTCTCTCCCTCTACCTTCTTTCTCTTCTTTCTCTCTCCCATTCCTTCTCCTTCTCTTTCTTCCTCCCCTGCCTCCTCCAGGCAGCAGCAGCAGGGAAATAATGAGGTTGCCCAACTGGCGGTGCACGCACCATCAGGGTGTAGAATGAAGACGGATGACTGTAGCTAAGAGACAATTTGAAAAGGGATAAATACAGGCAACAAGTTATTCACCACGGCAATTTGTAAAGAGCGTTAAAAACCTGCAGATGGGTTGTTTCACATCATCTCCTTTTCCATTTGCAGGCTGACAGGCCCGGGTAAACGACAGTGATGGATGGCTTCTAGCCGGGCCCCTTAATCTACCGCTCTGCCATTGATTAGTTTGGCTCGCACTGCACCCCGGGGTGGTGGACGTGACCTGTCTCCTGGAATCGAGAGCTTGAGCTGGGCCTTGGACTTGGAGGGCTCTCTGTGGGGAGAGGGGGTGCAGGGCTGGTGGAAGAATGGAGTGGGGAGTGGGGAGCCAAGGGGCTGCCAAAGGTTTGGCACTAGAGACCCAGAGGCTGGCACAGAGCAGCAGGAGGTTTCTGCAGCTGAGGATTTAGTTGATCATGCGGAGATATCGGGACAGAGAAATAGCAGAGGTTGGGAATCAGAGGGAATCCTCCAGCCCCAGCTTCCAGGAGACGCCTTGCCCCGCTCCATTGTGGCCTCATCATGCTGCCCAGCAAGGGCTGGTGCTGAGCCCTCAAGGGCCCTTTTACAGACTACTTTTTGACTCTGTTTCCCAAGATCCTAAGTGCCTTGCTGTGAATGAATCAGAAGGTAACATTGCACCGGTGTTATAAATGAGAGGAAAGAGTCCCGCGGAGGAGGGGGTTATCATCATCTGGGTGGGGGCTGGTTCCAGACTGAATTTAGGATGTCCAAAGTAAAGAGAATATAGACAGAAAGCCCCTTGAGATGATATGGAGGCGGGAAGGGCACAGGCTAGCAGGCTGCTGCAGAAGGGATCAAAAGATTATGAGGCATCAAAGACTACAAATTTAGGGCAAGGTGAGAATGCACAATTCCCTGTAGTGCCTGAGAAATTAGAGAGAGAAGAAAGATTTGAGGAACAGATATGCTGCTGTATTGGAAAAAGCATTAGAGTAGGATTTGGGGGACTTTGGTCTTGCCTCTGCTCCCCAAATAGCTTACTGTAGGGTGCTGAGCAATGGCAGAAACCTCCCTGGGCTTCTGCATCCCGAGTTTAAAAAGAGAAATGTGGAAAATAGTAGCAGCTCACAATTGTAGTGTGCTTTGACATTTACAGAAGTGCTTTTTTTTTTTTGGAGATCATGACCCCATTTGATCCTCTTAACAATCCAGAGAGGGAAGAAGGTAAGTATCACTGTTCCCATTTTAAGGTTGAACAAACAGAGGCTCAGAGAAGTTAAGTAACTTGACCAAGGTCACACAGCTTATAAGTGGTAGAGCCTGAGCTCCACCTCCACCACACCATGTGATCGCATGACTGTGCAACTCCAGTGCTTAAGAGAAATGGAGCTAATAAAGTGCAGATGAATCAAACTTCAAGCAAACCCTTACCTAAGTTTTAATCTTTAGAACAAAATATGTCCTTGTAAAAACTGGGAAATCATTGCCCACTGGTCTGTGAGTCTGAGTGCTCCTGAAATCCCCGGTCTTGCCAGAAGGATGATGAGGATACAGATCAGGATTGGTGTGCTTAGAAACGGACTGAACACAGAATGAGGTGACCAGTCCTGGGGTCGGTTACCCTTACTGCTTGCTCCCTATTTGAAGCCTCACTATTCTCTAAAATCTGGTTCAGGGCTCACCTCCTCCTTGAAGACCTCCCTGACCACCACAGCCACAATGAGGACTCCTCCTGTGGGAGCTCACAGCCTGCACTAGTGAAAGCAACCGTTGATCACATACTGCTTGTATTGCTGGTCAGGCCAATGTTCTGGGATCTGCTTAATAAATGCAGCTGCCTGTGCTTATGTTGGAGACAGTTGGGATCAGGGGCTTTTATAGCACCCCCCACCACACACACAACCCAAGCATTGACCCTGACAGAGTGAGGATTAATGAGTTGAACCCTCTCTGGGCATCTAAGTACCTGTCTGCCCTTGAACAGGTCACTTTGCCCTGCATGCATTTGTGGTTCTTGCCTGTAAATTATAGGGGTGATGGTGGTATAGAAAAATGACCCAGGTCATTGGCTGTCAGCCCTGGCTGTCCATCAGAAACACCTGTGGAGTTTCTAAAACACAGAATACTGGGTCTGATTTCAGCCCTACTGAATCAGAATCTCTCGAAAAAATGGCCTTTTAAAAAAGCTTCACAGCTGATTTCAATGTTCATCAGGGCTAGGAAACAGTGACCTCCAAGGAGAATCCCAGCAGCTGTCATCAATTGAGTCCTCCTGTGCTTCGGGCGCTGCGCTAAGCCCTTATACGTGCCTTATCATGTTTCACTGACTGCAACCTGGCTACTTTCTGAGGTCGGGTCCCCCCAGGAAACAGACTCTAAGACAGAGTGTTGTGGGCAGGAAGATTTCTGGGGAGCCCTCCCAGAGAACAACATCTGTACGGGAGTGAGGGATGCAAGATTGGACAGAGAGAGCAGGTGAACTCTGTTTAGAGCTGTGTTGTAATTAAGCGTAGTTAAAGGCCTTAGACCATCCCAGCGCTGAGGCTGGGATGGTCTTTCAGTCAAACAGAGGCAGCAGAGCCAAGCCTCTGTCTCTCACGCGGACCAGTCTTCTGGGACAGGCTGCTTTTGGGTACCTACCCTGAGGGAGGATGCCTACCGCTGGGGAGGGCAGCTCCTTTCTGCCAAAGCCTTCCTGCAGAGGACTTCGCTGCGAGCCAGCAGCAGGCAGTGCCAGGCAGCTGCAGGAGGCACCTGAGAAGGCATCTACATGGCTGACCACAGCATCTGCTA
Organism: Rhinopithecus roxellana; assembly: GCF_007565055.1. Classification (NCBI taxonomy): domain Eukaryota; kingdom Metazoa; phylum Chordata; class Mammalia; order Primates; family Cercopithecidae; genus Rhinopithecus; species Rhinopithecus roxellana. Next base: position 80,125,048 of record NC_044563.1, read on the forward strand.
GGTTATGACACCTTTGGATGGAAGTGAAGGTACAGAGATGAACTTGTCTAAGCTCACAGCATTCATATGGGGCAGAATTGAGATCTCAGCCTAGGTCAACTCCAAATCCTATATTCTTTTCTCCTGGTTCAGAGCCACACAATTATATCAGAAACATTTGCATAAAAATTGAAACACTAGTTCCCTATCCCTCCATCCTTCACCCAAACACACACACACACACACACACACACGCCAAGTTAAAGGGAAGCTAGAAGGGCCAAGCCTAAAGTCGCAGGAATAAGGGACTAAAGAGATTAAATGAAGATGTGGCAGCAATGGTAGGACAAGCCTAGGTCTGTCAAACTCAATTTTGTTCCAATAGTAAATGTATCTTAATAAAAAGTATTTACTACTTTGCCTTAGCTCGCACACCACAGCAGGATTGACTGTTATTCTTCAGAATAACATGCTTTAACATTTGTGTATTTGCTGGGCCATCTCCAAGGGCATTTGACGGTGCCCTCTGACGGCTGCCAGGGCCTTTGGTCCCACTGATGGGGGCACATGGCCTGATTCCTTCTGCTCCAGGTCCCCCTCTCCATGCCCTGGCCTGAGGGGTGATTAGGGAGTTTAGGATGGTTGACAGCCAGCTCAGGTCCCCTTGCTCGGCCGTTGACAGGGGCTTGCTGGTCCCTTGTGTGCAGGCCTGAGCAGGCTGGGTCTTAGCCCAAGATGGCGGTGACAGGGCTGCACTGGGCGTTCCCATTTGATTCAAGGCCTCTGAAGGCAGAATGGGAGAGGAAGCAGCTGGGAGCAGGGGGAAGCATCAGCTGGCCTAGTGCAGACACCAAAATAGATGTGGGGGTTGGTGGAGAAGGCAGGGGCAGGGGTGTGAACACACCTGGGGTGAAAGCCAGCTCCGGGGGAGCCAGGAAAGGAGGAGCAGGGCTGGGTGTGGTCTAGACAAGGCCTGTCCCCCCTCAACCAGGGGGACACTGTTGGGGTCACCAGAGGCCTGTGCATTCGAACACTGCCTGGTCCCTGCTCACTCTCATCTTCCCTGTTCCCTCACCCTTCTTTATTCACTCACTTGACCCAGCATGACAAGGGGCTATGAGGGCAGGGGCAGGTCTGTTGGAATCCCCTGAGTCCTCATCACCCAGCCCATGCCTGGCATACAATATTTAGGAAGTATTTCTTAAATGAGTGGATTTCCTCATTTAATCATCCACTTTCATTCATTCAACTATTCATTCACTCTTTCATGGAGCACTTGAGTCTTCTAAAGGCACACTGGCAGCTCCCAAAGGCACTTAAAGGATGAATATTTGTCCCTTGAGGTTAAAACCTGGTTGGGGAGTTTAGGATGGGCTTGGGCATGAGGGGCTCAGAGGTGAAATGAGTGGGCCACTCAGCCTGAGAGTCGAGGCAGGGGTGAGGGCGATCACTGCCAGCTGGCCTGGACTGGGAAATTCTCCTTCATGAAGCTGGACACAGCAGCAGGCAGGATTTGGGGAGGAGGAGGGGGAAAGGGCAGCCCAGGTAGGAGTCAGGAATAAGTGGGAAGAGGCCATAGATCAGGTGAGGCCAGGAGGGGAGGATGAAGCATCTTCCCTGGCTGTCCTAGCAGACGGCAGCCTTGATCTCTGCAGACTGCCTGGCGACCTGCTTTCTCGAGTCTGTCTGGGCGTGGACTAGGATTGGATGTGCTCACCCAGAAGTGGCACACACCAAGCAGGGTCTGTTCTGAGGGCCTCAAAACGACCTAGAAAGTGATTTTGAAGAATATGCATCCCAGAATGAGCAGGCCCGTGGACAGCCAGGTGTCACTGGCAACCAGTCATCACACTGGGCTGTGACACTGCCTGAGAATGACTCATGGGCGACCAATCAGAAGGCAAATTTGGAGTGGATAAAAATGACCTCCTCCCAAAATGGAAGAGAAAGCTTCTGGTCACTCAGACCCACCCCCTGGCTCCACCTCCTGCCCCTGCCCCACCCTGTCCTCACCTATCAGGCAGGCATGAGCCTTTACATCCACATAGCCACTGAGGTCCTAGGAGTGCCAGGCACCCATGCTGCTGTGCTATGGAGATGTAAACCTCTCGGTGTCTTTCCATCCCCTGCCTGGGGTATTCTAACCAGCCACCTACTTCTCATGGAGGAGGGTCTGTGGGGACCCTGACTGAGCCTGCTGGAACGCGCCTGTGTCTAGGTGAATTCTAACTGCCCAGGTGGGCTGTGCGGCTCATGTCCTCACCCCCTTCTCATCCCTTCCACCTTCTCAGGAGGCCAAGTCACAGGGAAGAGGGTGGGAGATTCAGACCCCTTCACCCCCGCTAGTCGGCAGCCCTCAAAAAGGGGTAGGTTTCTTCGTTGACCTCTGGGAAAATGACTGCTTATCCCTGGTGAATAGGAGAAACAACTGGGCTTGAGCTCCAATTCCAGGCTCCCAGGTAGGGGTTTGCAAAGGGCTATTCTCTATCCTGGGCCCCTGTTTGGGTCTTGCCAGGAGGCATGGACAGGGTGGCCCGGGGAAGGAGGAAGCCTGAAATTCTCAGGGCACCCTACTGCAGAAGCACCTGCCTAGGAGGAAAGGGACACTGTTATTCTCTCTCCACCAGAGCCAACCCCATCCCCCACTGCCCTTTCTCTTCCCTCCAACCCTATCCACTAGCTAAGACCCAAGTTTCCAGCAAGGGCTGAGCTTGCCTGGTTCCCTCAGCAGTCGGGATCGTTGCCTGGCTGTGTTTCTTCCATAGGAGGTAATCTTGTCATCAGGCACACTTTCCACCCCCAGGGAACTCCCTGGGCCCTTAGTCTGAGGGGAGGTGGAGAATTTTATCACCAGAGCAAAGGCCACCCACAGCAGGAGGGCAGAGAAGGGGCAAGGTTTCTGGGACACACCACTCCGAATAGCTTTGGCAGTTTTGAAGGTCACTTTTTTCCCCTTCCACCAAAGAATTTAATTAGGCTTCCATAAAGCAGTTAGATTTAGGAGCAGAACATTTTTAGCTCCCCTGCTAGGAGTGCTCATGAATATTGAAGACCAGGGAAGAAGGCAAGAGACAGGAGCGGCCAGCTCACACCCCTGCCTTGATTCCCTGGGGACTGGGACGCTTGGGCGCAGGATGGGAGCAGCTGGGTTCCTGGGTTGGGGGGCCCATGCAGCCTCCAGCAGCCCCATGCCATTTAGCATTGGGGGTCACATCTTCTTCTATCAGTCAGGACCTAGGGAGGAGCATCCCACAGTGTGGCATGGATGGTGAAGGCAGGGTGGTGCGGGCCTGTGGGCACAGGTGGCAGCAGAGTGTGCCAGGTCTGGAAAGGCCACTGAGGACCCACTCCAAGCCATCCCCTATTGATCCCACCATCCTGGGAAGACAGGGCTATTTGCCGTTAGCAATACCAAATGCCAAGGGCAGGCTTTATTGGGGGGAGGGGGTTCCTGCAGCAAAAGGAACCTCCCTTCTCCAAATGGGGCATGGCTGGGTCACTTCAGAGAGCAGAGGGTGATCAAGTCAAACTGACTCCAGAGGACACAAAGATGGACTCAAACGTGCCTTCTAGAGGTGTCTGGTGCAGCCCAGAAATAAGATACGCTTCCCAGAGATGTCTAACAAAGCAAGTGGACAGACCCAAACATGCTATAGACAGTGGGTGGATCCCTAGGTCTGGAATGTGGGTGGGTGGGGAATGGTAGAGAGAAAACTGCTCCAGGGCTCAGAGCTGTACACTGCCAGCCTGAGAAACCTCCTCCAACAGGTCTGCTGTGAATGCCGGCTGGACCTCAGCTTCCCGCACATTCCTATAGTGCGCTCTGCTTTCCAGGCACATGCCTCCACATGGTCCCACGGGAGCCTCACTCACAGTATCCTTGAACAAAAGATGGGGAAACTGAGGTCTTGTGGATGTCATCTCTGGTGCACTCTGGTTTCATCCCTTGCCTGAGGTCATGGAGTTGATGAACAGTAGGACTGGCTCTTGAACCCAGATTCTGGGCACCCACCCAGTGCATTTTCGACTCAGTAGACACGGTTCTGCTCACAGACAAGGCGAAGACTCTGGTAATATGGCTTTAGGATATGTCAGGGGGAAGTTACCACTGTATCTTACAGGGGTAAGCCCGGGCTGCTATCGCAAAATATCCCATACCAGGTGGCTTAAATAGCAAACATTTATTTCTCACAGTTCTGGAGGTCAGGCAGTCCAAGATCAAAGTACTGGCTGATTCAGTTCCTGGTGAGGGGCCACCTCCTGGCATACAGACGGCCGTCTTCTCATGGCAGAAACAGAGCACGAGCAAGCTCTCTGGTCTCTTCTTACAAGGGCACTAATCCCATCATGAGGGCCCCACCCTCATGACCTCATCTAAACCTAATCACCTCCCAAAGGCAAATACCATCATATTGGAGGTTAGGGCTTCAACAGATGGATTTTGAGAGGGAAACCATTCAGTCCTTAGCTGTCTACTAGATCGCAACCCACAGGCCAGCACTGATTCCTTGTGATAGCAAGTAACACTCCTGCCCCCAACCAACCTCCGCAGCAGGAAAGTGAGGCTCAGAGAGGGGTCAGGATGCAGGGAGCCTGATTCACATACATGTTTAGCTTTATTTAGTCAGCAAATCCTGAGCACTCGCCAAGGCCAGACACCATGCCAGGTGCTTAGATCCTGGAAGTACAAGGAGCCCAAATGATATGGAATGGGAACACAGTACATCTGTGAACCTGGAAAAGGGGGAAGGCTTCCCAAAGGGATGGCATCCAAGGTGTTGGTTCTGTTGCATGAAGTTCAGGCCCAGCACTGGCAGATGAGGCAAGGGGAAGGGAGGCAGCACATTTCTGGGCTCAGAGTCGGGGCTGTGCTCCCAGGTGGCTGCCTCTTCCTCCTGATTTTACTCACCTGCCCACAGGGGCCCTCCTGATCCCCAGCCCAATGCAGCATGGCAAGAGCCAATGGTTGGGTCACCGATCCAGGAGAGGAGAGGGCTGTACGAAAGACGGCTGGTTTTCTGGGGTGCTATTTGTGAGTTCCGTTTTTTGGTAGTGCACTGAAGGCCCATGCAGCAATAACTCTGTCCCTCTGCTGAGGCTAGATTTGAACCACCGAGCAGTGTGTGCAGGGAGTCTGAGCTGTCCAGGGGCTGCCCAGCTACTGTAGCCCAGCGGGGCAATGGTGTTGCCCAACCAGTTCAATTTTTTATTTGCGAAATTGAGGCCTCACCAAGGTCTTGGCATGTATTATTCGTGAATGTCAAAGAGAATATATTTTACCCTTGGTTTCTTCATGGCCTTGCTTTGTGACCTGGAGCAGAATTCCTACCCTCTCTGGGCCTGTTGTCTCTTGATGACAGGATGATGACAAAAGCCCCAGCAACATCTGCTTCTGAGCACTTGAAATTTTTCTGCAGTCTTGGTTTCTTCATCTCAGTGAGGCCTTGCTCCCAAGCAGCCCTGCCATTTGGGCTCAGGAGCCTGAGGAGCCCTGAAGCTCCACTCAGGTCTGTATCCAGGGCCCCACCTCTCCTCTCAGAGACATGTGTGACCCTGGGCCAGAGGCTTGCCCTTCAGTGTTTCCTCCAGCTCCTGAGCCTTCTGGGCAGACAAGGGCCACAGCTGCAGCTGTGGACATCCCTCTGGGTGATGTCGGGAGATGCCTACAGCTCAGATTTGCAGAGAGCAAACAGACCTCCATAGCACAGAGAGGCTCTTTGCCCACCTGGGAAGCTGCCTGTGGCTCCTATCCAGCCCTCCCCATCTGCCCTCCCCTTCTCCTGCTCACCAGCTGCGCTCCCTGGCCATCCGGCCGTCTTGCCTGTGGAGGAGCCCATGGCACATGCTCCCAACCTTGTCAGCTTGAAATTAAAGACTTGCTCCACGGAGCTGGTCCTCTCCAGAGACCTGCACTTTGATTATCCCCTCGGAAGGAGCAGCTGATTTGGTTTCCGCGTGGTGCTCCGGGGAGTGGTGTTGGGCGGGGGGGGCGGGGAGGGAAGAGGCAGAGGCCTGAGGGGCTGGGGCGATGTTTGCCTTCTGGAGCACAACACCTTGCAGAGCTGAGGAACTTCTTCAGCAATGCCAGGTGTTGCCAGGAGCAAACTGACCTCATGTTTTTTTTTTTTTTTTATTTTTTATTTATTTATTTATTTATTTTTTTATTATACTTTAAGTTCTAGGGTACATGTGCATAACGTGCAGGTTTGTTACATATGTATACTTATGCCATGTTGGTGTGCTGCACCCATCAACTCGTCAGCACCCATCAATTCATCATTTATATCATGTATAACTCCCCAATGCAATCCCTCCCTCCTTCCCCCCTCCCCATAATAGGCCCCAGTGCGTGATGTTCCCCTCCCCGAGTCCAAGTGATCTCATTGTTCAGTTCCCACCTATGAGTGAGAACATGCGGTGTTTGGTTTTCTGTTCTTGTGATAGTTTGCTAAGAATGATGGTTTCTGACCTCATGTTTTTCAATGATTATTGTGCCGGCTTGAAGGAATATTGCTGCAAAGTATGTTATGAGGTTGATTAGAATGGACTGATTTGATGATCCTAAGAGAAAGCCTGGGTGTGGTGGCTCACGCCTGTAATCCCAGCACTTTGGGAGACCCAGACGGGTGGATCACAAGGTCAGGAGTTCAAGACCAGCCTGGCCAAGATGGCGAAGCCCTGTCTCTACTAAAAATACAAAAAGACTAGCCAGGTGTGCGACGGGCACCTGTAATCCCAGCTACTCGGGAGGCTGAGGCAGGAGAATCGCTTGAACCTGGGAGGCAGAGGTTGCGATGAGCCGAGATCGTGCAACGGCACTGCAGCCTGGGTGACAGAGCAAGGCTTCGTCTCAAAAGCAAAACAAAACAAAACAAGAAAGAAAGAAAAGAGAAAGTATCCCAGCACATATGTGTTTGTCAAGGAGGCTGACCTCCCATCTTTGCCCTGATCTTTGCATTTCTGAAAAGTTTCTTTATAGAGTAAACACAGTTCAGTCAAGAGCCACGTCCTCTCCCCACCCATGTGGTTCACAGCCCCAAGAGGTGGGAGGGCCTCGCTTTAAGGTGCAGTGAGGAGTGGCTGCAGGTGCTTGCTGCTGGGCACGTGTGTTTTGAGTGCCTGGGTGTGTTTCTGTCTGTGTAAGTAACACAGGTGTCAACCGGGACCTGTGATGCTGGTTGGAATTCCCTTTTCACATCCTAAGAAAGTTCAATGTTTTATCCTGAGATTTCTAAGAATTTCCAGAGAGGGGAGTGAGCTTGAGTTCTCATGAGGGTCTTGGCTCCAAGCTCATGCTCGTGCTGAATTTGTTCAGCTTGTGGATACATTTCCTCTGCCCCACATACTGGTCCACGGCTGCAGTTTTGACTTAGATGTAGGATTCAATCTCTCCTTCATATTCTACCCCAAAACCATTCCCATAAGGCATTAACATCAGCGTCAGACTGGACTGAAGGTGTGGTGTGGGACAGAAGAAACTGTTTTTGGGGGTCAGTATCTGTTGAAAGGTAGGGAAAAATAGCACATGTAAAAGCATGAGAGACAAAAATATTTGGATTGAATTGATATAAACCACTTTTTAAAACATCTTTACAGCGTATTAAGGTATTATTTTAAAAAACTGTCCATATTTCAAGTGTTCCATTTGCCAAGTTTTGACATCTAGATCTAGATCTCTATTTAGATATACACATATAGATACACACACATTCCTGTGAACCTGAGTCAAGAGGTTCCTCTTCCCTGACACGTGGCTCACAGCCCCAAGAGGTGGGAGGGCCTCACTTTAGGGTGCAATGCAAAGAGGAGAGGCTGCAGGTGCTTGGTGATAGGCATGTGTGTCAACAAGGGCACCATCCCCAGAAGTTTCCTTCTCCCCTCACCCTGAGCAACCACTGATCACTATGAATTGGTTTGCGTTTTCTAGATGTTTCTATACAAATGGAATCATGCAGTCTCTTTTAGAGAGAGAGAGAGGTTTCATATCTCAAAACCTGCAAGCAGTTCCATGTTGAATATTTGACACACTCATCCTTAGAAAGTCCTCTGCCTCTCTCTTCCACCTTGGTTCTTTGCAGCACCCACCCTGTTGGGCTTTCTTTCTTTCTTTCCCCTGCTTCCACGTTTTGTCTCAATTTTAATGCAGAACAGTTCAGCCATCTTTTGTTTCCTTGACTTTTGCTAATCCATATCCTTAGAGGCTTATCAAGGTAATTTCCTGAACAAAAGACACTTCCTTCCCTAAGATCAATTCCACTGCCAGCTGTTAGGATAATGTTTTTTATCCTCTTATGCACTGTGTGAGTGTGTGCACTTGTGTGTAAGTGTGTGCCTGAATGTGCACTGTCAGAGAGCATGTAGGAGTGTTTAGTCTGTGAACATCTCGGGGTATAAATGTTGGTGGGGCAAAGGAGGGCTATTTTTTAAAACATTTATTGGTGCCTACCTGTACCAGAACTAAGCTAAGTGCTTTTGTGTATTATCTCATTTAGTCCTCACATCAAACATGTGACAAAGGAATAATGATTTACTTTTTAACAGATGGAAAAATGAAACTCAAAGAGGCTAAATAAATTGTCCACAGACACACAGCAACTAAATGGCAGAAGCAGAGCTAAACCTGAGTCTTTTGGGCTCCAGCCTCGGTGCTCATTTCTGTGCACTGGGAATGACGAATAGGTTAACCCTGTGCCGTCACGAGGTGATTGGGAAGGGCTGCCTGAAGAACTACTTTGGGAAAGGCAGCAAAGCTTAGTCTGGGCTCACCAGAAGTAATGGCATGATTGATTAGTGATGTCTGCCATGGGTATGGGTGTAGAAGTGCTGTGTGCATGTCATCCTTGCCTTATACCATGCTTCCTTGTTCTTCCTGTAATGGAAAAGTGAGTTATTATTCCTCAGCAACAGGTGATTGAAAGCGTGGGTCTCTCTAGGAGCACTCACAAGGGTGCTCTAAGTTAGCTGGCCCTACTGGATGGCTTAACTCCAACAGGGTTTCCTCTACCCTCGGGCCTCACCCTTGAGGAACTGTCCAGGGGCTGCTGGTGTGAAGGATCTCCTCATGTTCTTCTCCAGCCCTTTCCCTGCAGGCCCCTGAGACTGCCCTCTTGTTTCTCTCTCCAGCTTCCTTGCCATTCCCCTAGTTCAATCACCATCCTCTCTCATCTGCCAGAAGCCAGCTTCATTCTTCCTTCCCTCCCTCCCTCCATCCCTCCCTCCCTCCCTCCCCTGCTCTCTCTGTCTTTCTCTCTCTCTCCCCCTCCCTCCCTTGCTCTCTCTCTCTCCCTTTTTCTTTCTTTCTTTTTGAGACAGAGTCTCTCTCTGTCACCCAGACTGGAGTGCAGTGGTACAATCTCAGCTTACTGTAACTCTGCCTCCTGGGCTCAAACGGTCCTCCTGCCTCAGCCTCCCAAGTTGCTGGGACCACAGGCACATGCCACTGCACCTAATTTTTGTATTTTTGAAGAGACGAGGTATGCCATGTTGCCCAAACTGCCTCCATTCTTGCTTCCCTATGGCCCATTCTCCTCCAGGCAGCAGGAAGTATCCTTCTAAAATGTCCTGAGATCCTGCCAGTTGCCCCCTCAGACCTCCCAGCCTACTAAGTATACCTTCTAACTGCTCACCACGGAGCTCTCCAGAGTGGGCCCTGCCCTGCTCTCTCAGCTTGCACTGTTTTCCCTTCGCACAGCACCTGGGCCACTGGGCACTTCTCTTCGCAGTTTGAACACACCAAACCCAGGTTTGCCTCAGGCCTTCATGCCTGCTTAGATGCCACCTCCTGAGGCCAGGTTCCCCTGCTCGCTGGTACTGTTACTTACTCACTTTCCTGCACAGAACTTATCGCAAGAGTACAATATGCCAGACCACAAGCTCTCCAGAAGCAGGGATTCTGTCTGTCCTCATTCTCCTTGGAGTCTAGGACAATGCCAGGCACACAGAGAGCACCAAATGTCTATGGAAGGAATAAATTCAAAGCATTTTGAGGCAAGCTTCCCCAAATTGCTTGTGAATCAGAGGAAAACATAACTAATACATAGAAGGCCAGGCTCAGTGGCTCATGCCTGTAATCCCAACACTTTTAGAAGCTGAAATATGAGAACTGCTTGAAGCCAGGGGTTCGAGACCAGCCTGGGCAACAAAGCGAGGCCCTATCTCTAAAAAATTAAATTAAATTAAATCAAATTAGGCTGAGTACAGTCACTTATTCCTGTCATCCTGACACTTTTGGAGGCTGAGGTGGGAGGATTACTTGAGTCCAGGTGTTTGAGACCAGCATGGGCGACATACTGAGAACCTGTCTCTACAAAAAATAGAAAAAATCAACTGGACATGGTGGTGAGCACCTGTGGTCCCAGCTACTTGGGAGGCTGAGGCCGGAGGATCACTTGAGCCCAGGAGGAAAAGGCTGCAGTGAGCCGAGATCGCGCCACTGTACTCTAGCCTGGATGACAGAGAAATATCCTGTCTCTCTCTCTCTTTCTTTCTTTCTCTTTTGTGTGTGTGTGTGTGTGCATACATATATGTCTAGGTGACCTTGGGCTAGCTGTTTAATCAGCTTGGGCTTTGGTCTCCTTATTTGCAAAATAAGACATGGTGCTTGTCCCCCACACACGACAGGACAGAGGGCTGGTGCCAGGGCATAGGAAGCACTGTACCTAGGCCTGGATCACCATTAGGCAAATCTTAGGAATCTGCCTGGGGGTGGGGGCCAGGATCATTTTATGTTCCTCAGTAACTTTGGTCTGGTTCCAAGTGCTCCAGTTCTGGGCCTCTGAGCTGCTTCTGTCCTCCTTCCCTGCCCTGGGGCAGAACCAGGGGCTGGAGTAGCATTTCTCACGCCTCAGCCAATCTCCCTCTCCACTCTCCCTGTCCAGTTCCCAGCTTCAGCTTCTGTCTCCTTCATGTGCAAGAGACCATTCCTGGGCATCTTGGAGAGCTCAGATCAAAGCTGCCTGGTGCTGGCACATCCAGCACTGTGGTGAGGGAGGAGGGCTGGGTTCTGTATATTTAGGAGAAGAGTCACCACCTTCCTGGAACCTGAGGAATGGAGTTTCGGACCCTTAGGCTCACAACCTGAGAACTTCTGGGCTCTGCCCTGCAGAGCAGCTCGGTGGGGGCACAGTCCCCCTCCTCCCAGGGTCACCTCTATTGGCCCCATTGCCCACCACCTCCCACCCATTCCTCCTCTCTCCTTTGATGGGAGGAGATAGATTTTACGTCACAGAGAGGCTCCCATTAGGAACTGTAGATGGTTCTGTATCAGGCAAGAATGGCTTTCTTCTGGGGGGCTTCCCACGTACTAATGATTTCTTCTTTCTTGATTTTGTTTGTTTGTTTTAGAGACAGGGTCTCACTCTGTTGCCCAGGCTAGAGTGCAGAGCACAATCAGGGCTCACTGCAGTATCGACCTCCTGGGTTCAAACCACCCTCCCACCTCAGCCTCCTGAGTAGCTGGGACTACAGGTGTGCACCACCATGTCTGGCTTAATGATTTCTTCTTAAACGACCCCTCTTTGAGCAATAGTCTTTGGGTCTTGGAGGATTCCCCAGAATGTGATCTGGAGAGACAGGCTGGCTCAGGGAGTGGGTCCACAGAGCCCTCATCACTCCCTGAGGAGCAGCTCTGCCTCTGTGGCCTGTGAGTGGGAGCCAACGCAGCCTGTGGCTAGGTGGCAATGGAGTGTCAGAGACTTGAGGTTCCACCGGGGGACAGGGTGACTGTGGGCCAGTCGTTCCCTATGTGGGCCAGTCACTGCCCTCAATTCCGACTGCTGGTAAATGGGTTGGAACATGAGGTCTTGGGATTATGTGGGGCCTAAGAGACCAAACCCCACCTAGAAATCGGTTCTATCGATTGCTCCTTGTCTGACTCAGCTGAGCTGCTTTATGAGCAGTGTTTGCAAGGTGAGGACGTTGCGGCTTCTTCAATTCCCTGGTTCTCAGTGCGGGCAGGGCCACTCTGACTTGGCAGCAGCCTCGTTGTCACTGCCACCACTGCTACTCTTTGCTACAAAGCCACTATTCACTAGCTGTTTCCATGTCTTCCTTCACTCCTCTGTGCAGTAGATAAAACCCACTTTCCAGAGGATGATATTGAGATGCAGAGACATAAATAAAGTTGGGAATAACCAAGCCAGGGTTTGCCCTGGTGCCAGGTCCCTGCTTATTCCATATAATGCCAGATAAGATCACTCGTCCCTGGGGTCTCTGCCCTGCTAGTCTCAGAGACCCTGCCACAGGGCAGGACTTGGCATAAATGATCCACAGCAGGTAAACAGATAAGACTAAGGGGCTGCCTTTCCCTAGACACCTTTGAAGAAAGGACTGGCAGCTCCCTTTGCCCCCTCCAGGACAGTGGGTCCAAGACCCCAGTGTTGCAGAGACACAGGTGCTGCCATGGAAAATGTTGTCGAAGAGCAAACTTGCTGGCAGCTGTGATGTGTTCCTTGAGAAGGTCAAAGGGCTAGCGAGACAAGCATGATCCAGAGACGCCGTAGGGACAGGCCTGAGCAAGGATAAACAACATGTTGGTTGGTGCAGCCGGGCAAGCCAAGAAAGTGAAAGTAAATAAGCAGACAGATGCTGTGCGCAGGTACCAGGGGACCGAGCTGCAGCAGGAGGGCGCCAGGGGCAAGGAAACTTGCCTGTGGAAAAAGGTGGCATGTGATCAACTGGGACAGGTATGAAAGGGGGTGGGACAACTTTCTAATGCGTTCTCATTGCTTGGAGACAAAGGAAGATGGGGTCTCTGAGGCTGGTTAGAACCATTCCCCAAACCCCTACAGCTCCCAGATCCTTGTTCTGAAAAGCCCGAGAACCAGAAATAGCCTGTGCCCCTCTTGGAAGCAGAGGCAGGGTCTCTAGCCATCACGTGACAAACACAAACTTCAACATCTAAAGGCAGGGGATAAGGAAGGCACTCAACCAGTCAGAAGCCAATCAACCAATCAGATATTTCTTTCTAAAGCAGCCTTGCAAATAAGAACAAAACGTACCAGCCTAACAATAAGTCTTCCTCTGCCCTCCACTGTAGAGCAAGAGGGAGTCAAACAGTGACATGGGGCTTCTTTGCCTGGCGGAGTTTATGGGAATGTAATAACATGCCAGGGTGTGGGTCTGAGTGCCAGCCCGTTCTGCAGCCTCTGAGTTTGCCATTGTGACGACCAACATAGTGTTTCCAAAACATCCCTTAGGACCCCAGCTAGACACGGGAAAGACCAGGGAAGAGAGACTAGAGCCTTTTTAAGGTGACACCAGAGTTTCCCAACAGGGAGGTGTCACTCAGGGGTCTCCAGGGACCTCTCCAGGGACAGCAGGCTGGGTGTCAGCTGAGGCAGGAATCCATCAGCTGTAGATCTCAAGAAAACACCTCCATCTGATTGCACTGCCAGTTCATTCGTATCCATTTAGTGTCTCCTCAGATACTGGGATTTATCTTCATTAGGGAGGGAAAGAGACACTTTCTCTGATGAGATCTGTGGGATTCCTTCACCTTCATCCTGTCTCACTCCAAAGCTGGGACAGTGGGTGGGGTATTTTGCAGAGATCCCAGTGGGAGATGGGTCCTTGTCTCTCCCTAACAGGAGCGAAGAGTCTCTGAACAAAAAAGCTCTCTGGTTTCAGTGTCTCCAGGGCTTTTCCTACGTGGAGATGAAGAAACCTTAGAAGAAGCCAAGAACTGTCCAGCCCTTGGCCTGGTGGCTCTGCCTAGGAGGCTCTGCCTAGGACACATGAGTGCCCAGTGTCCTAGGGAAGGCAGATCTATTAACTATCTATTGCCGTGTAACAAATCACTCCAAAACGTAGTGCTTAAAACTCTGACAGTCATTGGTTATCTCTCACAGTGTCTGGTGCTCTGGAGCAGCGCGGCTGAGGCATTCAACTCAGGGTTTCTCAGGAGGTTGCAGTCAAGACCTTGCTGGGGCTGAAGCTATCTGAAGGCCTGACAGGGGCTGGTGGGTCCAATTCTATGGTGGTCCATTCATATGGCTGGCGAGTCAGTTCCTCTCATGTGGGCTCTCTGCAGGGCTGCTTGAGTTCCCTCCTAACATGGTAGATGCTTTCCCCAGAGTGAGCAATCCAAGAGGCCAAGGCAGAAGGTGCAATACTTTCTATGACCTAGCCTTGAAAGTCACACCCCATTACTTGCACTGTATTTTATGGGTCACACAGTCCATCCCTGATCCAATGTAGGAGGGGACTACGCAGGTCTGAATTCCAAAACGATCAGTGAGGGCCATCTTGGAAAGCGGGTACCATGGCAAAATGCTTAAGGTAGGGGTGGCATCAAGATTGAGGTTTGCCACAGGCTTGAGAACTCCAGGGAACAGGGGTAGTGGAAAGAGCACCGACCTCAGAGTCTGAGAGACCTGGGATTGAAACTGAGTCACTTACCAGCTGTGTGACTTTGGGCAAATAACCTGATCTCTCTTAGCCTCCACTTTCATATCTGCTGAAAGGATGTGATTCCTGCATTATACACCTGCCCAAGGCTTGACTGAGGGTGTTCAACGCATGGTCAATCTCAAGTGATCACCCCTTCTTTCCAGGGTCCTATCCTCCCCATGCCAAGATGAACCCCACTAGCTTTCTGGTCACCTGTCATCCACCTTCTGGGATGACTGACCGGGGCCAGGGGATTCATAAAACGTTCCTGGCACCTCCCCAGGAAAGCTCCGTGGAGTCCCAGGGGCTGGGGGCAGAGGAGATATGTCTTCTTCCTCTCCTGGTATGGTCAAAATGCTTTAAGATGAACCCCAATTTCTTTCTCCTTTGCCTGTAAGGTGAGCTCCCCACCCCAGGTGATCTCAGGCCCCTTCTCCACCATGCAGCCCTGGTGAATCCATGGAACGAATGCTAATGCCTGCAGAAGCAGCTGCTTACATATTCCTGGAAGAAGCTGCCAGGCAGTCAGCCCCAAGTGAGGGCACTGCAGGCTGCAGGGGTTGCAGGGAGAGGAGAGGGCAAGGGAAGGAGGTGGGAAAGAGTGGAGAGGGCAGACTCCAGGCCCCAGGGCCTAAGCTTGTGCCAAGCAGCAGAGGTGGAAGGAAGTCCATGGGCTTTGATCTCAGGGACCCTGGACTCTAGTCCTTCCTTTAGCCCATCCATTCAGTGCCCTGTGCCCTGGGCTCTGCGGAAGGTACGGAGTTCTGGGCACTGATCATTCACTGATCCTAGCTCCAGGGCCCAGCCACAAATGATGCCAGCCTTTGCAGAGAGCTGCTGGTTTCTGGGGGACCTCTACATCAGGGCAGCTTGGTGTGCACCCGGACCCTTGCTCCAGACTCATCCAAGTTCCAGTGGTCCACATCCATGCCTCAGCAAAGTTAGTGTATGCTAGAACCGCTGCAATTCTGACCTACGTCTTTGGGAGAGTATTTGTAGTAACCCAGAAGGCTCCATTCAAGTCTTCTTGACATACTTTTCCTGAGTTCCTCCCTGGTGAATAAGACCTAGCCTGTTCTTGCAGAAGCCGGGGATGCAAGTAATTACCATTTTGTACAAAGAATTGTGGGAGCTCAGTGAAGAGAAGAGTTAGCTCTGCTCCAAGCTAGTGCAGGCATGGGGCCTACCAGGGGACGTCATCCCAGAAGGGATGATATTGGAGTTGGTCCTTGAAGGGTGAATAGGAGTTTTCCAGGTGAAAAAAGAGTGAGAGGTGGGGACTAGGCAGGGAGAACAGCATAAGCAGAGTAAGGGCCTAGGGGTGTGGAAGGAAATCATTAATAGCCAGTCCTGTGTATCTGCAGTGGGAAGTTTGTGGTTCTAAGAGAGTAGGCTGGGGACGAGGCAGATTGGAGCGAGGCTGTGAAGGACTCTTCCCCAGATGAGCTTCATATCCTGTATCAGGGAGTCAAGGTGAGCCACAGGAAGTGTCTAAGAAGGGGAACGCAGCACAGTCCCAGCTCTGCTTTAGAACACCCAGTATGAGGAGGGCCTGGCTCCAGCTCTCTTCTCCCCTCCTCCTGCTGTCATTATGTGCCTGTTCTCGGCCACAACCCAAACTCACCCCATCACAGAAGGGCTGATGGAGCTGCACTGCCGAGTTAATACAAAACCCCGGCCTCGGTGCTACACCAGCCTAGGAGGGAGGCAGCCGTAACAAGAGAGGAAATTATAGATAAGAGTGGAGAAATGGCCACAGCAAGATGAAAGGAAGGCAGGCACCGGCAGAAAACAAACCAAGGTGTCAAGACAGAATCAATAACCATCACCGAGAAGAGAAGAAGATGGGATTCATTACAGAGAGGGTAAAACAGACATTACCCAGCCTGCCCACGCGGCTCGCTGCACAAGTGGAAGAACTTTCAGCTCGGCAAGTGCTGACGGTGGAAATACTTGACAACACAGCAAATTAGGGGAGAGGCAGGGAGGGAGGGAGACAGAGATGAGGAGGAGCAGAGAAAGAGACATACAGGGAGTCTCAGAGAGACAGCGAAGCACGCAGAGGAAGCTGGGATCAGAGTCAGATGGAGGTGTGGAAACTGGCAAGCACGGGCTTGAGCTGGACTTATTTCATGCCTGGATTATGAAGCCAGAGGTACAGGGAGACAGGGACCTCTTATTCCACAGGAAGCTAGGACAGACCTAAAACTGTTGAAGGCATGGAAGTCAAGGAGGAAGATAAAGGCACAGAGAAAAACAGAGCAGTCTATCCAAAGATAACTCATGTCTTCTTGGTTGAGGGGCCGAGCTGAGCAGGTTGGCTTCAGCGCCACGTATCCTAGAAGGGGAGTGAAGAATCTGACTCACAGTGAAGGACACCAAGTGTGAACTCATGTGAATGTGTGCAAAGGAGGGGAGCCCCCCATCCCAGGTTAGGGTCTCATGGTCCTTCTCCCCCATCCACCCTCCCACTTGGGCGGGAAACTCACCCTAAGCAAAGTCTTCAGACCACCTGAACTGCAAAGGGGAAGATGCTGCCAGGTTCCAAAAGGGCTGGATTCCAGGACAGTATCCTCTGCAGCTGGACCAGACAGTGGAGCAGGGTTAGGATGAGGGGGCGGGGGCAAAGCTTTTGGGGTAGCATCCAAGATGCAGTAGCAAGTATCCTGACCGGTGGGTAGAATGATAGAGGGGACAGCAGGCAGCCTCAGAGGTGGCGGGGTGGGGGAGTCTGGTACTAATGGCAAGATTCTCAGACCCTCCTGGAGAGTGGATCTGAGACTAGCAGGGCAGAGGCCCAGGTCTTGGAAGACTAGGGTTCTGGGAAGGTCAGCAAGATAGGGTCTTGCACACCAACAGTAATGTAGACACTAAGTTGTGAGTCCCAGCACCCCCCAGACCAGCACTGGGGACCATGATGGGGTAATCCAGAACACCAGGGCAGAACAGCTAAGATCTCCCATCCCTAAAACTAGACCTGGGCATGGGACAGACCTTCAGGTGGGAGAGTGAGAGGTCCCAGCCTTGAGAAGAAGAAGGCTGCAGAGGCCATGACCCAAGCAGGTACAGGGACTTAAGGCACCACCCCAGGGTGCTGAGGCTGGCTGACTGAGTGCCTGCAGAACTGGGAGCAGGGCAGCTGTGGGTAGGGGTTTGTGCACACTAAAGACCAAGGGATCCAGGAGGCAACTCTGGCTGGAATTCTGTTCCCCGACGCTTCCTGTCCCCAGGAGGTGGCACCTGATATGGCTTGCTGGGAGGATCCTAGAAGCTGTACTTGGTGCCAGTGTTAAAAGCATGTACCTGTCAGGGCCAATCTGGAGTGTGAGCAAGATGCGAGCTGGGAGAGCATCCAGGCCCTTCCTGGTACACTCACACTGGGAGAGGATGAGGTCCTCAGGCAAGGACTTCTCCGTTCAGTCATGGCTCTCCCAGGCAGGGAGGCCAGGGAGCAATAATACCATCAGCCAATGGTGACCACAGTACACTTACTGCGTGCCTGTCACTGGGTGCAATCCTTTATATGCTTTATCTTATTTGAGCCACACAAATAATGTTATGTCCATTTTAAAGAGGAGGAAACAGTTTCAGAGAGGTGGTGGAACTGGACCAAGGTCACACAGCTTTGAAATGGTAGAGCTAGGATGTGAACCCAGGCAGTTTGGCTCCAAAGCTGGACACTTCACCTCATCATGTTGTCCTTGCCTAAGGGTGACCCCCTAAATTCTTCAGATGTCTCATTCTCAAAAATGTCTGTGGAAGGCTCTACTGAGCTAGCCTGGTCATATTCCAAATTCTCCAGGTCTCCAACGCCCAGCGTATGGCTTCTCTGCATAGGCTCAGGGTGGCAAGCCAGCTTCCCCTCAGTGCTCCAGGTCTCCCCTCTCCTGGGTAGTTCCCACTCCCTGAAAGGAGGCTGCAGGACTCTATGTCCCTGTGAGAGTAAGGGCCAGCTGGAAGCAAATTTAGTGAGCCCTGAGTCCCTAACCCATCTCTGTCTCTGTCGTTCCACCTGTGTCCCACCTGTGTGTCCCTCCCACAAGGCCGTGCAAGTCCCTTCATCCATTCTTGTCTTGGTCTCTCTCCTAGTGTTCTGGTTCGTCCTTCCTTTTGGTCAATCTTTCTGTTTCCCTGCCATTGTCCGCTGTGTCTTTCCTCCACGTTTTGCCCCTATCTCCCTGTTTTCCTTCTATGGTTTCTGCCTGTCTAGATCTGACCTACCTCCTCCCATCTGTGGTTTGCACACACCTTGCAGAAAAGCCATGGCTTTCTGGGGCTGATTTACCTGGCAGAGCTTCTAGACCCTGGCATATCTTGCAAGATGCCCTACTCCCATGGCCAGCACCCTTCTTGTTTCCTGATCTGGGCCCAGAGCTGGTGAAACTGGCAGGGGCAGCCCAGCCAGAGCAGGTGGAGGCAGCAAAGCCACGGACTCGCCAGAGGAGCTTTCAGCGGGGTTAAGGCCTTTTAAAACAGCCCATCAGCATGGAACCAGTATCCTTGGCCTTTGGAGTGATGGACTGGGAAAGAATGGGGGGTAGTTTAGTTGACAGCATGTTGATACTAACACAAATCTTGTTAAAATAATGAATTTGTCAAGCATAACCATGTCTGCCCCCTTAACAGTTTAGGGTGCAATGCCTGTGCCCCTTTACGCCCACGCAAGAGCGATGCTGAAGCCCAGTTTCCAACCCATGACTGCCCTGAGATGGCAAATCCAGACACACCCTCCCCATCCCGGGCCCCAGGAGGCCCTGGGCCTAACGAGTGTTTGGAGGGGCAGGACCAGACTTGCTGGCACTCAGGTCTCCTGCTCTTGTCTGGTCCCTGTCTGGACTGCTCCTCCTGAGATGTCTACACGGCTCGCTCCCTCAACTCCCACAAGTCCTTTGCTGGCATGTTGCTCTTGCAGCTTGGTGGTCTCTGAAAAGACCATTTAAAATTGACCCCAACCTGGGCATCCCTCCACTCCCCCTCTGCCGTGCATCTCCCTCCCCTGTTTAATCAGTCATTGCTGTGTACTGACACCTGCGTGTAATGGTCATGGGGACAGGGATTTCTGTCTGTCCTACGGTACTCCCAAACCTCCAATGGTATTTGGTACATAGTAGGTGCTCAATACAGACTTGTTAAACACTCATTTGCACCTGGGTTGGGAATTTTGGTGTACCACAAGGAGGGTTTTGCAATCTTTATCTGTTTTTAGACATGTTTACTTTTCAGAATGTAGCTCCTTTTGTGCTTTTGATTTCTAATTCACACTCAACCTCTTATTCCCACTCTGTACTGTTTAGGATAATATAAATGATAATAAAACATGGGAAATAACCTAAATATCCAATAACAGGGATTAGTTGGAAACATACAGAGTCTTACAAAACAGAATGTATAATAAGATTCTATTTTTGTAAACTAAATCTGTAGCTATATAGATATTTATTTCTCATTACTTGGCAAGAATTTTTTTTTTTTTTTTTTTTTTGAGACACAAGTATGGACATTAATAGCTACCTGGTGAAAAAACAGCTTCTGGATTCATAGAGTTTAAGGAATGGCAAAGTTTAAATGGGCTTCCTACCTGAGGCTCTCTCCAGAGCTTTACATTCATTTACAATGACTACAGTAAATATTCATTACAATGAATACTACAAAGCTCCAAGGAGAGAGTAGAGTGTACAGCATTTTTTGAAATTTGACCAGGTGTGTTGCTGCTGTTTGTGTTCTTGTTTTACAGCTCAATGGACTGAAGTTCTAGAACCTTCTTTGGGAAGTGGTAACATGCACATGCTGGGAAGAAAGCAGAGGTGCAGGTGCCCAGGTATTCTCAGTGGCTGCATCTGAATCTTATGCTTCTTCATGTTCTTTGTGCTTGTCTGTATTTTCTATAATGTGCATTTTATAAGTTAAAAGAAGCACAGCTGGGTGCGGTGGCTCACGTCTGTAATCCCAGCACTTTGGGAGGCCGAGACGGGCAGATCACGAGGTCAGGAGATCGAGACCATCCTGGCTAACATGGTGAAACCCCGTCTCTACTAAAAATACAAAAAAAAAAATTAGCCGGGCGTGGTGGTGGGCGCCTGTAGTCCCAGCTACTCGGGAGGCTGAGGCAGGAGAATGGCGTGAACCCGGGAGGCGGAGCTTGCAGTGAGCCGAGATCGCACCACTGCACTCCAGCTTGGGCGACAGAGCAAGACTCCGTCTCAAAAGAAGCACAACCCAAAGACAAAACTATAAAAAAAATCTGGAGTTTTTCAAATTGGGGTCCTCCTCTCTTCTTTTTAAACATTTCTAATTTGTTTTCAATCTGCTCAGCTCAGCTTTCTTGGCAGTGTTTTTATAATTTTTTTATTTTGAAAATTAGTTGTAAATGAACTTTTCCAACCAAGAGCTCGTGCCTTTTTTTTTTTTTTTTTTAATGACCAGTTCATTATCTTGGCCCAGTAGTCATTTCTGGACCAAATCAAGCAGAGAGATGGGAGGAGGGACTTGGAGTGGGAGGTAAGAGAGAGAATAGGAAAAAATAAGGTAAGAAAAAGACAGGGAGCAAGACAGGCAGAGGCAGAGACCAGAGAGGTGAGATGGAGTGGGAGGAAGAGAGCAAGTAAGGAGGAGAACTCAGAGAGACCAAGAACTCAAAGAGAATTTGGAGCAAATGAGAAGCAGGATGAGGAGGAGGGACATTCACCAAACACTCATTCAGCCCTTCCCATGGACCAAACGCCAGATGAATGGGGTCAGGACGCTTGACCTCACAGAGATTGCAGAGATCACAGCCAGCGGGGGGAAGAGGGGTAATAAACCATTTCCAAAGAGGTTTTCGTGTTGTAATGCAGGGAGCCCGCAGAGCTCTGGGGCAGCTCTCCAGCACAGCTCCAGGGTGCGGCGGGTCACAATGCCGCTGCAGGAGCCACTCTCTGATCTGCCCTTTCTCCTAGAGGAGAGAAGCTGGGGCCTTGGCTCCTGTGTTTCCACTGGAAAGGCTTTGGGGCTGCCCAAAGGGCACGAGCTCCCTGGTTGGGGGTGGAGAGGGCTGGGCCCCTTGTCTGTCTGGAAGATGCATACGTGTCATATGCGTCGTGCACAGGGAACGCACACTGTTTTTGCAGAGACTGTTTGTTATAAACTGATAAAAATAGATTTTTTTTAAAATAAATGCTCTTATTCACATGCTTTTCATAAGACTAAAAAATGTCAATTGCCTACACCAGAAAATATATATTATTACTTCAACGTGGCGACTAGTGGCGACTAGTAGGCAGGGGCAAAAGCAGCCCCCATGCCTACCCCTGGACACAGCCTGAGTCAGGAATCTGTGCATTCGTTTCCTGCTGCAAGCCAGGAGCAGGGATGAAAACGGCCTCTGGAGGTCCCTTTCCAGCCTGCACATCCTTTAATCTGCACGATTTGGCGGTGGCCAGCGCCCAGCCTGGGCTGCACCCCCGCCAGGCCCCCTGTCTTCCTCCTGCCCTCATCACAGTTTCTGGGCCGCACTCCTGGTGGGAGGATGAGCAGCCTGCGGCTAATCCCCGATTAATATTTCATGCTTCTGATGGAGGGTCTGGGAGGGGAGGCTCACTGAGGGCTGAGTGTGGAGGGAGAGCTGGAGAGGTCCGGGAGTCGCTTCGTGCCTGAGGATGAAGGAGGGGTGTTGAGAATGGGGAACTGCAGCCTCTCCCATAGACCACCCCAGGCCCAGGGAATCTTCAGAGGCCATAAGGCAGTGGCTTCTCCTGCTCAGGACCTGTGGGCAGAAGGGAGCAGGATAAGCGAGGGAGCCGCTTTCAGCCCTGCCCAGCGCCTAACACCACCACCTCCCCCAGGAGCCCCACGCACCAGCTCTTAACTGACCTTCAGAGTTTACAGTCCAGACGGAAAGGCAGGTGTTAAATGCACAAAGCAATAAATACAAACCTGGCAGGGACCTTGCTCTGAGGAAGTAGAGCATGTCACAGAGGAGCCAGGTGAGAAGGGGAGGGCTCGAGCTCCCCGGGGAGGGGCAAGCCTGTGCACAGGCCTGAGATGAGGCACGTAGCTTAGGGTCCAGGCTCTGGAACCAGATTTCTGTCTTCAAATCCTGGCTGCATCATCCCCCATGACCTTGGCCAAGTTCCTTTTCCATACCTTCATGCCTCAGCTTCCCCCTCTCTCAAGTGGTCATAGTTGTGTCTACTTCACTGGGTTACCAGTTAGGAGTAATTGAGCTCATGCAGGTAAAGCTCCTGGACTGGTACTCAACACACAACAGGTTCTCAGTAAAGGTTAAACAGTAGCACAGTTATTGATATTATTTTACCTGCCAGGAGGAAAATGTTTGTGAGCCTAAGAAGAGGACCTGCCCCCTGAAAAGCTGGGCTGGAGACACCTGCTCCTTCTCCCCTTGTCTGGTTCTCATGGCCCCTTTCTGCTTTGGGCGGACAATCAACTGCACATGGCCCAGGGGCACCAGGGAGGACGCGTTGGAAACGGGACGAGGGCACAGCGCCCACCTTCCCATCCTGCCCGGAGGAGCCCCGGCTGGCAGCTTGTGACAGATGGCAGTGCTTTGAACGACTACTTCAATTTTAACTATTTTCGATAATCCAGCACCCAAAAGCCACATACTTTAAAACTGTCCCTGGATCATAGATCAGCCCAAAGAGACCAAGTCCAGCTCAGTTAATAACCTCTGGAAACACCATCAATCACTGGGAGAGCCTCTCCTTAGGGCTCTGCATACCAACTCCTGGCAGAGATGAATGAATGGACCACTGTGCTTGGCAGTGGCTCTGCCTCTCGGGCTGCTTGCATCTCGCCTTCTTGCACTAGAACTTGGACTTTTTGGAGCTGACCCCAGAGTGGAGATAGGAGTCAGGCCGCTGGGCAGGAGCAACTGAGTGGCTGTCACTTGGAGACAGGAGGCTGTTTCTGCCTGCCCTGCTCAAGGGAACCCCTCCCTTTCTTCCTGATCTCTCATGGCCTGGTGGCCTCTCGTGGCCTGGTGGCCTCTGTGGCCTCAGGTGGGCTGGCCACAACCCCAGATGGCCTCAGCTACTCCTGCGGGAGCCCCTCTAAGAGTCTGTTCCCTGGGGAACCGTCACAGGAGTCATATGGAGAACACAGCGTGCTTGAGCAATACCTGCTTCCCATTGGGTGGGAGCTGCCACAGGCCGACAGCCACGCCTTGGACAACTTTGTTCCACAGAGGCTGGGCCCTCCCCTGGAAGCTGGCTGACCAGGAACTACATCCTCTCTGAGGGTGACACCCTGAGGCCTATGAGTTCCTCCTTTTGCTGGCTGTCATACCCAGCCCTGCTGCCTGCCACTTAAGTACCCGGCCCACACACCCAGCCTCCTAGTCTGTCACCTCCTGCTTCTCCCTTCAGTCCTCCCTGCACACCCTGCCAGAGGCCTCCCTGAAGCCTGATCACATCACTCCTGTTCCTAGATCCAAGCTTCCTGGCCTGATGTTCAATTCCAAACCAACCCTGCCAGGGACACTGTCCCTGTTATGTACTCTTCAGCCCAAACTCTTGGCTCAGGCCCAATGAATCATTCCTCCTTCCCCCACCCGACCTTGTGCATTTCAGCCTTTACTCATTACATGCATGAAACCTCCTCTCTGTCCTCTCCACCTATTAAAATCCTACCCATTCTGGATTTTTAATTTTATTTTTTATTTTTTTGAAGACAGAGTCTCTGTCACTAGGCTGGAGTGCAGTGGCGCAATCTCAGCTCACTGTACCCTCCGCCTCCCAGGTTTAAGCGATTCTCCTGCCTCAGCTTGCTGAGTGGCTGGGACTACAGGTGTGTGCCACCATGCCCAGCTAATTTTCACCATGTGGGCCAGGGGTTTCACCATGTGGGCCAGGATGGTCTCGAGCTCTTGACCTCATGATCCGCCCACCTCAGCCTCCCAAAGTGCTGAGATTGCAGGCATGAGCCACTGAGCCCGGCCTAAAATCCTACCCATTCTGTAAGTGCCAGGTGAAGTCTCACCTCCTCCATGAAGTCCTCCTTGACCACTCCAGTCCCTACTTCTGGAACTAATGGCATGCACTGTCACTAATATAGCCCTAGGCACTGGGCATTGGCAACTTTGTATTCCTAGGTTCATGCTTGACTTACAAGCCCTGACTTACATGTCTTTGAATCCTGCAAAGTTGTCCGTTTCTTTGTATCTTCCACCCCAGACCTATCTTCGCATGTCCAGGTATTTCCCAGGCTTCAAAGCTGCCTCCTTTGGAATCCATGCTCTTGGGAGGGTGATGGAATGAGATGAACAGCTCAAGAGGCAGGAACCATGCTGTCCTCTTCACTCCTGTGTTCTCAGTGCCTCACACCCAGCCTTTTGTTCAGAGACCAGACGAAAGTTACTGGCTGGATTGGATTGCTTTGGACTTCATCTTCACCTGTTCGATGGCATGTGTTGCTTTCTGCCTTATGTTATAAATGATATTCTCACTCTCATCCTATAACCTACTCAACATCTTGTTTCCCCAGCAACATCTAAGAAGGTACCTTGCTGCAAATGCCAAACACTTGGATGAAAGCCTGGATGAAGTCTTCTCCGGCCACCCTGGGAAGTGCTCTCTGGCCTATGGTAACCTACAGGTGGAACTTGAGGTATGTTGTGCCACCTGGGCTTGGTAAACAGCCCCTCCGTGTGTGTATATACCGCATTTTCTTTATCCACACATGCAGGTGGACATTTAGACTGCTTCCTCATCTTGGCTATTGTGAATAACATTGCAGTGGAGTATTACTCAATCTCAAAAAAGTAGGCAATCTTTTCACATTCAACAAAATGAATGAACCTTGAGGTCATCATGCTGAGTGAAACAAACCAGTAACAGAAAGACAAATACTGTATGATCTCACCTATATGAGGCATCTAAAGTAGCTAAACCCACAGGAGCAGAATGTGGAGTGGTGGTTACCAGGACCTGGGAGGAGGGGGAAATGGAGTTACTGTTCAAGGAGAATTGATGTTCATAGAGTCAGTCATGTAAGATGAGAGGGTTCTAGAGATATAGATAATTGTGCTTATTGTTAATGATAACGTATTGTACACATAAAATTTTGGTGAAGAGGGCAGATCTCACGTTATATGTGTTTTTCATAATAAAATAGTTTCTAAAGGAATTAAAACTATATATATTAAAACTATCCCACACTGTACCCCTCTGGCCCCAGGATTATTCTTCCCCTAGTTCTTTCTGCCCAGAACCACCTGAAGACTGGCAGCTGAGTGTTCTGGAAAAAGCTCTAAGCTTGGGGGAGGGAGATCCAGATTTCTTGACTGTACTCCTTATTGACTGTGTGATGCGTGCAAAATACTTAAATTCCTTTCCCCACGTTTCCTTATCTTTGAAAATGGAGCACATAGAAATACCAGTCCTGGCTACCTCGCAGAGTTTCTGGGAAAATCTAATGAGCTCATGTTTGAGGAAGCGCATTGTGAATAATAAAACACGATACAGGTTGCTATTCTTATTCCAGCAAAGTTTCTGGCCAGATGGAGGCTGGGGGGTCAGAAGCTGTAGTAGCTCTTTCTGTTTACTCATTTGAATGAGGAACCATTAAGGTTGCTATAGAAAGTGGTCCTGGAACTTGAGCCACCTGGGGTGTTGTGCTTCCATTAGGATTGGCTTCAGCTACCAGTGACCAACACAACGGGGGCTTCTATAGATGAGAGTCGAGATTTCTCTCAAGTGAACACCTGGAGGCAGCAGGGAATGTCAGGACTCTATGATCCTGCCCACTGGCTGTTCCACATCTCTATGGTGTAGCTCTGTCTTCACCGTTCAAGACAGCTGCCATCATATCCATGTCCTGGGTGGCTTCATGGGGAAGAGACAAGTAAGAAAGGGCAAAGGACACATGCACCAGCTGTGTTTTAAGGAAACCTCTTGGAAGTTCTGACGCAATACTTATGCTTGCACACCATTGGCACTTGGTCACATAGCTGTGCTTAGCTGCAAAGGAGGCTGTGCAGCCTTCCTCTGGTGGCCACGTGCCCAGGGAAGTTCTATTGCTTTAGAAGAAGAGACAAATGAATATTGAAAAGAAACTAGCATGTCTGCTGTGGGATGTAGGGCAGTTGGGAGGGGAAGAGAAGCTGGGCAAAATTCCCCTGTTTTTCGATTGGATCCTAAAGCCCTTCATGACTGTGTTTCTTTGAGCCAAAGACCTGACCAGAAGGTGACAGTTTAGACACTTGGTGTCAACAACTTCCTGCCATTCTCTCCCTGCCCACAGGCCAAGCAGCCACCTGGATGCCCCAATTTCAGGACTGAGAGTTTAGAAATAAGCAATTTCACTGTTTTCCTGCCTCCAAGGAAAAAGTGGCCAAATTATGTTTCCTGATAAAGTAAGAAATAAGTAAAGGTAATAAGCATTGTTTGGACACCTATCTCTAGCTGTCTGTCTGTCTCTCTGCCTTTTATGACGGATAGACTGTGAACTCATAAGGCTACCTGAGCCCTAATGAGTTATGGAAAAGATGCCTGAAAAATCATAGCACCAAGTACTTTTTACATGTTATCTCCGTTTTACAGATGAGGACACTGAATCACCGAAAAATTAAACACCTTGTCCAAAGTCACACAGCCAAGCTGCAACTGAGCCAGGTGTGAACTTAGTGTCTTGCCTTCATAGTTCCCATTCTGAGCAGCACCCTGGACTCCCTGTGTACACCTGCCTGTGTGTCTTACTTATCACATGTGGCTCTGCGTACCTCCCCCTCTGCCTGCCTCGATGGCTCCAAACCAGCCCTTTTTCTAGACCAGGAGGTCCTTTCCCAAGCCCTGTATTTTTCAACATTCTTGTTACAATTTGCTTCCCCCACAAAGCCTCCCTTTACTAACCCACTTGGTCTGGCCAGTGTGAACCCCTCTGTCGTCCCCTTCCACACTGTGTCTGTCACCCTGCCCAGCAGCAGCTGTTGGACCCTAGTTCACAAGTTTCAGTTGTAGGTGTCCTGTGTATTTTCATGTGTCCCTCTCCCGTCTTCCCACCCTGGTGGGCGTCACTGGGCTGCAATTACGGTGTGAGCTCTGCTCTCTCCTCTCTCTGCCCCACACACATCCCTGCTCCTCTGTGTGCATCTCCCTCCTGCTCCACCCCAAGGACTACACTCCTCTAACCATCCTCTCTCTGCCTAGACCTAGAGCCCACCCTGGCCTCCCCCTGACCCTTTCCCTGAGCCCTTAAAGATGCTCAGGTCATCCCATGTGGTAAAACAAAGCTCTTGACCACCAGGATTCCTTTCTGGTTAATACCCCCTCCTTTTCCTCCCTTTGCTCAGTCAAGTTTTTTGAACGAGTGGTCCATACTTGCTGTTGCTTTTCTGCTGTTTCCCATATCTCCTCAACCAGCGTAGCCTGGCTTCTGCTCTTGCATGGCAGCCTCGCATCCAGCCAAGACCATGGGTGGTCGCCATATGACACACCAAATGGGCCCCCCTCAGCCCTTATCTTTCCGTTACTGCCCCCGGCATTTGACACTGTTAACTGGTCCCTTCTTCTGAACAACTTGATCCTGCCTTTATTACCATGACACCCTTGTCTCTTGGTTTTCTTTAAACATCCCTCACCAGTTTTTCTTAGTCATTTTTTCTTATTCTCTTTTCTTACATGTCCACACTCCCCAGGGCTCTGACCATTTTTCCTCTTCTGTTCTCATGCTACACCATCTTCCTAGGTGATTTACTATACACCTATTACTTTAAATGACACCATCGTGCAGCAGATCTCCATTTCTGGTGTGCTGCTGAGACCC
Source organism: Rhinopithecus roxellana (assembly GCF_007565055.1). Classification (NCBI taxonomy): domain Eukaryota; kingdom Metazoa; phylum Chordata; class Mammalia; order Primates; family Cercopithecidae; genus Rhinopithecus; species Rhinopithecus roxellana. Next base: position 80,153,173 of record NC_044563.1, read on the forward strand.
ACACCTGTGTATCCAGCTGCCTGTCGGCCACTTCCTCCTGGATGTGCATGTCATCTCAAGCTTGGCGTTTCTAAAACCAGCTCCTCACCTTCACTCAAACCTGCTCGGCCTGCTGCATTTCCTTCTCAGTCAGAGGCATTAACAACCACTTGGTCATTGAGTCAGGAGCCATCTGGTTCCCTCCTGTTCCCCTTCCCCCCACTCAGTCAGCCTCCAAGTCCTACCAACTCTGCATCTGCATCTGAATTTTTTCTCCATCATCCCCAACTTTGCCTTCCTAAGTGACGACATGAAGTTCCCAAGTCACCCACTGTCCCCGTGGTTGTCCCTCTCCATTTCTTTTTCCACCCAAAGTGACCCCTTTACAAATTCAAATTCAAACATTCACACATTCAGTGAATGTTTCTTGGGTGTCTCTTAGGCTCTAAGCATAACACTTATGTCCTAAGTGTTAGCAATATAGAAATGAATGATACAAATAGACTCTTTCTTCCTGATGGAATTTATCTTCTAGTTGGGGAGGCAGGGGTGGGAGAGAACAGACAGCAAGCAAGTGAACAAGTAATTCTATGTCAGATGATGGTAAGTTCTAAGAAGGAGAATAAAGAAGGATAAGGGGATAAGAAGTGACCATGAAGCAGTGCTGTTGTGGAAGGGCTTGGAAAAGATGTCTCTCCAAAGGTGACATTTGAGCAAAGATAAAGGAAGTGAGAGAGTGAGCCTTGTGGGTGTCCGGGGGCTGCTGGGAAGAGCATTCCAGATGGAGGGAACTGTGTGCTTTCTGTGTTTGAGGAGCAAAGAGGCCAGCATAGCTGGAGAGGAGGATGGACAGAATGAGGGTAGAGAAGTGGTGGGGAGGGCAAAGGACAAAGGATCTTGTAGACCATTTTGAGGACTTTGGCTTCGACAGTGAGTGAGGTGGAAGCCATCTGAAGGGGGAACAGAGGCCGGCAGGATCCAACCTTCACCTTAGATATGTCACTCAGGCTGCTGCTGCAGAATAGTCTGCAGGAAGATCAGTTAGAAGGCAGGTGCAAGAATTCAGGTCACACAGGATGGCAGCTGGACCTGGGCCACAGCAGTGGAGTGGTGAGAAGGGTCAGATTTGAGGGATGTGTTTTGAAGGACAGTTGATGAGGAATTTGTGACAGATTGGATATGGAGCCCAAAGAGAGAGGAGTCAAGACTGATTCCAAGGACTTGTGACTGGACAGTTGGAACTGTGGAGTTGCCACTTTCTTATATGAAGAAGACAGAGGAAGGTTTGGCCAGTGGGCAGGGAGAGTATGGTTTGGACAGGTTAGGCTTTGGAGACCTTAAACTCAAATGGGGATGAACTTGGATACTCAGGGGAGGAATCGAGGCTGGAGATGTGCCTCGCTGCTGAAAGTCCCTGAATGGCCCCCCTTTGCCCTAAGGTCAGCATTTACCCTGAGAGAGTGGGGTAGAAGAAAGGGCTATCCCAGGAAGAGAGAGGGAGGGAGTTGGAAAAGTCAGAGGATCAAGTAAAGCCACTAGGAAGCAAAATCCAGCACCAACGAAGGGAGTTGCCATAGGTTATCAACACCACAGGGGGCAAACGCAAGCATAATATTCATTTTTATTTGTCTAACAGTCTCAGCTCGGTTTTTGTGACTTCTGGAAAGCTTTTCCCACCTCTCTACGTAGGTTAAGTCTCTCTGTTATAAGCTTTTATAGCACCAGGTAGGTAGCACTTGCCATAATTTACACTAGATGTTTATAATTTTTAAAAATTACATTGATATTACATTTGATATTTGTAAGTTACCATTGCACATTTAATTATTGGATTCATGTTTGGCTCCTCTATTAGACTAAAGCTACATAAGGGCAGGGACTATTTCTTGTGTTTTGCTGTGATGAGAGAATGAATGGATTCTTGAGTGCCCAGAGCCTGGAATCCCAGAGGCAGAGGGAGAAAATCAGAGTGGTTGAGGTCAGAGGCAATTGTCTGGAATTCATGTCGCAGTGCAAGACTGGTTTTTATGGGTCAGCCAAGGCGGAGGGCATGGGTGGGGATGGGGTGAGTGGACAGAGGGCCCAGGCATGGCATTCACGACCCTCCGTGGCCTGGCTCCTTCCTGCCCTCCAGCTTCATCTCACCCCTTCTTTTTCTCCATCTCTGCATTCATCTTTATAACCCCCAATGGATTGCTTGTAGCTCACATATATTTGCTATTTCACACTCCCAGCCATTACTCACACTCTTCCCTCTCAACCTTCTGTTCTCATCCACAGTGAATTATTGCTTATCTTCAAAACTACATTCAGATGTCAGCTCCTCCAGGTGGCCTTTCTTAATCCCCCCAGACTTTCCCTCTTTCTTCTGCTCTACACATGACAGGGTCATTATATGTAAAGTAACAGGCTGCTCTCCAAAGGCAAGGGCCGTATTCCAGTCATCACTACGCCCCCAGCACCCAGCATAGTGCCCAGTACAGAGTAAGCGCTTAACAAATGAGCAAATGAGTGATGAATGAATAGCCATCTACCCCAGATTTCCTGAAACAGTATAGATGTCATCTGGCCTGTCCCATCACCCCCTACATCTATTCATAGTTGTCACACCATGAGTCCTAGTTTTTCTCCTGAAAATTGTGGTCACTGCAGAATAGTGCACTAGTTCCCAACCTAAAGTCCTTGGACCCCCAGGGAAAGCAGTAATAAGTCTCAGAGAGCTTCTGTCGATGTCTGAAATAGCTCACAGAAATCATACTGTTATCTGCACTCAGGCTGCACAGCCTAACTAAAACATCAGGTTTCTCTGCTTTTAGCTGGGATTGTGTCGACTCGGTGGCATGCTAACAATGGTTATCTTGCGCGACGCGGGAGTGCAGATTGGCTGGGAATGACATCATAGGAGTCCCTGGGGCCGTTGGAAGAAAAAACAATAAATGGGGTCCCGGGAATTTAAAAGGTTAGAGCCATGATGATGGGGGATGGAGCTCTGGGCTCAGAATTAGAAGACATGAGAGCTGGGCATGGTGTCAGTTGAGCAAGCCACCCAGCTTCTCGGGAAAGTGAGAATAATCACATCTACCTCGAAGATCAAATTAGGTCAAAACATCTCCAAAATGGTGCAGCACCAAGCAAGGGACAGCTTTACACCTGGCCTGGGAGGTCCTCAAGGGGTACACGGGCAGCGGTGGAGGGAGATGACGTGTGCTAAGTCGGAGCGGGGTATATGGAGGGGAGAGGAGTTGGGTGGGAGTTGGGGCAGTCGGGGCAGTCAGGTGGGCACCAGATGTGAAGGGGCTGTAAAGTTCATGCTAGGAAATTGAACTACATGGTCCTTTTGGTATCAAGAAATCCAAAGTTGCTATTGGCCCTCAACTAAAATGGAGGAAGGGACTAGAAGGTGTGGATCCTAATGCCCCTGCCCCTATGGGTTTGAACACAGACTCCATGCCTAGCCCACCTCCTTCAGTGTCACTTTCAGCCTGTGTCTCTGAAGGTTCCAGCCCAGCTGTGGCTTCCCACAGGTGGAGCGCCCTTGAGTCCTGACTGCTTGAGAGTATGCATTCCTGCTGGGCGATGCTCCCAGCAACTGGCCAGGTCACAGGGTGCAGACCTTGGCACCACGGTAATGAGGGCCAGATGGACACTGAGCCAGACAGAAGCCCCTGTGGGCAATGGGAGCCCTTGGTGGGCGTGTGACTGCGTTCCGGCTGAACCCCAGAACAGGGCCAAGGTAATATCATACTTGAGGGCTGCCACCTCTGCCACCACCCCCACCGCCTCCCAAGCTTCTCCTGAAAAGCCTCCCCTCCTCAAGATCAAGGGAAAATGCTCGCTTCATGGGGAATCTCTGCCCTCCCCGAGTCCCAGCTTGGAATTAATTCATCGCCTCTCTGCGCTCCCACTGCAGGTGTTGCAGACACCTCTACTTCCTACTTATTTTGTTGGGCTTCACATTTTGGTGATTTCCTTTCTTGCCTGTCTCCACCAGGCTGTGTGTGAGATCACCTCTCATCTACAGTCACTCTCCCGCCCCTGATGCCAAACCTGACTCCTGCGGCGGGGGCCCCAGAAACGTTACTGACCCAGGGAGAAAGTGTCTCTGATGGCCAATTCTCATGCCCAGTTCGATCCTGCCTGGTGTTCATTTGTCTGAATTGAGTGCCCCGCTGGCCCCTTTGTGTCCTCTCAGTGTGAACAGGGATAAAGGTTGAAACAGTACCAGAGGGCTCCTTGAGAGAGTTTCCATCAAAGCATCCAAAGATATCTCTGGGGAAGACACAACGTGGAGGCAGCCACAGAGAAATGAATGTCCTATCACTAAAATTTCCAGAAAAGGAGATGATGTCAGCGCTGCCCTTAGGCCCTGTTTTGTACCTATCAGATTTTTGGAGACAGAAAGCCCTTCGAGATGGCTTCTCCCCTACTCAGCCCATCGGAGTCGCCAAATTGCTCTCTCCTCTCCACCTGGAGTCAGGGGAACCAACAGAAGCCTAGAGTGCTCCTTCCGGAGGGTGGGAGCCTGTCTGCCACCCTCTCCGTGGGTGGGGCCAGTTTCTGGCCTGCTTCTGCTGGTGACCGTGCTGCTCATTTTTTTAGCAAACAAGGGAGTGTCTGGCAGCTGCTTTGTCTCCCTGTGGCCCCTCCAAGTCACTGCTCTGGAAAACACTTGCCTCTGTCACCAGGCTGCACCTGTAAATAAAGCAGAAGATAAAAGGGGCCTTTCTGTTTTTCAAACTGTGACAGGCACATCCCAGCAAATTACCTTCATGTTTTTTAATAGAAGTAAAAAGGTTTGGGTGGCTTGCGTTGCCTGATACAGAAGCACTTTTCTCTCATTCAAGCCGCCGCAGATGGGATGATGAACGCATTTTTATCTCCGTCTCGAAACAAAGCACAAAGAACCTGGAGTTAGACAAACTTTCCTTTACGGCATTTCGAGGACAGAGCTGGGAGTGGTGAAAAGCTCTTGGTGCTTAGGAACTGAAGGCGGGGGACTTGTTCAGGCTAGAAGCATATTTGCTTCCTGTATGCAGAGACCCACTACTGTATTTCAATCTCAGTTTATTTATCTACAAAATGGGGGTAAGGGACCCTATTTCCAGGTTTGTTGAGAAAAGCCCTGGCCCAGCTTGGCCGCATGGAAGGCATTCAATAAACCTCGCTGAAGCCCATCCTGGCTGTTACCCGGCTGTTCATACCACTTGGCCAAATGTACCCACCAACAAGCAGCCATTCAAGGGTCCCCTTCCCAGTGAGGAGAAGCCTGGGGTCCATCTCCACAGCCTGTTGGACACATGCCTGTGTGTCTGGCCACTGGGGCCCCTGCCACGCCCTGCAGCCCTTCCCAGGGACACGGAAGTTGGGGTGCCTCCCTCCATCACCCCGCCTCCAGGCTGTCACTGCGCCTCTCTCATGCTGCTGTGCGGTTATTTATCCACACGTTTCTCCTTCCTCAAAAACTAGGAGAGAAAAATCACAGAGGGCAAGTCTCATCCCCTGTGGATGTTCTTATCCTCAGTGCCCTGTGCGGTGCTGTAGGCGTTCAGAGCACATTTGTGGGTGAGTGAGTGGCTCAGAGAAGCTCGATCCTCACATGCCTGGGCTGAGCAGGGAAGCAGGCTCCCAGGAAGCAGGAGGCTCCACAGCCCAGAGCAGTGCTGGGCCCACCCCTCACCCAGGCTCCCCACCTTCCGTGTGGCTGGACTGGGCCGGGCCTGTGCCCGTGTGTTCCCAACAAACCTGGAAATAGGGCCCATACCACTATTTTGTAGATAAAAATAAGTTTGTGAAACTGGTTTTGTAACCCTTGGCTCCTCATCCACCTCAGGGGTATAAAATTACCACATGAGAGGCTCAAGAGGCCTGGGGGCTCCCTCTGCAGTGAGCTGCCTGTGGATGGAGGGGGCTGCCTCCCACCCCCTAACCATGAGGGAACCTCAAGGGAGCTTGGCTGAGGCCTGAGAAAATTTAAAGGAGAACTAGACTGCCCAAGAAGGCAGGGCAGAGAGGGTGGGGGCCCCACAGGCTTCTCTCCTGGAGTTTGGCAGGGCAGGGAGGGAGTCTGTGTCCTGCTGGCTGGGGTGGATCTCCCAGCGGGATGCCAGGAACTCTGAAGGCCTCATGCCAAGGCCAGAGGCAGGGGCATGCCCTCTTCTTTAAGGCTGGAGAGGGTGGATATTCCTCAGCAGCCTTGCTCACATCAAGGGAGGGATAGGTGAGAGAACCCACACAAGCCCAGGGCAAGAGATAGACTTGGCATGTGGAATTTGCCAGGCCCAGAGGGCACAGGTGCCCTACCACCATCCTACAAGTCAAGGAACACCTGCCCCGGCCTGTATTTCTCTCCCAGCCCCACCCTGTGTGACCTGAGGGAGGGGGCAACGAGTCCTCCCCCTCTTCAAGGTTCCAACTTGAGCCAGCCCAGGCTGGGGGGTGGCAGTTTCAAATAGGATAGGATGGAGGCTTTTGCTAGCAGACTGGCTTGGGTCTTTTTTTTTCTTCCTGTTTTAAATCTGACAGTAGCCCCCAAAGCTATGAGATATTCCGAAGAGGTCCTCCAATGATCAGGAAGGAATGTGCTGGAAGGGGCTACGGCAAAATAATGCTCTTACATCCTGTTTGTGCCCAATCAAGTCCAGCGCTGCCAGTGGACAGATTCTATTTGGATTGGAGCTGTGTGCCCCTGGGAGCCTCAGCAACTCCTGAAGACGTGTGCTAAGGCTTTCGGTCCTCAAGACGCTGTTCCTCATCTGGCCTAACTCAGAGTTCGGAGAGAGAGGAAAGAGGGCCTTCCGATTTCATCCTAATCGAGGTGTAGCACATTTGAACTTCATTAGAAGATAAGTCAGACACCAAGAGAGTTTAGAGGGAGAGGGGCACATCCATTTAGGCTGCTCCTTTCGTTATTCCTACGTGGAGTCACCTCCCAGCATGAAGTGGCTTTTACTAAGAGGGAGGGAAGGACCGCTGGAAGATTAGGCTTTGAGTTGCAACTTTATTATTTCTTATTATTTATTTTCTTTTAAATGTTCATTTTAAATTTTATTTTCAATGTTCATAATTGCTGGATAATCCAGAGACATGATTGCCTTTCTATTTGCATATGGAAAGGCCCCCAACGCATTCAAACACCAAAAGCCCTTCTCTTTAAATCAACCACAGCTTCACCCCTTAAAGTTGTTCCAGACATTGCGATCTTGCAATCTTTATTTACTGGGTTAGTTTAACTCCTTCTGGGCTGCTCCTTCCTTTAATTCTCTTCCATGATGAGGCGGCTGTAGGATAAGGGAGAAAAATAAACCCAGAGAGGGTCCTGTGGCAGGGCTGGCTATTCACTAAAATGGAAATGTGTTTACGGTGTGAGAAAAAAAGGATCTTGGGCAGTGAAGTTGGCAAAAAGAGATAAAGGGGATTTGGTTAGAAGCGAGAGTTAAATGATAGTAAAGGTCTAGAGAAGCCATGATCAATAAATATAAAGTTCAACCTCATTGCTTTTTGCCTCTGAGAAGGACTGAGCCCCGCCTGCCTCCCCCGCCACGGGCCTCGGGCTGCAGACTCTGCTGGAGGATTCAGCGATGAGGCCCTCAGACTCGAAGCTCGAAACTCACTCTGTCCGAGAGAACTCTCGTGGAGGCAGGGAGGGGTGGACCCAGCCCTCCTGCTCCTCTTGCCGGTTGCATACAAGACAGGCACTCCACGTGTTCTGTGGCTGCACAACCAGCCCAGGGCCTCCAATGGGGGCACCATCCAGGGAATCCTAAGTACTTGCATTGGACACCCCATTTTCAAGACAGAATAATCTCAAGAAGAAACCTGTTTATTATCACTGTAGAATGTAGGGCAAATCACGTGCTTTGCGAACAACAAGTACATACTTTGAAGAAAAAGGAGTGAGAGATTCTCAGAAATGATCTTCAGCTCAACGAAGGACAGATGCCCACTCATTTCCTGCCACCTTAATGCAGGGCTGTGTATGCAGAGGAAACAACACTGGTCTCTGTGTAGACCATCATGGTGGGATTCTGAACCGAGGTTTATGGATGCCCCTCGGTGCCCTTCAATAGTATCTGCAAGCAGCTTATTAAGAAAATTGTACACTTGCACACTTTTCTGAGGTTCACAATTTTCTTCTACTCCCAAATAAACTTGGGTTCCTCCAAAAAAGAGAAGAACCACCGGCCTATTAGGTGCAATGATGTCTATGAAGATTCTCTGTTATATTTTATTTATTTATTTATTTATTTATTTATTTATTTATTTATTTATTTATTTTTGAGACAGAGTTTCGCTGTTGTTTTCCAGGCTGGAGTGAAATGACGCAATCTCAGCTCACTGCAACCTCCGCCTCCTGGGTTCAAGCGATTCTCCTGCCTCAGCCTCCCAAGTAGCTGTGATTACAGGCATGCACCACCATGCCTGGCTAATTTTTTGTATTTAGTAGAGATGGGGTTTCACCATGTTGGTCAGGCTGGTCTTGAACTCCTGACCTCAGGTGATCCACCCACCGTGGCCTCCCAAAGTGCTGGGATTACAGGCATGAGCCACCATGCCCAGCCAATTCTCTGTTATAAATACGTATATAGGCCAACAAAGTTATGACTGTTGAAAGAGTAGGAAGCAGAAGAACTTATGTTGCATTACATCTTAGAAACTGGGGAGGATGAGCAAGGGAGGTATCTTAGTCCATTCGAGCTGCTATGATAACACCATAGACAGGGTGGCTTATAAACAACAGAATTGATTTCTCACAGTCTCGAGGTTGGGAAATTCATAATCAAGGCACTGGCGGATTCCGTGTCTGGTGAGGGCTCACTTCCTGGTTTATAGACAGCTGTATGCTCACTGTGCCCTCACATGGCAGAAGGGTTAAGGGAACTCTCTGGAGTCACTTTCAAATCCCATTCATGAGGATTCTTCCATCATGACCTAATCACCTCCCAAAGGCCTCACCTCCTAATACTATCACCGTGGGGGTTAGGATTCTAACATAGGAATTTTAAGGGTACACAAACATTCAGTCCTTGGCAGGAGGCTTTCCATCCATCATTCATTGATGTGTGTCTAACATGTGCCATCACTGTGTTTTAGATACAGATGACACAGTGTGGTGGGGGAGATGGTGATGTGACAAAATGCAACCCCGTGGAGTAACCTCTATGACTGATGCACTTCACCATACAGCCGGAGACACAAGGGAAAAGACTCCACGGGGAAGGAGAGGGGGGCTCTGGAGGGCTCCACAGAGGCTATGATGCTTGGGCCAGGTCTTAAAAGATAATTAAACAAGATGAAATCTTTGTTCTTGGGTGCAAGTTGTTGGTTTGCATGAATTTAAAAATAAATACATAAGAATAAGAATAAATGTAGAGAAAGATTCAGGTGCCCTCCGGGCCAAAGGCAGGGGCTGGAGAAGAGGACTCAGCGATTGATCCTCTACGTCTGCAGGGTGAACCCTGGAGGGCGTGTGCACACCCTTGTTTGCACACATGGCTGGGTGTGGGTTCTGGTACCCCTCCGGGAGCAGGAAGGGGAGGAGGACTGGAGAACAGGAGACTTTGCTCAATCTTCTCAGTCTTCCTGTGTCCCTGGGTCCAAGCAGAGAGAGAGAAAAGCCTGGGGCTCACAGATGATGGACACATTTTTTGGAGGACAGCGACAAGCGAATGGCATGGAGAGCAGCAGGAGCGATTTGGGCAGCTATTGCTCCCTCATCTCCCATCCACGGCTGTGTCTCGAGAGACAGGGGCCAGTGACCTGGCTGGCCAATAGACTGGCAGTGGTCAGAAGTGATTTTCCTCTCCTACTATCTCTGTCCGCCCTCCAGAGGCAGGGCCTGGCCTGGAGGAGGGAGGATCTGAGTAGTTTACTCCTCCCTGAGAAGCACGTGTAAAGGCAGGCCTGGGCCCAAGGAGGAGTAGAGGCAAAGTGTTGCTAACCTTCTGCTCCTTTTGGTGTGGTTCAGAAGTCATTTCCCAGGTGGCTTCTAGGAAGCTGCCAATCCCACGCTAACAAAGACAGCTCGAGGAAGGACCAGCTCAGCCCTTAGCAGGCTCAGGGGCACAGGGGAGCTGCTGGCTGCCCAGAGGCAGGGGCAGCCTTTGCTACTTGCTAACAGGTGTGTGGATGGGGACTAGGAGGACAAAGACTTAATCAAAGAGGTTAATGAGGGTCATTGTTCACCTGAGTGCACAGCTCTTGCTAGCACACATAGACATAGGAAGGCAGAGAGGAGAGGAAGGGGGAGGGAACTCGTACTCAGTGCTATTCCTCCTGTGAGGGAGGGGTCACTACAAGTGTTTGGAAAAGACAGGCGATCCCTGAACCTGGTGTTAGAGTAGCACTTTCAAACTTAAAAAATATATTTTAATGCCCAGTGGATCTGATGTTCATTCATTTCTCCCAGGAGCCCTGCAGGAAGGTATTCTTACCAGTTAGCCCTCTTTACAGATGGAAACACCATGGCACAGAGGGATTATTTGACCAAAGTTGCATAGCTAGCAAGAAGTGGGGGCAGAACTCAGGTCTTTGAAGTCTTCTGGCTCCAAAGCCCACATGCTTTGCAACCACACCATGCCCAGCCCTTAGGGGATTCTGGGAATCCGGAGCCTTCCTCAGGTTCCCCAGGAAGCCCTGGTGGGGAGGAACCAGAAACGTGTGCTTCCTTCATCCAAGGTGGTAGAGTACAAGGTGGGTGAGCCAGAACATGCGAGCGGCACGCCCTCAGCAAGTGCACAAAGAAAAACTAAATGTTTACATGTATTTTTAACTAGGAGGTATATATAGTTATGCTTTAAAAATACACATAGTACTGATAAAGCCTAAGCATTCCCTTTCTCGCTCTTTCCCAGCCCCCTTCCTAGTGGTGACTAGGGAAAGGGTGAGGCCTCACAGACAGCTGCCTATGCATTTTACATACACATACAAATAGAAACATGTAGGATCTTTTGTTTGTTTTTTATGTAAATGTTAAAATGTGGTACATATGGTTTGCAATTTGCTCTTTTCACTTAAAAATATGACTTGGAGATATTTCAATTCCACTCCCTATAGATCTGCCTCATTTTTATCTGCTAAATAGTATTCTATTATGTATGTATGTGTATGCATTTGTATATACGTATGTTTGTATATATCTTTAATTATTTTCCCCTCTTGGACATTTGAGTCACTACTAGAAACAATATAACAAAGAACATCTTTGTCATTGCTTTTCTGTAAACATAAAGGAGTATTTCTCTAGGATAGATGTGAAATGAAATTCCTGGCAGAATTTGTTGAGTAATGGTATATTTAATTTGAACAAATACTCTTTGCCAATTTACAGTCCCAACAGTGTAGCAAACTTCCCATTTCTCCACACTCCCTGGAGCCCTGATTATTAGCAATATTATAGTTTTTACCAAAATAAAATATTTGATTTGATTTTAATTTCCCTAATTTTAGTAAGCATTTTCATACTTACTAAAAATTACATATGCTCACTGCTTATTTATGCATCCTCTTCTATGAATTACATGCTCATATTTTTTGTCTATTCTTATCATTTTGTAGATAACTCTTTCTATATCCTGGATATTGATGCATATGTGTTGTGCATGTTTCATCTGTTTCTCCCAGTCTTTAAATTATTTTTCAATTGTTCTTATAGGGTTTTGTTTTGATTAGACAGAAACAATTTTGGCAGTCAATGTATCCATTTTTTTTATTTATGGGCTTTTTGTGTGTGTGTGTCCTTCTTAAGAAGGTCTTCTCTATCCCGAAGTTATAAGTGTATTTTCTTCTAACATTTTTATACCTCTCTTATGTAGCTCTTCAGTCAATTTGAAATTTATTTAGTGTATGGTGGGAAATAGGGCCCAAATGTATTTTTTTCCAAGTAGCTAGCTTTGGCACCATTATTGGTGGCCCACTTCTTGTTTATTCCTGCCTTCCCTATACTTTCATTTAGGCTTTCACCTTGTGCCCATGTATCCCTCAGGCTTTAGTGCTGGGCTTTATTGGTTTAAGGGTAATCCATATACCTTGCCTAAACATCAGAGCATGGCATGAAGTTGGTCATGGTGATTAGTTCAGGATCAGTGCATGACCCAGTTAGGGTGAGGGCAAGTTTACTGAGTGCATCTGGGAAAAATATTTTGCTTACTGCTAAAAGATGATCTCTGGGGAAGAACAGAGACTCCTTCCTTCCTTTGGACATGATGCTTTGTAGATGTGGATCCAGGAGCTACCATGGCTCTTTTGCCACCATGAAGGAAGCCCGCCTGAGGGGGAGGCTGATGTAAAGAGAGGGTCCTGGCTATGCATGAAACTTCAAGGGATGGAGCCAGGGCCATGGATTAGGGCAGCCTGGAAGCCTCGTTACCTCCTTATCTGTCTTGGCCTTCCTTACGTGAGCAATATATTTTCATGTTATTAAAGCCTGGCTAAGTTCTCTGTTATGGGCAGCAGGCAGCAGTGACTAAACTGATACAACAAGTAACTGCTCCTGTGCTATCTATAGATGGTCCAACCCTTGGTCATTAATTAGAAATGCTATTATATACTCCTGTACACACATGATCTGTTTCTTATCTGTTTGTCTATTCTTAGGCTAACATTTTGCTGTTTTAATGACTACAGTTTATGTAATTGTAACATATTTTATGCTGGTTGGGTAAATCCTTCTTCATCATACTTCTTTTTCAACAACTACCTGGCTATTCTTGTTCCCTTTCTCTTCCAGATGTATTTAAATTACCTGCATTAAGTTCCATAAAATTGTGCTGGGATTTTGACAGAGGTTGCTTTGAATTTGGGGAGAACTGACATCTTTACAATGTTGAGATCTCCCATTTGGGAATATTAGATGTCTCACCATTTATTTAGATCCTCTTATTTGATACTCAGTAGAGTTTTACAGTTTTTCTATAAAAGTTTCGTTCATATTTTATTGGGTTTATTCCTTGGGACCTTAAAGGCATTTGTTATTATTTGTTCTTTTTTTTTTTTTTTTACTTTTAAATGTATCTATTTTTAATTGGTGGCATGGAGGGAAGCTTTGAGTTTTGGTTGTTGCTCTGATAACTCTACCACTGTGCTGGAATCTTATTATCTAACAGTCTGTCATTTCATTCCGCTGGATTTCATAGAAGATGATCATATAATCTGAAAATAACAGTTTTCTCTTCCATCCTTCTTTTTCTTCTCTTAAATCGTGCTGGATAGGAGGGGCATCGCTATATTGTTTCCAGACAGAATGGGAAATGTTTCTAAGGTTTTTCTGAATGTTATATAATTAAGACAGCTTAATTTTCCTTCCTGCTTTGTTGAGGCATCTTTTAAAATGGGAAAAATACATAGAATTTTATCAAATGTTTCTTGATGTTTAGTGACATAACCATATAGAATTTTCCTTTATCATCCAGTGACCTATTTTAATATGTATTATAATGTTGAATCAGCCTGTGTTACTGGGATAAGGTAATCCCTGGAGAACCCTCTGAGTTGCCTGCCCAGCCGGGCCCTCTCTTTACATCAGCATCTCCCCCAGGTGGGCTTCCCTCATGGTGGCAAAAAAGCCATGGCAGCTCCTAAATCTACATTTATAAACTGCTTTTGAGATTCTTTTCTTTTAATTCATTGCTTATTTTGATATGCTACTATTCTCATGTGGATCTGGGCAGCTGCATTCAAATGAGGGATGAGTCTGTGATTTGGTTTTTGGGCCCTCCTTATCTGGTTCTTCTGCCTCACTGGTCACTGCTTCTCAGTCCCTTGTGCTGGCCCCTGACCCAGCCCCACTGGGGCTCAGGCTTCTGCCTCCTCTTCTCCCTCTCCCCAGTCCCAGTTCATCTCCCCCAGACCTGTGGCTTTCGTACCATCTAAGTGCCAACAGCTTCCAGATGCCTCATTCAGCCCAGTCCTTGCTCCCAAATTCCAGACCATGCATATCTACTCAGCACATCCAAGACAGGACTCCCGCTTTCCCCTCTCAAAGCTGCTCTACCCACCATCTTTCTTAGCTCCGTAAGCCACAACACTATCCTTAGTTGCTCAGGCCCTGAAGCCTTGGAATCAGTCTTAACTCCTCTTCTCTTTGTCTTTCATATCTCACATCCACCCCATCAACAAATACTTTGGTTTCCCTTTCAATAGATGGCCAGTGTCTGACTCCTCAGGACCTCCAGCTGGTCCAAGCTATCACCTCTTCCCTCAGCTACTGCAGTAGCTTCTAGCAGTGCTTCCCACTTCCGTGCTCACTTTCCTTCTGCTTATTAGCATGGAGGTGTGGTTCCTGCTCCCTGCATCTGGGCCACTCTTTTCTATCCACGCATCCCTCCATGCGTCTTCTCAGACATGCCCAGTGTGCCTCAGCCTTGGGGCCTTTGCACTTGCTATTTCCTCTCCCTGGATCTCTGCATGTCTCTACTCCTTCAGGCCTTTGTGCAAAAGATTTCTTATACACCTGTGATCCCAGCACTTTGGGAGGCCGAGGGTTGCTTGAGGCCATGAGTTTAAGACCAGCCTGGGCAACATAGGGAGATCCTCATCTCTACAAAAATAGTAATAATTAGACAGGCATAGTGGTGCACACCTGTGGTCCTAGCTACTTGGGAGGCTGAGGCAGGAGGATGGCTTGAGCCCAGGAATTCAAGGCTGCAGTGAGCTATGATTGCACCACTGCACTCCAACCTGGGACAGAGCGAGACCCTGTCTTTAAAAAAAGAAAAAAAAATCTTATCTGAAGGTCTTCCCCGAGCACCCTACATACAACTGTAATCCTCACTTCCAGCACTCCCTGCGTGCCATAGCTCCCATCAGACAGCTCTCCGCAGACGGCTGGGCTCTTGCAGGGCCAGTACCTGCTCCTTCTCTTGCCCTTCCAGGTCCACAGAGAGGGAGGGGCCCTGCTGTCATCCTGTTCTTTTCCCCAAAGCACTTATCTCCGCTTGACATTCCTGTGTATTCATTTGTTTGTCATTGTCTGTCTCCTCCAACTAGACCAGAACTTCCATGAATGCAGAGACCTTCCTATTTTGTGTGCTGCTGTGTCCCCAGCACCAGGAACAATGGTTGTACTTTGTAGGTTGTTCAATAAGAATTTGTTGAATTAAAGAATGATTTTTCTCTTGCATTTATGGGTTGACTTTACTGCCAAACAATGTCATTTGTGTGTGCGTGTGAATACTTATACTTTAAAACTATTTGCAATGAAAACAGAGAGAGAATTATTTTTGACTATTACTTTTTTTCCCCCACAGATGCAAAAACTGAAGTCCAGAGAGCCTAAGACATTTCTTAAGGTTAGGAGCCAGTTGATGGCCAAGCTGGGCTAGAATCTGTCCCCAGTGTAGACCTGAGGGGCTTTGAGTGCCAGAGGCTAGGGAGCTGCTGGAGCTGGAAGCTTGGCTTGGGTGGGCTAAACAGACCCTACGACCCATCCTCTTTTACCTCCTGTCTTACTTTCTTGGAGATAAGCGATTAGACAGAAGACGTTAGTAAGAGCATGGCCATAAAAATTGGCTTTGTCATCAGCCATTGACTTTGGGCACTTGTAAAAGGAGTCACTCCTATCTCCTGCGTGCTGGCCACCTGCTGCTTACCTCTCTAGGTCTACTCTTTACCTGCTCTGCCCCTGGCTCCCACACCCAAGGGTTCCCCAACTGGATGGCATCAGTGAGCTCCCTTGCTCTCTGGTTTCTGTTTGGGTCAGGCCAGTGGGCAGCACTGGCAGAACACTGGGGGAGAGAAAAACAGGAAAATTGGGGATTAATTTCCCTAATTCTTTCCCTGCAGGGTCCTCACAAGCTGGCTGCATCCCTGGATCAGACAGCCCTCCCCAGGCTCCCCAGCCCTTCCCAGAGACCTCCCCTGCTGCTCTCTGCAGGGGCAGTACCTGCTCCTTCTCTTGCCCCTCCAGGCCCACTGGGGATGGGGGGGCAGGGTAAGTGCCCTGCTGTTGCCAGGCGAGGACATGGCGCTACCTTTGGCTGGTTTCCTTAGACTCCACCCACACCTTTGTAAACATTTCTAAACTCTCTTCATAGTGTGGGGTGTGAGTGTGTCATTGTCCCCTAGGGTCCCTGTCTGCCACCGGGGATGAATAAGGGAGCTTATGTGGCTGGCACAGTCCGGTACAAAGCAGGGGCTTTCCAAGTGTTCATTCCTCTTCTTCCCAACTAGGAGAACAGAAAGAGGCTGTCAAAAGACGTGACCTGGGAGATGAGCTCTCAGTGGGGTCCCCAGCCCTGTGGCAAACGTAAGCATCTGCAAATCAGATGCCCCTCTTTGTCCTCACCCATTTCCTGCAGGGCTGCCATCCATGGGGTGACCCAATCAGACAACCCCAGTACAGGTGGCTCCTGAACACTGGGGCTGGTCTTAGAGCGTCAGGTGTGCGGTGAGGGTGCCAGGTGGGAGGGGGGCGGGGGAGTGCCCAGGGACTTCCTACAAACCTCCTTCTCAGCTTTTCTATCTTTTAGCACCTCTGGTCCTCCTGGCCTCCCTGGGCCACGACCAGGCCAAGACACAGCTACTCCTCCCCCTTCAACTGGCAGCCTGCAGCCTCCATCCATGCCCTGGGCTGGCAGAGGGAGAAAGGGCTGTCAGATTGCATCATGTCAGTGCTCCAGCTAGAACTCCAGCCGGGCCGAGTGACCTTGTAGGTTTTGAGGAACATGGGCAGCTGGGAAACAGAGGAACAGACTGGCCAAATTTGTACCATCTTCCCAGCTGGAGGGAGGTGAGAGCTGGGCCTTTCCTGAGCTCCAGCTCCTCCGTCTCACAGTTCCTGTTTGGGTCTGTCCCTTCAGCAGTCTGGCCGCAGCTGGGCATGAGGTTAAACTTTAGGGTGGCTTTTCTGATTCTGCGAGCTCCAAGGAATTCATTAACAAGGAAAGAGGGGATTTCTTCTCCAGGGTAAAGAAGGTTCTAGCTCCTCTTGGAGCCTGTGTTCTCCGATGAGTGGCTGAAAAACCACAGTTCATTTCTACCAAGCATTTTGCAGTTGTAAATTCATGATCTCTCTGGAGCTTCACAGTGCACCCACAAGGCAGGAATATCTAGCTGTTTTTACTACAGTGGAGGAACCAGAAGCCCAGGTATGGTTACATGAACTGTCCAAGCCAATGCCACTGGGCACCAGCAGAGAGGGGACCCAGAGCCAACATGGTTGACTCCAGAACCAGATGAAGATTTTCCCTGAAGGTTATTTCTAATGGTGAGATCATTTCTTTGCCTTTCTCTTCCTCCCTCCCTCCAGCTCATTGATTGTGGGTAGCTTGGAAAACAAAGTCAAGATTTTGGCATAATCTCATCGAGGTCAACTTCCTGAAAAAGGTGGGATGAAGGCAGTGCAACAGGTAGGAACCCTGTCTGGGGCAACTGTCAGGGAGCAGTCAGGACATGCCCCAGGGTAGCCTTTGATCATCATGAAGGACCCTTCCCCAGCTCGTGGCCTCTGTCTCTTGGCAAGTCATCTTCCTTGTCCCCATCCCTTTCCTGTCTTGGCAGCAGAAGGGATTTCAGTTCGATTTTGGGAAGAACATCCCTGCTCTCCCTTTGAGAAGAATCTTGGACAGTTTCCTGTTCTTTCAGGGAGACCACAGTGTGGTCAGGTTGCTACTGCTTGCCACTGCGTTTGGGTTGAGCCCATTCCACTCCTGTCTTTTGTTTTTACTTTTTCTCCTAATCATCTATAGACTTCCCTGGTGCAGAGCAATCACCCTATGGAGCATGGCCCTGAAGCTGAGGGGTGCAGCACAGGCCGTGTTCGGGGTCGATGGTGACATAATCCTGGAAAAGCTCCATC
Organism: Rhinopithecus roxellana; assembly: GCF_007565055.1. Lineage (NCBI taxonomy): Eukaryota > Metazoa > Chordata > Mammalia > Primates > Cercopithecidae > Rhinopithecus > Rhinopithecus roxellana. Next base: position 80,170,943 of record NC_044563.1, read on the forward strand.
TGTCATCTCTGGCCTTTTACTGTTGTAACAGCACTTATGGTCCCAGCCAACTGCTGAGGAATCTGTCTGTGGTTTAATTAGCCTATAACTCCAGCCTCCCCCACTATGCAAGAAAGCAATAAACAGCTTCCGTCCTCTTAGAGGGACTGGGCAGTCACAGCACGGGGAGCTCCACAGGGCCTGAGGCCAACAAGGTCTTTGAGGACAAATGAAGGACTTGTGGACCCGCAGGTAGGACTCTTGGTTCGTGCCTCCTTTCTCTGCTTGGGCCATGGGAGGTCAGCCAGTGGACCTCAAAGGAAAAATAGCAAAAGTAACAAAATGACCCCTCATGTTTACAAGGAGCCATCAGGAGCGTTCTAAGACAAGATCTCAGTAGGAACCACTGTGGACCTTGGTTTCTTCTTATATAAATGAGGCCACTGGGCTCAAGGATTCCTGAAGTGTCTTCTCTGACCAGACTTTCTGTGGGTTCCATGGTCCTAACAGAATTCTGGTGATGTGATGACACCTGGAGCTGGTGTCATTAGCCTCATCTTATAGTTAAGAATGCCAAGGAGCAGAGAGGGAAGTGACATGCCACAGCTCATTCAGACAGTCCTGCCAGAGCCAGGTCTAGACCCTGGTGAAGTGGGTGGTGGAAGGAGATGGACCCTGATGACTGTCTTCTTAGCTCAAGGAGATGGAGGTGGGAGGAAGGAGGCCAGAGGCCCTGTAGTTCTTCCCCTGATCCATTTTGAGGAAGGGTCTATTCTATCCACCTGCAAGAACAGGAGGTTGGGGAGCCTATCTGATGATGGTGAGGCATCTGGTCCCCACATGGGCAGACCAGGATCCATGCCTGAGCGCCTCCACTAGCATACCTACTCCAAGAACGTGGTCTATTTTGTTTCCTGTGGTATCCCCAGTGCCTAGAACAGTGTCTGACATAAGGTGGCACCCAAGTAATGCTCGTCATTGAATGACTGAGAGACAAGTCTAGGCCCCCAGGATGCCAGAGGCCCCATTTCCCACACCCTGATCCTCTCTGCAAGTCCTGACACATGAGCAGCGTGAGCATTGCCAGTGGGGCACTGGGCCACAAAGGATTCTGAGATCCAGAGAAAATCCTCCTCTGCATGGCTCCCCACTTTTTTCTGGTTGCATCTGAACACCCCCTGACTTTCTGCCCCTTTCCTTCACCTTACCCAGTCCCCTCAGTGTGTGATGGATGTCCTGCCAGGGACAGAGGGTTCGATCTCGATTTCCAATCTCCTCTGGATGCACCACGGCCAAAATACAATACACAATTACAGGGACATGATACATCAGTGATCACTGAGAGAAAGAAGCCCCTTTTAGGCAGCAACACCAATGGCTGTGTCTAACCTTATGGCTACAGTCAACTCAGAGCCCCTCCAGTCCCCGGACAGGAAGTGAGCAGTCTCCAGCTCCCCAGACCCATCCTCCCTCTGGGAGTCCTTCCAGGCTCCAGAGCCTCAGCTCCCTCTACCTCTCCCGTGTAGCCCCCACCATTCTGTCCCTTGGGGTTCTCTCCCTCTGGCTATAGCAGAGGACATGGTCTCCCAGCACCTACTCTGTGCTGCTTTCCAAAGCGTGTACAAAAGCCCTTTTCCTTCCAAGGGACCATCTACTGGCCCATTTAGGGAACAGAGAGTGGGGGGTGACAGAGATCCAAGATAAGAGACAATCATGTGGGCTGCCACCTGCACCTGAGAGCCACCATCCCTGGCCTTCACTTCTTGCCTCCGTGGTCACCACTGTCTGCCCTGCTGACCACTGGCTTCTCTCACCCCAGATACTCAGAGGCCTGGAAACACAATCTGGGCAGCACAGGAAATGCAACAGCGCTCCCTGTCTCTAGGGCCGGACCAGCTCCAGATGGCCTCCTGCCTGGGCTGCATCTGTCTGCACAGGGTACACCAAAGCGAGGATCATCCCCTCCTCTCTAGAGTTTTGAAAGCTAGGATTCAGGGTCAGGATCTGTAAACCCCTGAAATTACATGACAACTTGGTGTCTATGTGTGTCCGTACTTTTTCTGGAAAGAGGTTTTCATAGCCTTCACATTCTCAAAGTCCTTTAGAACAAAAAAAGGTTGCCCATGCCTACAAGTGTGGAGACAAGAGCAGAGTAGGTATGGGGGCTGAGCTTGCTGAAATAGTAAATAGGAGTTTGGAAGTTTATGTTATTGCCTTAAGCCTGGAATTACATTTTCTTTGCATGTGGATGAGTTTGCTTTTCTGGTTTGCCAAATAGGTGGACCATTGGTGTCCAGGTGAACACACAGAGTTAGCCCAGCCCAGACCACGGCATAAGCCTCGGGTGTAATTCAGCCCCAGAACAACCCCCAGGGCAGGGGCCAAACATCTTTAAAGCAGAGCCCAAGTGCTATCGCAGCCACCCAACCTGAACACTCACTCAGTGCATAGCTGACAGCCAGCTGGACACGGGGCTGAGTGATCTCAAGCCTAGGCCGAGGGTCCCTCAGAATACAGTCCCTTCCCTCAAACCCTTGGGGTATTGGAAGAGACCCTGCTGAGGCCCGCCCCCAGCTACCCGGTGAGGATTCCAGGCAACTTGCTTGTGATCAGGCCTCCAATCTCTGCATATTCCAGGAACATGACTCTGAGCTTGCTCGTCTCACTGAGAAAACACGCAGGCCTGGAGACCAAGAAGCAGGCGGGAGGTAGGTGATAAATACCACAGCCCCTCAGCCTGCTGAGACCGTGTGATCTTTGTTGAATCACCTAATCTACTTGGTTAATTATGCCCATTTCCCCTTCTCTCTTCCCCTCTTACTTTTCCTTCCTTGTCACAATGTGGTACTTCAGAAACTCTCTCGGAGGAATTTCAAGGAGCTGGCTGGGTCTCTGTGGAGCACATTGCATTATCTCATTACGATCTCGCCTGGTGATCGGATTCCGTTAGCTGACTCTCTTTATTAGCAGGCAAAAGCAAACTTATGAAATGCCTTTAAACCTGGATTTCCTTAACAATCTATCATTGGGGAACTGACAGCTCTCGCTCGCTTCCCTCTGCCAGAAAGAATTAAGATTGTTCCTAATTTAATCTCTCTTCCGCATCGAAGGCGGATATTTGTGTTTCAGCAGCAAACTTGTATTAAAGGCTCTTGGGTAGGAGGCTTTGGATCATTACAGAATAACTCTGATAGGTGTCTGTGTGCCTGTGTGCAGATGGAGCTGGCCCTGGCTTCAGGGGCCCTGGGCAGAGGCTCCCAGATGCTGCCCTTGATGAAACTTGCAGCCCTGTGACTCTGCTGGGAAAAGATAAGAGGGCAGATTTGAGAATCACTGGCTTTGTAGTGTCAGCATAAGGGTGTTGGGGGATGGCTGAGGCTGTCGCAGACACTGCCCATTGTACAGCTGTCTGGCACGTCGGCCCTCTGGCTTTCTACAAGTCAGAATCACCAGGCTGCTCTTGACAGGGTTCCAGCTGAGCCGTGCCCTGGCTCTACTCCCATGGGCATGGTGCAGGGATGTTGGTATCCCCCTAAGTCCCCTTTGCTGGACGGGTGCAGCCCATCCCCCAGCCCCTGTGTGTGTTGGCCACTAAAGCTCCCAGCTGCCCCTTCTCTGGATAATTCACCTTAGCTGAGTAGGAGCTGCCTACCATCAGAGGCTAGCTACATGCCTTCTCAGTTCCCTTGCCCTAAGCCAACAGCTGATGACCAACTAACAGACAGCAGGGGAAAAAGACCAGGCCCCTTGACTCAAGGTGAGCCTGATCTTGTGGTATCATTTGTGCTCCTGAGCTCCCAGTGGGATGAAATCGAAGCTGATCTCGGGCCCAGACCACATCCTTATTTCCTCCCTTCTCCCATTTCTCCTGAGAACGCTTCCCCAGAGACACCTTCATGAGCGTCTGCTTCTCGGTCGTGGTTGGACTTGGGCTGCTTGGGCTTCTGGGCTCTGATGTGCCTCCCTCTGGGTCTGACTGGGCAGGAGGGACTTGCTGTGGATAGTCGAGGCTGGTGGTACCCTGCCGTGAGCAGTAGCCTGACCCCGCAGACTACTTCCTGAGGACCTGGCACTTCCTGAGAACCCCCAACCCCCACCTACCATGGAAAGGTTTGGCTGTGGGTGCCTGCCTGGGCCATCCCCACCCCCGCTCCTTACTTGTAGAGAACATAAGCCGTTCTCCAACACTGCTCTGAACCATGGCCTCTTAGACACGCATCACCCCAGCCAGGACCATGGAGCCTGACGTGGCGCTCCCTGCCAAGCACATCACATCCCCTCCAGGCACTCTGCACGGAGATTTGGGTGGCTGCAGATGAGGGGGAAAGAGCTGTGTTGGAAAATCCTATTATCTAGCCAGGCCCCCACTGATAGCCCATGCATGAAACCAATTTACAAAGTGTGAGTCAAAAGCCTCCAAGGACTGCCTGTTCTTGTGGGAGCCCAGCAATCACCCTGCCCGCGGGCCTCTGCAGACGCAATGCTGTCTGCGCTCTGTCCACTGAAAAGCTCTGCTCAGAGATGTCAGTCAGTGCCCTGGGCTGGCCACCCCTCCTGCTCTGCTGGATGTTGGAAGAACGTATGATAGGGAGAGAAGAGAAACACTCTGAATGGAGCATGATTATTTTCAGATCTCCATTTTGCTGATGGTTTGAGCAAGCCCAAGTGAGACTCCTCGGGTTGCAGAGGTTTTCTGAAGGTCATACTGTCTGTCCATCTTCTGTCACCCGGTGCAGGCAGGGGCAAGGAAGCTTGGACCATAGTTGTTACTGGGGCAAGGCACTTAACCTCCTCTGAGCCTGGGCTTCCTTTTCTATAAAAGGGAAACACCTGCAGAGGGCTTTCAAGGTTCAGTGAGGTGATGCAGACAGAAGTGCCCACCATATAGTAGGCCCTCAAGACATGTTTATTATCATTTTTGCCTGAACCACAATAATTTCTACAAGGGTCCCAGGAAGGAGATGCTTCTGTTTTCTTTGTAGAATAATCTTATGTGTCTTAGCCTATTTAACAGTCAAGAAAGTTCTTTGATCTATCCCAAGTGTCTCTTATGGAAAAAGAAATTATTCTGTCTCAAAAGAGACTTGTTACTACTAGCTAACACCAACCGAGTACTGCCTGTGTGCCAGGCACTGTGCTGAGTATTTCACACACATTGAACTGTTTAAGCCTCACTACGACCCTGGGTGCTGAATACTGTTGTTATACCTGTTTCACAGATGGAGAAACTGACAAACAGAAATTGCCCCAAATCACACAGCTAGTACGTGGAGACGGGATACAAGTAAGATGTAGATGTTAACAGACAGACACTGTGAGATGCTTATCTCAAATTCAGTCACCTAGCATGCATTTCCCTTTTTCTGGGACCAGAGTTGGGGATTCTCTGCTCTGCTTCATCTAGGGAAGTGGCACCTGGAGAAGTGGGCCCACCCTCTCCTCACACCTTCGTCCCCCTCCTCCCAGCTCCCCATATCAGATTTGAACAGAAATGGGGTCACTCCATCTTTGACATTAGCCTCCTCCTCAAATGTCCCAACAGGTTGGGGAGAACCTCAGAGATGGGAGCCGGCTTGGCCTACAAACCTCGCCTTCCTGCCCAAACCGGGGCTCAGCCCACAAGGCCATTTTCATCCAACGGGTCAAGAAGGGCATTGCCAAGCCTTCTCTTCCCCAGATATCCTGCTTCTAGGCGTCCTGTTTCTCAGTGGACAGTGTTGATCCAGCCAACTACAGAAGACTGTCCTCCATTTCCCAGGGACAGGGGTTCTGGTCCCTTCCAGGGGCAATGAGAATGACCTCTAGGTCTTAGTGTGAAGGATCCTGGAGGTCACACAGAACACAATGATGACACATGTGGGCTCTTGAGTCAAGTCAGTGTATGTGCTGGAACCTCAATTTCCTCATCTGTAAAATGGGGACTTGGGGGGATTTAATGTGTACAATGCAGTATCTAAAATAGGTTAAATAAACTTTGGCTACTACAGTGGCTAGACCCAAAATTAAAATTTGCCTTTCCTGTTTGGATCATCCAATACACCCACTGGAAAATTCAATTTTTTTTTTTTTTTTTTAATGAGACAGAGTCTCACTTTGTCACCCAGGCTGGAGTGCAGTGGCACAATCTCGGCTCACTACAACCTCCACTTCCCAGGTTCATGTGATTCTCCTGCCTCAGCCTCTTATGTAGCTGTGATTACAGGCGCCCACCACCACACCTGGCTGAGTTTTGTATTTTGAATAGAGATGGGGGTTTCACCATGTTGGCCAGGCTAGTCTCAAACTGCTGACCTCAAGTGATCCACCCGCCTCAGCCTCCCAAAGTGCTGGGATTACAGGCGTGAGCCACTGCACCCGGCCTCACATTTCTACTCAAAGCAGTTGTAAGGTTCAGTGAATCAATGTGAGGGCTTTGTCTCCAAGTTTTTGACAAACCAGAGGTGAGCAGAAGGGAGAAAGGAGCTGAGGTGAGCAGGCAGGTGTGGGTACGGATGGCCAAGAGGTCCATGAAGCCAAGCTGGTTATTTGTCTCCAGGTGAGCCTGGGGAGCGCGGAGCTCATTAGAAGCCCTTTCTCAGCTAGCGGTGGACGCAGCCTGGTTAGACAACTAGGCTCTCTCTAACGGGGCCTCCAGGGGCTGCACCACCCTGAGTGGAGGGTATCCTCTGGTCACAGGTACTTCCTCTCGTCCTATATGGCAATCTGCGGAATGTCAGCACTGGTCCTACCCACCCCCACCCCCATCCTTGTGGGGTAGGGTGAGGGTGGAGAGCCCTCAGGCACTACAGAATGAACTGGGCTGTCTGTAACCTCCAGGCACCATGGACCACGCTTCAGAATCCCCAGGACCCGAAAACCTGCCCTCTCCATGGGACACACAGGACCACGTCATCAGTGGGTGACAAATGCTCCCAAAGGGATCCTGTACCCCTTCTGTGACCAGACAGGGCCCCACTAGCCCCTTACCTGGTGCTCTGCCCTCAGAGCTCCAGCCCCTTTTCTGCCATAAGGGTCCTCAATGTAGCCCCTTCACCCTGGCAAAACTCCAGCATGAATCTGATAGACTCTCTCCTGAAAGGATTTCCTGACCAGGACAGACACTGGGAGCCTACCTGTCGATGAGCCAGTCAGGCCTTGTGAACTTCCAAGGGACACTGAGGGCCCTCCAGACCATGTGAAGTGTCCATTCGCTATGAAAGGGGTCTTTCAGCCCCACAGACAAGAAGGTCCCCTGCACTTGGGGAAAGCGCTGTGGACCCAACAAAGGCTTCCATTGGAAGGCAAGTGGAAGTCCTTCCTGCCTCCAGGTATTGGCTTAGAAGAATGGCAGAGAAGAGATCGCAGGGCTGGTCCTGCCTTGAATATGGTTGTGGGTCTTTCTGAGCTGAGTTTAGAGGCAGCAGTTCAGAAGGAAGTACAGTTTCCCTCCTCCTGCGCAGGCCCACAGGCCAACAACGTGCGCCACTGATTGGAATCACCTGGGAGCTTTCACGAACCCTAATGCCTGGAGTCCTACCCAGAAATTCTCATTTTGATTGCAACGAGGTGTGGCCCGGGCACTGAGATTTTTAAAGGCTCCAATTTCAATAGTTTTAAAGATTTTTAATCTTCAGCCAAGTTTGAGAACCCCGGAGTCCACATGCACGTAGAGACAGCAATGGCCCCAGATTCTGGCTTTCTAACAGTGTCTCCATCATCTCAAATGCTGTCCTCAACTTCCCCAAATAGTTTTAACACACCTTACATCAAAAGAAAATATTATAAGATTATTTGGGAAGATATTGAGAAATTAGGCAAAGAATGAAAGGTAGAGAATTCCTTCATGATAATTAAGTCTATAATTAATTGTACTCAGCTGTGGGCTGATGGCTCTAGAGGGTGGAGTTAAAGGTCTGTTGATCAGTGGTCTGAAGCAACTTACCACTCTACATCCTTGAGGCCTGGGAAAACCACAGACTTCTTAAAAACTTTTTACTTTGAAACAATTATAGATTCATAGAAAGTTACAAAAATAGTAAGGAGAGGCCCCACCTGCCCTTCACCCAGTCTCTCCCAGTGGTAACATTTCATATAACTATATTCAATATCAAAACTAGGAAGTTAACATGGATGCCATCCACAGACCTTACTAAATTCCCAGACTTTTTGTTGACCTTTAATTCTTTGGGTTTTTTTGTTCATTCATTCAGAAAACTTTTATGGAGTCACCGGCATAATAGTTATCAAAGTGTGGGCTGCAGAGACCCTATATCAGATTCACTTGAGAAACTTACTGAAAATGCAACTTCCTAAGCCTCAATCTCAGACCTACCGAGTCAGACCACATGGGGGTGGAGCTGGGGGGGGGTCCTTGTTTTGTACAAGTTTCCCAGGTGATTCTTAGGTTCACGAAAGTTAGAAAGCCACTAAACCGCTGCCCAGCAGGCATGGGCTCAGCACAAGAAATACACTTGAAGACTGGTTGTTGTCCTCACCAGAGGCAGATACAAATAGCAACAACAAGGCTGGAATCAAGCCATGAACAAACACAATAAGACACTTGGGAAATATCTAATCTCCTGGGGTGCAGGGGGAGGAGTTCTGGAAGTTGAGCATATTAGAGTTGTGTTTTGACGGGTAAGTAGGAGTTTGATAGTTGGGCAAGATAATAAAATTTCAACCATAGCTTTAGTATTGGGTCTCCCTCTACCTTTGAAGCAAAATTTCTGAGATGTAATCTCCTTAATGGTGAGGAGTCCTATTGATCTGTGTGTCCCCAACACAGATGAATTGGACTGAGATTTTTAAAGGCTCTGGGCCACATTAATCTTCAGCCAAGTTTGAGAACCACTGGAGTCCACACACACATAGAGACAGCAATGGCTCTGGATTCTGGCTTTGTAACAGTGAGCCTGGTACACTGAAGGGGCTTGATAAACATTTGATGAATGAAGGTGTGAGAACCATGTTGGCTGGCAGGTTGGTTGGCTACGTGCAGAATGGAAGATGCTGGGGGAATGGTTGGCTGGAGAGATGAATGAGTAAATGAGTTCCTATGTGCTGTGGAGGCAGGGAGAGCTTGGCTGGGAGATGGTGGATTCCTGGCCATAAAGGACTCCAGCAGTTCCTTCCCAAGGCCTCAAGGGAGGAGCTAGAACCCACTGTGAGAAGATGCAGCAGGGCTGTGTATACAACATTCTCTTCCTGCACAGTTAAGCCCCAAACACTTTGAGGGCCCATGGAGCCAGCTGACTGAATTTGAGCTAAGTGGCCTTTACCCTGGGGGAAAAAAGAAAGACATTTACCCCGAAAGTCCTCTCCTGCTCTCTTCATAAATATATTAATTTTATAATGCCAGAGACAGAACATTAAACTCTCCTTCTTAGAGGATTGTTGCCAGAACCCTTCTTGCTGAGGAGCGCTGAGCTGCACTGCACCAGCCCCCACGAGCAGCAGAGAGGGTGGGAATCAGCTATTTGACAAGCGAGGCTTGCAAAGGTCACTCCTGCCGGGGGCTGGCCCTGGAAGGAGCAGAGGAGCCCCGCTTACTCTTTCTTTCCTGCCTCTCCCTTGCTCGGCCTGGGAAGTGGTGAGGACTGCCTCCAGGTTCCTGCACCAGACCAGAAGATCCTGGGAAGAGCTTCTAAAATCCAGCATTCTCTTCAAAGATGGGCTGGTATGTATGGTGTCTGCCTGGAGGCAGAGGAGTGATTGCAGGAGATGTTCTGCCAGAGGAGGTCAAAGTGCAGTCTTTGGTGGGCCACCTGCAACTTAGCCATGGAGGGTGCTTCTAAAAATGCAGATGACCAGCCCTCATCTTCAGTCCTGCTGAATCAGTTGCAGAAACCCCATATCTGTTTTTTTTTTTTTTTTTTTTTGTAATATTCCTCAAGTAGGCATCGTGAAGTTTGAGAACTATGCTATGAGGAAATTGTCTTCCCAAGGCTGTATCTAACCAGTCCCAGCTCCAGCTGGCAGTGATAGGAGGCAGCTGAGGTTTATTTTTTCTATTTTACCCACCTTCTAAACACTAAGAGACAGCTGGGGTTTAAAGGCAAAGATGCTGGTAGTGAGGCTTGAATGCCTCTTAACCTTTATAAAACTATTTATTCATCAATAAAATTGAGGTTAATAACCTCTATCTCAGAGGGCTGTATGCAGATTAAAGGGAAGTTCCAAGCATAGTGACTGGTGCCCAGGGGTCTCTTCATGTTTGCTGAGATTGGGTCAGGCATCAGAAGAAGTGTTGGTCCCAATGCCTGTGTGTAGGGCCTGAAAGAAACAGAATAAACTTAAAGAAATTTACACTGTGGCCGCTTGAAATTTGTAATCTATGTTCCACGTGTTTTCAACTTCCCAGTTGAGCTCTTTTTATGGATTCTTTTCTGTAAGTGTACACAACAACATAAAGCCTTTAGGCCAAATCTGTCTCACTTGACCTTAAGCTGCCCACTTGACATTTTTAATGAAACATTTTGTTTTACTTAATGATTTCATGTACTTAGTCTAGTAAGGCCTTATCCCCTACCAGTAAAGAGCTCGCCAAGCTTTGTGGATAGGTGAAAATCTGCTTTCTCTGATGGTGTACCTGCAGGAAAGGAGAGACAAAGGAAGTTTTAACAGTTTATTCGAATTTAAAAAGTACGAGTCATTGGAAGAGTCTGGGTTGCAAACTTTGCAAGACAGGTTGATTGCATGACACAAGTGGACACTCTCTATTTCCTTCATCCTCGTGCCCAACCCATTGCTGCGTGGTGAACACTTGTTGAAGAAATTCATTCCAATGCTTTCTCACCACTGAAAGGCCCAATGTGTTGGATTCCCTGTGATTCATTATATTATTTTCTTCCTGAAGAAATCTGAACACAGAGAACTTGAAGCTGCAGGGGGAAACATTGCCGATTTGTTCTAGGACATGTAGACATTCAGGCTCCAACGGGACAGGAGGATTGAGCAGATGACAACTGGAGACTGTGCTCATCTCCCATCGACGAAATGCCCTCGGCTCAGTAGAATCCCCTGTTTTAGAGAATCGCAGAGCTATTTGCTGGAAATAAAGTGACAGCTTCAGAAGTGATTCACAGATTTGGATGAACATGAAGGTTTAGGTTTTCAGGTCATCATCTGGTGTCCAATGATAGGAACATTCTGAAATGCCAAAGTTAATCACTGTGGCTCCCACGGTATCCCCTGAAGTTGTAGCCCCAAATGCATGACTCTGAGGCCCACTTTTGGGTAATGGCGAGTTCTGGGAAAGTATCTTCTTCCACCTGGAGGCAAAAATCATGTGTGCGCCAGTTAAATTCCACAGGTCTTTTTAAGAATTTCAGGCATTATGTTCTCATTCGTAAGTGGGAGTCAAACAATGAGAACACATGGACACAGGGAGGGGAACATCACACACTGGGGCCTGCCACGGGGTGGGGGGTAAGGGAAGGGGAGCATTAGGACAAATACCTAATGCATGTGGGGCTTAAGACCTAGATGACAGGTTGATGGGTGCAGCAAACCACCATGGCACATGTATACCTCTGTAAGAAATCTGCACGTTCTGTACATGTATCGCAGAACTTAAAAAAGAAAAAGAAAAAAAAGAATTTCAGGCGTTAAGAAATATTCTCAGCCACTTGATCAAAACTGATCGATGGCAAGCACCAGACCTGAAACTGTGCACTTCAGTAGGAATAAAATGAATTACGTAGGGGTATGGGGTATGGGCTTCCCCTCTTCCTTTCAACATTTGTATTGCTGCTAAAAATCTATGCATTTAAATATACTTCACCATTGTTATTCATTAAAATTGCATGCAGTCTCTACCTCTCCATTTTGATCACATGGGCCACAACTCAAAGAACTGGGGCATCTCTGGGCTAATGTGCTTCCAGCAAGCAGATGGCTGCGTTCCCTAAACTGAGCAGTATTAAGCTTGAGAAGGAGAACAGTCAGAGGCTAGGCTGAGATGACTTTTCCATAAACCTGGCAGAACATGATCAACGGGACACAGAGGACTGACTATTAAACTGGGTCTGCAATAAAAGGGCAGGGATAAATCAGTAATGAATCTGTGTCAGAGACCTAGAGAGGTCATTTTCATACTTAGCAGTGGGCCATCATTTCCCTCCCTGCGGCTTCTGCTCCCCACCTGGCCTGTGGCTGCAGGTAGTCTTGAGCCCTCTCTGTGTGGTCTGCAGCATACTGTGGCTCTGCCTCCACTTGTCCCTGAGGCCCTCAGATCTTAGATTTCTCCTCCCCCCATATCATTCTCCAGGTGTCTGTCTCCTATGCCAGCAATTGCCCCATCTCCTCCTGCTTGTCTCCTCCAGCCTGTGCTGGTTCCCTCCCGTCCTTTTCTCTGAATTATTCCCACAATATTCACTCTCCAGGGAGAAGTATCCTTTGATGCCCAAAGGTTTGCTATGATTGTATCAAAGATGGATAGATGGACTAGATAGTTGTTACAATAAAAAAGTTCATGGGCAAAATGGGCCACAAAGACACACAGCCTTGAATGTTCCACTCTCAGGCAGTGGATATTAACACTTGCCCTGTGTCATGAAAAGGATTCCCTGTGCTGTGCCTCTCAGTGGCCCGGCTCACACATCCCCAATGACAAGGAAGCAGGAAGCAGGGTCCCAAGGTCTGGCTATAGCCCAAAGAGCCTATAGCCAAAGTAGAATTGCTTTGATAATTCAAATGTTATCTTTATCATTAATTAAAATGTTATATGCTTCTCCAGAATATTTATCTGTTTTAAAATATGCTTATCTCTAAAATAGTTGGATAAAATGTATGCCTTAGGAAAATATGTACTTCTCACCGTATCACCATGTAGGCTCAGGGGCAGAGCTTCCTATTTGAGAAACATAGACAATCATTTTCGCCAGGAATGCAGTCATCCCCGTAATGCAGGAGAGGAAACTGAGGCTCTAAAAGGTTAAGTGAGTTTTCTGAGATCACCTAGGGCTTGGATTAAAAATTTAGACCCAAATCCTTATCCCTCCTCTACCTATTCTATTAAGTACTTTGCCTTCCTCTCTGGCCTGCAGCCCTTGTCACTTGCAGAGACAGTCTGGAACTTCGAAGCTGTTCAAGACATTCATTTTTCAGAGAGCATGGAGGGTGACCTCCCCACGCCATTCCTGCTCCCTATGTCCCTGCAGCAGCAGTGACAGCGCGTAGCTGGCCTGTCACTGAAGAGCATCAGCTAGAACTTCAGAGGGAATGGAGCCTCCATTCCTCTCACATGTAGAACTGGATTGTGGATTCAGCTGCTGTCTCCAAGAAGGACAATTGTCAGAGTTAAGGAAGGTTAATGTGCCCTTAGCAGAGATGTGCCATCTGAAAGCCTGGGGGGCCACCTCTATGGAGGATCCACCAGTTCCTGGCAGCCTGGGCAAAGCACAGCTCTGGCCTGGCCTTCTCCTCCAAGGGGTGGATGCAAATGGATGGACTGGGGCTGTTTTTCCTTCAAAGTTCCAGGCATTGGCTTGGGCAGGTGCAGCTTCCAGGAGGAGATAGGTGGTGGTAGTGGTAGTAGTGGTAATCTGGGCCCCCTAGGGCTGACTCCCAGGCAGCAATGCCCAGGTGGTCAGGCTGCCCTCACTTCAGGGAGTAGTGGGCGATGCAGGGCCAGGCCTGGGGTTCTCCCTGGACAGCTTCCAGGGAAGCAAGTATCAGCCACCTTGGGCAAAGTCATGATGATGTCCAGGAGGGCTATTTGATGACTTCTGCTCCTGGCTGTCCTTTGTTGGAATTCCCTGCTCCTGCAGATACAATCCAGATGCCTCTGTCCAGCATGATGACTTCCTCTTCAGCTCATCTCCTATTCTTCCACCTGTCATTGACCCACGGCCACCCCAAAGCTACCACACTCATTTGTCTTCCTCATCAGTTCTGGCTGTTGCTTCTGCCTGGAACGGCTTCCCCAGTGTGACTGCCTGGCTGCACCCACTCATCCTGCAAGAGTCAGCTCCAGTGCCACCTCCTATAGGCAGGCCTCCCTGCCCATCCCCACCTGGGCTAGGCAGGTTGTGTCTGTGCTCCCACAGCCTCCTGTGGTCATCCCACGTCACAGCTGTTAGCTCTACTCCTCTGCTCTATTGCTGGACTTAAAGCTCCTTGAGGCCTCTTTTTTCTCCAGTGCCATATGGGAGGTGCTGAGTAAACAGTTTTTGGATAAATAAATGACCAAGATTGCCACTCTGTGGGATTTGGCTAAGCAAGAAGAATGGGGGCCTGCCAACAGTAACAATAATGGCTAACGCTGTCATTTATTGATTGCAGACTGTGTGCCAAGTATGATGACAGGCAGTTTGCATATATTACTTCATTTAATCCTCAGCACACCCTTTGAGACTGGTCATTTCCATTTTAAAGGTCAGAAAACTGAGCCTCAGTTTTCCCAGGGTCACAAATCCAGGGTGGCCTAGCCAGGATTTGAATGGAAGTCTGTCTGATGGAAACATTTATGCTCTTAGCCAGCATGTTAGGGTTCTCCAGAGAAACAGAACCAATAGGGTAATGTGTATGTCTGTGTATGTATTAGTCTGTTTTCATGCTGTTAATAGAAACATACCTGAGACTGGGAAGAAAAAGAGATTTCATTGGACTTACAGTTCCACATGGCTGAGAAGGTCTCAGACTCATGGCAGGAGGCAAAGGGCACTTCTTACATGGTGGCAGCAAGAGAAAAAAATGAGGAATATGCAAAAACAGAAATCCTGATAAACCCATCAGATCTCGTGAGACTTATTCACTATCACGAGAATAGCACGAGAAAGACCAGCCCCCATGATTCAATTACCTCCTCCTGGGTGCCTCCCACAGTGCATGGGAATTCTGGGAAATACAATTCAAGTTGAGATTTGGGTGGGGCACAGTCAAACCATATCAGTGTATATGTGCCTGTATCTGCAAGAAGGGATTTATTAGGGGAATTGGCTCCCACAATAGGCCATCTGCAAGCTGGAGACTCTGGGAAGCCAGTAGCATGGCTCAGTTCAAATTCAAAGACCTGAGAAATAAGGATGCTGATGGTGTAACTCTCAGCCTGAGGCTGAAGTCTTGAGAAGCTGTCAAGGCTGCTGGTGCAAGTCCCAGTGTTCAAAAGCCAGACATCTAGAGGTCTGATGTCCAAGGGCAGGAGAAGATGAGTGGAGCCGCTCAAGAAGGTAGAGACAGAGAATCTGCCTTTTTGTTCTATCTGGGTTCCCAGCTGATTTGATGGTGCCCGCCCACATTGCATGAGGGCAGATTTTCCTTAGTCCACTGATTCAAATGCTAACCTCTCCTAGAAACACCTAATAACACTTTACCAGCTATCGGGATATCCCTTAATCCAGTCAAGCTGACACCTAAAGTTAACCATTACAGCTCACAGCAGTTAGAGCTTGAGCTTGGATAGGTGCCTGGTAGCCCTGGTGGCCCATACCACAGTCTGCAGTATGGGCTGACCTCACCACCATCTCCAGTCCTCCCAGGCAAGGCCATGGCCCAGCAGGCTCTTCCCTGGGGACCTGCTTCTCTGTGACCGAGTTGCCCAGTGCTGCCTTCCTCACTCCTATCTTGTGTCCCCACAATCCCTCCCCTTGCCTCCCCTGACTCCACCTGATTGTGGGAGAGGAAAAGGTGAACATTAAGGTGCATGATCCATGATTGTTTGTTTGTGTGACAAGAATCTGATGTGTTGGTGAGTATACTCCCATCCACGCTGGGCCTCATCCTGTCTGCAGGAGCTCTGACATTGATGAATGAGTCTTTCAAAGTCAGTCCTTACTTTCAGGAGAAGCCAGCTCTCCTGAGGAGTCTGGTTGCCAGCAGCAATCAGCAGCCCTGCCCACAAGGCTGTGCCACCTGGACTGGACACCACCTGAGGCAATCCTTAGAGTAGCAAATGAGGGAGGGGACACCATGCTTCTCATCCCTGTGCCTCCAAAGTCAAATTGGAATGCTGCCTGCACCTTGGGCATCACCAGCCCAATTGTTTCCTTTCCTGCTATAGCCACAGCCTCTTGAAGGGCTCCTCAGCCAGCAAGCCTGAGCCAGCTCTTAATTATGTGTGCTAATAATGGGGGTGCTGAGGCCTAGAGAATCTCAAATGGCAGATAATCAAACATTCACTCCAATCTTCTTTGCACTGTGGTTATGCGGTTTTCAGCTGATGTCTGCACATGGGTGGCCTTAGTGTTGATCAGGTTCAGAAGGAAGCCACTCTTTGAAGAAGGTGAGAGGCTGCCATCACGGCTCCAGGCCTTCCCCACTTCTCTGCAGTCTATACTGTGGATGCAGATGCCATGCCTTTGGGAGGAGAGGAGGAGAGAAAGACAAGTGTGCAATGGGTTATTAGTTGTCAAATGGACTTTCACTCATGTCATTGCAGCTCCGAGTTGAGGACAATGTGACAAGTTCTTGCACATTGTAAAGAGAGGGGCATGTACTAGATATTTCCCAACATACCCCTCTAGCACCATTCTTCTCTATCCTGGTGCTGCCGGGCTGACTGCTACCAGTATTATCAACTGGCCTTCCTCAGCCACAGGCTTTGCGTTCACTTCAGCCAATGGGAGGCACCTGCAGAAGATCCAAGGGCAGGAGGAGAGGGGCCAAGGTATTTATTCCTGTTTCCCTCTCTGCTTGGTCACAGTCCGAGGGTGGCTGAATCCCTCTACTAAAGGCTGTAGCACCAGTCCAACAGCTCCAGATCTCCCAAAGCTCCAGAAACTTCCCATTGCCTTGCCCTTTTAGATTCAAGATGCTTCCCCATGGCCTGTGGCTCCCTGAACGTTCCCCACACCTTTGTAAAGTCCCTTCAACTCTGTCCAATTACCCCTTTGAGTGTGCGGTCTATTTCCTACCAGAACCCTGCCCAATAGACGTATTGTCAGACATAGCCACAGACTTATCAAGAGAGCAAAACTGGCTCATAGCCCTCTCCCATCAGCCAACCCCATCCAGTAAGAGAAGGCCTGAGACTGAGTCTTTTGGGGAGTACAATGAGTTTCCCATCCCCTGCCCATTCCAAGCCAGGTAAAGGAAACTTCAGGAAAATCACATACTGAAAGAGGGTGTTGACTACAAATGGGAAACCTGACCCCACCCACTGCTGGATACGTAAGTTGTAGAAAGTCAGAGGCCTGTCCCTAGTTCTGCTGGAGTGGAGCTGAGAGAGGCTCTTGGCAGCTGACTGCGTGGACAGAGTCTGAAGGCATAGGATATCTCCTGAAGGCCGGATGGGCCAGTAGAGATTAATGAGGCTTGAGCTGTCTTGAAAGATGCTGCCCTGAGAACTGGCTAGTAGAGGAGACCAAGGAGGCTGTGTGGGTCACCCTTGCATTGGAGATGAGGGGAGTCGTCGAGAGATCAGTGGGGAGCCCATTGCTCTGTTGGGGAACTGCCTGGTGGAGTCTCCCCAGGGTTGTTTTAAAGAACCTACAAGGGAGAAAGCCTGCATTTGGACATCTTCCAGGTCATTCAATAGCCAAAGAGAACCACCAACAGCTTGAACCATAAAAAGGGTAACCTTTCTCCCTGCCCTGACCCTGGAGGAGTCAGGGGATGCACAGACCATGAGGAAGGAGAAAGGAGAGGGCCAGAAGGGAGAATGAGCAGCAAGCTGGTTTCCTTCCCATTGCAGGGGCTCCAGGCTGGGACACGGTGGGATGGAGAGAAGCCTTCAATTGAATGAGAGAGTGAAGTTTTGATTTAGGTCAATCTGGACTTTTTTATAATGGGATTGAAGGGAGACAGTTAATAGTCAAGAGCCTTTGAACCGTTAAGGGATTTGATCTGCATCCCATGGGGGTGGGGTTAAGCAGGGGTGAGGAGGGGGCACTCAGAGAGCTGGTTTGAATGACTGTAGTGACAGGGCAAAAGGCTATTTCCTGATTCTACTCCCACCAAGTCCAACTATTTAATACATTGGTTCTAAAGTCACTTAAGTCTTTGAGATTCTGCAAGACTACAAATTAAATAGAAATGTAAAAGGAAAGTATTTCTCTAATACATGCTTGAAAACAAATCAAGAAGGTGGTGATATTAATACAAATAAAAAGTTAAAGACAAATTTACAGGTCTTTTCCTGTCCCCCAAACTACATTTAGGATAAACTATAGATGAAATCCACATGTATTTCCATAGTTTTACAACTTGTACTGAACAGGGGCTCTGCTAGACCATGTTCGGGGATGCAGGTAACTTGGACAGAGATGTAGAGATGAGTAGGATACATTCCTTGCTTCTAGGAGCTTGCAGTCTTGTGGAATACTTGATTGTATCCTGTTCTTTATTATCCCCACAAGCGGTAGGCTCCTGAGAACAGAACCCACAGCAGATAATCTCTTACACATTCACTAACCATCTGCCGCAGGCGAAGAACCTAAAAGTCTGAAGTAACATAGCTCCTAGCCCAAGCTGGGCTCATGGCAGGTATGTGACAAAAACTGAAATTTCACTGAGTGGGTGTGGTGGGCCCGCACAAGCCCCTCATGTAGAGCTGCGCAGGGCGTATGAGAGCCCTTGGTTTGCTCTGGGCTGGGGCTTCATGCACCTTCTTGAATGTTTATTTTCCAAGCATCTATCAAATTCCTGCTCTATGCTAGGCATAGAGGACTGTAGCAGTGAATAAAATCCCATCCTTGCCTTCAAAGAACCCGATATCTAGCAACAGAGATGGATCAAGTAGACCACAAACAGCAATAAAACATTTTAGGGGCCATGCTAGGAGAAAGTCGGGCACAGTGGAGGTCGGTGAGAACAGTGATAGGTTTGACCGGGGCTGGGGGCTGGAAAAGGCTTTATATGGAGACTGTGCTTAAGTGAAGGAGGAGAATGATGTTCTAGGCCTGAGGAGCAGCTCAGAAAGATCTCAGAGGCTTGCCTGGGAAATGGGGTGCGAGGGACCGGGCAAGGGATATGCCTGTCACAACAGGCAACCTGGCCAGGTCCTGTTTAGCTTACAGGAAACACTGAGAAGTTTGGACTTTACTATTTAGGGAGCTACCAGAAGGTTGTAACTGGGGGAAGTACTGCCATCAAATGTGCATTTTGGCAAGATAAACTCTGGTGGTAACTGGAGCAGGGGTTGTCAGATAGGATTGAAAGTGGGAAAACCGGTCAGGATGCTGCGGCACTGGCCCCAGCAAGATGGGATGTGGGCGTCCACTTGCAGAGGTCAGGCCAGAGACCAGAGCTTTTAGGAGGAAGACTTGACCAGAACTGACAGATGGGCTGGAGGAAATGGAGGGGAAGGCATAAGGAGCTCCCCCAGAGCTCTGGCCTGGGCTGGGTGGCTGGTGGACAGGTGGGAGAACCTCATTCCAGCTGGCTCTGATCTGGCCGCAATCGACTCCTGGCCCACAATCACCCCCAGGGCCTGGGTAGGCAAGGCTGGGATGCCGCCTCTGTGCTCAGAATCAGCCAGGCTGAGTCCCCTGGGCCCAGGATAGGCATCTGTACTCCAAACCAGGCATTATGCAAGTCTCCTGCTCAGCTCAGCACTGTCTCCAGGCCAAGAGGCTTCAGCGGAGTTCCACAAAATTACATTTTCCACTTTGAAAGCAGCCTTTGCAAACAGAGCATTACTTAATTGAGAAGATACTTAGATCTGCGTATCTCTTGTAAGGTGCAAGTCTCCCCATGGTGACATTTTAATGGCCAGGGGCACGGGGAGGAAGGTAAACACTCTTTACCTTTGCCGCAGCCTGGGAATTCTCCTCGTTTGTCAGATATGATTAGCTGTTACCCTTCTGGTCTCCCATTGTTATTCAGGTCCCCACTTGTCACAGTCACACCCCTTTGGAAGCTCACGCCTCGCTTTCTCTCCAGCTCTCTCTCCCTCTGGTGGCACCCTGACTGGCTAGTAATTTATGTATGACAATATGAGACTAATTCGGTTATTATGTCAAAGGGAAATTGAATCTACGGTTTTAGTGCCGCATCTGGGAGAAATCTTCAAATGAATCTGGAGTGCAGAAAAAAGCCTCGGAGTTCGATTCATCCGCTTGTCACCCTGTCGGCAAGATTAAGTCATTATAGAGGGCTAAGCCAGGTCCAGAAATGGGAATGGAGAGGAAGGAGATAAAGGGGATGAGAAAGGGGTGGGGGAGCAGGAGCACAGGGACTGGGGAGGTGGAGCAGGGCTGGGTGGTGGGGCGGGGGGCCTGGCAGCCAGGAGGGCTGGCTGCCTCTCCAGGGACTCCCTTGTTTACCCACAAGGCGGCCCCAGCAGTGTGAATGCCAGGGGACAGATGGGCAGGGAGGAAGTTCAGTGGGAGGGCATTTATGCAAACATTCGCTTGTCTCTGCTCCTGGGCGTCTTAAATATTGTCTGAGTTAAAATCTGGCTTCCCTGCCTTCCACAGGATTAGAGCACTTTGCTCGGTGCCAAGTGAGACGGTGGCATTTCTGCTGAATACCTAGGTTTGGGTGAGAAGGAGCTCCCTGAGCTCTGCACAGCAGCTGGGCACAGGGCTGCAGAGGACAGGGCGAGGTCCTAGTGCACAAGGAGGCAACCTATGTCTAGGGCACTGACCATGTGTGTTTACTCTGTTTGCTGAGAGAGGATGGGATAGGGTTCTTGGAGTCTGCAATGGAATCGTAGGGAACGAGAACCAGCCAAACTGTGTGTGATCTGAATATAAAAGGAATTCTGAAAATACTTTATGAAGTTGTTCTGCCCTCCAAGACACCCCAACCCTGCTTCCATTTGTCCAGTTGTTAACTAGAGTTGTTTTCTCTGTCATGAGGGTGTTCTCCATCCTAGACCTCGGTGGAAACACTAGTTAGGTTTGCTCTGGGCGTGTTTTCTCTCTCCCGCCTCCACCCTCACGGCTCTCCCATTCTTGGCATGCTCCAGGCTCTAAGTAGCTCTGCTACCTGCTGGTCCTTCCTTCCTCATAGAAGGGTCATGGGGCACTCAGCAAAAGGAGCCACCCTCATCCCAAGAGCATGAGTTGCTGTGCTGGTTTTCCTCTAGACATTTTGGTGCCTGGCTTTATCTCTCTGAACCTCAGATTTTGCCTCTCACAAACTGGGATCACCCACTCTCATGGGGAAACTCTGAATTGCATGGTTACCATGACTACAAGTTTCCCCTCACACCTTCTGGGCATCCTTTTTACATCTTAGAATTCTCCATCCAGGATTCCTCCAGCCCCAGGAAAGGGCACCAGAGGTCTCCGTGGCCATGCCCCTGCATCCAGGCAGCAATCCTGAAAAATGAGCACACCAAGAATGAATTAAGGCCACTTCCACCAGCTCTCTCTTTCCACTTCCCTTGGCTTACCCATGGAAAAACAACCTTTTTCTCCCCCCAAGAAAAAGAAGGAAGCTCAAATTAAGAATGTAAGAGTTGAAAATAACCCTCAGCTCTTAACTCTCATCAATTTTGACTGTTTCTTTCACCACCCATGCGTCGGCTTCGACCAGACACCCACCTAGCAGTACTTATGCAAAAGATATTGGCAGCTGTTACTAACCCAAGATGCGAATTGGCGCTCCGAGTGGCTTTGTTACCATCCCTCTGTCTGTTCTTTGTGTCTCTGGAGCTTTTCCCCTGTTTAATGAGGGCCCTGGTGCCCTTGGAAGGGCCCTAGGCTGCTGCGGCCCTGCACCCTCACCTCCCAAGTGAGTAAGGCCATGTGAAAGTGGGCCATCCCCCACGCCCTCCACCATGTTGTTGAATGCCATGTTTCTGTTAATTGGACTGTGTCATCTCAGGGACCATTATTTATTAATAGATACTCGGAGCCCTGGACAAGTTCATCATGATCACCAGAGGACTTGAAAGAGGCCAAGGGACAGATGGGTATTGCCGGGTGTGAGGGCGGTCTGTTTGAATTTCAGGCACACCCTCCTCAATGATGCTGCAGAAGGAAATCCATCATGATTATTGGAGAAAGGCCAGCTCCGTTGATATTAGAGCAAGCAGTCAGTGCGGTGGACCCGCCCAACCCACTGCGGGGCAGGTGTCTCCTCCAGGTCATGATGTCCCGGGTGGGGCTGGCTGCCCTCAGGTGTCTGCTCTGATAAGCCAGGGGCACCTGGCTAGGTGGAGAAGGTCTGGTTCCAGGGAACAGCAGGCTTATTACCACCACAACCCTGTGTTCCTCGTGTCTGCTTGGGTCCTGGCATGGGTTTATCATTGGAGTCATTTCATTCATTGTTCTGCTGCTGAGCCCAGCTGCAGATAGAATAGTCTGAAAAGCTAGTTGAGGGGAAGGACCTCCCTTTCTTCTAGAGTTTTCTGAGGAAGAACCTGACACAGCTCCCTATAGTCATGCACAACAATGCTGGCAGCCCCACTCCTGAAACCCTCCCAGCGCGTCTCATGCTGCAGATGTAGTCAGCAGAACCAGATGGTCAGGGTAGTCTGAGCAGACAGGTGGGGGCTGAAGACACCCAGCGAGGGCCTCATGCTGGCTCCTCCACCCCCGTGTGGGTTGCTCACTGGCTGTGCTCCCAGGACGTCCCTCACAGGAGACTGAAACCAACACCTCGGCCACCTGTTGGCTTAGGGTCCCTGAGCCCATCCATGTCCTTGAAAAATTCATTCAGGCTACTTGCTCCAGGCTGAGGAGGCCCAGCTGAAGCCTCTGGGCAGGGCAGCAGAGCCCACTCTCCCTTCCACCTGTTGCTGCCATGGGGCCACCCAATGGTGCTTTTATACCAGCAGGGCCTATAGGGGAGCCAGCTCCAGGAGCAGGTCAGGACTAGGCACCTCACATGCCTCGCCTTCATCTTCCTGGCTTTGCCAAGGAGGTATGGGGAGCCTGCAAATCAGGCAGGAAAGAGTATACAGACTATGTGGTCCCAGCAAAAAGCCAGAGCCAAGGGAGACATCAGGAGAGGCACTTGAGGACATCAAGGCAGAGAGACTCGGAGTCTACATGGGGAGTGGTCCCCAAGGACACTGGCCATGGAACTGAAGGTCCAGGACAGAACTTTAAGACCCAAGATAGCGGCACTTTTCCAGCTGGCTTCCAGAGCCTGGGGCAAGGCTGGACCTGCAGGTGGAACCACAATCCTTCAGCAGCAGAGGGAGGAGAGGGCGCTGGGGAGAGGTACAGTGCCAAGCAGACTATTCCAGAGCAGGACTGGTGCCCAGGCAGAAGGAATACCCAAATAGACCAAGACTGGGTTCAGGAATGAAATGGGTTAGTGGATCATCCTCTTCTACTTTGTTTTGCTTGGAAATAGATTTCATTTTTAATTGTATAAGTAATATGTGAATATATTCTTGTAAAAATTCAAATAAGAAGAGTGAAGCAAAAGTTCTCATTATTTAATTCCACCATCTTCCCTCCCCAATCCCACTGCCCTCCCTAAAGGGAATGACCATTGTCAGGTTAGCGTTTAGATAGGTAGTTAGGTAGATAGATGATAGAGATAGATAGATGATAGATAGATAGATAGATAGATAGATAGATAGATAGATAGATAGATAGATTTATGTGGCTTGCATTTTCACCTGACAATATTCCTTGGCATCATTTCCATCCTTATGGAGAGATCCACTTCACTCATTTAATTGTTGCATGGTGTTTCATTGGTCAGGGGTAACATGGTTTAACTGTAACCCTAATGATGGATGTTTATTTTGTTGTTGTTTTCTTATTGTTTCACAATAAGCACCCCTTTACATGGCCTATTTTAAAATAGGCCTATGAGTGACCGGTAGGGGCAGGAATCCCTTGCGATCTTTTGGGGCACTGGGGTATGAAGAAACTGGGCTGGATTGAAGCCAGGCCACTCAACAGTCTCCAAATGCCTCCCATGTCTTGGCCAGCTTCTCAGAGCAGCTGCTTCCAGTGAAGTCTGGGGTGCCTCCCACCCTGGAGCCTCTGGTGCCCTGTGTCTCTTGGGGGTCATCCCTTGCTGACCTTAGGCCTACAGCTTGTGCAAGTGGCCACATTCCACCCGTGAATGTCTTGCAGGAAAAGGCACAAAATCTATGTTCTGGCCTGATCCAGGCAGGTTAAAATCAGAGCCCCGTGCTGGAGTGAAAGCCTGATAATAATCCTCTCACTGCACCAATTTCCAACAGATTTGTTCCCTCTCAAAATGATCACAAACAATATTCCTGCAGCAGCCCCAGCCAAGGGACGGGTGCTATTTTGAGCTGTTTTTGGTAATTGGTTAATGCGGAGGATGAGTGGGAGGAAGACGCAAGGGCCTTTGTAGACGCAGTGCTGATGTCATGGCTGAGTTTACAGAGACATGGTTTCCTATGTAGCTTTGGGAACAATTTCTCGCCCTGATCACGTGTCTCCGGGACAGTTGAGTAGCAGAATAGCAGGTGGCTCCTTTGTTCTTAAACCTGTCATGCAGTCCCAGGCCTCACTGGGCTGTGGTCTTAGTGCCTGCTCTCAGTCAGAAGTCAGGGAAGCAGGGGCACAGTGTGGCTTACACCTGTAATCCCAGCATCTGGGGAGGGTGAGGTTGGAGGATCACTGAGCCCAGGGGTTCAAGATGAGCCTGGGTCACATAGCGAGACCCCATCTCTGTAAAACAACAACAAAAAGTCAGGTAAACGATACAGGCATGTTACAGCAACAGCAAATGGAAAACCAAAAATAATAATAATAAAGATGATACAGGCAGCCTGCCAAAGACCCAGGAGACTAGCAGTGAAAGGCAGAGGGTTTTCTTGTTTGTGTATTATGAAAAGACACCTCTGAGATCCCTTCTCTTTCTCCTGCCGCATCTCCTTGCACATTGATGGAGTGCCTTCTACAGTTCTTGGAGAAAAGCCTTGGTATCTCATAAGAGCAAGGGCTCTAGAGCTGGGCATTGGCTGAGTTCAAATCCTGCCTCTCACTTTTGATACCTAACTCTGTGCCTTGATTTTCCCATCTGAAAAATGGGCATGATAGCATGCATACTTCCGCTAGAGGGTTATGGTGAAAGCTCAGTGAGATGAAGCCCAGTGCCTGGCATGCAGCAAATGCACACAAGGTGGCGGCCATTAGTATTACTTATTCCCCTATGTTGTGATGCTCTCTTTAGCTTTCTATTTCTTCCACTAGGCTGTGAGTTCTTTCCAGAGATCTTATCCATGTTCTACTCCTCAATGCGGGCCCTCAAAATAGGCTGAATGAAAAGAGGTGTGATCGATTAAAACTAGCCGCTCCTTCTTTGCAACTCCTTCCATCAGGTGGTGGAGCCTACGTTTGCCCTCCCTTTGATCTAGGCTGGCCACATGAATTGCTTTCACCAACAGAATGCTGTAGAAATGATACTGCATGACCTCTAAGCCCAGGCCTTAAGGGACTTTGCAGCTTCTGCTCTTGGCCTCTGGCTGCTCTGTGGCCACCATGGAAGGAGTCCCACACTAACCTCCTGTAGGGTAAGAGACATGTGGAGGCACACAGAGCCACCCAGCCATCCCAGTCATGCCCCTGAGGCTCCAGGCATACCAGTGATGTACCTGGCTGAAGCCTGGCCCCCAGTCACCCACTGACGGCAGCTGCAAAGGTGCCCCTGATGGGGCAAGCAGAAGCCTAGATGAAATTGCAGAATCATGAGCAAATGGACAGCTGCCATTTTCAGCTACCAAATCTTGGGGTGGTTTTCCATGCAGCAATAGATAGATGAGACAGGAAGCTTTGGAAGAAGTCATCTTAGCATTCATAAGTGACAAGGAGGGCAAGTTAGGCCTAGTTGGATTGGATAGTCAAATTTCAGGAGGTAGCATTGCCTAGATTCAGGAAAAGACCATTGCAATCCCACAGGTAGGAGCTCTAAAAGATAAGGTGGCTCAGGAGGGCTGACAGCATCTCAAACAGTGAGTTCTGGTGCTATAATCACAAATGAAGCTGATGAAGGAAAACAAAGGTATTGTCATAGAAAAACACTGTGATACCCAAGGAGCCCTGTCTTGAGCTCAGATTACAAAGGGGCTTGCAGGGTAGGGAGCAGTGGGGCCAGTGTCTGTGTCCCAGGAAGACACAAACATGACACAGACCTGTGTGAGGGGTACCAGGGACACCATGGTCCACAGTGAGCTGGCAGTACCAGCAACAATAAAAGTGGGCACATTGAAAACTTTTGAAGCAAGAAGAACAAGGGGTGAGCCCCTCTCTTTAGGGTGGACGTTATCATGTTGAGAGGGGTTTGAGCAAAGCAACCTTCCCACTTTGCTTGTTTCCTATCAAGAACAATATTTCCTGATCTGGAGAAAGTAGAAAAAATACAGCTGAGAAAACTGGAGCCCAAATAAGATGAGGCAGTAGCAAGAACGTGCTTGTTGTTGTTCCAGATTTGTATTCCCCAGTCAAAATGTGTTTTATTCTAGAGTTCAAGGAGAGCTCATGCAGGATGGTGGCCACACTAATAGTCATTGCTATGGCAGGGTTTCTCCAGGGTGGTCACCTGTATCAGAATCCCACCCCCACATCCCCACCACAGCTGCTTGGCAAGAGCACAGCCTTCCCAACTCCCTATCCCACTTATAATGTCAGACTCTAGGGTGGGGATCAGCATTTATTTAGTGAATACATGCGTACGACTCCCTGACACTGTTCTAGACAATGTAGACATATCTCTCCTTTAATCTTTGTAACAATGCTATGTGGGAGATTCTATATGACCTCTATTTTAGAGATAAGAAAACTGAGGCCCAGAGAGGT
Source organism: Rhinopithecus roxellana (assembly GCF_007565055.1). NCBI lineage: Eukaryota > Metazoa > Chordata > Mammalia > Primates > Cercopithecidae > Rhinopithecus > Rhinopithecus roxellana. Next base: position 80,197,525 of record NC_044563.1, read on the forward strand.
TGAATGGCCAGGGACATAGAAGGTGGCAGAGTTGGAACTTGAGCATAAGCCATCGTCTAACTCCAGAAGCCATGCTCCTAACCACTAGGATATGTGGCCTAGTGGATTATGGCCTAGTGACCCATGGATTCCAGACAAGCACCACAGGAATACTCCTGCACAGTTGCATTAGCAAACCACTGCTTTAAAGAATCCCCGAACTGCCTGTAATCCCAGTACTTTGGGAGGATTGCTTGAAGCCAGGAGTTCGAGACAAGGCTGGGCAACATAGTGAGATGCTATATTAGTTCGTTCTCATGCTGCCAATAAAGATATACCCAAGACTGGGTAATTTATAAAGGAAATAATAAAGGAAATAGGTTTGATGGACTCACAGTTCCACTTGGCTGGGGAGGCCTCACAATTGTGGTGGAAGACAAAGGAGAAGAAAAGGCACACCTTACATGGTGGCGGGCAAGAGAGAGAGCGTGTGCAGGGAAACTCACCTTTGTAAAACCATCAGATCTTGTGAGACTTACTCACTATCAAGAGAACAGCACAGGAAAGACCTTCCCCCATAATTAAATTACCTCCCACCAGGTCCCTCCCACAACATGTGGGAATTATGGGAGCTACAATTCCAGATGAGATTTAGGTGGCGACACAACCAAATCATATTAAATGTTATCTCAGAAAACTAAAAAACTAGGAATGGTGGCACACACCTTTAGTCCCAGCTACTCGAGAGGCTGAGGCTGAAGTAAAAGGATCACTTGAGCCCAGGAGTTGGAGGTGAGGCTGCAGTGAGATATAATTGCACCATTGCAGTCCAGCCTGGATGACAGAGTGATAACCTGTATCTTAAAAAAAAATTCTGACACCTGTAATCCCAGCTACTCAGGAGGCAGAGGCATGAGAATTGAGTTGTTTGAACCCAGGCAGTAAAGTTTGCAGTAAGCCAAGATCGCATCACTGCACTCCAGTCTGGGTGACACAGCAAGACTCTGTCTCAAAAAAAAAAAAAAAAAATCCTGAGAATGGGAGAGAGAGAGAGAGAGAGAGAGAGAGAGAGATGCTGTCTCCAAATATAAGACCCCAGAGTCTATCATCTTTGGTAAAGTCATAGCACAGTCATTAAATAGATGGTTTGTGATCACTTAGAGAAATGGTGAGTATCAGGAACCAGCATAGGTTCACTAAGCATGAGCCAAGTCAAATGAGCTCATTTATTTTATTGAGAGCATGGTTGGACCAGAGAATCTGCAATGTAGCGAACATTTCCCAACATCATTTCCACTCCCTGTGATTGGTTCATTTTGGGCCACTAAGCTGATTGAACCAATGAGTCACGAAGACAGACTTGCTTGAGGCTGTGGGGAGAAAGAGAATCCAGTCTGTCTCTCTCCTTGGATGGGAACAAAGAAGTGTGTTGCCCCAATTATTCTAGGCAGCAGCCTTAAGAGCCTAAGGGGAACCACATTATGCTATAAATGGTAGACAAGAGATCTGAGTTTTTGCTGACATCGTTGAGCGACCGAATCAACCAACCTTGATGCTGCATCTATCTCTAGGCTTCTTGTTATGTGAGACCATCAGTTTCTTTATTGTTTAAACCACTTTGATTTAGGGCTTCTGTAACCTGCAGAAAAACATATTGTAACTAATACAAGGGGAATACCCTAGATATAATGCATTTCAGCTTCAGAAAAATATTTTACTCCAGTTTAAGATATCCCTGTGAGCAAAATGAAGAAATGAGAGCTAAACAATACAATTAGGTAGATTCACACCAGTAAATCCAAAGTTGACCAGATACTGGGTGGAACAAGCCAAGTGGTACCTTTAGAACAGCCAGGTGCATGCTCAGAAAAGTTGGGTGTCCCTGCCTGTAGCAGGCACTCTAGATCAGCAGCATTCCATCTTCTGGAATTTGTGTGGACATTGCCTGAAATGCCTCATTTGTGCCTGGGCATTCCCATGTATGGTACATGTCTCAGGCTCCAGTATTGGTATCTACTCCCCTGAGCTACTGTCTTTTGCAGACCTGATGTCAAGACCTGGATTTGTCTTCAGCTGCACTCTTGCCCCCTGGACAGGTGTGTGCACTCTTGCCCCCTGGACAGGTGTGAGGTCTCCCAACTTTGGCATTTCTCCCTTGACCTTACCCTTTTCTCCTGGATTGTAATTGACCCCTGCCCTCTAATTCTTCAGAAGCAACTCCTGACATGTCTTTAGTTTCAGTTCAAATATGCAGCTGTGGCTGGCATTTGATGCTGGAACCAATGTAATACTTCTGTCATGTAACCATGCTCCACTCCATAAGATATGCAGTTATATTATGTGAAAACATTCCATTTAATGGCATAATCAAGAAGTAGATTCTGACGTGACCCAGATCCGTGTGTCTCTCAGGTTCTCTGCCAAGTGTACACACAAGAGATCAGTGTCACCAGTTAGGTGGTCTCTAGTGGGTGGTATGAGAAATTTAGCCCTTGAATCTCAGCCTGGCTCTAATCACCTCCTAGGTATAGAAAGGCATCTTACCCAATTCGCAAATATCCCAAAGCTGCCAGGCTGACTAAAGTACAGGCTGACAAACTACAACTTCAAAAAAATACTGAAAGTAGTGAAATAATAGGCTGAGAGTGTATTTTTTACTTAACTATTAAAGTAGCTTACAGCAGTTTGTTAAAAATGGGCTGAGCCTGGGCAACATAGCAAGGCCCCATCTCTAAAAAAAAAAAAAAAAAAAAAAAAAATTTAATTAGTTGGGTGTGGTGGCATGCACCTGTAGTCCCAGCTATTCAGGAGGCTGGGGCGGGAGGATCTCTTGAGCCCAAGAGTCTGAGGCTACAGTGAGCTATGATTGCACCACTGCACTCCCGCCTGGGAGACAGACCAAATAAAACCCCGCAGTTTCTTTAAAATGGTCCATGATGTCATGTTGCTGCCCAAAAGGTCAATGGCATCTTAGGTTCACACTCAAAGTGTAATGTCCAAACAAGGCAGGTGGTATCTCACTGGGAATCCTTTTGAGGGCCCATATTTGAAAATGGCCATCACAAGAGAGGGGACAAAGGAACAGAGGGAAGCCTCTGCAAAGCTCTAGAGCTGGGACCTGGGATTAGTCGGTGAAAGTTACAGAGAAGCAGAGGGTTCAGCTTATTCTGAAGAATGATTTCCTATACAACGTAACTTAAGACACATTAATATGACAAGTGCAGTGCAGTGCTATGGGTCAGACAGTCCCAGGTTCAAATCCCAGCTCTGCCACATGCTAAATGCATCACCACGGACAGCTTGATTTCTCTGAGACTCAGTTTAAGCTACCTCACTGGATTAATTGCAGTAGTCTACCTAGAGGGTTTAGCATAGTGCCAGGCACAGCATCAGTGCTCAATAATCCATAGTAGTATTATTAATAACAACAATCAAGTAGGGTTTGAGGTAACGTAATAGGTTCCCCATCATTGGAATGTTAAGCAGAGGCTATGTGTCAACACGTCAGGAATGTGGGAGAGGATTTTTATGCTCTGGGTTGGAGGTTGAAATAGCTGATTTCTACAGCCCCTAAAAACTATAATTCTATGATTTAAAACCATTATAAGAGCCCGGACTTCTGGTCGAGTCAGGGACAGTAATCTATTACTGGGATTGAAATTCCCTGCTGGCTCAAGGGCCCAGAAGTTTCACTGTCTGAACTCCTGTTCAAGCATGCCGTGCCTATGCCCATGGTCATCCATGTGTTCTGTACGTGTACACGTGGGAGTGTGTGTGTGTGAACATCTGTTTGCCTAGAACTGTGCCCCACTCTGTAAGACAGCCAGTTATCATGTGTGAAAACGTTCCATTTAATGGCATCGTGAAGGCATAGATTCCGACGTGACCCAGGTCCGTGTTCTGCTCAGCTCCTCTGCCAAGTGTACACACAAGAGACATTTCCCTCTGCTGATGTTTGTACTTGGACAGAAAGCTTATCAATAAGGTCCTCAGACTGTCGATTCTCTTCAACAGCCGAGGGGCAGGATTGTGGGCTGGGATTTGATAACTTGAGGTTGAGACCCTGCCCAGGGCTGCCCCTTCCAAAAAGAATTCTCTAAGCCTCTGGCATTTGTCTTCATCCCCGTTGGATTCCTTTTGTAGGCTTTTTGCACCCTTTAAAAGACTTTTTCTCATCACACCTGAGGCACTCTGTGCCAATCTGTTATATCAGCTGCCTTCTCTTGGAGGAAAAGCGTCTGACAAACAAGTAAGTACTGAGTGGTTGGTGCCCAGGAGCACTGGTCATGTGCCAGGAACTGGGCCCATTACATGCCAACGAGGGCTTGTAATTCGGCAGGAAATTTAGAGACAAACAACCCCCAAAGTATAAAAACCTGCTACAGTCACCATGCAGAGGTGGGGATAGAGGATATGAAGTAAGTGGTACCAGAGCTGCATCTCTAGACTGGTTCCTACCTTGGTAAGGATGAATGTAGAAATGCTGGTCCTATGGCAACTAGAGTGTGGCAAAAATATCTAGGGAAGGGAAATATTCCTGGGATACTGCCCATCATCCCTTGTGAGTAACTATCTAATAAAAACTCTATTTTGCAGAAAGGTTCCCCAATCTTCTCTCAGCTGAGATCTTGTAGCAACTGTTTAGATTGCTATTGTTGTCTCCATTTTGCAGACAAGAAGACCAAGGCTCAGGGAGGCTATGTGATGAGTTACCAGTAAGGGCATGCCAGAGCTGAGACTGCAAACCAGGTCCTCGAGTTCCTGCTCTTGTGCCCTTTCCAGTGCCTCTGCTCTCTCTTGGAAGCTGCTGGGGCCAGCCTCAGGCTGTGGCTGGTCCATCCCATGCTGGGCCAAGTTTTCCCTAACCCTCCAGGACTCTCTCACATCTGGGGAAAGATCTGTGGGCTTCTGTACAGCATTCCATTTGGCTACATCTTGTGTCTGTGGCACTATGCGTGGCCTCTGGGGAACTTCTTTCGCTTACCATATTTCCTCATTTCCCAACCTGTCTCCTGCATAGCCAGGTTCCCTTTGGAATGCCATCTGGAGCAGCAATGGCCACTCCCACTCCCTGTCCGGGGACAGGCTGGCCAAGCAGCAGGGCGGCCACTCCCCAGAGCAAGCCTGGTGGCCAAGCCAGTGTGGGCAGAACAAGAAGACTCTTTCTGCTTCTGAATGATCTGGTCCTGCTGCCATGGGGTCCTTTATAAACTCTCTCCTGAGTTATTCTCTACTTATTGTTGTTATTACTATTGATCCAGCCTCTAAATAGCAGAGATCCCAAGGCTCAATTTAAACCATCAATCACATTGATAATTCCTTTATTTGTAATATTGTTACTTTGGAGACTCTCTGGATGCCTCCCAATACCCAAGAGAGGTGGGAAAATTCTCCTCTGAGGGAAACTGAGGCCCAGGGAGATGGGGAGGTCAGCCAGGGACTACAGAGCCGAGCCGGACCCGGGCTCCTGACGCTTTGTTTCTTGATCAGCTCCTGGGGTACCGGCTCCCCTCCTGTCATGGGCTGTTCTGAGCTCACATGAGAGTCTCAACCAAAGCTTCTCCAGCAACCCACAAAGGCAAGGCACCCTTAAACCTTTAACGAGGGAGTGTGGGCCTTTTATTCCCCCAAAGGCCCTAGCAGCCCTCAGCCCAGCCTGCCCACCTTTGTGCTTCAGCCTCAAAGGGGATGCAATGAATAGCTTTTCCATTCTCCTCCATCCCAGCCCCTAGGGATGAGATCTGCTGTGCAAAAACCGAAAGGATCGTTTTGTAAATGGGGGGGTGGGGGCTGGGGGTGGATGTAACATCACAGATGCTTGCCTTTTCCATTCTGAGAATATTGGCAGGAGAAGAGGAATTAGGGTGGTACGTGGGTACCCGAGTTTCCTTATATGCGCAGAACAACGTGTCTTCCGGTGGGGGCACCATAACCTCTTACGGCAGCCAGTGGGGAGTGGGTTCTCTTTTCTTGGGGGCTCCTGGGCCAGCAGCAGCGGCACCATCCGGCCCTTCTGCCGTGGGACAGAAGCTGATGGTGAATGTGGGCAGTGTTCATGCTGCTTATTCAGCTCCCAACGTGTTCATAGTAGCAGCATCCAGGACGGCCTCCGTGGGGGACAACAACCACGGAGCACATGCCTCCTCCCTGACAACCCTGCCTTGCTCCTCCTTGGCCCTGCTTGGGCTTCAGGTGTGCTCATGCCCCTGCCATGCAGCCACACTCTCCCCTGTGCCCCACCTTTCAGCTTTACAGTGGGGCATCCGGTCTCACCTGTTGGCAGAAGCAAACATGAATCAAGCCCCCATTTCCAATCTTCCAGGCTCATAAAACTTGCCACCCTTTTCAAGGTGGGGTGGCCCATCCCCTATTTTATCTCTGGGGGAGAGCAGGCACAGATACGGCTGATGGATGGGAAGTTTAGAAAATGAAGTCTTGGAAATCGATAGAAGAATATACAAGCTATGTATCATGTGAGCACCTCTTGTCTGTGCTTCAGTAAATCAAAAGTAACGAATGGCAGGCTTCCTGCAACCAGGGACCCCCGGCCTTTCCCTGAAGGTGGGGGCTTGCATAGTGATTGGGTTTTCACAGTACAAGCACATGTTTTCTACTTCAGTAGACCTAAAAATAGGCCCTGATACTGATTTTTTTTTCTTTTAATATCTCTGCCCCCCACTCCCAGCCCTTTTCCTTTTTAATTTCCATCCTGTAGGCACTTGGCGTCCAAACATCTCTTGTAGAGGCGCAATGTGTTGCGAGATAAGCTGCCTCAGTGGTTCCCAGAATGAACGGTCATCCCCAGGGCTGTGTTACTGTGACATTAGCAAACTCCGATCCTCCTGCAGTTTGAATGCCTCAGTGCCTCAGAGATGATTATCTGTGAGGCTCCTTGTACCCCAGGCTGTGGGCAGCACTTGGCTGCAGAGTTGCTTGGAGGAGATTGGCACAGGGGCTGGCGGAAGCCAGGAGGCCAGAGGGCCTGGAGGTGGAGTAGGAGTCCCCTGGCTCTGCACTGCTCAGCTTCCGGCCAATATCCATCCTCTCATCCCCCCAAAACACCCAGATTTGAATCTCAAGTCAGAAGACTCCACCACACCACCCTCTTCCCCTCCTGGTTGCATCCATCTCCAGACCCCTGTGGTCTCCCCTCCTTCCTTGAATATTTTGATTTCTAGATCACTGTGATTCTCCCCAGTCCTCCCCAGCATAATTCATGGGGATTCTTCCCCCAGCTTGGTCTTTTCCTATTCTGATTTCTTCTCCTCTGATGAGCTTGTCTTCAACTTCCCTCCAGCTTCCACCTTGGCTTTGTCATTATCACCCCTTTCTATGGTTTCATAGTTTCCAGCTCAAGACTTTCACTCTCCAGCCCCTACATCCAGTGACTTCAGTTCACTCCTTCAGGGATCACCTTCCAGCCCCACCTATAACTTGTCAGTCCTATCACCTGTCCACCTTCCCTTCTCATATCCCAGCATACCTGCTAACTTGCTGCAGTTTCCTGATCAATCGTAATAATCCCATTGCAAACGCTCTCATCCCTTGCCCCTCTCTTATTTCCCAGTCGCTTAGCAAAACCTCTGACCGGGTTAAATCCAACTTTCCCCCTCCGTGGTGCTTCCACCTTTACGAGCAGAGTGTGGCTGGAGAACAACACCTCAAGTGTGCTGACGGGCCCACTTTCAATTGATGAACCTTAAACTCAAATGGGCGTTGGTTGCCGGCTGGCATCATACATCATTTCTCTGGTCCGTTCATTCTCACACTCTCCCAGATGAGTGGTCATACCTTCCCCTTTCTCCTTAAGCCTCCACCGCCTTCCCATCCATCCTCATCTCCACAAATAACCTTGCTTTCTAGTCGCTGAAAGAATGGAACAATCAAAGAGAATGTTCACAAACTCCCACCCCTGCAACTGCCCTCCCGCCCACGTGTGTTTCAACTCCTCTACCTCACTCTGATTCTGTGCATGGACTGTCCGTGCTCCTGGTCTGTGCCAGATCTGACCCCTCTCGCCTGCTCAAGGACATCCCCTGGGCACTCGCCCTGCTTGAGCCTGCATCATCCATTGTTCACTCTCTCCCAGTCCACCCCCATCAGCACGCAAACCTGCTGTTATTTCTCCTGTCCTAAAAAAAAATGTGCCCACTTCCTCCTCCACCAACTTCAGCAACCTTCTTGAAAGATCTGTCCACCCTCACTCTCCCAAACTCCTCTCCTCCCACTCTTTTCTAGACCATTCAGGGTCTCATCCCTGCTGCTCTACCCAGCTGTTCTTGTCAAGGCCATTGTTGCCTTTCCAGGTGCTAAATTCAGTGGTGGCTTCTCAGGTCCCCTCCTGACCTATTGGCAGCATTTGGCAGCACTGCACTCCTTTCTTAGCGAAATACTTTCTTCACCAGCATCCAAGACCCACACAGTCCTGGTTTTCCTCCATCTTCACTGGCTTCTCCTGTCTCTGGTGCTGGTTTCCCTTCATCTCACCAGCTCCTTGACTTTGGAGGCATCCAGGGCTCAGCCTCTGAGCCTTTCCTATTTTTCTCTCTACACATAGCGCCTCGGTAATCTCAGCCAGATACATGGCCTGAAATGGTTTAAATGCAGCTATATGGTGCAACTCCAAATGTATATCTCATCTGAACTCTCAAGTACATATTTGACATGTCACTTCCCTGCCTAAGCCTTTCAGTGACTCTCCTCTGACTGAAGGATAAAGTCAGAAATCCTGAATGGGACATAAGAGCTCCTTGATGCTCTGCCCCACTCCTATTATTTTCCATTCTTAACTCTCAGTCTGGCAATGCCTTGGCCTCTGTGATCCTCTGATTCTGTAAACAGGCCACTCTCCTCAGGCCTTTGACAGTGTTGTCCCCTCCCAAGGACTCCCAGCAACCCTCCCTCTTCTCCTAGGCTTGGCTAATTACTTCTTCAGGTTTCAGGGACTTCTGATGTCCTTCCAAAGGTTCAGGTGGCCTCTGGTGCACAACTGTGTCATAGAAATGACCAGCTTGCATGTGGCCATACACTGGACTGGGGGCTCCTTGAAGGCAGACACCATCCCATTGCTGTGGGATCTCCTGGAAGAGTCTGCCCATTTCCCGTCTACTGTTTAGTCCTATGCGTCCTATACTATAGCCCCAATTTTGCTAGAGGTGGCAACATGCCCAACTGCCTCCTAGCTTGTTTCTGGGCAGGGGTGGCCATATGACTAGTCCCAGCCAGTGGGGGGTGGGTTCCTGGGAAAGCTGTGTCCTCCTAAGATAACCACTGCCACTTCTGTTTTTCTTCCCATGGTCTGAGGCCACACAGGAAGTGGCCATTTGTGACCATGAATAATAAGCCACACGCTAAAGACAGTGGCAGGACAGAGAGAGCAGGAACATCGTGACACCATGGAGCTGCAGGCTCTAGACTGTGGATTCGGGGAACGTGGAAACAATCACCAACGGCCCTCCTGTTTGGTTAGCCCTCTCTAGTTGTTTTTCTGTGACCCACTGCTGAATACACTTCTGCAGGAAACACCCCAACCCTGGCAGAGCCACTAGAGGACACCGCTGTGTGATGAATGATTGCATGGACTGCTTACCAGTTTCAACCCACATTGTGCTTTCCAGCATTTGCCTGAACTCTGCCTCTGCCCCCTCTTCCACCCCATTTATGTCTAGTGAAAGGAAATTTCTCTCTCAAATCTCAGAGTGAATACTTCCTCTTGAAGTGGGCTCTGATCCCTTCTATCCTATGTGCACCTGGATTTATTAATGTGCATCATCCCCCTGCTATTTAAACCACCATGATTGGTGTTATAGCTGTTCATAGTTGATTCTGACCTCCTGCTTAGGAGGCCTTAGAGAGTAGATTGATACATTTATTTGCCCTCCCCACCACATACCCCCCTACATAACCCTCCCAGAGCCTAGAACACTGCCTCATGCATCACAGATTATCAATAAATACTTTTTGGATGAGAGCTGTGGCTGTCCAGTAGCCCCACCCACCTCCTCTGGCAAATCCTTTCTGACCACATCACCCTTCTTTCTCCACCATGCTTTTGGTGACGGCACCGATTTCCTTGTCTTGGGTTTGTTGCCTATAAATACATTGAAAGCTCAAGTTTTGGCAGAAATCACATCCAAATCTGTGTTTCTGCTCTCTCCTCCTCATTCCCAAGATAGTATCAGTACCTTACAGATAGTGGAGGGAACGCATGTGCTGATCAAATGCTTGACTTGGCTAAAGCAGATACTTGCTGCTGGCATTGGTGGTCTAACCCCTCTTTGAAGGAGGTTGGTGGCCTGCCTCCCTTTCTCTCTGAAGGCCTTCCAAACATGTCAGCTGCTTTTCAGAGCCTTGATTCCCGACCCCATGCAGAGATTTCAGAAACACTCTAGAGGCCTGGCTTTTATTTCCTAAAACAGATTTCCTAGAGCTCATCCAAGTTCTTGGTGGTACAGGCTCTTTTAACCCATCCCACTTCTCTCAACGACTCTCCAAATCTCTCCTCTGTAATCTGGTTCCTTTTGGCCCCTCCTTTTCTCAGATGATTTCTAGGTGAGAAGGAGCATCCCATTTGGGGAAAGATTAATTCTAGGAATCCCTAGAGGGATTTCCCTAAAAATGCAATCCAAGACAAACAAATCCCAGGACCTCACCCTTTTGAGCTGAAAGCCATGAGACAGTCCCCAGGGAGCAGAAGCATTTGACTAATGAGTTTGTGGCAGAATCTGTACCCTTGATTCTTGGAAACTCCTCTGATTGAGCAGAGGAGCTAAGAGATCATCTCAACTCAAATACCACAAGGGCCAGGAAGGCAGAGTAAATTAGTTATTTGGGGGTTGCATGATGCGTGACAACTGACATCCATCTTAAATGTTGGAGATTGTCACCTGGGTTCCCCAGAAAGCAGAACCTGAGATAGAGGCTCATTGGTGTGCCACAATTTTCTCAGGGGTGCAACAGTATGAAGTCAGGGGAGTGAGGCAGAGAAAGGTAGAGAGACAATATGAGGATGCATTATCAAACTGGCCACCACCAAGGGCAACTTCATGCTCAATCTTGTAGAAATACACCCAAGAAATTGCAAAAACTGTCCAGGAGGTGGAGGCAGGAGAGAAAGAAAGAAGATTTGTCTACCAGTTCCAATATCCCATTTGCCAAAGGTTGGCCCCACTAAGCACTAACTTTGCTTCACTTCTGGATTTTAATCCATGACAGCCCAAATATGTTCATTGGCATCCCATGTCCTGGTGTCAACAGTGCTAGAGGTGAGAGGTATGCGGTGGGCAGCCCAGACACCAGGCATGGTCTCCAGGTAGTGACTCACCTGCATGACGCCTGTTGGAGCCCATGCAGGGCTGCTCACTGCTGTAGCAGAACGAGAGGTGGGTCAGGCCAAGGGGACCTGAAATGGTGCCTAAGAGATGGCTCATATGATCTACCCCAGCACTATTCCATTCACCTTGACTTTCTATCACATCTGGCACTCAGAATACAAGGTAAGGCCTCCATTTTTGTGAACAGAAAGCTTCACTTCTTTTCTGAAGGGGAAGGTACAGATACAGCCAGTCACAGAGTCTCCTCCAAGATGGTAGTTAGCCAGACCTTTTTTCTTTTCTTTTTTTTAGAGACAAGGTCTCACTCTGTCACCCAGGCTGGGATGCAGTGGCACAATCATAGCTCACTGTAGCCTTGAACTCCTGCACTCAAGTTATCCTCCCATCTTGGCCTGCTAAAGTGCTAGGATTGTGGATACAGAAATAATTGTAAAGAGTTCAGGTAAGAGGATTGGTGAAACAAGCCATAGTCTCACTTCTTGCAAGTGGTCTTGAGGCTGCAATTTAATATCACCATCTTTCTCCACCGTCCATCCTGGACTTTCCTCACCCTTGGCCAGCACTTTGGCTGTTGTGGGTCGCTGGCCTTGTGGGACCTGGGTTTGTTGTTGTTGTCGTTGTTCGTTTTGTTTTGTTTATTTGAGATGGAGTCTTGCTCTGTCGCCCAGGCTGGAGTGCAGTGGCTTGATCTCGGCCCACTGCAACCTCTGCCTCCCAGCTTCAAACAATTCTCCTGCCTCAGCCTCCTAAGTAACTGGGACTACAGACCTGTGCCACAACACCTGGCTAATTTTTTGTATTAGTAGACATGGGGTTTCACCATGTTAGCCAGGATGTTAGTGTCAATCTCCTGACCTCATGATCTGCCCACCTCAGCCTTCCAAAGGGACCTGGTTTTTTTATCCCTGCAGAGTCCAGGCTCCTAGAGGCTTTGCCCTTGTTGAGTCACAGTTATCATTATCATGGAAGCAGCAAAAGATGCCCCAGTGAATCTTCTGGCTTTCAGACACACTCCTCGCTGCCCCCGTTGTGTAGCAGCAACACCCCTAATTTCTCATGGCAGTCAGGGTAATCAATCCTGCCAACGTAGTAACTATTTTATTTACCTGATGGTCCACCAGCATGAGGAACCCAGAGTATCTAGGTAATTGTTGCGACTTCAAGTTCAGTAGCACCCCCTACCCTTTGTCCTCTGGCATTCATCACCTGGGAATCAGGACCTCTAACCTGGTGGAGCCTAAGTTTACTGGGAGAGGAGGCACAGACTTCTCAAGCAGGTCTCTAGGAATAATGGTGGGAGGGTAAGTCCCACTTTTACCCCTTGATTCCCACTTGTGTGTGCTCCAGCTATTAGAGACTTGTGGGTCATGTATTGTTCCTGAGTTGGTGCCTTAGCTTAATAGGACATTTCACCACTGTCTTAGGCTGGCTGCTTCAGCATGATGGGATTCAGATATAAGACCAGTGGATCCCATGACCATGTGCCTATTGGTACACCTACTTAGGTGACTTGGGTTTCTTGGTTTGAGACAATGTCATATGGGATATCATGGCAAGAAACCAGGTATTTTGTATACTCTCAGATGGTGGTACTGGTGGGGCCTCTGTGGCCAGGAAGGCAGACCTGTACCCGGAGTAGTACCAGTGCTGGAAAGAATAAATTGCTGCCCCTCCCAGCGTTGAAGGAATCTAATTCAGTCAACCTACCACAAAGTGGATGGCTAGTCTCCTTAAGGAACGGTGCCACATTAAGGTCTCAGTATGAATCTCTGTTGCTGCCTGTTTGCATATTCAGCAGTGGCAGTTGCATGATCAGTCTTGGTGAGAAGGAGCCCATGATGTTGGCCCATGCGTAGCCTCCATCCTTTCTGTCATAGTCACTCTGCACCTGCATGGGGTGGCTGATAAGAGAAGCTGGCTGACATCCCCAGGATGAATCATCATTTCCATCTGATCGGTGAAAATTTCCTCTGCCATCAATGCATCTGGCATTAGTGGGAGATACATGATCCGCATGTTTTGTTGCTTTATGCTCACTACCATAGGCCCATCTACATACCTCTCCCTGATCTTTCAATCTAATTCTTTCTAAGCTGCTGACTTAGAAGCCAGGCGACTGGCGACCATACAGGGGTCCATGTAAATCCATGTTTCAGGCAGTATTTCCCTCTCTGAGAAGTGGACAACCAAGTGTACTGCTCATGGCACTGCCCACTGATAGGATTTTTCAACACTACTGATCTTAGGGCCATTTCGTGTTCTCACCAACATAATGTGCTGGCCTATTTGTTATCCAGATACAAGTTATTTTCCCCCTCTGTTGGTCAGAACCCCACATGAGTCCATAGGTATGAATTGGGGGAGAGGGGCTGGTGCAATAGAGGTCAATGACATGGGGTCTGTTCATTTAGTTCATTTGTGCTTTTTGGTCCTGCTTGGGCCTCTTCCTGAAGATACCATTTCCACCACACAGGGGACTCTATTGCCTTGACTCCATGACTCAGCGGATTCGAGAAGAAGCCCCTGATGAGTAGCTCAGGTTTTGTAGTCCCTTGGTGCTGCATGGTCCCTCTCTCTTCCAGGGCCTACACCAAAAGGTATTTCAGAAGGCATGGTCTTGTTCCAGACTATAGGGGGTTTTCGCTACATCTCTCCTATTGAGGCTCTGCCAAAGACTCCCCATGCATCTTCATCCACCACATATACCTCTAGAGTGTCTGATCTGCTGGGACATACAACCTTAATGTTGGATTGCACCAGTAGCTAAAACCCCTGCAGACCTTTATTTTGCTTTGGGCTCCACTCAAAACTGGAAGCCTTTCCAGTCACCCCAAAATTGGGTCAGATCAGTGTTGCCAAATGTGCTACACACTGCCTCAAAAATCCAGAGGCCCACTAAGCACAATGCCTACTTCTTAGTGGAAGGAAATATTCAATCCAACAGTTTGTCTTTTACCTTAAAGGGTTGGTCTTAGAATGGTCCAAACCACTAGACCCCTAAAAACATCACCAATGTGGCATAGTCCTAGATTTTCGTGTAGTTATCTTCTACCTCTGGTTCTCAAGTGCTTAATAAAATCTTCAAGTTTTCCATTTCGTGCTCACCAGGTACAATTTGCTTGTTGTCATCAATACAGTGAGCCAGTGTGATATTCTGCGGAATTCAAGATGACTACAGTCCCTTTGGACTACACTATGACAAAGAACAAGAGTGTTAGCACAGCCCTGGGATAAGACAACAAATGTGTCCCCACCATATGAAGATGAACTGCCTTTGATCCTCCCTACTGATGGGGAAGACGGCATTTGCTTGATCAATAGCCTCTTACAAATGCCAGAGGCTATTTGACCTGCTCTAGTAAAATTACCACATCTGGCACAGAAGCTGCAATCAGGGTTGCTGCCTGGTTTAGTTTATTCAAGTCCTTAGTCATTCCCTATGAACAATTTGGTTTTAGCAGGTCCAGAATGATGAGCCGAATGAGGATGTGATGGGAAACACCCACCCTACATCCTCTAAGTTTTTAATGAGGGCACTAATCTCTGAAATTCTCCCAGAATGTGGCAATAATTCTTCCATTTTACTATCTTGTCTGAGCTGGGTGGTAGTTTCAGTGTATCCCACTTGGCCTATCCTACCAGAATGGCCCCTTATTCATGGGTTGTGGATTCAAATGGGAAGTGTTCTGCCAGCATCTATCCAAATACACTTGCAGGGACTGGAGGAATGACCACAGGGGTGGTCTATGGATCTACAGGACCCACTGCAGGACAGACTTGGACCCCAAGTCCCTTTATCACCTGTCCCCTTATTGTCAGTGTCAGTGTTAAGTCATTCCTGGTATTTACCAGTCCTTAGAAATGTGGGCATTTCTCTTCCTTCCATGCAGTCACTCTAGCTGTAGATCCCTTTGGGAAAGGATTGGAGGAATACAAATCTCATATGCTTGTGGTGGCATCCTGTGGTCCTTCCTCAAGGGGACCTTCTTCTTCTTCTCTCAATGGATGCTGGGTCTGTGAACTGACTTAGATCTGGAGACCAGGTGAGGGTCTGATGTCATTCTGCTTGCCATTTCTTGATATTTTTTCACAATTACACAAATTAAGCAACTCCCTTGCAGCTGTCCATCTGTCTCACACCGTGGCTGATTAGCCATCATCAACTATCTCTGCAGGTCTGTGTTCCTTGGTTGCTTCTCTAGCTTGCTACTCACGTTGCCTCTGGTGTTAAAGGGGCAGCAGCTGGCCTCTGTTGTTCCAGAATCCTGTCCTGCCTATTGATCACAGGGAGCACAATTCTATCATTGGCCTCAGCCTACTGAGGGTGGCCACTGCAGAATTTCTGAGATGCTTGTGCTCCCCACCCTGAACCAGGGCATCCCTTCTTACCTTGGGGAGGGGGATTCTCTGGGTACTCCCAAAGAAAGTTGTATTCATTTCCCATGGCTACTCTAACAAAGTACTACAAACTGGGTGTCTTAAAACAAAACAAAAGAAATGTATTTTCTCTCATTTCTGAAGGCTGGAAGTCCAAAATCAAGGTGTTGGCAGAGCCATGCTCCTTCCAAAGACTCTAGGGGAGGATGCCTGTTTGCTCTTCCAGCTTCTGGCTTGTGGCAGCACAACTCCAATCTCTGCCTCCATCTTCACATGGTTATCCTCTCTTTGTGTCTCTCTGGATGTCCTCTCCTCATCGTAGAAGGACTGCTGTCATACTGGATTAGAGCTCACCCTTAATGACCTCATCTTAACTTGATGACATCTACAAAGACTTGACTGAGGTCACATTCACAGGCACCAGGAGTTAGGACTTCAGTGTACCTTTTGGGGGAATGCAATTCAATCCATAACAATGGCCAACTGGTAAGTTCCCAGGTCCTATATAG
This sequence comes from Rhinopithecus roxellana, assembly GCF_007565055.1. Classification (NCBI taxonomy): domain Eukaryota; kingdom Metazoa; phylum Chordata; class Mammalia; order Primates; family Cercopithecidae; genus Rhinopithecus; species Rhinopithecus roxellana. The sequence continues at coordinate 80,213,723 of NC_044563.1, forward strand.
ATAATTCATTTTAAAATTCCTACCTCCCTGTGCCTTCTGACCCCTTCTTCAGTCCTATGCTGAGGAGGTTCTGGCATTTCTACTCATTTGCTCTAAACCATTATCACGGCCAAACTCTAAGATGCCATCCTATCACACTGTGCAGACCAGTTCTAGGTCCTAACACTCAATCCCAGTCAAGGGCTTACATCAAGAGTTAGTGTCACAAATTCTCCCTCTGGCAGCCTTCTCTCCCCCACCTTGCTCTTCTATCCAACCCCGGGCAATGTTCAAGCACCAAGGCCATGGCTCACCCCAAGGCCTCACTTTCTACCTGTAGCTCTTCCCACTATTTTACAGGTGATAGCTCAGATAATCCTGATGCCATTGCATGCCAGGACTATCATCACCCAACTTATCGCCAAGGATGGGGTTCTTCTTGTCAAAACTTCCGTGAGTAATCCAGCTCCAGAATCCCATCTTGAGGGCTGCTTGCTGGGGCCACTCCTAATACCAACTGTCTTCTCTTGGGTTTTCCACAAAGGCTGAGGCAAAGTCCTCTGTGCTACTCCTTTATTAGGGAACACAATCCCAGGAAGGAGAGCAAGACAGGGAGAGGCAGAGCCACCACGAGGAGGGCACATTACTGAGCTATCTGCGGCCAAGTGCTACTGATTGTTCAATCTTGCAAGATCATTTCAAGAAACTGTCTGCCTCGGAAGCATCTGCCAGGAGGGAGAAAGAGGGAAGAATTTTCCATTAACTCCTATTTTCCATTGATCAAAGTTTTGTCAAACTGGTCATTAACCCCTAGCACTTTCAGGTTGTGCACATGTGGGTGCTGAGCAGGATTCTTCAATCCCGTTTGCTCCTCAAAAGGGAAGCCCAGGGATGTGAGGCAAGGGGCCCGTGGCAGACGGTGCAGGCATGGAGCAAGGCACTATCTGGTTGACGTGCATGAAGTTAGTTGGAGCCCATCAAGAGCTGGTAGCAGCAGATGTCCTTGAAGCTAGAGACAGATGAGGCTAAGAGGATCTAAGGGGGTCCAAAATAAGGGTTTGTTAGAGTGATCAAGGGATCGTGAGCTCGATGGTACAGAGGAGGGTGTGTGCTCCATCCAAGGAGAGCAGCTGCACTCAGCCCCAGCCAATTGCTTGATCTTCTGATTTGTTTTCAAGAAAGCTAGTTTACTGAGTTTTCTTTTAAAGTTGATAAGCAATTCAGATTTAAAATGTAATGTGGGCCAACACTGCAGGTCAAATAAAATATTTCTGAATATTGCCCACAGGGGCCCATAGGTTTGCAATTTCTGACCTACTCCTCTTAAGGAACTGGGTCAGGAGGGGAAGGGGGCAGGGTCGAGCCTAGCACTGGATATACTAACTCCAAGACCAGAGCTCTTTCCCCCATTTTTAGAAGGCTGGCCTTAGCATTCATGGCCTTTAGCAAGATCTCTAGCCTGCCATGAGTCAGGAATTTCCCCTCTCCATGATATAACTGCACCCGGGTAAGGGCACAGTCAACCCATCCCCTGCCCCACCCCTCACCCTGACAGGCTCTTGACCTCCCATGGGGGCTGGGTACTCAGGTCCCACTGATTCTCAGCCTTGTTGGCCTGGCTGATGAGGTGGAGCTGGTGGATTCCCACCACACTGCCAACCTGAGACTGGGGACCCATCAATCCTGCTCCCCTGTTGCCTAGGACACCCCCGTGATGGATGAAGGGCCTCGGCCGTGAATCATCTCCCTCACCTTTTCCCATCTCCCAGCCAGCTTCCTGGAGCTGGAAAGATGAATGCCTGCAGAATCTCACCTGCTCTCTTGAATAATTTCCCTTTAAAAGAGGCCACTTATTAGTAATTCATTACTCATCTTTGTTAACATAAACAAGACAGAGAAGTTGGGGTGGGGGAACGATACTTCCTGCTCCTCCTCCCGGCTTCTGCCACTGCTGCTGCCTTCATCATCCCTCTGTCACTCCGGCTGGCCTCCAACCTCAGTTCTGCCTTCCTGCTGTGGAGCAAAGCAAAGCCAGGGTCTTAAGGAGAGCTGCTCCAGCTGGTGGCACCCTGTCTGGCAGATGGCATACAGCTGTTTCTGGTGACATCTGGATGAGCACAATCAGCTCCAATTGATGATTTCTTTTAATCTTGAATTAAATGTCACATGTTGTCTCTTTCTTTTATGGCCCATATACATCCCTGTCTGTGTTGTCTATAACTACAGAATAAGATATCGCTGGCCAGGGACCACTTCTCTGAAAACCAATCTTGTTCCTCTGCAATCTGCATTTGTTGGAATATAAAACTGGCCCCCAAGGCCGGAACGTGGAGGGCCTGGAACAGCAGGGACAACCCTGGGAAGGACAAATGTCAGAATCACAAAACAAGGACCGTAGCCCATTCTGTTACCCCTGGAGTCTTTCTTGGCGGGGGGGGGGGGGGGGGGGGGGGGCGGTGTGTGGCATCAGGATGAGCCCTTGGAGGTGATGGCGGTTTCTGTCAAAAGCACAATTCCAGGATTCGGCCCTGCCAGGGTGAGAACTGTCAAGAACCAAGGGAGGGAGCAAGGCCTTTTGAATGCTAAGAACCAGGGCAAGTGGCCAGATAGGCAGAGAAGTCCCCCATCCCTCCCCTTCTGAGAGGCAAAGAAAACAAGAAAAGGACAGAAATTTCAGTGTGGTTTGTCCCCTGGTTAGGGACGGTAGCTAATTTTTTATGCCACCACCAGAAGACTAGGAAGAAGTTATTTTTCTCTAGACTTCACTCCCAACATCCAAGTTCTTTCCCCATTTCTCATATCCAGCAATATCTCATCCTGTAATGACAACGGCAGTATCACACAGGTCATTCAAGGGCATGAGTTTTATAGCTCTCCCCTCCCTCCATCCATTCTCCAGCATCTATAGGACATCACAAAATCATAAATTGGATCATGCCACCCCCTTGATTAAAAACCTTGAGTGATATCCCATTGCCTTCAAGATCAAGTTCAAAGTCAACCCACTAGACTCCCCACTAGACTTCATGTCCATGAGATGAGGGGCTGTGCCCTGTCTGCTGCTACTTGCCCAGGGGCAAGTACAGAGCCTGCCACAGAGGGGCCCTTTGCAGAAAGAATGAATGAGGGAGGGACTGCATGTGAGGGCATCCCAGCCCAACTGCTCTCTACATAGCTGGTCTCGCTGCAGACTCTCTTCACTGTCTCCAGCCTCTGTCTCCTCCTCTACCATCAGAGATCTATGCCCTCTGCTCAGACTCCTCAGCTAAGGCCATCTCTCATCACCTTTTCTGGTCTGTGGCAGTGCAGGGTCCTTGTTCTGACCTCAAACTCACCTCCTCTTTGACTTCAGGGTGAAATGGGTCTCCATGAGGCTGAGGAGCCCCAGTTGCCGCCTTCTCCTGCAGTAGGGGCCTGACTGGAGCTCCCCAGCTGCACCACCTCCTCCCCAGCTTCCATCTGTTCTCAGGGAGGGGCCCTGAGCTCACACTCCAGACCCCAACCTAGGGTCACAGTCTCATCCCAGACCACAGTGGCATGAATAAAACAACACAGAGCATTTGTAATTCAGTGGCTGCTCTATCCTTCTGTCTCCAGCCGGCCCAAAGGGAGACCCAAAGCCAGCATGATTTTAGGGAGGTTTGGAGGCATTTGCCACAGGATGGTAGGGTAATGACTGGGATCCTTGCTGCCAGAGGCCAGCTGTCCAGTGATGGATGTTAATATCCTGTCTCTGGGAACCCAGAAAATGGTTGTGCCATCATTTGCATATATTTGCATCTCCTACACTGCCATCTATCCCGGGGTCTGCAACCTCTGCCCAGGAGCCAGGCTGGCCAGCAGGCCAGTTTTCCTTGGCAGGCAGCCTGGAAATCCTCCCACCCCAGCTGCCCTTGCCACGGTGGATGCTGTGGCTGCATCCCCAACCCTCTCAGGCCCCCCAGGATGGCAGCTCTGCTTTCTGCTCATGAATAGGCAGCCAGTCGATGGCAGCTCAGCTACTTCTCATACCCCCTCCCCAACCAGGGCAGGGTGTGCAGTCAGGCCTCCCACCCACCCTCACCTCCCCTTGTCCTATCCCAATTGGAAAGAGCTTGGTAACCTGGCATTTGCTCACTCATCCATTCAGTAGGCTTATTGAGCACATACTAAGTGCCAGGTGCTGTGCTGTGGATTGGGTCTATAAGGAAAGCAGAGGGGCCATTCTGAGAGCTAGTCAGGGTGCTGCTCACCACACTGGGGTCCAATAAGCCAGAGCTATGTTCTTCTCATTGTCCTCACTTTACCATCCCCCATGCTGGACCTGAAGTTTCCATCCTTGACCCTTCAAGGGCTCCATCTTCAGCACCACTCACTGTCAGTGGCTTTCCCAGAAGGGCAAGAGCCCTCCCTGTTTGGGGCACAATGTAGGTGGAGATGAGGGCCACACCCATAGGAGCTTCCTGGCCCTGGCCCCTGTACTGCCTCGGGGATGAAATGGGTCTTTCACCCCAGTAGGCAGGTAGGGGTCTCAATAATGGTTTTCCTTTTTTTGGCTTCTGGCCCCATAAACATGACAGGCAGACAGGGCAGTATGGAGCTAAGAATGACAATGGGGTATGTAGATGAAGCCCATGGTTAGCCATGGGAAAACCAAGTTCCAGACTGGTCCTGTCCTCGGGACTCTTGGGGGCCTCAGGCCTCATGGTCCAGACCCTGTGAGCACCGTTGTCTTTGGCCAGTTCCCAAGAGGCCAAGGCTCCAGACAACAGTTCAAAGGCTCAGGCAGACAAGGGCAACTTCCCCTTCCCAGTGCAACAGAAGTGGAGACTTGGTCGACATCTTCCTTTCTGGTGGCCTCTCCTTCTCTGTTCCCTGTTTCTCTTGGTGGCTCTAAGTTCTCCAATTCCTCTGGGCTAGAAACTTCACTTTTCTAGGTCATTGCTCTCCCCTGTGTGGCAACCCCAGTCCAGCTAGTTGCCACATCCTGTTCAGAATGCTTTTTGCAGCTGTCTCTGCTACCATTAAAGTTGAACCTGGAATGATGACGACGCTGTTACTGCAGGCTCTTGGCCAGTCTCCCATCTTTGATCCAACTTATTCTGCTGCCAGATTAAAAGTAAAATTCCTAAAACAAAATCCCATCAACACTTTCAGTGACCCCCCCATTACCCATAGAATAGAGCCACTTCTCACTCTCATGCCACAGTTTTTACCACAGCACCTAACACAGTGCTTACTACAGGTGATAATAATGGTAGCTAACATTTTTGGCATAATGACCACCTGCCCCAAACTGTTTCAAGTGTTTGATTTGTATTATTTAATCCATTCAGCAACCCTGCAAGGTAACTACTATTACTACATTTTACAAACAAATAAACTAAGGCACAAAATGATTGAGGAACTTGCTTAAAGTCCTACAGTTAGTAAGTGGGAGAGCTGGGATTTGAAAGCTTGGGATGTGACTCAAGAGCCCACACTTTCAACCACCATGCAGAAATATACCCCCAGATGTAGAGTTAATGTGTGTTGTATGCATCAATACAGGCCTTCGTGCACCAATACTTGAAAAAATGAGTGACTGAATTAATGAATTACTCCACATCACAGGTCCCCAAGACGAAGGTACTAATACCTTCTAGAATAGTTTCATTGTGCCTTCTGAGCAGAGACAGTGTAACAAAATTGTTATGGGCATAGGCTATGGAATCAGGCTTGGGTTTGAATTCTGGTATTGCCATTTATTGGCCATGTAGGTTTGGCAACTTATTTGAGCTTTGCAACCTCTATTTCCACTTCTGAAAATGGGAATAATAATAGCACTGATTGTGGATCAGATGAAATCACAGTTATCTAGCACAAAGCACAATGCTTGGTAAATGGCAGGGGCTAATCACACACCCACCACAGTTCCCATGAGAGCTGTCCTTTGTCCCCAGTGTTTCCGTGGACGGTCTAAGCAATAAGGTTGAAGTGTTCAAAATGTGATTTGTGCTCTGTTGGCTAAAGACAGCAGGTGTGATGGGCAGCAAGCGTGGAAAAAGAAGAAAGTGGTGGGCTCCGGGTGCAGAGAGGGGACCCAAGAAGGTCTAGAAATGGCAGAGAGGAAGCATCCACCTCCCGGCATGCAGATCACACAGAGACGGTTCTGCTTCCCTCGCCTGTTTAATATGAAACTCGGTGAGAATTGATGAAGTCATTTTTTAAGCCATAAAGCAGCGCAAACACATTTGTATTATTTTTCTTCTGTGCCATGGGTAGTTTTTTTTTTTTTTTCCAATTTTCAGATGTTTAGCAAATACATACTATCTTTCAAAAAATGTAATTTTGTGGATAGATACATTTAAAAATGGTATGCTTTGGTCAAGTCAGTAATGTCTATTTTTCTTTATTGATGACTTCTCATTTCAGTGGGTCACTGACAAGAAAATTCAACTGGAGGCCAAATTGTCTCTAATAACAAGTCCAAGATATGCATTCCAGCTGTAATCCTCTTCCTGGGTGGTAAGTTGCCTAGGAACAAAGACTGGATCTTCCTCATCTTTTGTTGCAGGGGCCAACAGTGCCTGGCAAGACAGGTGGACACTCGGTGACTGCAGACTGGATTCTGGTTCATCTGACTGGGTTCAAATCCTAGCTCTACCACTAGCTGTGTGAACATGGGGAAGTGATTTCATGCCTTTGAGGCTCAGTTTTCTTAATTAAAATGGGAATAATCTTAGTAACCTATTTTATAGGGTTATTGTGAAGATTTCTCTCTCTTGTCTCTCCCCCACCCCTTTCTTTCTCGTCTCTGCCCCACCCCTCTCTCTTTCTCTCGTCTCTCCCTAATCCCTCTCTCTCTCCTGTCTCCCCTGCCTCTCTCTCTCTCTCTCTCTCTCTCTCTCGTCTCTCCCCAACCCCTCTCTCTCTCTTGTCCCTCCCCCACCCCTCTCCTCACTCCCTCCCTCTCCATATTGGGCCCAGTCATTTCAATCATAAAACATCCCTTGTGTTCATATAGCACTCTGCAGTCCACAAGGTGCTCTCAAATACATTATATCATAAATAGAAACAATTATTTGTCCATTAAAAAGGTATATTTCAATTTTTAAAAAGCCTGATCTCATTTGATCAGAAATAAAGAAGTATTAGCATCCCCATCTCTCAGATGAGGAAGCTGAGCTCAAAGACTTGGCCAGGGTCATATAGCACGCAGAACTAGGACACAAACTGGGCTTTCTGACACCAAGTCCAGATCCCTTTGAGTTAAAGGAAATCAGGCAATAGTTCCAAAATGAATGGCATTTACTCAAGCTGAGCCTAATGCAGTTCTCAGATATTCTGACCTTCAGAGGGGGAGAACTCGGTCAAGCCAGGTGGTCAACATCAAGTAAAGCAAACAACCAGCTGAGAGCCTGAATTTTTGCCCCTTTCTTCAGGCTGCTGTTTGTGGCAGGAGCAGAGAATAGCAGATGGAGGCACAGGTTCAGTGTGATGTGAATCAGGAAAGATCTGGGGGCATATCTGGGAGTGACCTCTCTGTGAATTTGCTGCCTCCAAGTGCTGGATTCTCCAAGAGGCACCAATAAAGGCTGGGTATGCTCAGAGGGACTTCTCTGTGCCAGGAAGGTACCCATGTGTGAGCACCTCTCATCACCTCAAGGCTTTGTAAGGGGATAAGATGGTTACCACTATAATTCTTTCCATTTTTAAGATGGATAAAGTGAGGCTTGAACTGTTCAAGTTCATACAGCTAATGATAGCAACAAGATTCAAATGCATGGCTATTTCACCTCAAAGTCCATTCTCTTTCCAAAAAGCTCAATGAGGTGGCAGAGGGGAATAGCAGAAGGAGATATATGGCTTTGGGGGTGGACAGTGAGGGGTTAGGAGTAGGAGGAGGCAGGCACTGGGTAAAGAGTTAATTTGGAGAGTCAAATTATGTAGAAAACTATTGACATGGCGATACAAATGGCTCACTCACCTCTTTTTACTTATTTTAGGTTGTGTGTTTTTAATTGCAGTAGCCGTCTCCAAAAATGCCATCCAGTATCCATGCCCCTATGTGCTGCCCTCTCCACGAATCTGAGCTAGCCTCATGATTTGCTTTTGGCCAGTGGATGGTGGTGGAAGCGATGCTGTGTCACTTTTGAAGCTAAGTTACAAGTAGCCTTGGAGAGTCTTTCTAGATCTCGTGGAGGGCTCACTCTGGGGGAAGCCAACCAGCATGGAAGGAGCACAACTGCCCTGAGACCACCATGCTGTGAGGATGCCCAGCCAGCTATGTGGAGAAGCTGCATAGACTGAGGGAGAAGCCCAGCTAGTCCCCAGTTATTCCCACCACCCTAACTGAGGCACCAGACCTGTGAGCAAAGAAACCATCATGGATGTCCTGTCCCACCCAGCTTCCGTGACTGTAACTGTATGAGGACCCCAGTGAAAACCATGAGGCTGAGCCTAGTCAACACACAGAGCTGTGGAAGATAATAGTAAATTGTTCCCTGAAGCCACTAAGTGTTTGTGTGTTTGGAGGGGATCGGGGCAGAGATTATGCAGCAGTAGAAAACCAGAACACTTGCATAAATCTCTATGAAGCTGGACATCTGTCTAGACCCGAACAAGCTCTGGAATGCCCTGAGCCTGGCATGACTACAGGGCCACTCTGTTCCCCAGCTGGAATGATCCAGAGTGCCAGGAGAACAGGCCCTTCACATAAGGCTCTGAGTTTGTTTCTTGGTTCCTCCATGACTAGCTGACAACCTTAGACAAGCCAGTGCTCTCTCTCAGCCTGATTTTTCCCATCTACAAAGTTAGGCAACAGAGTCAGTGGATTATCAAAGACTCTTCCACTTCTCTGCCTCATGAAATATCACTCTGTGCCTGAGAGATGAATGCACCACCTAGAATTCTCCCGCTAGGCCTGCCTTTCTCGGTTCACTCACGTGATGGGCATAAAGGCACAAGGAGAAAGGAGCTCATCTGCACCATTTCTGGGCTTCAGGAATCTCCAATCACCAAGTGAGCCTGTGGGAGGGCCAGACATGCCAGACAGTACCCAGATTCCCAGCCCCATGCCCCTCCTCAGCCTCCCTTGAGTTTTTCAGTGCTGAAGAGGGAGCACCTACTCCAAGGCCCAGGTAGTTCTGGAATCTCAGCTCTACCTGAGAAGGGGAATTTCCTGCCTGCCAAGGAAGAGGGGCCTCCTGAGAGGAGTAGGCTTCTCAGTGGCTGCAAAGCGTCTGGTGACAATATTTGTATCTAAAAATACAGCGGCTGAGAACCAGCTAATTGCAGCCTCTGGAGTCATTCATAGCTCAGCGTTTCGCACCACACTTGCACCTCTTCCAGTGTTTCTCAGGAGCTGCCATGAAGGAGGCCACTTGTGAGTGGAAACCCAGCCAGGAGGGCCCGGGATTGGGCCTAAGGTCCGGGGCATACTTTCACCCAAGAACCCAGCCTGGTACCTAGTATGTAGCTGGCACCTAGGAATACAGCAAAGAGAGCAAGTCTCTCAAGCCAGCTGAATCCCCACCCCTCCACTCAGATGCCCTTGGCCACGTGCCCATCAGGATCCATTCAGACCTGTTGGAGCTCCTCAAAAGGCAACAGCCCAGGTACAACCTCATGAGTGAGATGTACTCAAGGAGATGCACAAGGTCCAGGCATTGCCTTGCTGGAGACAGCCTGCTGTCCTGGACCTGCAGCTGGCAGGGTGCTAACCTTCGAGCCAGGACCTCTGCTGGACTGGGTCATGGGTTAAGCAGGTATTGGGACCCCATATCTCCCTTCTCTGGATCCTCCTTTCTTTCAGAGCTTCTCAGATGGCTCCTATGTCCTCTACCATGAGAAAGGGCGTGACTCCAGGTCACAGGATGTGCTGACAATCTGAGAACCTCAGCCACAGCCTCTCTGGTGCCCCACACTGCTTGAACACACAGTGGATGAAGGTCATGGCAAAAGTAGGAGAAGGAACCCTGCGTGGGGGAATGTGTTTGCCCCAGGCTCTAGGAGAAGGATTTTTTTTTTTTTTCTTAATCAGGGAGGCATTTTAAAAGCACAAGGCCTAACTAACATTTGTATAATATTTTTCACTTGGCAAAGTGCTGTCATACACCTAGTGCTGGGTGGTTCCCATGTTAATTAGACGAGGTGGTTATTATTATGGTGTCCACTTTATAGGTAATTAAACTGAGGATCAGAGATGTTGAGTCATTTCCCTAGGGTCACCAAAGTCATGACCAGCCTTGAACTCAAGTCAGGAGCCCTCCTGCTGGGTCAGCAGGCCCAGCACCGCCTCCTGGCCCAGCTTAGAAACTTGACTAGTCAGCCCTGTTGAGGTCCCAGATTACAGAAATGCCACACTGCAGCCACACAACCCTGAATCCAACCTAAATCCAGCTCCATCCACTTCCCCCTATCTGCCGAAATACACTGGAATCCCACTCTGAATCTGGATCCATTATCCTTTGACCTATGAGGAATGAGTCAGAGCCTAAGAAAAAACAGACACCCAGAGAAAAGCAGGGAGCAAAAAACAGTTTCCAAGAGCAGGGGCCATCTGCTTGATGGTCAGCGCCTCCCTTGACACCTGGGCCAGGTCAGCCGATGCTCTGTGGGGCCAACAGAGGGCCAGACCTGGCCTCTGGCTGCGAGTGGCTGGGGTAGTGAGCAAGACCCAGCTACATATCTGTCTTTAGCCCCTGCACCTGGGAGAGCAGCAACTCAGAGATCAGCCGTTCCACCCTTCTTCCTAATCACCGCAGGCGTGATGGAACGCCTTGACATTCTTTAACGAAAGTTCAACTCCACTGCCACTCAGGGCGCTGCATGAGGAATGAGGTTTATGTTGAATCCCAGAATCACAGAAATTAGACATGAAAAAGGATGCTGAGGTCACAGGCAGCCCATCCCCAGGGGCCACATGTAAGTTTTTCTCGGTAATAGACTTTCCCCTTATTCCTCCAGTCCAGGCGGCTGCCTCCCCAAAGACCACTCTCCACTCTTTCTCAGAGAAGACACTGTTTATAAATTTGAGAAGTCCGTGCTGATCCCTGCATGATTTGCTTTGAAATTAATCATCCAAAAGCCAGTGAAGAGGGGAAAAAAGAGAATGTAAACTCATCCGGTAGCCAGCGTGCCTGAGTGGGAAGTGGGAGGAGAGCCAGAACCCTCTGGGTTTCCAGCTTGCTATAGCTCTAGGGCAGCATGGGACAGTGTAGACTGATCACTGACTTGCTATGTAACCTGGCAAAATTTTGACTTCCCTGAGCCTCAGTTTTCTCATCTGCAAAATGGGAGCTCGTGATGCCTGTGCACAGGGCTGTTGGAAGATAAAGGAGTTAACAGAGGTTTAGCGCCTCATATTGTGCCTGGCCCATGTGAATTACTCCATAAATGGTAACGATTATTACTATCATTGCTTTATTACTCTTCCCTCTCCAGATCCATGTCCCTCTCTGTAACACAGGGCTAAGCAAGTTCTCCAGCTGTTGGGTTTCATCCACTCAACATTCCATTGGCACTTCTAGAGCTGTCTCCACACTTCAGACTCCCAAGGCTAACAATGACCAAGACAGACGGATTCTCTGACCTCACGGAGCTTACTGTCTTTGAGTTTCCAGGGAGAAAGGTGCTAAGATGCTAATATGGATGCTAACCATCTGAGGCAATATTCTCCTGCACAGATTGTGACCTATGACTCACTGGGACATGAGAGAGGTCACAGAAATGCCAATGACATTCCAAAGACAGTGTGGGAGTGTGTTGTCTAGCTTCTCAGCAAAACCCCCACCCCCTGCACCATCTTCTGCCACCCTGGGATCTCCTTCCTACCCCTCTGCCCATGTCAATCTGGAAGGTGCTTTTATACACACGTATACATACACACACACACACACACACACACTCCTAATAGCATCTAAATCAGTCACTCTCAACCTTGGCTGTGCATTAGTAGTGCTTACCCATGACACAGCTGGGCCCAGGCCACACCCAAATCCATTAAAGCAGAGCGTCTGGGGTGGGACCCAAGTGTCAGAATTACTGGCATCTTCCCAGCTCGAGAACCAGTGCTCTAAGCAGATGTGGTGGTCAGGGGGAAAGGCATGGACCTCTCATCTTTACTATCTTCTTGATATCACTGAATAACCTCTGTTTCTCTGTCTGGGCAAGGAGGGTACTAATACCTCCCTCTCCAGGCCATGATAAAGGTAAACTGAGATTCTGAAAGAGCCCCAGGAACCCTGCCCAGATGAGAGCCACTGGCCCTGTGGCCTCTGCGCAGATTCACTGGAGAAGGTGGTGGGTGCAAGGGTTTCCCTGGGGGAAACACTGAGACCTGCCAGTGTTTGCTCTGCCAGGGCGAGCATCACTGTGGTGAATGTCCCTTGCAGAGCTCACATCTGTTGCACTGGGATACTTCCCCTGAAGCTGAGCTGCCAGCCCCAGCCTCCCATTCCCCCACCTCCTTACCATGCCCTTCCTCTCCTTCTCTGTACAGGCCCGAGTCCTGCCATTTCTAGATGCTGCATTTCCAATACTTCCAGCCCGATAAACAGTTGGCAGGTGTCAGGTTCCCAGGTTTGAAAGGGGTCTATATTAATCACAGAGATACACACCTGTCAAGAGTCCAGCTAAGGTCCTTCAGAGAGCCCCGCAGGAGAGGGAAAGGCAGGGCTGATCTGAGGGTGGAGCACACTGAGGAGTAAGGAGAGGCTGGGATATGCTGGGGCCACCAGTCTAGGTTGTGCTGGGCTGCCAGATCGGTCCACGGAGTCCAGGCGGGGGTCTCCCATCTGTCCCAGGCATCATGAGGGGCTACAGAAGCAGCATGAAAACAGTCCCAACCCTCGCCCGGTTCGTGACCTATATTGGGAGTGACATACGCTGGGCTTTAAGATGCTTGCCAAGCAACATACAGGCAAGGGCAAAGTAGTGAATCCAGGTTGAGGAAGTGGGTGAGGAGAAGAAATATCAGGTGAGAAGCAGACCTGGGGATTGGGAGAATGGGGTAGGAAGAGTCCTAGATATGCAGTGAAAAGTCATGCCCTGTTAGTGGGGAGAGAATAGAAGAATGGGAGAGGAGGAGAAGGGAGGGGAGGGTAGGGGATGGGAGAAGGGAGAAGGCAGTGCACATTGCATGCAGTAAGGAAAGTATTCTGTTACAAACTTTGTTTCAGTTTTTTTGGGTGTGTGTGTGTGTACTGGGTCCTGAGATAAAATTTCTTTCTTATGTGATCTAAGAAGTACGTGTGCATCAGAGGAGTCCAGGCTTTGAGTCTGGGATCAGCACAGTTCCTGACTCTGACCCACACACCATGAGCCAAAGCTGTAGACCTTTCAGAAATTCTTCACCATCAGAAAAATAGAGGTGGCACACCCTGCCCCAGCTGGTCAACTTCCCAGATGTGCTGCGAGCCTGCAATAAGAGAACGGATGTGAAAGTGCTTTGTAAACTGAAAATTCCAATGAGAAAAATCCATTATCATTAGGTACCATTAACCAGAAACCTAAGAGGTAAACTTAGATCTGGATTTTAGGGGGTTTGTTTCTTTGCTTTTCGAGATGGAGTCTTACTCTGTCACCCAGGTTGGAGTGCAGTGCTGTGATCTCAGCTCACTGCAACCTCTGCCTCCCGGGTTCAAGCAATTCTCCTGCCTCAGCCTCCTGAATAGCTGGGATTACAGGAGTGCACTACCACGCCTGGCTAATTTTTGTATTTTTAGTAGAGACAGGGTTTCACCATGTTGGTCAGGCTGGTCTCAAACTCCTGGCCTCATGATCTGCTTGCCTCAGCCTCCGAAAGTGCTGGGATTACAGGCGTGAGCCACCACACCCAGTCTAGATCTGTATTTTGAAGAAGAAGATGATGATGACGAAGATGACAGCTAATGCTTAGATGGTGCTTGCTATGCATTAGGCACTGTCCTACGATGGGTGGAATACAGACTGTGGGGAAGGAGGGGCTGCTCTCTGTGGCAAGGGATGGGAACTGAGCTAGGCAGGTGGCTACAGCTGTGAGAAGCCCTGGCTACTGGGCTGTAACATGTGGCAGATCACACCAAACAGAGATGGTACATTTTGGGGTTGGATGCACAGGGACAGATCATCTGGAGTATGACTTGGTTTCCTTTGGCTGTCCCGAAAGTCCCCAGCAAGAGTGCTGAAATGTGTCTATCATGTTCCCTTCTGCAGGAGAAAGAGCTAGAAGTGGCTTGGCTTTGAAACATGGTGCTATCCCCTAGCAAGCAGAGGAGGAGCTGTCAGACAGAAATGGTACCTTTCCCCAGAGTCTATGTTGAGATGCACCAGCCTTTCCAGTCCTGAGAAACAACAAAGTCTCTGCTCCAGGGCAGGTGGGCATGCCTGTGTCCCAGGAGGCACTGTTCTTCCTGGCCAGAGACCCATGCCCGCTTCAGAGGAGCCATGAAGGAGAAACCCCAGGCCACAGTGAAGGATTGTGATCAAGGAACAGTTGAAGACCTGCTGCAGGAAATTGGAGCTGCCAATCTCCTAACAATTGGATTTTTTTTTTTATACTACGCATTTCACGAACGTTTGGTAAGTGCTTGGGAATCACAAAGGTCCTGTAAGTGCTCAGTATTACAAGTCGAATCCTGCTAACACAAGTACCATTGCAATGAAACTTTCTGTATGACAAAAGCAATTTCCACATCCTAGTCGATGGCCCACTTATTTCAAACAATATTCAATATGCCAACAATGATAGTTCCCTTCTCTGAGCAGGCAGGCTGATTGCCTGTCCTGCTCACTCTGTAAAGCATGCATGCACCATCTGGTACCATTCACCATCGTTTGGTGCTTATTATACTTGCCTTTGAAGTCCTCAAGGACAGAGAAGATCCTGCCCTAAGGAGCAGTGTGTGGAGGCCACCCGGCCTTCACTGGTTCCTGCACTGAATGTTTCCTGCTCACCTGCTGAGTACCAAGTGTTACCCCAGGTATGAGACGACCATGCCAGAAAGATGCAGACCCTGCTCGCAAGGGCTCACAGGCTGCAGGGGAAGTAGACCAGCAAACTGCCATCAAGATTCAGCGTGAGAGGTGCATTCTACAACAGCACTTAGAGCAGGGATCCAGGGAAGTGGTGCCGAACATAGACAGAAGGAGTCCAGGAGGACTTCCTGGTGGAAGTGACATCTAAAATAAGTCTTGAAAGATGAATGAGAGTCATCCAGGCAGGTATGGGAAGGGAAAGGTCAAGGGTCAAGGCAGTGGGACAGTGGTGAGAACTAGATTAGAGTTCCAGGTATTTGGATCAGCACAATGATAACAATAGCTCACTTTTATAGAACACTTGCCAATGCTAGGCACATAGTAAAGGTTTTATATGCGTTATTTCATTTAAGCCTCATATCAACCCCACTATCCCTATTCTACAGAAGAAAAACTGAGGCTTCGAGAGGATAAATATTTTGCCTATTTAATTAACACAATCTAAATATTAGCTGTCATTATCATAATTGTCACTATTATTATCTTTAGACTTCACATCTACATTAATCTCTTCTGGTGAAATAGGTACTGATTAACCTCCCCTAATGACAAGCTCACACTGTTAGCAATGAGCTGCATTAGGATTTGAACCCAGTACTCAGATTCCAGAGGTGAAAGAGGTCACCAGGCGGGGGAACGGCACCTGCTCAGTCTCCTGGTGCGGTGCAGGGAGGGGTCATAAGGCATCAGGTGGGCAGGGCTGGTCCTGAGTGGAATGAAGGCTATGGAAAGGCATCCATGAAATGTCCCGGGGGTGAAGGGCATGCCGGCCTGTGGCTTTAGAAAAGCTCCTCTGGTTTCATTATGAAGAATGGATTCAAGAGGGCAGGGCTGGAAGCAGGGAGACACATCAGGGGCTATTTTCTCATCCAAGCAACAGATGTTGGCGGAGTGAAGCCAGGCTTGGTGTGGATGCAGAGGAAGTGAAAGATGAGAGCATTTTAGGAGGTGAACTTGATGGGGCATCAGCCACACAGGCTGGTGCGGAGGAGAAGGAAGCTGGGACAGGCAGGATGGTGCAGGGAAGGAACCAGTTACAGAGGCTGGCTCCAAAGGTGGGACAGGGCATCTGGAGGCCCCACTGCCATGCCCAAGGTGTCTGGAGAGGGAGGAGGAGCTCTGTAGGTGGCCAGGCTGCCACGTGGTGGATGTTTGAGGTGGCAAATGATACTTGCAGCTAAGCAGGCAATGGCCTTGTGGCTCTGCAGAAGCAGCCCCAGAGGAGGATGAGGGATGTCGGGTGCAGCCAGGGAGGCTGGTTTCCAAATAGGAGGGAGCCAGGGGATTACATCCAGAAAACAAAGAATAACTTAATCATTGAGGGCAGGTCGGCATAGGAAATGGTAGAGTTGCAACTGCAGGGTGCTAAGGGTGCCTGGGCCCGCTGGCTCCAGAAGTCAATGCCGAACTCTCCTCTTTGTGCACCTGAGCAGCTGACATCCTTCCGAGGACCAGGACATCAGGGACCCCATCTAGGATGGGCTGAGAGAGAAGCAATGTCCTTGTCCTGTGTGGTTTTACTTCCCTCCCCAGGGCCCAGCCCAGAGGTGGGTGTGTGGGGTGCACCTGGCAAACACTGGTTAAAATCAGAGCCCAGCATCCTGTTCCAATGTGCATGCCCACCCTCAATTTTTAAAGTCTGAAGTGTCGACAGTGTGTAGTTTAGAAATCCTGGAAGGTTACAAAGTGCTCAAGGGGATGGTTTTAAAATAGGTAGTGATGCTCCCCAGCCAATATGTTGTGTATTGTGGCAAGAGAAATATTTCCAGAGATGGCGACATCAGAATGCTACAGGAAAGCTCTAGAGAATTTAGTGCCTCTGCGTCTCTTCTCCTTCTCATTAGGAGAGAGCAGTGGTGTTTTAAATTCTTTAAAGTGGCACTTCAGTCAAGGAGGAGTTTATAAAAATAATTTCTGCAGCATAGAGGATGGAGGGTGACAGGCAGCAGCCGGGTGAGGGGTTGAGAGGGCTGGGAAGGGAAGTCAAGCAGGCCACTGGGTAAACAGAGGGGACCCCTCAACCCCAGAGTCAAACAGAGAAGGCCATGCAGCTCTGGACAGCCAAGAAGCATGCAGCAGGGAGGGTCTGTGGGCTGATGGCTGATGGGCCCCCACTGGTGGCCTCTCAAGCCCCATTAGGGCTGGCACCAGATATGGCCACTTCTAGTCCACAGAGAGCTTTTATAGGCACAAAGACAAGTGACCCCTTTAGGTAGATGCAGCTTTGCCCCAGGGTGCGTGGCTTGGAGGGCAGCACACAGCCCAAGTTCAGCCCCCAAGTGCCCCCAAGTCCAGGTGCCTTGATGCAGAAAAATATTGTACAACTGTTCATGGCAGTCCACGGGGAGAGACTGGGGTGCGTCCTTGTGACACACCTGGAAAACAGAGCGAGAAAGCAAAACTGGAAATCATGGGAATCCAAGAGAAATGAAGACATTTTAAATGAAAAAACAAAGTCTATTTTAAGATCCAGAGGAGAGAAGACTCCTGATCAGCTAAGGCAACAAGCGGTGGTATGGAGAGAGAGTAGAAGCCACTGCAATCCCTTCTCCATCTAGGTAGTTAGGCCACGATTGGCAAAGTGCTTTGCCATGCATGATCCCTCAAAATTGGCACTGATAAAAATTCAGTGGAGAGACTTCCATAGAGCAGGGAGCCACAACTTATAGGCCTCACTACTTGCCCAAGACCTCTTAGCAAGGGAGGTGGGGAAATGGGACTCGAAGTTAGGTCAGCTGACTTCAAATCCAACCCTTTTTCTTAGGTAGCCTCAGTGTGACGGATTATCTGCAGAGATCATTACCAGTAATCCTCCAGCCCTGTACACATCCGCTCTTTTCCTTCAGGAGGGGAAATACATTTCCCTTCCCCTTGAATCTAGGCCAGTCTTGTGACTTGACACTGACTTTTTTTACACTATGATTTCACAAGTGTATGGTAAGTGCTTGGGAATCACAAAGGTCCTGTAAGTGCTCAGTATTACAAGTCAAATCCTGCTAACACAAGTACTATTGCAATGAAACTTTCTGTATGACAAAAGCAATTTCCATGTCTTAGTCGATGTCTCACTTATTTCAAACCATATTCAATATGCTAATAGAATATGTAAGTGACACCATGCAAAATCCAGGCCTCGGTCTTAACAGGCCTGGCAGATCCTACTTTTACCTTCTTGGGATCCAGCCACCATGGGGAGAAGCACAGTCTAGACTGACATCTGCTGAAGATCACATGGATCGGTGCAGTGAGGGAGAAGCCTGACCAGCCCTCCAGTCACCCCAGGTGCCATGCATGTCAGGGAAGCCATTGTGGATGTCCCGGCTAAATGCAGCCTTATAAATGGCCCAACCTGACACCATGTGGCACAGAGGAGCTGCCCAGTGGAGCCCAGCCACCCCAAAGAATCATGGGAAAAAATAAGTCACTGTACTGGATACCCAAGACACCTGATTAGTGCAGACTCTCCTCCTGGGGTCCTGACACTGTAAGGACCTGCCCAGCATGTCATCCTGGCTTTGATAACTGACCTAAACTGGCCAGGACTTCTTCTTCCACTGTGTCCTCTTGCTCACCCTAGACTGTGAATTCCATGAGGACAGGACAATTCTTTGCTTTGCTTTGCTTTGTCTCCGGACTTAGGAACTGTTCCCTAAACACAGAGTACTTGGTCATGATGCTTGGTCATGACGCTGGCCAGTCAATCTGCCTGCCTGTCTAGCTTGATATTAGGTTAAATGCCCAAATCAGACTCCACTGATAATACACAGAATGTGGCTCGTGAGTGGGTGTGACTTTTTTCAGTGGGATAACTCAATTTCATTTTACATGTTGCTGCTAGCCAGGAGAGTGTGGTCCCGTTGGGGAGGGCAAGCCTTTTGATGTTTGCCATATTGGTCTTTGCTCTGTGGGAGCCCATGAGAGGCAATGCAGAGATTTCAGAGTATTCAGAATATTCTCCCACTCCCACCCCACCGAACCCTATCTGGCTGTACCTGTCACACATACCATGCCCTGGCTAATAGTGTGTTGTTGTATAAATTAATTACAAAATGACTAATGTCAATTTCACTTTCATCAGAGATGGCAGAAGGACTGAGGATCTGGGGAGGAGAGAGAAGGAAACTGGAGGACTGTGAACATGGCCACATCTTTTCTATGGAGAGAAAACTCCATCGGATCTGGGCACTCCCTACATTTCTCCACCTCCTGCCGCCCCCATGAGTCTCTGCAGGGATGTTTTTCTGAATAATGGAACATTTTCCTGTTTTAATCAGATGCAATTTTGCAAGCAGTTTTTATGATTTAGCAAGTCCATTAAAACTGGCATTTGTTCTGCTCTGACACTCGAAAGGGGCTCCACAGAGCATAAACATTGGAAATTACTTGTAGGGAGAGACAATATTAAAATTCCCCAGCCTGGGCCTGTTGTCTGAGAAATTCTGTTATCAAGCATCGCGCCAGCTACGATCAGAGGCGCTTGAGATGTATGCTGCTTCCTCTTTACGCACTAGCTGGGGGCTCGGGAACTCAGGCAGCAATAAAGTCGCAATGCTGTTATCTCTCAGCACTCTTTTGGCATCAGGAGGTGAATGGGTCTTAAAGAGAACTCACTGGAAGAGCAGGTCACAAAGTGCAAAATCTCAAGGAAGAGGGTGGGTACGCACATCTTTAAGGACAAGCCTGAAAATTTCGCTCCTGCCCACAATGAATGATAGGGTTTATTAGCACATAATTAAGAAGGTCTGTTTTGTCAGTTTCACTTGTAGTCAATTCTCAATTATCCATATACTAACAGATGACCAGGGTCAAATGAAAATTCTCCTTTTGCCCTTTTTCTGCTTCCCTATAGGAACTCTCTCTCCATAGAACCAAAGTAGAGTAGCAGCAAGAGAGGCTTTAGGGAGCATCTCCACTCTCCCAATCAATGCAAAAGCCATAGAAGAAATCACAAAAGATAGGACCTGGCAGTTCAACTACATAAAATTAACGATGCATGGGTATAACAAACTAAGAAACTGTTTTTATTCTTTTTTTTTTTTTTTTGAGATGGAGTCTTGCTCTGTTGCCCAGGCTGGAGTGCAGTGGCCGGATCTCAGCTCACTGCAAGCTGTGCCTCCTAGGTTTGCACCATTCTCCTGCCTCAGCCTCCCGAGTAGCTGGGACTACAGGCCCCCGCCACCTCGCCCAGCTAGATTTTGTATTTTTAGTAGAGACGGGGTTTCACTGTGTTAGCCAGGATGGTCTCGATCTCCTGACCTCGTGATCCGCCCGTCTCGGCCTCCCAAAGTGCTGGGATTACAGGCTTGAGCCACTGCGCCCGGCCACTGTTTTTATTCTTAAGAAAAATATCTGCTTCCAACATTTCAGAGTGTTAATGTTTTCATATAAATAATTAATATATAAATTGATAGGAACATTCTAAGAGTCAAGATGGGGTGAAGTGAGGAGAACAAACAACAAACAGGCAAAGGATTAATGCAACACAAAGATTTGAAAATAAACATATGTTGAAAAGGACAACCTCACTACAATGAAAGAAACACAAACATAATATGATACACTGTTTGGACTTCCAGCTAAACATGAAAGATTGAACACGTGTGTTTATTTCCTCTCACTTCCAAATCTTCACTAAAATGAAAACAAAGAATATAAGAAAGGCATAAACTCATAAGAACCCCAAGAAGAGGAAAGGAGACTGCCACATATAAAAGACATCAACCATTTCTATAAGACAGAAGGCAGATGGGGGAGTGGTAACTGGCCAGGGACGCCAAGGACTAAGGGGCTGCAGAAAGAGGACTGTCAGAAAGTTTGTAGACTCACCCGCAATACCCAAAGTCACTGGAACTAGAGGGCACTCAGGCGCAGGAATGGACAGAAAAGCCCCAGAAGTAGATCAAGTTTCACGTGCTGGAGAGAAGGATATAGGGAGTGGGTCATGGTGGGATTCGAGGCTGAGGAAGAGGGTGCCAGATGTTTGGTTCCAGCAGTGTAGCAGTCTGGATAACCAGCATGCATGTCCATGACAAAGACCTAGAAAGGCAAGCATCCTTTAAATGCAAAACTGAGCTTTAAGCCAATTCACTGTGAGCCAGGCACAAAGGATCTGGAGCAGGAAGCACTTGAATTGATACTACAGCAGCCACATGATTTTGCCAGCATTGGGAACCCAAGCCCATAGGGTTAATGCTCATGTGGGACCCAGTGGCTGGGCATTTGACCTTCTGAAGAAGGATGTTGGAACTGAGATCTTTGCATAGAAGCTTGACTTTCAAATGATTACACTTTGATGAAAGAGTAGAACAGAAAATGTACAGTCCTGGTCCAGGAAGATGACAAAGAAGTCAGTCTGACCCCACTTAGACAAGGAGTTCTCATCTGGCAATTTATAACAATGGACCAACTCTTCATGCAGATTTGGTCTTTGACTTTATGCTAGCTTCTTGATACAGGAAGAAATAACTTGATAATGTTTTATTTTAAAATAGTTCTGGATTAGCGATACATTTGGGACTCATAAGCAAATGCAAAATGTCTTAGAAAAATACATTCTCATCTAAGCGTGCTCAGGATTCTAGAGATAAAACTCTGTTGAAGATAAGATTGCAATCCAAAATTCAAAACCACAAAGAACAACTTAGGTGGTAAAAGGAGGAAGAAAGGGAAAGATCACCTCAAACGTCGGGAGAATGATTTTCTTCGGAAGAGGAGGGGTTGTGCCTGGTAAATGAAGAGGATGCTGGCTGCTGGAAATATTCTATTTCTTGACATGATTTAAGGTATAGAGAAGAAATTGAAAGCATAAAAGGTCACTAAGAAAACATGAGGGTAGATTTGAGCACCCCAAATTCTAGAAATGGAATATGTAGATATTAAAGTTAAAAATTTACGGAGAGCTTAAACAGTACCGTTGACCCTTGAACAACATGGTTTGAACTTCATGGGGTCACTTATAGTGAGATTTTTTTCAACCAAAGGCACATGGAAAATACAGTATTCACATATTTCAAAAACGTGTTTATACAGAGGGCCAACTTTTCACTTAAGTCAGTTCCACAGGACTGACTGCAAGACTTGAGAATGCACAGATTTTGGTATTCGCAGGGGGGTCCTGGAACCAATCCCCTGCAGATACCAAAGGACAATTCTATATTAGACATAGCCAAAGAATTAGTGAACTAAAACATAAATCTTAAGAAATGACTTATAGTGCAACACAGAATATAAAGAGATGGAAAATATTAGAAATTAAGAGACATAGAGACTGGAATGAAAATGTTCAACATATATCTCACGGTAGTTAAAGAAGGAGAGAATAGAGAGACTAGAGAAGTAGCAATACTCCAAGAGACAGTGACTGGGAATTTTTCAGAATTGGAAATCCTCCTGTTTGGGACCATGAAGAATCCCAAGTAGGATATGTAAAACTAAATGCACATCTAGCAATATTGTTATGAAGTTTCAGAGACGCAACAGCAAAGATCTAAACAACCAGAGATAAAACATACAGAAGACCTACAAAAGAACATTTGTACTGACTTCAGACTTCTCAAAAGCAACTATAGACCCCAGAAAATAGTGGAAGAATATATCTAAAATTCTGAGAGAAAATAACTGTCAGCTTTAATTTTATGTATAGCTAAACCAGTTTTGCTTGTTTGAGATGGGGTCTTGCTCTGTCACCCAGGGTGGAGTACAGTGGCTTGATCTTGGTTCACTGCAACCTCCAACTCCCAGGTTCAAGTGATTCTCATCCCTCAGCCCTCTGAGTAATTGGGATTATAGGTGGGCAGCATCATGCCCAGCTAACTTTTTTTTTTTTGTATTTTTAGTAGAGATGGGTTTTCAATATGTTGGCTAGGCTGGTCTTGACCTCCTGTCACCTCCAGTGATCCACCAGCCTCAGCCTCCCAAAGTGCTGGGGTTACATGCGTGAGCCACCATGCCTGGCCCTAAACCAATTTTTCAAGAGTGAGGGTGAAATAAAGACATCTTCAGATGTAAAGAGATTGAAAGTTTTTAACTACAGAGGTTTGCTGAAAGTAAACTTACTATGGAGTAAATACAAGAAAGCATAGTAAAAACACAGTTTAAAAAAAACATGGGGTTGGGCTCAGTGGCTCACGCCTGTAATCCCAGCACTTTGGGAGGCTGAGGTGGGCGGATCACCTGAGGTCAGGAGTTCAAGATCAGCATGGCCAACATGGTGAAAGCCCGTCTCTACCAAAAATACAAAAAGTTGGCTGGTATGGTGGCGGGTGCCTGTGGTGCCAGCTACTCTGGAGTTTGAGGCAGGAGAATTGCTTGAACCCAGAAGGTGGAGGTTGTAGTGAGCCAAGATCGTGCTACTGCACTCTAGCCTGGGCAACAGAGCAAGACCCTATCTCAAAACAAACAAACAAACAAACAAAAATGCCAGTACATGTCAGTTAATTGAAACAAGCCTACGCTGTTTTTAAGAAAACCCTAAACATATAATAATAATAATAATAATAATAATAATGACAAAATAGAATTAAAATATGAACAACAGAATATATAAGTTGGAGAAGAGGTGATAGGAGCTAAAAACAATTCTCAAGGTCTTGTTTCATTCAGGAGGAAAACAGAGACTACTAACTTCAGACTTTATGTTAAATATAGATGCAAAAAAATTAAGAGAACATACTTAAAAAGTCAAAATAGAATGTTGAGCTTCCGAAACAGTAGGCAGAATAAGAGAAAATAGGTTTTTACAAGCCTCAATCATTTCAATAGAAAGTAGAGAAGAAACACAAAGCAGAGTGTGGTAGATTGTATTTTCTGAAAATGGCCACAGCAATATTTCTAACTCTTCTTGTACTTCCAGAACTCCGACACTCCCCATCAAGACTTGGTGGAGTCTATGATGCCTCCCACTGAACCTGGAAGGACTGTGTTACTACCCTGGCAAATGGAACATGGTGGAACTCATGTTGTGTGATTTCTGAGGTTAGATCATAAAAGGCAATACGGCTTCCATTTAGTGTGTGTGCACGCTCTCTCTCTCTCTCAAGATTCTTGCCCTTGGAACTTGGGCACCACGCTGTGAGGAGCCCACCGCCATATGGAAAGCCTACATGTTGTTTGGACCAACAGGTCCAGCTAAGATCTCAGCAGCCAGCCAGCACTTATCACCAGACCTGTAAGTGGGCAAGCCCTGAGGTGATTCCAGCCTTCACGGCTTCCGGATGAGGTGCCAGACATCGTGGAGCTGAGCCCTGTCCCATTCCTGACTCACAGAATCTGTGGGCATAATAAATCGCTATTTTATACCACAAAGTTTTGGGGAAGTTTGTTATGCAGACAAACTGGAATACAGAGTAAATAAAAAGTACAAAATAAAATGGTAGCATTAAATCCAATATATAAATGATCACAAAAATGTCAACTGACTAAACTCACTTGCTAAAACAAAGACTGTCGGAGATTTTTAAGAAGCGTATAAGACTTATAAGAGACATCTCTTAAAACTACTCAGGAGGTTGAGGCAGGAGAATCACCTGAACCCGGGAGGCGGAGATTGCAGTGAACCAAGATTGAGCCACTGCACTCCAGCCTAGGCCACAGAGCAAGACTCTGCCTCAAAAAAAAAAAAAAAAGAAAGAAAGAAAAGACACAGAAAAGTTGAACAAAAAACAATGGAAAAAGATACATAATCTTTGGGTATATTAATCCAAAGAACACTGAGGCTGAACTATTTTGTTGTGTATCAATATAGTTGTTATTATTAAGTACAGAGATGAATACTCCATAACATTAAAAATTATCATTTGCCATGAATATATGATACAACTGACCCTTGAATAATGCAGGGGTTAGGGACACCAGCAACCCCACATAGCCAAAAATCCGTGTATAACTTTTGATTCCCCCAAAACTTAACTACTAACAGCCTACTGTTGACCAGAAGCCTTGCTGATAACACCAATAGTTGATTAACACATATTTTGTATGTTATATGTATTAAATACTATATTCTTACATTAAGGTAAGCTAGGGAAAAGAAAATATTACTAAGAAAATCACAAAGAAGACAAAATGTATTTACTATTCCTTAAGTGGAAGTGGATCATCATAAAGGTCTTCATTCTCATCATCTTTGCGTTAAATAGTCTACAGAGGAGGAGGACAAGGAGGGGTGGGTCTTGCTGTCTCAAGGGTGGCAAAAGTGGAAGAAATACAAGTCTACGTGAGCCCACGCGGTTCAAACCTGTGTTATTTAATGCCATCCTAAATTTGCATGAAGCTGATAATATAGCCTTAAGATATATAAAATCAAATTGACAGAATTTCTATGAGAAATTTACATATCTAAAATCGTAACGGCAGCTGTAACACAGCTCTCAGCAACTGATAGATTAAGTAGATAAAAATGAATAAGGACAAACGTTTTGAGAAATGCAACCAGCAAGCTTGAGCTGCACCTAACAATTGAAGGATGCACATTCTTTTCAAATACAAATGGTACATCTACAAAATAGACTATGTGCAGGATCCTAAAACAAGCCCTAACAAGGAACTAATATCACACAGGCCATGTACTTGATCCACAGTGTAATTAAGTTAGAAATAACATTTTAAAATCTTTTTTAGAATATCCTACATAGTCATAAACTTAAAAACACACTTCTAAATAATTCACAGGTCAAAGAAGAAATAAAATGGAAATTAGAAAACATTTAGACCTAAAAGATAATAAAAACATGGCATATCAGAACATGTGAAATACAATTACAGTGAGAAATATAGCATTTCAAATGCTTAAACCATAAAAAAGAAATATTCAACAGGTAATGAGGTAAGAGTTCAACTCAAAAGTTGGAAAAGTAAGATAGGATAAATCCAAAGAAGGTGGAAAGGGGAAGATAATAAAGACTTGGCTGGGTGCAGTGGCTCATGCTTGCAATCCCACCACTACCAGAAGCCAAAGGGGGAGACCAGCACTTCCAGAAGCCAAAGCTCTCTGGACCAGAGCTTGAGACCAGTTGGGGAAACATAGTAAGTCTCTGTGTCTACAAAAATCTTAAAATGAGCCAGGTGTGATGGCACACGCCTGTAGTCTCAGCTACTCAGGAGGCTGAGCTAGGAGGGTTGCTTTCAGGAATCTGAGTCTGCAGTGAGCTATGATCATGCCACTGCACTCCAGCCTAGGTGACAGAGCAAGATTCTAATTTACAAAATAAATAAATAAATAAAGGCAGAAATTTATTTTTTTTAATTTAGTGAAATAGAAAATGTTTTAAGAGAGAAGCTCAGTAAAACCAGAATCTGGCCCTTTTGACAGACTAATAAAATAGACAAATCTCTGGCAGGATTGGTGAGAGAGAGAATACAAATAAACAGTATTAAGATGCAAAAAGGAGATATAAATCCAGCTACAGGAGATAATTTTTAAAATGATGAGATTAATATGAATATCTTTTTATAAATACACTAAGAACCATCGATAAAATGCACAGCTTTCTAGGAGAAAAAAAGCCCAGTAAAACTTAGAAGAAAATTAAAAATCAGAATGGGCCTATAATTATTAAACAAAGTAAATAAGTAATTAAAAATTTGCCTACATCAGCAAAAATAACTATAACTAACAAAACATCAGTCCCAGGTGATTTTACAGGGAAGTTGTGCCAACTATCCAAGCTTCAGAGAATCCCAGTCTTATACAAAATGTTCTAAACCAGGGTTTCTCAAACTTACATATGCAATCAAATCACCTAAACCTTATTCAAACGATGATTCAGTGGATCTAGGGTGGAGCTTGAGATTCTGCATTTCCAACAAGCTCCCAGGTTATGCCAGATACAAAGACTTCTGTAAGTCAATAAGCTAAAGCTAAACAACCCAACAGAAAACTGGGAAAAAGTTATATATATTCAGTCTGCAGAAGAAACTTAAATGCCAAAACAGAAAGAAGCCCTACTTGCTTGCTGTTAACAAATCCAAACTAAGAGTGAGGTACTGTTTTCCCCTAACCAAATTAGCAAATCCTGTTTGCTGACAAGATGGACTAATGGCAAGCATGTGAAACAAGAAAACCTTCTAAGGGTAGGTGGAATGATAAATTGATACATCTATTCTAGAGATCAATTTCCCAACCTCTAGTGAAGCTGAAGAGTAGACAGGCCATGACATAGATACAGTGTACTTACCTAAAGAAATTGTGGCACATGTGCTCAGGGAGAAAAGTGTAAGGACGTTCAGGCTGCTCTGTATGTTACAGTGAGAAATTGGAAATAATCTAAATCTCCATCAGCAGAAGAATGATTGAAATACTATACAGCAGTAAAACTGTTATATATATATATATAACATGGATAGATCCCCAACAAATGTCTTTTAAAAAGCAACTTGACAATCAATATCTATACTTTGATACCTTTATGTGAAAACACAAAACATGTAAGGCAATCACATATTGTTATCTTGTATATACGTAACAAAAGTATAAAAATAGTCATGGAAGTGAAAAATGACAAATTCAGAACAGTGGTTACAACTGGGGATGGTGGAAAATAAGATAGAATAGGGGTGTAGCCGGGTGCACTGGCTCAAGCCTGTAATCCCAGCACTTTGGGAGGCCGAGACGGGCGGATCACGAGGTCAGGAGATTGAGACTATCCTAGCTAACATGGTGAAACCCCGTCTCTACTAAAAATACAAAAAAACTAGCCGGGCGAGGTGGCGGGCGCCTGTAGTCCCAGCTACTCCAAACTGAGACAGGAGAATGGCGTAAACCTGGGAGGCGGAGCTTGCAGTGAGCTGAGATCCGGCCACAGCACTCCAGCCTGGGCGACAGAGCGAGACTCCGTCTCAAAAAAAAAAAAAAAAAAAAAAAGAATAGGGATGTAAGTCAACTGAGTCTATTAGTTTATTTCTTTAAAAAAGAAAAAAAAGATGGGACTAAATACTGCATGTTTCTCACACTTTGTGTGATAGGAACACAAAGAGGGAACCACACACAATGGGGTCTATTGAAGGGTGGAGGGTTGGAGGAGGGAGAAGATCAGGAAAAATGACTAATGGGTACTAGGTTTAAGACCTGGGTGATGAAATAATCTGTACCACAAACCCCCATGACACAACTTTACCTGAGTAACAAATCTGCACATGTACCCTTGAACTAAAAGTTAAAAAACAGTAGTAAAAATTAAGGCATTAAAAACCTGAAAAAAAAAGTTAGGAAGTAAATGTAGCAAAATATTAAGAATGAATGATTTAACAGAACTGGGGAGATAGGTGTATCAATATTGTGACACTATCTCTGTAGCAAAATATTAAGAATGAATGATTTAACAGAACTGGGGAGATAGGTGTATCAATATTGTGACACTATCTCCCATACTTTCCTGTATATTTACAATAATTTAATAATCATAATAATACAAAAGGCTTACGACTAAGAGAATGAGAAAGGATATATCAGCAAATGAGAGATATCTTGGACTGTCTTGAGATGGTTAAATAGTCACTGATGAAGCTAGGAAAAGTGGGGATGCTACAGAGAATGCAGCCAACCTGCCCGGGGAAGCAAATTTTGATCTCGGATGTTAGGGACGTCAGAGAGTGGGATATTTGGAGCTAGAATCTGAGGAACTGATTGAAAAATCCATTTTCAGGACCAAACAGTAGCTGTCCATTCCCACACTATGTATTAATAGAATTCCAAGTAGCCAAATTTCTACCATTTAGACAAAAACAATTTTTAAAAGTTTTTTCTAAAAAGGAATTGAGTAAGTCTAAAGTAAGAATGCTGCTTTATTCTGACACTCAAGGGTTCACCAGTAAAATGGCTGGCTCACAGCCCAGTCACCCTAAGAAGAAGTCCATTAGTCAACCAGTCCTTCACATGAACACAAAGCTCCCAAGTGGCTTTTTATTCCCTTATTCTTATATTTAAAAGGATATCCAATAATTCCAAATATTTAAGATTGCAAGAAAAAACAAAAACACACAGGAAAAGTAATCCTGAAACATTATACCAGTAACAGAAGATAATTTAAAAGTAAACATTTAAAATACTCTAATTAGGTCCTCAGATAAATTAAGAGGATTTTGTATACCTATAACAAGAACAGGGTGCTATAAAAAAATCAAAAACAAAAAAAATCTCTTGAAAAAAATATATATATATTAAATATTTTTATAAATTTTAAAAACTTAATAGAAAGCTAAGAAGATAAGGTCCAAGAAATCTTCCTGAAAGAGAAAATATGAAAGAAAAAAATAAAAGACAGAGAGGGTTAATTCAGGGGTCTGTCATCTGATTCAGAGAATCCCAAAAATAAAACAAAGAAAATAGGGGAAAGGAAATTTTCAAAAAGTATGAGAAAAAGAATTTCCCAAAATTGAATAGAATATTCAGGTGGCATGGTTCTATGGAGTGCTAAAAAAAAAAAAAGAATGAAAAGTCAGAACATCAAGGCTGAAGAAAGAGTGTGGCAAATGGTATACAGGCAGCAGGAGAAAGTGACAGGTCATCTGTAAAGAACTAGTGTCTGATTGGCATCATACTTGTCATCTGTGATGCTGGATGCAAGAAGACATTGGAGCAAACCTTCAAAGATTTAAATGGTGAAAATAATTTTCAACCCAGAAACCTAGAATCCTGTTCCTAAATGTGTACCAAGCAGAACAAATGTACTTTTAGGTACACAAGCACTCAGATAATTTATCTTTCATGTACAATTTCTTAAGAATTTATTTGAAGAGTGCTCCTGAAAAATGGAATAACTTAAGAGAGAAGAAATGGGCTGAGGGAAACATTGGATCCCACCCAGGAAAGCACTAAGGGGCAATCCCTAGACTTTTCGCTGTCTGGTTCATTTATAGAGCAAAGTGTCCAGCTTGGAACAAGTGGACTCAGGTCTCTGGGAACAGTTTTCCAAGCAAAACGAAAAAGAGGCTTATAGAATACCTGATGCAATCGAAAATTAAAAGAAAAACAATGAGGAAATCTATAAAGGCAAATAATGCAAGGCATAGAGAAAGGAATGAGAAACTCTGGGGAAAATAAAAAATTATACAAAAAGGATGTGTAAGTAATTTGATGAGTCAGTAAACAGTATTTTCATAAGCAAAGCAATAGACATCATTTATTGATTTTTACCATAAATGGTGATATTGAAAGAATGAGGGAAAGGGAGTTGGGGGTGGCGTAAGAAAATTAAACACTCAACCTTCATAACAGGGAATCAATAGATAATGCATAAAGTACATAAATTAAGACATATCAGTAAAACATATTACTTAGAGATATGAGAGTGATTGGCAGAATAAATAAATCCAAAAGATGAAAATGGTCGCCCTTGAGGAGCAGGACTGAAATTGTTGGGAAAGGTAGAGCCAAGGACTCCTGTATGTCATAATAAGCCTTTTGGGACATTTGGCTTTTAAATCATTTGGCTTATTTTGATTTTTAAAAGCAGCCTCTGTCAGGTCCTGGCAAGCTTTGAATGCTTCCAAAGAGATTGTACTCTATTCTGCATGCACAGGGAAGCCATGGGAGGTTTTGGAAGCTAGGAGGGACATAATCAGATATAGATCCTGGTACAGTAAATCCCCTCTCCAAATGGGACTTCCAGGGCTGAATATGCTGCACACGTTGTTGGTGTATGCAATGTACAAACTAACCAAATGCTTAGGGCTGCAGCAAAGCAAAGGCACTAATGTTTTTTAAATCTTGTCTTCTACACGTCAAACACAAACCTGTTTTCATGGGAAAAGGTAGACTTTACTTACCTATATTTTATGGTTTACTATTAATTTGTTTTGAGCTACATAGAAGAGCTGGGGGTGGGTACACCATTGTTATTATTATTATTATTATTGCTTATGTTCTTTAAAGTTCGTAGTTCAACTGTGGTTCTAGATGAATTTGAGCCATCTTTACCTCTCGTATTCTGGACCCCGGAGTTCTCATAACAAAGCCAAAGATTGTATCGACCTTACCAATAGCTACATATATGGCTCAAGTTGAGATTGTGGTCTGCTGAAACCTCAGATTTATCCCCACTCACTTCTTGAACTGCTATCAAATCATTATTATCACTATCCTGTTCTTTTAAAATTTATTTTTAAACTCAAGTATGGGATTATAAGCATTACTAGGAAACCACTCCTCATTTCAGTCCTATATTTTAATCTGGTCAGATATTTTGTAGATGTTGACCCCACCATATTTCTGTCCCAACTTTAGGTCATCTATAAATTGAATATACTCGTTTTCTAGATTTTCATTCCAAATCACTGATAGACTTGCTGAACAGGATTGGGTAAAAAGTAGTCTTGTGGCATAGGCCTGAGACTTCCCTAAAGGTCAAGGACATCTAATACGTTTCAACTGCAGAAACCTAATGGCTGGTGGCTACCTAATGGCTATGTGGAGCCCCGTGCTGAGAAGGATTCTGAGCTCCATCTGAATTCAAAGGAAAAGAGAGATGTGATGGATTAGCAATGAATGTCTGTCTAGGGATGGGGGTGAGGATGTCACAAATTGCCATCTCTGCTTCAGAATAGCCCCAAAGCCACTCAACTACATTATTTGCATTTGTTTCTCAATCTTTCAATCCACCAAAGTGCTGTTTTCCAGTCCACATTTCTCCACCTTGTTCATAGGGATGAGACAGGCTTTGTCAATTATACTGCAGAATCAATACACATTATGTCCATAACATTCTCCTTATCTACCAGTCTAGTAACCCCATCAAAGAGGAAAATAAGGTGAGTTTGGAACGCTTCACTCTTGGAGAACCTAAGGCAGAGATCCTAATGACTACTACTTTATTTTCTAAAGTTGGGTACAATATCTTTAGATTGTCTGTCTCCTGCATGTTTTCCTAGCCTCTAGGAGTTGTCCTACCAGTAAGTTTTCAGCACCTGAGAAGTAAGTCATTTTGACCTGGAGATGAAAGCTGGGAGAGAAATTAGTATCTCTTAATATATCCTTACCTATTGATTACCATTTTTTTTTGTTGTTGCTGTTGTAGTCATTGTAAAAATAATGCATGCTTATTACAGAAAACCTGGAGACTATGGAAAGATGAAAGGAAGGAAAATCGCCTACCGTCTCGACTTCTTTTCCTTTGCACTATTTTTGAGAGTTTGCATCTGTGTTGTTTTATATAGCTGTGACCATAATGTATGTGCGATTTTGCATTCTGGGTTTTCACATAAGATTATATTCTATGACTTTTTCAGGTCAGTATTAACTTTCATCAACCTAATTTTTAATAGCATAATATCCCATCTAGGGGATGTGTCATAGTTTACTTAACCATTCTGCTACTCTTGGCCACTTAGGACATTTCCATCATTTCCCTCCTTAAAATGCCTAATCTTGAATATATTCATTATTTAATACATGTGGATCAAGTACCAGGCACTGTGCTAGGAGTTGAGATGCAGAGATAAGCAGAGTCCCCAGGGAATAAACAAATAAGGACAGAGCAGGTGAAGCGGACAACCCTGTGGGCAAGGCAGGGAGGCCTTCAGAGTGGAGGGAGGTGGGCACAGATCATTAAGAGCTTGGGATGCCATGATGAGGAGCTGCTGAAGAACTTTAAGCAGTGGTCAGAAACCCTGTTTGTGAGTTCTAGCTCTGCTCTTACAGGGCAGGTGACCTTAGGCAAATCACTTAATCCCTGGGTCTCATTTTCTTTTTCTGGAAATGAGAGATGCTAACTGATCTGCTACCTGCCTTTCAGGATTGCCATGAGAATCAAAGGGAGATAGTAGATCTGAGTTTTGTCAGCCGGAAAGCACCGTGAAAAATGTGAACCATGGGAGCAGAGGCCAGATACATCCTCGTGGAATTAAACCAAATTCAATTCCTCTGTCATCTTTTTTTTTTTTTTTTTTTTTTTTGAGATGGAGTCTCGCTCTGTTGCTCAGGCTGGATTGCAGTGGCGCGATCTTGGCTCACTGCAAGCTCCACCTCCTGGGTTCACACCATTCTCCTGCCTCAGCCTCCCGAGTAGCTGGGGCTACAGGCGCCCACCACCACACCCGGCTAATTTTTTGTATTTTCAGTAGAGACAGGGTTTCACCATGTTAGCCAGGATGGTCTCGATCTCCTGACCTCATGATCCACCTGCCTCAGCCTCTCAAAGTGCTGGGATTACAGGCATGAACCACCACACCCTGCCCCTCTGTCGTTCTCTTTCTCAGCAACCTAGCTGGGAGTCAGGGAGAGGCAGTAGTGAGGACAGGGTGAAGTGGGGAGTGCCTTTCTCTCCTGGGAAACTCCAGAACAATGAGAAGTTTTGGAAAAGCAAGGCAAGAAGATGGAGGACCTGCTTATGTGACAGCCAGTTGTCTCTCTGCCCCAATGGATCAATCCTATGTAACACATATACTCATGCACCACACACGTGCGCGTGCACACACACACACACACACACACACACACTCACTCACCTTGGAAACTTGTTTGAAAAGCACTTGTTACCCCACAGGGCTTTTTACAGGCATTATCTCATTTGATCCCCACCATCACTGTGAGAGAAGAATAAATGGGATATTATTAGTATTCCCATTTCACAGACAAGAAAACAGAGGCTGGGAGCATTAAAATACCCTGCTCAAGAGCAGTTAAGAAGGAGAAGCCAGTCTCTGACCGGATGCCCCGGGCTTTTTTCTGGGCACGCAGGACTTAAAAACAGGCGGCCTCAACTTGGGATAAAAGGATCTCAAGAGCTGAACCGCAGCCCCAGGGCAGCACCTTTCCCCCAGGATCCTCTTCCAGTTTCTCAGCCACCTTCCCTACTGCATGAGGACTCAGAAAAGATTTTCCAGTGTGAAACTGCCTGTGGACGCCTGAGAAGACTTGCCCCAACACTAGAAACCACAGTTTCCCCCTTCCTCCGGAATGGGCCTTAAACAGCCCTGGTCTTAGCTGATGAAAGGGAAACCTTAGGATATCTGATGTGTTGCAACACTGTAACAGCCTCCAAATTGTCTTGGCAAGACCAAACCCCAGGGCTAGGAAGGTAATTCCATCCTGAGGAATGTCTTTTGTTTCTTTGTTCTGTTTTTCACTTCTAATTTGAGGCAACAGGATAAATAAGCAAACAAAAGTGCTCATGCAAATCTCTCAGAGTCTTAGGGGAAGGGGAAGCCTTAGGCTCTGACATTCTCAGCATTTTTGTTTCTAAGCTTTTGGAAGCGACAATTGCCCATTGAGGAGACGTGGGCTGCAGATGCCAGAAAGACTAGATTGTCTCGTCCAGAGCAGAGCTATTCTTGTGGGTCTGAATTTTGGACATTGGTATTAGGGTGTTAGTGAGGTGCTCCTGCTCACTCCTGCCTGCACCGCCTGCACTCCGATTGTCTCCAGGATTCGGTGAGAGCTGCGGGTCCATGGGTTCTCCCCCCTCCCCACAGCTGCCTTGGGAAGGGCACCCACATACACCAAAAGCTCTAGAGTCCTGTTCAAGGCCCTACATTCAAATCCTCTCTTTGCTCCTGTTAAGCTGTGGAGTATTAGAAAAATTGCTGTAACCCTCTGTGTTTCTGCTTCTGTAAAGAAAACTATCTCTTTGTAATGACCAGATCCATCTTTTGGGGGACTACCTGGGCTCTTGTCATAGAGTTAACCTGTGAGGGATGCCTTTAAGAGGGTGGAATCTCACCAGGATGGGATGAGTAGTGCTACTAGCAGAGAAAAGGAGGGTCTTCCCACAAGAAACCTGCAATCCTGAGCAAGACCTGGGTGCATGAGATGGCCGTGGACATTGAGGATTGTAAGTGTCTTTATCTGGCTTCTGCTAGATGGATGCTAAAATGATATCTGACCCATGGAAGAAAATCCAGAGACATGGAACTCTTGGGACCAATGGGGTTGGGATGGGTCCTTCCAGCCCTGGTGGGCCATTCACAGTGGGTAAACCAGATGGCCCAGCTGCATCACATTCTGCATTTTTCCCTCTTTGTCATCTCCTAGTTTCTTGTAAACTATTATTTGAACCAAGTTCCAACTTTGCTTTCTCCGTGCCATGGGGAAAAACAATCATATAGAAAAATCTCAAAGGAAAGAGGACTGTTAGACACAGAGACAAGACACATGGGCCATCCACTCCCTCATATCAAGAAAATCCTTTTAAATAGCTACTGTGGGGGTGCTTGTCTTATTTTTATTAAAGAAAGGTGGCATTCCTTTACAGTAATAAAATGTTATAAAAAGTTCATTTAGAATGATTTGCTCCTTGAACAAAGGAAGGGTGGGCAGTAGAGAGCCCAGGGGTGAGAGGTCCTCGAAATACACTGTTTTTTAAAATTTTATGTTATCTTCTATGGAGTATCAATATATAAAACTGATAAAAGTGGAGGAGCTCTGTTTGAAGAGGAAGATGAGGAAAAGTCTTTTCCAGTTGGATGCTTTTTATTCCTACTTCATCCCAAACTGTCCACTGCAGCACTTCCTCAGTAATCTTAAGGATCCCTGACAGGTACTTGACAAGCATTGCTTTTATTCAAATTCTCCACTTACAAATAAGAAAGATTAAGTTTGAGGAAGTGAGGTGTCCCACCCAAGACACACAACTGGTTAATGGAAGAAGTGGGACTCCAGACCAAGGGATCCAAAGTAGAGCTTCCCAAAAGGTGTGCCATGCCACACTCATGTGCTGCCATTGGTCTCAAAGCTCTGCAGACACACAGGTGGGGACTGGGACTCTTGGGAATTCCCTTGCCAATGTTCCTTGGAGGATAGATGGAGTGGAGTGGGATATGATGGTGTGTCCTATGGTCCTCACTGGGAATGACTCTGCACAACTCCATCACACTCCGCTGCACTGTGAGGTACCAAACACGGCTTAGGAGATGCTCCACCAGCTGGATGTTTGCTTGAATTCTCAGCTCAGAACAGGCCACTGTCCTTTAGGGCAAGGGGCCCATTGTGCTGCTGGAGGACTTTTGGTTCTAAGTGCCCAGGTGGTATGACACAGATCCCAAGGTACTGCCAGGCAGGGGTGGGATAGGGAGGCTCAGTGGAGTTTCTGGAAGATGCAGCTCCAGATAGGGTCCAACTATCTATCTTTGCAAATATCAAATGCTTGTAGACATTTACAGCTCCTGTGCTCTTTTAGCAGCATCTAAGCTAGCTGTAGGTTGACTGCTGTAACAATGCACATACCTGCTACAAATTAGAGATTCCGCATTATTTTGAAATATTTAAAATGAAAAAGTTTGGTAGCATTCAAATCCATTAGCATTATCACAAGATATTTTAAAATTACATTTGTCAATGAAAAAAAAAGGAAGACCTCTGGGAATCTTTAAATATAATTTCAACTGCTGTAATTTTTGAATGTGCTGCCGACTTTTGCTCATAAAGTTACTTGTCAATGAGATGTTTAAGAATTTAAAGAGATCAGTACTGAAAACAAGAATTATTAGGTTGGTGCTAAAGTGATTGCAGTTTTTTCCATGGAAAGTAACAGTAAAAACTAAGATAGCTTTGCACCAACTTAATACGTGGAAGCATTTCAAACATAAAACCAGATATAACAAGCTATGTTCATGGAAACAATATTGTTAGCATTGAAAACTGAAAACTATTTTCTAATGTCTAATATCTAAATTCTGTGCAAATTTAAATTTTAATATTATCCCTAATACCTTGTGTTTTGATTCCTTCCTTCCACAAATATGAGTTGAGAGTAGGTCAGGCAATATTCTAGCTCCAGGAGGTATATCACTGAACAAACAGACAAAAACTACTA
This sequence comes from Rhinopithecus roxellana, assembly GCF_007565055.1. Taxonomy (NCBI): domain Eukaryota; kingdom Metazoa; phylum Chordata; class Mammalia; order Primates; family Cercopithecidae; genus Rhinopithecus; species Rhinopithecus roxellana. The sequence continues at coordinate 80,250,424 of NC_044563.1, forward strand.
AAAAGCTGACAGTCTAGTAGAGAAAAGCCAAGAATAAATAATATCATAAATATAGCAAGTCAGGAGATGACTACTATGGAAAAAAATTGAGAAGACTAAAATAGATTGATATGGTTTGGATTTGTGTCCCCGCCCAAATCTTATGTCAAATTGTAATCCACAGTGTTAGAAGAGGGACCTGGTGGGAGGTGATTGGATCACTGGGGCAGATTTTTCTCTTGCTGTTCTCATGATAATGAGTGAGTACTTCGAAGATGTGGTTGTTTAAAAGTGTATAGCACCTCCCCCCTCTCTCTTTTCCTCCTAATCTGGCCCTGTAAAGACATTACAGCTTCCCCTTCACCTTTTGCCTTGATTAAGTTTCCTGAGGCCTCCCCAACCATGCTACCTGTACAGCCTATGGAACCATGAGCCAATTAAACTTCCTTTCTTTATAAATTACCCAGTCTCAGGTATTTATTTATAGTAGCATGAGAAGAACTAATACATATATTGATAAAATAAGGTGGTCAGGGCAGGCCTTGCTGAGATGGCAACACTGAGCAAGGATTTGGAGATGGTGAGGAAGTAAGCCATGCAGACATCTGGGGAAGAGAACTTAGACAGGGGATAGAGAGCATGTGCAAAGGCCCTGAGGCACAGCAAGCTTGACCTGTTCAGAGAACAGGAAGGAGGCCTCTCTGGCTGGAAAGAAGAGAGCATAGCAGACTGTAGTAGAAGATGAAGTCAGGGAGGTAACAGATACTGGATTGCGAGGGGGCTTGCTGACATTTTAAGAACGTTGCTCTTGACTCTGAGTGAACTGGAGAGCCCTGTGGGATTTAAAGTAGGAGAATGGTGTCTTATTTATGCTTAGTAAGGAGCCCTCTGGCCATTGTTTTGAGCTTCTGTTAGGAGATGGACACTAAAATGATACCTGACCCATGGAAGAAAATCAAGATATAGAACTCTCGGGATCCATGGGGTTGGGATGGGACCTTCAAGCCCCAAGTGGACCATTCACAGTGGGTAAACCAGATGGCCCAGATGCCATCACTGTTTTGCCTGAAGGGATGGAGGTCAGAAGTAGGGAGACTATTTAGGTGGCTGTCATGAGAATCCAAGGGAGAGGTGATGATGATCGGTACAAAACAGCAGCAGTGAAGGTGGCCAGTTAATGAATGTATTCCAGTGGTAGAGGCTAGAGGATTTCTGATGTAGAACATGGCCATACATATCACATAAAATATATACAGACTCTAGAGGATAGAGAATATGAAAGAAAGAGTTGAAGATGGCTTCAAAGGTTTTGGTGTAAGCAACTGGAAGGATTAACAAGACCCTAACTGAGCTGGGGGAGACTGTAGGTGGAGTAAGCTGGTGAAGATGGTAGCAGGTCAGGTTTTCAGATACCTATATGCTGTTTTTGAGATACCTATGATGCATCTAAGAGGAAATGTCAACTAGGCAGTTGGATATAAAAGCCTGCAGTATAGGGGGATTTTATTTTATTTTTATCACAATAATATGTAAAAATCTAGGGGGCTTTACCCCCAGCCATATATATTTTTTCTATCTATTATCTGTCTGTCTGTCTATCTATCTATCTATCTATCTATCTATCTATCTATCTATCATCTACCTATCATCTATCTTTCATCAATCTACCTATCATCTATCACCTACCTATCATCTATCTATCTATCTATTTATCTATCTATCCACCCATCCATCTATCTTTCTATTTATCCATCTTAATGCCCTCAAGTTTACCCCAGTGTGTCATCAGGTATTACCTTCCTCTATGAAAAAGTGTGGAAAGCATGGTCCTAGTAGCAAGGTCCTCTGGCCTGGCCAGTCAAGAGCCCTGAGCTCCAATTCTGCCTTGTTTGTGTGTAGAACTGATCATCTATTGGTGGCACTGCCATGGCTGAACCAGCTGTTTCTGGTGGCATCTATTCTGATTGGCCAGAGCTAGTGTTCTACCAATTGTTTAATATCTTGAACTTCACCCTTGATTATGGTGAACATGTTTTGGAGTCAGGGAGTAGTAGCTTTGTACTAGCTCAGCCCCTCACCAGCTACGTTCAGCTGGGAACATAGGTCTGGTTTGCTAGTTCATTGGGTGTTGGCTGCTCAGCTTGGGAGCTCCCTTTCTTTCTTTGGGAGCCCATCAGGTGATTTTTGATTGGAGCCAGTGTCCACAAAGTGTGCCCTGGTCCCTGGCATTAAGGAGTGAACGCACAGCGTACTCACCCTCATGACACCACTTGAGAATTTAGATTTTAAGATAGGGACATACAGGTGCAAGGAGAGCTTGAAATTCACCTTGGTGGTGGCCATACAGTGTCTGGTGCAGTGGTCTCCTAACGGGCTCTTCCTTGTGTGTCTTGGCCCTTACTCTAATCATTTTGGTTCATGCATGTTTTCTAAGCTCCCTGTACATTCCATGAGCTATCAATATCTTGCTCCCAAATTTCTTTTCTGTTTAAGTTAGCTAGAGCCCATTTTTATTGTTTTATTGTTTTTGTTTGTTTGTTCGTTTGTTTTTTTGAGATGGAGTTTCGCTCTTGTTGCCCAGGCTGGAGTGCAGTGGCGCGATCTCGGCTCATTGCAACCTCTGCCTTCTGGGTTCAAGCAATTCTCCTGCCTCAGCCTCCCAAGCAGCTGGGATTACAGGCAACCACCACCACGCCCAGCTAATTTTTGTATTTTTAGTAGAGATGGGTTTTCACCATGTTGGCCAGGAAGGTCTCAAACTCCTGATCTCAGGTGATCCACCCTCCTCAGCCTCCCAAAGTGCTGGGATTACAGGCGTGAACCACCGCACCCAGCCTAGAGTTCATTTTTGAATGCTGACTGACACACTGACCTAAGGCAGGCCACTGACCTCTTCAGAAGCTCGCTTTTTCTTCTGTAAAACAGAGATCACATCGATTGCATAGAATTAAATGAGACAATAGTTTCAAGCACCTAGCACAGTAATTGGCAAAGAGTAGGTCCCTACACATTTCTCAGTAATAAACTCTGTTTCCCTTGGCTGGCCTTAGTTGCTTCGTCTTGGAAGTGGAAATGACAGAGAATGCTAATTCATCTCATTCTCTTTACATCTCCTCAGAGGACAGCAGACTGGCTCATCCAGTCACAAGACATGGGCCTGCTTAAAAGGCCAGAGAATTGGGAACGGGGCAAAAATAGGACAGTCAAGGGCTCGCTGATGTCAGGAGGAGTCTTATTAGCTAGTCCATAACTCAGCAGATCACAGTGCATGTGCCCCTGATTCCTGAGCTTTCTGCAGTGCGGGGGATGTGGCCTCATCCATCAGCCAGCCCCGTGGGCATGCAGACAGGAGCAACTGCAGTGCCGCCAGAGTCAGTGCAGAGCAGTTAGTTCTGGGATGGAGGCTGAGGCACAGTGAGGTGTTGGTTCCACCAGTGGCATCTCCAAGGCTGTATTAGCAGGGGGCTGTCAATCTCCAGGCAGAAAAACAGGAGCCAGAAAGAAGAAACAATCAAGAATCAGACAGCAACAAGAGAGAGGGAGCGAGAGTCTGGGGGACTATTTTAAGTAATGTTTGATAAATTACCTGCCTGTCCTGGCCTCCTCATAAAGAAGATGCTGTGCAGCTGATGTTTGCATTTGACAACTTACCACCATAGCAGGCTGCGGGGATGAGACAAGCCGGGGCTGAAGGAGATGGCTGGGTGCTCCTAGACTAGGCACCCTGGGTGGGGGTCTATGTCTATTGGTCACAGGTTCACAGGTGGATGCATGCAGCGCTGCACACACGCAGAAACGTCTGCACACAGGGACTGAGATCATTGTGCTCATCGCTGTGCATATAGGCACACACATGGCACACAGGCAGGCCCAACCCCGCGCTCCCACTCACTTCATGTGAGGCCCTGCCCCCGCCTGGTCCTGTAAAATGCCAAGACACATTCATTGGCCAGAGTGCTGTCTCCAGGTAGCCAAGAGAAGATGCCCAAGCTGGGAGTAGGTGCCTGAACTGTTGGGGAGGGAAGATAGGGGCATTGCAATTTTCCAGAAGTTTAGATGTGGCACAAATATGTGGATCTTTGTGCTGCCCTAGGGAACCTGCAAGGCCTATTCAGCAAGGATAATTCATTTAATTAACAGCCTTCTGTGAAAGTGGTAAGATTGCTATAGCAAGAATGTTTCTAAGTAGGGTACCTAGGTCTGGCTGGACAAACAGCTTCTGCCCTCTCTTTAATTTTCTAACATCTAACCTGCACCCCCTCCTACCCCAAAAAGAACCACCTGTACACAGTTTGAGCACATGAGATTATCTGCCTGTAAGATGGGGATAATAGCACCTACTGCTGCTTGCCTCACAGGGTTGTTATGAGATTAAAATGAGATTATGTCCGTGAAGGCGTTCTGCATTTTGTCAGGTATCATAGATAGGGACCACTGGTGGATTTTTTTTTTTTTTTTTTTTTTTTTTGAGACGGAGTCTCGCTCTGTTGCCCAAACTGGAGTGCAGTGGCCGGATCTCAGCTCACTGCAAGCTCCGCCTTTCGGGTTCACGCCATTCTCCTGCCTCAGCCTACCGCGTAGCTGGGACTATAGGCGCCCGCCACCTCGCCCGGCTAGTTTTTTGTATTTTTTTAGTAGAGACGGGGTTTCACTGTGTTAGCCAGGATGGTCTCGATCTCCTGACCTTGTGATCCACCCGTCTCAGCCTCCCAAAGTGCTGGGATTACAGGCTTGAGCCACCGTGCCCGGCCCCACTGGTGGATTATTAAGAGAAGGTGTTGTTTGTCACACAATTTGGAAGACCTCAGTTGGAGTCCCCACTTTCTTCCTGTGATCTAGGCAGGATGCCCAGTGTCTGCTCCTCGGTTTTCTGATCTGTACATTGGCAATAACAACACTGCTATGGTCTTAATGTTTGTGTCACTCAAAAATTTCTATGTTGAAATCCTACCCCCACAAGGTGATGGTGTTAGAAGGTAAGGCCTTTGGGGGTGATTAGGTCATGAGGGTGCAGCCCTCATGAATGGGATTAGTGCCCTTGTAAAAGGGCTCAAAGGAGCCTGTTTATTCTTCTGCCCTTCTGCCATGTGAGAGCACTGAGAGAAACTACCATTTATGAGCCAGAAAGCAGTTCCTCACCAGACACCAAACTTGCTGGGACCTTGAACTTGAATGTCCAGGCCTCCAGAGTGGTGAGAAATAAATGTCTGTTGTTGAGAAGCCACCTAATTTGTGATGCTTCATTATAGCAGCCTGAAAGGACTAAGACAGACACCCATCCTACTCTACTTTGTTGTGCGGGTCCAGTGAGACAACACAGGTAAAAGTGCTTCGTGCCTGTAAAGTACAAGTCAGACTGGGTCATTATGCTGATGGCAGAACCTGGAGCATGCGCCCCTGCCTGGGGTGGTGCTGGAGCTAACTAGGGGACAATCTGACAGTTGGGGGGCAGGTAGTCTAAGATCTTAGGGGGCCTGGTGCCCAGCCAAAGCCATGCCCTTCTAGTGGAATATTTGAGAAATCTAGTGGCAAACTAGGCCCTGACCTGCTGGAAGGGGCTCCCTGGGGCTGTGATGTCTCTTTCCTGGACCCCATAACTGGAAAGGAGACAGTCTGGATGTTTCTTCTAGAAACGCCGCCAGTGTTGTGAACTTTACAAGAAGAGTCTAGTCTTCATTTCTTCCTTTTCCACAAGTCTTGGGGATTCTCCAGAAATAAGGTACAGGAGATCCTGAGCCTTTTTGAGAAACAGCAAACCTAAGGCTGTCTTCTATCTTCACATTTTCTTTCTGTTTTTCAGTTTTAGATTCAGGGGACAGATGTGTAGGTTTGTTACATGGATCTATTGCATAATGGTGAGGTTTGGGCTTCTGGTGCACCCATGCACCCAGGTAATTTTTTAATCCTCACCTCCTTCCACCCCATTCCCCTTTTGGAGTCCCAAGTGTCTACTGTTTCCATCTTTTTATGTCCATGTGTACCCATGGTGTAGCTCCCACTTATAAGTAAGAACGTGCAGTATGTACCTCTCTGTTTCTGAATTATTTGACTTAGGATAATGGTCTCTAGTTCTATCCATGTTACTGCAGAAGACAGGATTTCATTCTTTTAAATTCTTTTTCATGGCTTCATAGTATTCCATTTTACACACACACACACACACACCACTTCCTTTATCCAGTTATCAGTGGATGGAAACCGAGGTTGGTTCTCTGACTTTGCTATTGTAAATGAATCTCCATATTTTCAATTGCACAATGCCATACAGTGGTTTCATTGCCTCCTCTATAAAACAAGGACAGGACTGGGCACAGTGGTTCATGCCTGTAATCTCAGCACTTTGTGAAGCCAAGGCTTGAGTGGATCCCTTGAGCCCAGGAATTCAATAACAGCCTGGGCCACATGGTGAAACCCCATCCCTACTAAAAAAAATAAAAAAAACTAGTCAGGCATGGTGGTGCATACCTGTAGTCCCAGCTTCTCAGGAGCCTGAGGTGAGAGAATCACCTGAACCTGGGATGTTGAGGCTGCAGTGAGCTGTGATTGTGCTACTGCATTCTAGACTCCAGCCTGGGCAACAGGAATGAGACCCTGTCTCAAAAAAAAAAAAAAAAAAAAAAAAAAACCAGCTGGTTTGAGAGGCAGAGGGGACCTGGGCCTGGCTCCCTGTTGACTGAAGCGTGCTGCTGTTCACCAGCCTTATGGCACATGGGGCTCAGTTTCCTGTCTCAGCAAAATGACAAATGGCTGCAGGTGGAGGACTTTAAGGACACTCACAAATAGCTGAAATGGAAATTTGAAATCCAGGAATGCCATGTGGCTTTCCCTTATGACAGAGTCCAAATGGGAACTGGAGGCATTGGCTTGAACAAGGTTCAACCCCAAGATATCACACAGGCTGCAAGATCGCATCCCCAGCCTGGGATCCAGTGTGCCCTCTGCTGTCTTCTGGGGCTCTGTTTGCTTTTCTTCTAATGGGACTGACATCTGTGAGTGAGAATGCCTGAGGAGGTAAACGACATAGTGCATCAGAAACTCCAGGGGCCCCAGACAGTTTTTCCTGGGTTTCATCCAGAGCAGGGGAGAGGGCAGCTGGAGAGACCATGGCCAACATGTGGCTGGGCAGGCTGGGGAAGAAGGGAAGAATGTGCTGAATCGTTCCAAGCCCCTCAGAGCTGTGGCAGACAGATGTGGGGTCTGGCCAGAGGTCCCTCCTGCTGTCTCCTCTGAGCCCTGTCTATCTAGATGCCTCTGATGGCTGGGGTCAGCTAGGAAGACAGGCCTGTGGGCCACAAATGGGACAGCAGCAGCTCTACCTTTCATCTCTGATCTGCTTGCCTCCTTCCCCAGGGGGGAAAATGGCCCCAGCATTTGTTCTTCCCTGAAATGTTTGTTGAGATCAACATACAGGCAGGCCCAGAGGGGAGCCATGTAATGGAACATTGTCTTCCAAGTTCCGAGCTGTCTCCCAGGACTCCAGAAGGCCGACTGTGGCTGTGTGCCCAGTGAGAGTCCTGCACAGATTTCTGCAGTATTGTTAGGGTTTTCACTATTAGTATTGACTTGCTCCTCATCTGGTAGACACATAAATCTCTCATCTGACCAGAAAAAAAAGTGTTGTGGAACACTTTTTTCAGTTTGGGAAGAACACTGAACTTTCAGCAAGAATCCGAGGGTCTACCTCAGCCACTAAGTCAGTGCACTAGTGGCTCCTCATTTGTAGAACAGGGGTGAGCGATACCTGTTCTGCTCACCTCACCGGCTCAGAGGAAATTAAGAGTGCAAAGTTCTCTTCACTGAGGGGAGAGAACGCACCTGTATTAAACACCTGCTACGATCCAGGTGCTTTAACACAGGGTCTTCTCCAACTCACTGAGACTTTACATATGGTAGTTCATTAATCCTCTCCGCAGCCTCCAGGTGGCTATTGTCATGACCATTTTACAGGTGAGGGAATGAACCTTGGAGAGATTCAATAATGTGCTCTAACCAGTAAAGGGTGAAGCCACATCATCCAGGACGGGCAACATCGGCGTCACCTGGGAGCTGTGAGAAAAGCAAGTTCTCAGGCCCCACCGCAGACCTGGGAAGCAGAGTCCCCAGCGGTCTGCTCTGCTCTGCATAGCGTTGATTTCTAAGTATTCAAATGTAAGCCCAAGTATAAGATGTGACAACAGTACATTAACAGCATAACCACTCTGGTGGCAAACTCTCCCTCCAGGAGGTGTTTCTGAGAAACTCTGGTTCCTGTTTCTTGGGATCCAATCCTACTCTCAGAAAGTTAGAAGCGGCAGGCCCTGCTGGGCTGCCCTGCCGGACACACGGGGAGAGTCTGGAAAGACACTCATCCACCCCACAAGACCCCACCCCACACCTGGGGCCAGTTCCTCCCTGGAAATGAGGCAGAAGAAACCCACCTCTTTACTCCAGGAACTTGCTTCCCAGATGAGTTCTCTAGTTGGAAAGATTGTGCGAGTTCCTGGGGCCCCGGAAGGCTTTGAACCATTTTCCTCTGCATCTAACACTGCTGGCCCCCCACGGGTCAGTGATTGGCTTCGGAGCCCCTCCCTGCTTGGATACAGAAGCCGCTCCCACCAGGACGCCCCGTAAGTGACTTGATCTCGGCGCTGGCAGGTGGGGGAGCTATCAAAGCTGCAGCTGCCTTGGCTGCACATGTCCCCCTCACGGGAGTTTTCCAGTCATTTAGCTCCACTGCAGACTCCGAGCCAAAATTAACAGTCTCTGGTGGGCCCTCAGAGCTCACCACCCACCCAGACACTGTGGCTCGCTGTCATTCAACAGATAGACAGTGGGGAGCAGGGTCCAGGCTCACCCTCTCTGCCCACCGCCCGCAAGAGAAACAGCACCGACCACCCCCCACCAACCACCCCCCGCCCGGTGCCACAACCAGGCTGGTCCCAGGAAGAAGCCAGCTGGGACTTGGAGTGACAAGCCTTCCCTCTGATGTGTGTACAGGGGATGCCTGGCACAAAGGGACAGCAACCACAGAGCACTGCAGACGCCAAGACATGGTAAGGGGCCAGGATACCTGGGCTGCCTCCCACCTGACACTGGCTTCTCAGGGGCTAGGCCAGGAGGCTCCTCCGGGGGAGGGGGGTGGGTGGTGACAGCGTGCCCAGTGGTTAAGTGCCCGAGTCTTGGAGTTGGACACATTTGGGTTCAAGTGCAGGCTTCAATAGTCATTCACTGGGTGGTCTAACCCCTCTCAGCCTCAGTTTCCTTATCTGGAAAATGGAGATAATTACGCACAGTACCTACCTCAGGTAATGAGGATTTAATGAGAATGTTAATGAATGTTAAGAGTTTAGCAGATGCTTGACAAATACTAAGTACTTAATTAATCATACCTGTCATTATTCAGTAGGCCTGCCCCTGCTGCAGGGCATACAACTTAAAGATAAACTTAAGAATAAAGAAAAAGCTTATAAACAAGGGTCAATGGATGTGGTTGTTCATTCAAAATCCCCTTTCCGAGAACCTTCTGTATGCAGGGTGTCTTAGTCCATTTGGGCTGCTATAAAATAAATGCCACAAACTAGGTAACTTATAAACTATAGACATTTATTACTCACAGTTCTAGAGGCTGGAAAGTCCAAGAGCAAGGCACCAGCAAATTTGGTGTCTAGTGAGGGCATTCTCTCTGTGTTCTCACCTGGTGGAAGAGGCAAAGGATCTCTGTGGGATCTCTTTTATAAAAGCATTATTCTTGTGTATGAAGTCCCCACCCTCTCAAAGGCCCCATCTCCTAATTCCATCACCCTAGGGGCTAGGATGCCAATGTATGACTGTCAGGGGTACACAAACACCTAGACCCAGCACAGGGTGCTGGTGGTGTGATGAGTAATAAGCTGTGGACCTGCCCTTGTGGTGCTCACAGAGGAGAAGGAGCCTGGTGGGTCGTGCTCAGAGCTTAGAGGATGGCAAGTATGCTGGGGCATGCAAGAGATGCCCTAGAAGCCCATGGCTGAATATGAAGAAGCCTTATGACTCAGGGAAGGTTTCTTGAGGGAGGTGATATCACAACTGAGTCTTAAACTATGAGTTAATGAAGCCACAAGGGGCAGGTGGAGCAAGAAGGAGAAGATAGAGTGTAGCAGGAAGCCATTGAGTGCGCTCAGTGCATTCCGGGACCTGCAAGCAGCCCATGTGCCTGGAGCCTGGGGAGGCGCAGCAGCTCCAGGCCAGGGCAGGTCACAGAGGACCTTTTGTATCCGTCCGGGGGTTAGGACTTTATCCAGAGCACCTGGTGACTAACTCATCAAACAAAAAGATAACGGCTAAGTCTCTGAAGGATTGTAAGTGAGGGATTTGCACAGTCAGGCTTTCAGTTCAGAAGGCTCACTCTGACTTACAGGGAGAGGATGTCCGAGAGGGGCCTGCACTGAAGGCCAGTGCAGAGTCCAGGAGATAGTGGACAGGCTGGGTCCAGAGGTGTGGCCAGCAGGCAGCCCCCACTCCCAGGAGATAGGTTGGTGAGGCGGGAGGAGCCAGCACAGAGGAATGGAGTGGGGGCCTGGGGGGACCAGACAGACAGGCTGGCACCTGGTTGTGGAGATGGAAGAATAACTGGACAGGAAAGGGAGGGGCCGCAGCAAGTCTGTTGGAGGGTGAAGAGGAGAGGGCTATGTGGGGGCGGGAGAGCAGGTAAGGGGACAGGGCAGATTTGCCTGACTCAGAAATGCCTAGAGAAGAAAGGCCATGGAGGGAGATGCAGACTGGGGCAGGAGGGGCCCCTTGAGGCTGCCTGTGTGGGAACGCTTACACACTCTCCCATGGGGCCTCTGATCTGCCCTCCCGATTACCCTTCATCCTTCAGCACTTCCCCTGGGCCAGGCTCTGTGCTGGGCTGAGGAAGCAAAGAGGAAACGCCTTGGCCGCTGCTCACAAGGCCTCCCAGGGCAGGAATGTACAGGAAGGGAGTGCCATCATTATTGTCCCCACCTTGCAGAAGACAGGACTGAGTCTCAGAGCCTGTGACTAGTCCAGAGTCACGCAGCCAGTTAGGGACAAAGCTGCAGTAAGAAATGCGGTGTTTGCTGTTAAAGGTGGCAAGGTTTACACTACATTATTCCAAGTCCTGGGAGAAGAGACCCTGGAAAGCATCTTTGTGCTGGCAAAACCTTCCTTGAGGTCATGAGTCGGTTAGGCACCAGCAAAGGGTGGCAAGGTGAGGATGGAGAAGGTGGCAAAGGAGGGTCCGGCTCCACTGCCGATGCACACAGCTCCCAGCAGGGAGAAGCAGCTGGGGTGAATTCACATTCAAAACGCATCTGATGCACCATGTTCATTTCATCTTCAAGTGTTCCAGTAGAGGACTTCCGCCTCCCAACAGCTCCCTGGAGTCCCCCTGCCCTTCAGGAGGTCCTTGATTTTCTCCGTAATGATTCCCAGTACAGTTTGAAACCCATTTCCAGGAGACACAGGGAGTGACGGACACCCTGGCCACCACCAGCCCCCTCTGTGTTTGCCACAATGACGGAATCTCGCAAGATGGGTTTCGGTGCTTCTGCCTGTGGGAGTGTCCTTTTCACACAACCAGGGACTGGCACTTGCCCTCTCTACCCTTGCCAGGCCCAGATAGTGCCCACAAGCAGAGGGAAGGCCCAGGTCCCTCTTGCCTCACCAGCTGGTCAGAAAATGAGAAGAATGAGTGGGAAGATAAGACACCACACGACCAGAGCCTGGAGGGCTGAGCTGGCGGATAGAGCAGGGGCACCCTCCCTCGCCTTCTTCTCCTCCCTCCTCCTCCCAATCTCTGAGGCCACTGATCCCTCTCCTGCACCAGTGACTCCTGAGACAACAGAGCTCCAGGGGTGAGGAGCTCTGTAACTCTTTCCATTTCTGGTCTAAGAGCCAGGGTCCCAGAGTCCCAAGATGCAGCCACAGTAGGCCAGAGCAATGAGCTTTTTGCCTTGTCCACATCCCATGGGTCACTGCCCTTCTGTCAGGAAGGGTGGGCACCACTGCCCACTCCAGATGGTGAGGTCAGAACAGGAGAGACCATTCCACCTGGTGCAACAAACACTTGTTCATTCACTTGCTGACTCACTCATTATCATTATCAATATTATTATTTAGCACCTACTGTGTGCTAAGTGTTGGGTTAGCCTGTAGGAATAAGCAAAGCAGGCCCAGTTCCTGCCCTCAGGAAGCCTGCAGTTCAAGTTGTTGCACACCTACTGTGTGCCCTTCTTGGAGTTCGGCAGTAGAGGAAGCTCCAGGATAAATGAGCTAGAACTGCTGCCCTCAGGAGCTCACACATCACTGGGAGACGTGGCAAACAAGCAGCCCCGTTCCAGGCTGGCCCTGGCAAGGGTGTGGCCTGGGTGCCAGTGGACTCAAGAGGCTGTTCCCCTGGTGCATGGAAGCCTCTATGTTCTAAAAGGGAGGGGCTCACTCAGCCTCTCTCACTCACCTCTTTTCTGGCACCTTCTATACCAAGATGATCTTCCTGATCTCAGACCTGGACCTCCCAAGCTGCATTTTAAAATAACATGCTGTTATTTTCAATTACAATGGCAGTCCTGCTTTCTCCAGAAATTTCCCCTCGGGTTAGTATGAATGGAACTGGGAGCTGGAAGAGGTCTGGGGCTGTGACCCAGCTCCAGCACTTCGACTGTGAGCATGGGACGGCACTTCACCTACCCAGGCCTTTGTCTCTCCATGAGGACGAGGACACTCACTGTATGTGCCACACAGGGTAGTGACACCCTCATGGGTTAATAGATGCAAAGTCATCGAAATGATAGTGAGACCTGTCAGTTATTGAGTGCTTATTGCACACCCAACCCTGGACAAAGGGCTTTACAAATATCATCTCAGGGAATTCTCCACCGGGATTGGAAAGGCAGATTCATTGCCCAAAAGAAAATAGCAAGGTCCAGGTATGAACCCAGGGTAATTCTAGAGTCACAAGTCCCAAACGCTACCGCACCAGCTCTCTCACCAAAGCGCTTCACAGAATTCAAAAGGGGTATAACTCCCAATGCTATGCACATGTACCCTAGAACTTAAAGTATTTAAAAAAAAAAAATTTTGAAGGGGTATGCGATGATAATTCTCCTTCAAATGCAAAGCCCTGCATGGAAAACGCCTCAGGCCTTCAGTCCCAGAAAGCCCTCATTCTCCTTCCCTTGCCTCGTTCCAGGTGGGGGCCCCTCCCCTTCTCCTCCCCCACCACCCATTCCCTCTACTGCAGGGAGTGGTGCACCCAGGACTGCCAAGCTATTGTTGCAAGATTCATTTATTTTAGTAAAAGTTAAATCTCCTCGGCTACATTTCCATCCACAAACCATCAATATTTCAGGACTATGGCTCAGCCCAGGCTGGCAGAGATGGCCCCCTCCATGTCTGAGTGGCGGCTTCCAGTTAAAAGTTCACCACAGAAAATTTGATGCCTAATAAATTGGAGCCTTTCCTGCTTTAAATCATTTTTAAACCACGATTGCTGCACAAAATATAATTATTACAAACCGGTCATTTGTAACAGAGAAATCTCATTAAAATGATTCCATGCTGGAAAGGCGGGTGGGAGGGGGCGGTGGTGGTAGGCGTGGGTGAGGCTGGAGGAGCAGGAGGCCTAGGGAAGGCTAGGAAGGCCAGGGAATGCTCTTAATTACAGATTGATTATTTCTGGTGATTGAGCACAGACTATAATCAACTCAACATTTCCAGGCTGGAGCAGAGGGGCAGAGATTGGTGGCGACAAGGATTGAGGAATCTTCCAGACCATCTTCTATTCTGAACTGAACAACTGGCCGAGGGGTGGGTCAGAGGGCCACAGGCCAGTGGCAGCAGGTTCCCCTGTCAGATTTCTGGCTGGTCCCCACCCAAGAGGTGGCTTCAGGGTTTGCCAGGGGCTTTGGAGTTGCCTGTTTCATCCACAGCAGAAAGAGACTGCATGATTGCCAGAAAAGCTGTGGCCAGTTGCTGGGAAGACAGGACGTGAGACTTGAAGTCAAAGGACCTGGGTTCAAATCTCAGCTCTAATCCTTGCAAACTGCATCCTTTGAGGAACTGATTCACTCAAAGTGCCCAAGCCTGGGTTTCCAGGTGGCTGAAAGGAGCATGGTTTTGCCCTCCCAGTCCTGCAGGGTCGTGGTGAGGCTCACCCAAGACAAGGTGTGTGTGTGAATTCCTTTATCTGGTACAGAGGAGACAGTGGAAAACCCACTGATTTAAATTTTCTGACAAAGATTGTGAGATGTGGAAAGCAGCTTCCAGTAGAGAATGGTGGAACCCCCCTCCTGGGGGGGAACGTTAAGAACAAATGGACCCTGATCTCCCAGGAAAGGTGTGGGGGGACTTGGGGCATCCTTCTTCAAAAGAAAGGAGAGAGGCTTGATTTTGCCACAGAGAACCCCCTGTGCTAGGCGTACACTGCATGGAGCCAGTGCTGGGCTCTGGCTCTGGGTGTGTCATGGGACCAGCATCTTGGGCCTTTTTACCCTCTTTCATCACCTGTCCCATAACCTCCAGCACGCACCGGGAAAGCCACGGGCCCCTCTCCTCCACATTCCTGGGAGGCCCCCATGAAACCCACCTGGGAAAGTGGAAAGTTGTCAGCTTCCTTGTCCTCGTCCTCAGGTACAAGCCCATTGAGACGGGAGCCTCAAACTCTTCCCCTTACCCATTCCACTGTCTGTGCCCCACCAGGCCCCCTTTGGCAGTAGCTTTCAGTACAGCCCAGGCTGCCACCTCTGGCTTCTTAGACTTGAGCTTTCTCCTTAGTCTCAGCTCAGTGCACTCCGAGAGCTCAACCAGCCAACTCCTCACTCCCTCCTGGCCCCAAGGAGCTTCTCGTGGAAGGAGCTCCGGGGCTGCTGCCCTGTGGTGGGAACTGTAGATCCTATAAGCAGCCTCAGCCCTTCTTGAGGGTTCTTGGAAGCAGGTGAAACCCATTGCCAGGGAACAGCTGCTTTCACATCTTCAGGCCTCTCCCATAGACCACTAAGCCCTTGCAAGAGAAGCCTCCCCACTGCCAGCTGCCCATGAGCCCACAGAACAGTGTGTGGTCCTGTATGAGGGCATAATTATACACACACCTTTGTGAGTTCCCTATCCTCCGGGAGCTTCCCAAGGTCAGGGCCACCGTTTCTCTATATTCCCCGCCCTGCCATGCACACAGCATGACCAACACACCGCGGGTAAACATCTTCCCAGATACCCCAGGGCCGGACCCTTCACTGCATATTGGGTTTGAGCCTGCCATTTCTCGCTGTGTGGCCTTGAGTAGGTCACTTAACCTCCCTGGGGCTCAGTTTCATCTTCTGTAACTTGGGATGATAATAATAACTGTTCTGCTTACTTCGGGAGGACAGAAGATTGGCATGGTGGCAATATGATGATGATGTCCATCATAATCCTTGCTACTGACGGGCCTTGGGTCACGGCAGGGGGATTGCAAGGTGATGGAGAGTGCATTTTCCTCATTCAACCTTTTGCTTTGGATTTCTTCAGTCTCCGGCTTGAGGGCTGGAGGAGGAGGTGTCCAGGCTGTGCCTACCCGGGGTCTCTGCATCCCACACTCCCCAAGCGCCTCTCTGTGATTGGCTGCTCAGCACAGCTCCCTGCAGGCTGGACAGGCTCTGGGTGGGAGCCGTGGGTGGATGGGTGCCAGGAGCCCACAGAGGGGGCTCTTGTGTGCGTGTTCATGGGACCGTGGGTGGTTGTGCAGGCAAAGGCTTCCATTGCTCCGAAATAGCTCGCAGTGGTGGTGGGGACAAACCGGTACGTGCAGCCTGGGGTAGGCTGCTGGTGAGTGTTGTCAGGGAAACCATGGCTGCAGGAGCCCCCAGCCCTTTGCCTCTTCGCCATGGAGACAGTGAGTTGGAGGCAGCAAGTCTGGTGGAACAGGCAGCCCCCATCAGGGGCTTCAGGGAAACCACAGCATCCGCGGCGGCCCATCCCTGGGGGTGGGAGCAGCCTTGGGATCAATTTTCTGATTACAAAACCATGTTCAAATGTCAGTTCCTTCTCTCCTGCATGTGGGTTTCTCCCCCTCCATTTCATCAGTCCAGCCCCCTCCTCCCTCCTGTTCCTGGCTTACATTTCATGTTAGCGCAACGCTGGTCTTTGAAGAATGAAATTTGGCAGCCATCGAGTGCCTAATATGACCTCATCCTGTCTGGTGTTTTCAGGAAAGGGTGCCTCCCCAAAGAGGGTGGGGCAAGGTCCACAGGGCAAGCGGTCGGGAAACCCAGCTGTGGTGCCTGTGGGTGCTCCAGAGTTAAAAGAGGCCTCCTGCTTATGTGCAGGGGTGGGGCTTCCTCTCCTCAGTCTGCTCCCAAGCCCAGCTCCCTACCATCTCTAGGGAAGACCACTAGCACAGGCCAACGCTGGTAGTTTCCAGAAAACTCTTCAAAGTTCTCTCAGTACCAACACGTGGGCTCCTTTCCAGTCATTCTGGGGTGCTGGGAGGTCACTGGTTAAAAGCAAGCTGAGAGGGCGCTGTTGAGCCCACCTCCCTGGTGGGGGCAGGTCTTCCCCACAGTGGCCGGGACTTACGGCTGCCTTAGGAAGGACAGGTCTCCCCCGTGTTCCTGTTCCAAAGCCTTTTCCAGGGCCCACCAGCCCTTCTCACTGCACCTTAAGTCCCTGCTCTGGACATCCAGGCTCATCAGAGAAGGGGACAGGGGCTCAGCAGCTCTTCACAATGCTCCCTGAGGCTGGCCAAGGAAGAGTGACCTGCCCCTTACATTGACCTTTTCCCATTTCCCAAGCTGTGAGACCTCGTTGATCTAGAAATGCTAGTTCTTGTTTTGTCTGTTGACCAAGAGTCATTGGCTATTTCTCCAGGTAAGTGGAGACTTGAGAGCTATAGACCCTTAGAACTCACCAACTTGCAAAGACTTGTTCCTGCCATTGTCATGCCCCATCCACCGCGTCCTCCATCCCCGCCTCCCCTCTCAGTTCAGCCCCTCATCACACTAACACGTCCATGCCCCTTCCCCTGCATACCCCGGGTACCAGGTTGTTGGCTAGCCCAGCCTACCCACTTGCCCTGCCCCACCCACCCTTGCCATCTGTCTGTCTGCCTGACTGTCTGACTTGTTTCTTGCCTGTTTGATGTTCAAGCCATCGGCTGTGACAATCATATCTGATCATTAATAATGCAATAATGGAATAGTGACTGGAGAGACACTTGGATAATCAGCTAGCACAGCCTCATTAGTGACACAGAACAATCACAGCGATGTAATAACAGATCCCAGGAAATTTCAATTAAACCTGGAACTTTGTTAGGGTTTCATTTTATTTTCAGCACGGCAATGGATAGCGTAATTGCAATCAACTAAAGCCAATGCAAATCTCTTCCAAAAGAGACCCCTTCCCCTGGGTATGCAAGGGAATTAAGTCTCGCTCTTCTTTAGCTCCTGCCCATCTTAATTCTGAGCCATTTAATGAACTCCTTCTCTGCCCTGAAGAATGTTTCAACTGAGTCTCTGGCTTCTCTTAACAACAGGATCATCCTGGCTTCTGGCCCTGTGTTAGAGATGATGATGCTGAGCATTAGCCTGTACCAAGGGCTCAGTGTGTGCTGTTCACTGTGCTGGGCTCTTTACGTGGGTTATCTCATTTAAACCTCACTACCACTTAATGAGACAGTGATTAATATTATCATCATTGAACCAGCAAGGTCACCAAGTCTCAAAGAAGTTCAGAAACATGTTCTGGGTAACACCTCCTGCAAATATCAGTGGTGCAGCCAGAACTAAGCCAGACCTGCCCAAGTGTGAAGCCCATGACTGCTGCCTTCCTTTCCCTCTCCCTCTCCCTATTCTCTGTCTTCTCTCCTGTCTGCCTCTTCTCTCTCTCTCTCTCTCTCTCTCTTTCCCCCCCTCACCCCCCACCCTTGTCTGTTTCTTTTCTCTCTTTCTGATTAGGGACTGGGTGAGCCTTGAGAATGCTGAAGGGGGATGGGGTAAACCGAGTCCTGTACAGCCCAGGCATCTCATGTCAGGACCTTGGTCTCCAGCCTAGGGTGGGCCGGTGGAGAAATTTTTAAAGAACAGCGTCCCTGAATCTTGCCCCCAAATCAGACCACCTAATCAGAATCTCCGGGGATGGGGCTCAGGCAAATATATTGTTTCAAAGCTCCTTAGGTTGTTTTAAAGCACACTGTGCATAAAGCCTTGCCCAGAGCTTCTCTACTTTACTGAGGGGACAGGGAGAGAGGTGATCAGCCAAGCCCTGAGCTCCTGGCCGTGGGTGGGAAACTGAATTAAAGCCAGGCTCTTTCAGAAGCTGTCCTTGGTGACTCCCCTCAGTGACCTGTGGTCTGGCTTCCATCTCTTCATTCCTGCAGTGAGGATCGGACTGGGCAGCCTTTGGCTCTGGAAGCCTGCAGCTTCAACAGCAGCTTCCCAGCATGGGCAGCACCTTGTCCCGGTTCCAGGAACTGCTGGGGGAGATAATTCTGGGGCAGGAGTACCTTTTCAGATCCCCTTCAATCTCTGTTTCTCTAAAGTTAAATCACATTATTTCATTCTTGCCTCTAAATTAACTCATTTTCTTTACTTAAATGCTTTTTAAAATGGAATTTTACATCATTACCATATATAGAAAGCCTATCCCCTGTCACAAATGGAAAGTAGCCACAAAAATTGGACCATCTAAATCCATCTCCTCCGCCACCAGAGACGTGCAGAGCGCGCTGGCTCCAAACATCTCACCCAGTCAGCTCCTGCATTCCTCGAGCACGAGCCTGACGAATCATGTCTGGTGGCGCATAGGCCCACACCACTCACTCGGCAGGGGAGGACCCAGGGAAGGTCTAAGCCTCGAGGGTGGAGCTGTTGTTTCCGCCTTATTGCTGGGGGATCTTGGCCTTCTAGCAGGACTAAAAGTCTATGTTTGTAGCATTGCCCTCTGCAGAACCTCAGTTTTGGTACCTACAAAATGAGCGTCATGAAACTTAGGCACAACCTGGACTTCCCTGTGCTACGAGTTTGACTTCTACATTCTTAGCTCTTAACATTGCAGGGGGCAGTAGCAGAACTGACCTAAGGGAAGAAGAAAAATCAGGTGATTTTGTGGGGTGATTGGAGGGACTTTAGGAAGGTGTTTGTACAGTTGACCCTTGAACAATGCAGGGGTTAAGGGGCTATGCTGACTTCCCCCCATGATCAAAAATCTGCGTATAATTTTGACTTCCCCAAAACTTAACTACCAATAGCCTACTGTTGACCTGAATCCTTACTGAAAACATAAACAGTCAATTAACACATATTTTGTATGTTATATATATTATGTACTGTATTCTTACAATAAAGCAAGCTAGGGAAAAGAGAATGTTATTTGAAAATCATAAGGAGGAGAAAATAAATTTACTGTTCATTACATGGAAGTGATCCTCATAAAGTTCTTCATCCTTGTCTTCTTTGTGTTGAGTAGACTGGTGGGTAAGAGGAGGGGTTGGCTGCTATCTCAGGGGTGGCAGAGGCTAAAGAAAATTCACATATAAGTGGATCTGCACAATTCAAATCTGTGTTGTTCAAGGGTCAACTGTACTCGAAAACAGGATCCTTTACAAACTCACAGGAGATGTCTGATCTGCCACCACTGACAATTTAGAGTTCTGGGTTTCAGGACCGCTTAGTCTATTTGGACCTTACTTCCTCATCTGCAAGCACTTGTTGCTGTGAACTCTTGTTACACCACAGCTGGGTACTAAAGAAACATGTCCCAGACCTGTCCTCATAGAGTTCAATTCCAGCCACATGGTAGATACATAAACAAAGGTAGATACTGGGCCGGTCACGGTGGCTCATGCCTAGAATCCCAGTACTTTGGGAAGCCGAGGCAGGAGGATTACTTGAGCCCAGGAGTTTGAGAGCAGCCTGGGCAACATAGCAAGATCCCATCTCTACAAAAAATGAAAACAAAACAAATTAGTGGGGCATGGCAGCATGTGTCTATAGTTCCAGCTGAGATGGAAGGATCCTTTGGTCACAGGAGATCGAGGCTACAGGCCATGATCATGCCACTGTAGTCCAGTCTGGGCAACAGAGCCAGACCCTATTTCAAAAAAACAAAAATCCCAGAGGTATATGCTATACTTTGCTCAGTGCTCACTCCAACAGGGGCTGCGACCAGGACAGGTGGGCAGGAAAGAAGGGATTCAACAAATGCTCCCTCCCTGAACTCCCTTCTCTTGTCCTTCAATCCAAATAGTACCCATATTTGCCCAGCATAAAATGTTAGCATCAGTCTTGTCTGTTTAGGTATATATTTTGAGTGGCAGGTGGTCTTCAGGTTAAGAGCATAGGCTTTGGGGCTGGCCCTGGCTTAAGATTTGTGTTACTCATGGCAAAGTGTGAACCCATCATGGCTTCAGTTTCCTTATTGCAAACTAGGGACCTTAAAAGACCTGTCTGAGATACTGTCTTCAAAGTGCCCAGCAAAATACACCATAAAGTTAGCCCTCCAGAAACATTACTATAGTTGTTGACGTTTTTGTTTGTTTCTCTCTTTAGTAGAAATTTTAGGATTGAAATGGGACACTCCTGGATACAAATACTGGATCTACACCTTGCTGTGTATTCAACCTTGGGCTTGACTTCTTTGAGCCTTCTGTTCTCATATATGATGAGGGGTGATCGTAGTGGCCTCTCAGACAAGCATACAAATGTGAGGTCCCCGATGCTGTCACCTCGATCCATCCACTGTCTTGGTCTGCGGGAGAAGGCCACATGCCCCATCAGCACAAGGTGAGCCTAGACTGAAGGTTCAGGGTTCACCAGCACACTCCAATGTCCAGAGTGTTCCCATTCCCATTTACTCTGCCCCACATCTAGGCCAGAGAAGCCCTTTTGAGGTGCTTTTGGAAGCGTAATAGATCCCTTGCCCAATGTGCATGGCAAGTCAATACACCAAGTACATCAGGTTGCAGCAGAGAAAGCGGTTTAATGATAGGGCTGCCACACAAGGAAACAGAAGGAAGCCTCAAATCCATCTCCCAGAGGAGTTTGGGGCTTGGGATTTTAGGAGTTTTGGAGTGGGCTGAAGTGTGGAGATGGTTGATTGATCGAGGAGTCCAGGGTGAAGTCCTGGGACAGGGAGATGAAGACATTGTGTTCTCATACTGATTCCATTCCTTTATGGGGGTCTTCAGACTTGTTAGCATCATCTGTTTTGCTGGAATTCAGGACCTGAGAAACATCTTAAGCAATTTTTAAACAGGAGCCTCATGATTCTAATGTCAGAGATCTTGTCTATCTTAAACAAAAGCCTTATAGCTCTAACATCAGAAATCCCAACTACAGGAACATTAGGGATGCAAACGGCCAGTATCTGCTCCTACTGTGTCTGTCAGTTACAAGGAAGTGGGTCAAAGTGCAGCCTGATTAATGCCTAATTATAGCCATATTTCTGCCCGTAATTCTTGTCAACCCTGTAAGGACAGCTTTACTTTTGCTTTTTGATGATCACTCTCATTCCCTGAGCCCCACGTCACTGAAATAACAGAATCCATTCTTTACCGCTAGACCAAGGCTGGCCACCCACTGTGGAAAATGTTGCCACTGACCATGACAGGGGTTTGCACAGTCCAGGGAGGAGGAGGCAGCCTCATCAGCTGAGATCAGCATAAAAGGCTGTGGGAGGGAGGTGGAAAGAGAACAAATATGCTCTCCCTTCTCCTTTTCTCTATCGGATCCCATCTTGACTCATCTGAATGCTTGTCAGCTCCTGGAAACTTCCTGGGGCAGCTGCAACACCAAGGAGAGAACAGAACTTCTCCTAGAAGACAGGTGTTTGAATTCTGGTTTCTGCCATAGTCCAGAAAACTTGGACCTCCTACCTCAGAGTTACCTCACCTATAAGGGGGACAATGAAGTCTTTGTGAAGAATAAATGGGAAGTTTACAGATGTTCAGGCTTCTCTCCTTCTCATCCTCTTCCCTTGTACCCACAGCTTCTCAGAAGCTGTAAGCTTTTTTACCTCCCACCTCTGAGCCCCCTCTGCCTCCCAAGCAAGCAAGGATAGCCCTCATCACTACCTACCTGCATGATGCAAAGCCCATATTTTCAAGTGCCGTGAGCTCCTGAAACATCAAGACACTGACCACATAATTAACATCCCTCCTCTGGACCCAGGCCAGGGCAGGTCTGAAGGCCCTTTTCCTCCATGATTAGAGAAGGGGAAGATGATTCCTGCCCCAAGAAGGCTTACATTAGAGCAAATGAATGTACTTGATACTGACCTCAGAAAGACTCACCTCTCTGCCTTGGGCTCCTGGGTCAGCAGATACCCCTCTTCTGACCCCACTAGAGTCACTGTTTCCCTTGCCTGATATTTCTGGCCAGACATCGGCCAGTCCCGAGTCCACTTTGCTGCACCCCACACTTGATGCAAACAAGAGCCTGTTTGAAGCAAAAATCCTTCAGCAATTACCTGTAGAAATGGGATGGAGAGTGCTGGGAACAGAAAGAGGAATTTATTTATTTGTTCTCGATGCTTTGAGTTAGTTTTCAAATTGTCCTTCTGTAGATAAAGGCATCTCTCCAGCAGCTCAGCCCCAGATCTCAGCAGCTAATCTGCATCCGGTGGATCAAAATAGCCTCCAAACCAGATGGAGGCCCAGGCCACCCCAGGAAACCAGAACCGGTCCTGAGTGCTGAGAGTGGGGATTTAAATAGACTCACGTGAAGCATTTTTGGGATTTTCTGGGACAAAGGCGGGGACAACAGGGATTTCCAGGACTAGGAAGATGCAGGAGGGAAAAGAGAGGCCGACGTTAAAAAAGGGAAGAGAGTTCACTCTGGCACTTCTCCTATCATTTTCTTCAAAGCAGAAAGTGGGAACAATTTCCCAGGAGGTCAAGGTCTTCACACGTCTGCAGTGCTCACAGGGGAGAACGAAGGTCTTGTATGTTTCCCGGAGTCAAATGATGTCGTGGAAAAGGCATAGGCCCTGCAGCCAGACCTGGTTATGCATTACCCACGATCATGATGAGATAACTTGTTCCACTGAGCCTCAGCTTCCTGGTCTGCAAATTGGGATTATGATATTCACCTCCTAGGGTTTTGGTGAGGATTAAGACAAGAAATGTGAGGCACTCAGCCTACCCTATTCCTAGCACTTTCAGAACTGAACAAATGTTGGTTCCCTAACCCCAAACCCCTTCCCAGCGGCCCTTCTCTGGGGAAGGGTGTTGGGGGGCAGTAGTAGAACTCTGCCGGATTTAAGAGTAAGGGTTCAGACTGAGTCTTTACACAGTCTCAACAAAAACTCCTCTCTCCATCTGCCTGTCCCATCCCTGGAGCTACAGGCTGGTTTCAAGCTGAAAACTGGGATGCTTGCCTTCAGATGTAGGTCCGCTAGGGGAAAGAGGCCACGGCTGTTTTCCTCAGCATTGTGTCCCCAGGGTCAGGCACAGTGCCTGGCACCCAGTCAGCACTCAGCAAACATCTGCTGATGGAATGACTGGGCAAGCGAGTGACTCCACCAACCCCTCCCTGTGACTGGAGGAGAACGAAGTATGGGCAAGAGCCCAGACTCTGACTGCAGCCAGCAACGAAGCTTTGGAGCAAGGGAAGTGACTGTTACTTTGCATTATAGGAACCAGGGGAAATGCTCCCATCCGCAGCTTCCCCAGCCCCAGACCCGTCTGAGTCCCTGGTTTAGGGGTCACTCAGAAAAGACCACAAGCCAGCCTGCCCTGTCTCATCCTGTTTCCTCCATGCTAACCTGCTGTCTTCAGTGAAACCACAGGCCCTGCATGTTCAGGGGGCAGCTCTTCCACCTCTAGGGTCACCTCCACCTCACACACCCATGAAATGGGTAGGGATGGGGGGGCAGTCAGCACCTGTAACTGTGGCTTGTTGCCAGGCCCGCTTGTCCCCTGGGTTCTAATAGTCCCCTGGAGTGTTGCACCTTCAGCTCCTCCTCTCAGTCCTCAGGATAAGGGCATGAAAGAAGGAAGGAGTGGGGGTACTCTACACCTTTAATTTCCCTAGAAAGTCCTTGCATCTAAGTGCTCACATTCATGTGAGTCGGGGGCAATGAGAGAGAACAAATGGGAAGTGAAGGCAGATCAGCGCTCAGGAAGAGAAAGTTCAGGGTCGGGGGCTGGGGACAAGAGGACAGCTTCATCCTCCCTCCTGGCACCGTCTCAGGTCACCCTCACCTCTGGAGGACAGACACTGTTGGCCTGAGACGCAGGGCCAATCCCATCCAGGTGTGCTCTGCTTTACCTCAATCTCCAGATCAGGCAGAGGGAAGGGAAGTTGGAAAAACCAACAGCCTTGATTAGTGTAAATTTCATGTTCTACTTTGTGCTTTGGGGTCTGTATCGTCCAAAATTTTTCCAATGAGTCGCTTTGAAAAGCAAGAACAAAAACCTAAAGGAAATGCTCTGATTGAAACAACCTGCCCGTCACACTTCATCTCTGAGTTGGGAATGGTTCTGACGATCAGATGTTAGTACGCAGCCTGGTAACGCTACAGTATAGGGTCTGCCTTCCTCACTGGAGTGGGACTTCCTTGCGGGTAGGGATAGAGGCTTAGGAAGATCTGCATCTTCATTGCCCAGCACAAGGCCTGGCAGGTATCTGATAGGAGGGCAGGCAGGAAAATGGCAGGAGCAGGGTGGGAGCAGGTGCTGTATCCCCATATGGCTCCTGCTGGCCCCCCATGGGGAGGGACCCAAAGCCCAGCTCCTGCAGGGAAGGAACAAAAAGCCTGAGGTCTGCCCTTCCCGCCGCCCTGCCCAGGTCCAGCCTGAGCGCTCCTGGCAGCAGGCTCCTGACCTGGCCTCCTGCTCACATGTTTATCCACCAGGCCAGTCCCCTGGGACAGTTGGGACTTAATGAACTGCCGAGTTGCCAAGGCTGCCTTTGATCCCAGCAGTTCAGCTGAGGAAATCGATACCCTTAATGGAGAAAATCTGGGTTGTGATGTGGAGATTTGGGATGGGCCCTGTGACCGTGTGACTGCCTGTCCACCTGCTGTGGGAAATGCTGAGTGGACCTAGCAGGAGTCTGCACTTCCTGAGGCCCATCTCCCGGGACTGAGTCCTGCCTGGGGGCCAAGAGGGGCAGTCAGGACCTCAGGGCACTCCCAGGCCAGGACTGGGTTAGGGTCAGATATCAGACAGAAATGCTAGAAAGGAGAGCCCATCAGTGCAGCCAGAAGGGTTTAAGGTACGCTGGGGAAGGGAGAGAGGACTGAAGAGAGGACGACAGGAAGGGGCTGATTGGCAGCTAGAAAGCAAGGAAGAGCCACAGGGTGGACAGTGACATTAAATGGCCCAGGGACAGGAGCAGCGAGTGACATTCAAGAACCAGTGAGCTTCAGTTCAGTGCTGTGGCTTCAGCAGATTCCACGCAGTTGAGCAATGAGCCTGGGAAGCCCAGGTGAAGCCAATGAGGGGCTGGAAATGGATGGAATTGCAGTAGGGGGCACATTGGATTCGTCAGGGTCATCAGGGTGGGAAGACCCTGAGAGAAGGCAGTCGTGGCTGAGGGCATCCCCACGTGGTCCTGTCTCACTCACTCTCCCAGCGCCTGGCTCACCACCCTCGGCTGATGCCTTCTGTCAAATGTTCCCCCTCCCATGGGCAGATCAGGTTATGAACTCAGTCAATACTTGCATCGGCACAGGCTGGCTCTGTTTCACCAGGCACTGTGTTCCTGTCTCTGGGGCTTAGCGTCTCCCCATTCCCTCCTCCCTGGCACTCAGCACGGTGGTGACCAGATCTGCAAATAGCTCCGCGGTTCCACCGCACACCTAGCAGCAGGCTGTCTGCGTGGCTAGCCTCCTCCAACAGGGCCCTCTCTATGGGGCACCGTCGGTTCCAGGCTCCTTGGAGGCCAGCACAGTATGGGCTTCTCAACATGAGGCCTCCCTGTGGCTCTGACTGGGGCACAGCTGCTCAGCACTCCTGGTTAGACCCAGGTTAGACCCAAAGAGCCCACACCGGGGAGGGAGCCTTGATTGCTGCATAGTGGAAGCGGCCCACACAGCCTGTGCTCTGGTCTTCTCTCTGCCTGACTCTTGCCCTGGCCTTGGCCTCCCAGGTCCTGGGTTTCCTTATCTAGAAAGTACAGGGTGGGCCGGGCGCGGTGGCTCAAGCCTGTAATCCCAGCACTTTGGGAGGCCGAGACGGGTGGATCACGAGGTCAGGAGATCGAGACCATCCTGGCTAACACAGTGAAACCCCGTCTCTACTAAAAAAAAAATACAAAAAACTAGCCGGGCGAGGTGGCGGGCGCCTGTAGTCCCAGCTACTCGGGAGGCTGAGGCAAGAGAATGGCGTAAACCCGGGAGGCGGAGCTTGCAGTGAGCTGAGATCCGGCCACTGCGCTCCAGCCTGGGCGACAGAGCGAGACTCCATCTCAAAAAAAAAAAAAAAAAAAAGAAAGAAAGTAAGGGTGATAATCCTTGTCCTGCTCACCTCACAGGACACAGTAGAAAACGTAAATGAGAACGCAGATGTGAAATACTCCCTCAGGTACCAGATATACCCAATTATTTGTTTCATATGGACACACTTTGCCTGGCTTCTTATTCAAATGGCACCACACAGGAGTTCTTTCCAGGCCCAGAATGACCCTGGATGCTTTGTGAGAGGCACCCTCTGACCTGGGGGCATTTATGGGGCAGGGTGGGGCAGAGCAAAGTCGTACTGTATCACAAAGAAATGTGTGAAATTGCTCTGAGGGTGGAGTTTGATGGCGCTAGTTTGGAAAAACAGATGCTCCAGTTCTGCAGTGAGTCCCCAGGATTGCAGGCACTGGGCCCCTGGTTGGAGGTTGGTGTCACAGTCAGGGGGGTAAGATGTAAAGACAGCTAGCAGGGGCTGATAATGTGCGCAGTGTCTTTCGCCCTGTTGGGCATAAAGTCAGAGAACAGGGTCCTTCTGTCTCTCCTCATGCCCTTAGATGACTGAGGCTGGCACACTTATAGTCTATAGGTATCCTCAAGCCAGGGCCACAGTTCCAACCAGGAACACCCACGTGGAGCCCCACCTGGTGCTTTGCAGGCAAGGCCAGCTCTCACACCTGGGAGAGGTGAGGTGAGAGCTCAGTGTTCTGGCACACCCCTGACACCACCACCTGAACAAGTCTGGGTATGCAAATGATCTCCTTCCTTCATGGTTTTGTCCTATTCTAATCCACAGCTCAGCCCTGGCTAATCAGCAGGAACCACTGCCCCCCTGTGGGGGCAGGGACAAGGCAGGTGTTCTGAGCCTGGGAGCCAGGGGCAGGGCAGGGCTCTGATGTTGAGAAGAGATGCCAGCCAAGGGGGTTCATGCCAATGAAACTTTGCAGAGGCAAGTCTTGGCAGGGCTATTTGCTCAAGAGCCTGGAACAAGCAGCCCCAGCCTTCTCCCCAGCTCCAACCCAGGAAAGGGCTCCCTTGGGATTTCTAGCCAATCCCCAACCCTGGTCCCTTCTAGGGACCTGGAGCCCAGGGCAAAGCAATGGCCAGGGAGCAGAGCTTCATATAGCACCCTCACATCAGATGTCCCCACGGTGGCAAAGCAGCCACCATGGCTTCCATTTAACCTCTCTGGACTCTTAGCCCTAGCTACAACCAAGGAATCTGCTTTTCCGATATTGCAAGGAGAAGGCAGTAGGGTTTTTGAAGATGCTATTTTCCCACATTTAACCCCCAGAATCAGAATGGGCCTATGGCAAAAGTGGGGACAGCAACCTGGGAGTCATAGCCACACCAACCCTGGCAGGATCTTTTGGCTCATTCATGCACACCCATCATGTGCACAAGAGCCCACGGCTGGCAGGGACAGGGCCAGACCCAAAAGAGAGCCCAGCATGTCTCTGGTCTTCTCCCCAGTGGAGGCCCCTCTTCCTACATCTCCCTCGGGGTCCTGGGATCCTGGGATGAGATCTACAAAGACTGAGGGGTTGAGGGCTAAGACAGACTCTAGACATGACTCTCCAGAGGAGTGGAAATCTCCTCTCCCATTCCCCCAAAACTGATGACTGAGCAAGACTAGAAGAGAGGCCAGCTGGAGCTGCCCAAGTCATACTCCCATGAGTTGTGACATCACAGAGGCCAGAGGAAATGCTGGCCTCGATTCAGAACTAATCTGCTACTTAGAGCCTATAACCTTGCACAAGTTATAGAGTCGCTCCAACCCTCAGTTTCCTCATCTGAAAAATGGGCATGCTATATCTACTAATAATAGCCACATATAGAGCATGCAGCAAGGTGTGTGGCTCTTTATAGGCACCCACCACTGTTCTCTTTTCCTCTTTACTCCTCTCCTTTCCCTTTCTGGACTTCAGTTTCCCAGACTGTTACGAGAAGAGGTGAACCGAAATGCTCTCTGTTGTGTCTGTGACCACGATGTCCAATCACCAAGTCACTTTCAATATGTCTAGTGACACAATGGAGCAGCACACACACTCTGCACCACAATCCTTCACCATGTATACTCTCAAAGATGCACCAGGCGTGCTGACTCTGCATCACAAAATAGAATTCCAGCCCTGGGTGATACGTGCCCTATGAATGTAGTATTCATAGGTTTTCAGAAACAGTTCTGATCTATGCCTATTTGACATCCAAACTGTGACATTTTTAGAATGAAAATGTTGCCAGGACAACAAGTATAAGCTAGGAATGTCCTAGGAATCCTATGAATACTCGTTAGGACCTCGATCTCTTAGGGTAAAGAAGGCTTCTGTCTCTACACTCCTACCTGGGATGTTTACAGTCCTTGGGCCTCTGCTCTGGGAAGACTCCTGACCCACAAGGCCAGGCTCCCTGCTCCAACTTGGATCAACCCAACGCCTAAGGCTTTCTTTCCTCTTTACAAGGGACTGCTGCCTCCACATCGCCTGTTTGCTTCTCTGTCTCTCACACTCACCGCGAGCAACCTGAGGATGGGAGTCCCCATACTTAACACTGCCTGACATACAGTAGGATGCTCAAAAATGTGCGTGTGAGCTGAGATCATGCCACTGCACTCCAGCCTGAGTGACAGAGCAAGGCTGTCTCAAAAAAGAAAAAAAAAATGTGCATGGGGAGAAAAAAACAGATAAATGCCCCACTTAGGAGAGGAAAACTAGGCAGAGAGTAGGGGGTTAACGCAGCTCCTGGTGGAAGCTGGAAGAAGTCAGTCCGGCTAAAAGAAGAGGGCTGTTGTTTGCTACCAGGCAAGCCAGAGCAGGCTTCTTCTGCCCCCTCCACTCCATCCCCCATGCACACATCTCTGCGAATGGCACCTGGTGGTTGGCCAGGGAGCTGACATCTTCATGCCCACAGGTGACGGGCCGTGAAGACAGTTAGTGCTTTGTTGAAAAGCTTTCAGAGTTGGAGTCTGCTCTCAGAAGTAGGAAGACAATTCAGAACCCTGCTGTGGCCTCTCCCTTCTTCCCCTCTCTGGCTGGCCCCCTCCCAAGACAAGGCCCACCCCAGCCACGGCATCCAGAGTGGGTTCTCTGTGCACTCAAGCCAGTTGCCTGGGTGCCATCACTTGTCACTTGACAATAGAGAAGGATGTTTCTCTATTTTCCAGCTCAGATGAGCTTTCGAAGACGCTATCTGGCTGTGATATAAATCCATTGAGAAAGCCCTGGAGGGAGCCCCTGCAAAGCCCTAAATTGGACACTAAAAACAGATAAAAGCCGATGGTTTAAAGGCTTTACGTGAGCTCCATTTGAGGGAAGAAATGAAAACAGGGATTTAGTTTGTCCTCTCCCACCAACACACTTTGGGCAGCTGTGGCCTGAGATTTTAGATATTTTGTGTCCCTGATGCATGGATCTGAGTGGCCAATGAGCCAGCACTAGTGGGAAAGGCCTAGAGCTAAGACAGTCCCGAAAGGGCCCTGCTCCCCTTCCCTCTTCCCCACCACCGTCCTGCAACCCTGCCCTGATGGCCAAGTGCAGGACTCAGCACTTCAACGACTGAAGGAATAAATCCCAGCCCTGCCCAGCCCAGCAGCAACTCCAAGGTTACCCAGGCCCAGGTTAGTGACATTTCCTTAGGGTGAACACGTCAAGCCCTCCCTGCTGCTTCTGCAATCCAAGGCCCTGGTTTCCCTCGACTCAGTTGGTGGGGTGGCACTTTAACCAACAGGACATTGTTGCTGCCTGGACGCTGCCTTTATACTTCTCTTTCTTGACGTGCCCTGCAGCCAGAAAACTTGGTATTTGGGCAGGTGGAGAGGCTAAAATGAAAATTATAGGAGCATTTTCACCCAACACACAGCAAGCAGGGTATCTGGAGTGTCCAGGGACACATGGCAATCCTGTAGCCCCTCTTTGGGATAAATAATAGAAGTCCAGCTGGTCCGATCAGAAGGCTAGGCCATCACTTTCTCAAAATATTGCCATGGAGTACAAAGGGTAATGCAATCTATTCTAACTCAGTTGTTCTCAACCTACACATTAGTGTTACCCAGGAACCTTTTTAAAATTCCAATGTCTGGGCCACACCCCAGACCAATTAAAACAGAATCTCAGGGGTGAGGCTTAGGCATCAGCATTTTTCAAATGGATTCTATCATTTTTCAAGTGATTCCACTGTGCAACCAAAGCAGAACCACTGTTCTAGTTGGCTAAACCTATTAAAGAACATATGGAGGCTGGGGGCCAAGGGTTCTCATTCTTTTTAAGTCTCTTATTCCTACTCTTTAATTTGGACCTGAAGTGTCAGGGCCTGGAGGGATGACCAGCAATGAAGGTCAAGTTAAGAATGGCATCCTTTCCTTCCTGCTAGGCATAGTGAACCTGACCCTGGCGTGGTCTGCCTCAGCATTTGCAGGATATAAAAGCAGCCCACTGGAGCCTGGGGTCAGATCTGGGAGGGATGTTGGAACCATACCTCCCATTTTACATGTGAGGACACAAAGGAAAGTGAGGGTGTGACCTAACTGGGGTCACTGAGCATGTGTCTGAGTCCTGGGCTCTGTCCTTTATGCAGTAGTGCCTATCTGGGGACTTCCACCTCTGTGGGACTTCTGGCTTATCTACTGAATGATGGAGACCCAGGACCGTGAACCTTTTGACTTGCAGTAACTCCTCCATGAATGTGTTCCCAACACAGAGAGAAGGGGAGAAGTCATCATAGCACCATGTTGAATGGGGCTGGTCCGGAATCTCGGCTTTGCCATTAAGAAGCTCTGTGGCCTTGAAGACCATCAGCCTCTCTGTGAGCTTCCATTCTATTCATTCACAAGACAGGGAAACTATTAACATTACCCAAGGGTATTAGGCAATGGTTAAATAAAATGAAGTGTGTGAAGTACTGGAGCCATACTAAGTGTTCACCCAAAGTTACTTTCCATCCCTCCCTTCACTCCTCCTTTCCTAGAATCAAGATGATACTTCTTACTGGCAGGATCACAGCCCTCAGCTGCTGGAAGCTCTGCTGACCTGGGCCTAGTGTGGAAAGTATGTCCCCAAAATAGATAAGATGGTGTTTAGGGACCGTATTAGTTTGTTCTCACACTGCTATAAAGAAACACCTGAGACTGGGTAATTTATAAAGAAAAGAGGTTGGATTGGCTCATGGTTTCACAGGCTGTATAGGAAGCATGGCTGGGGAGGCCTCAGGAACATACAATCACTGGGGAAGGCAAAGAGGAGGCAGGCACGTCTGGCCAAATCTGGAGGAAGAGAGAGAGGGGACGATGCTACAAACTTTCAAACAACCAGATCTCACGACCACGCACTCACTGTCATAAGAACAGCACCAAAGGAGAAATTTTGCCCCCATGATACAATCACCTCCCACAAGGCCCCACCTCCAATATTGGGGGTTACAATTTGACATGAGATTTGGGCAGGGACACAGACTAAAACCATATCAGGGACCTTGCTCTTTCCCTAAGATAATCCCTTGGGCTATAGTAGAAAGGGTGGGTTAGGGTGTTTTGGGTTTCATAGGAACATTCCAGGAGGCCAAACGTCTGAGCAGAAGATTCGGAGTTCCTGGCTGGCCCCTCCAGCTCCAGATGGGGCATGCCTCATGGCCTCTGGCCTAACTGGCGTGGTTTTTCTTTTTTTTTTTGAGATGGAGTTTCACTCTTTTTACCCAGACTGGAGTGCAGTGGTGTGATCTCAGCTCACTGCAACCTCCGCCTCCTGGGTTCAAGTGATTCTCCTGCCTCAGCCTCCTGAGTAACTGGGATTACAGGCGCACACCACCATGCCCAGCTAATTTTGTATTCTTAGTAGAGACGGTGTTTCACCATGTTGGCCAGGCTGGTGTTGAACTCCTGACCTCCAGTAATTCATCCGCCTCGGCCTCCCAAAATGGTGAGATTATAGGCGTGAACCATCACGTGCAGCCTGGCCTGGATTTAAGTAAAATAATTAACTAACCCTTCAATAAGTACCAACGGAGTACCTACTTTGTGCCAGGGATAAATGGATGGCAAGACAGATGTGGTCCCTGCTTTCATGGAGTTTCGAGGTAAAGGCAGGCTTTAGACAAGAAATTTTAGCTCAGTGGATGATTTCATCAAATTTTTTTGTCTCCTCCAAATTAATATGTTAAAATTCTAACCTCCAAGACAATGGCATTAGGAGGTGTGACCTTCAGGGAGGTGATTAGGCCATGAGGGCAAAGCCCTCCTAAACGGGATTAGAGCCCTTAGAAAAGAGGCCCCAGGGAGCTGCCTTCCCCTTTCCTACCATGTGAGGTCACAGTGAGAAGGTGCCATCTATGAACCAGGAAATAGATCTTCACCAGACGTGGAATCTGCCAGCAAGTTGATCTTGGACTTCCAGTCTCCTGAACTGTGAGAAATAAATTTATGTTGTTTATAAGTCACCTAGTCTGTGACACTTTGGTATAGTGACCCAAATGAACTAAGGTAAAAATTGGTAGCTAGAAGTGGGGTGCTGCTATATATAACCAATATCTCAGTGGGAAGGTGACTTTGGAACTGGATAATGGGTAGATCTGGAAGAGTTCTGAGGTGCATGCTGGAAAAATCCTATATTGTCACGAATAGATTGTAAAGGAGGATGCTGGTGAGAGCTCAAAAATGGAGACTGGTAGAGAAAGTTTCAGTCCTCTTAGAGATTATCTAAGTGGCCATGAACAGAATGTTGGTAGAAATATGGACTGCAAAGTCCATTCTGATGAGGTCTTAGACAGAAATGAGGACTGTATTATTGGAAACTGAAGGAAAGGCAGTTTTGCTTGTAAAGCGGCAAAGAACTTGGCTGAATTGTGTTCATGTCCTAGTGTTTTGTGGAAGGTAGAACTTATGAGCAATGAAATAGCATATTTGGCTGAAGAAATGTCTACAAAGTATTGAAGGCATGGCTTGGCTTCTCTTGAATGCTTATATAGTAAAATGCAAGCAGAGAGAAACAACTTAAAGACAGAGTTTTTAATTAAAAAGGAAGCAGAACTTAAAAGATTTGAAAAAATTTCAAACAGCTTTGGATTATAGAGGTAATGTCTCTCCAGAGCAAAGAGAAAATTAGTTAAGTGTCCAGTATAATAAAGATAATGTCTCCTTCTGAGGCAAAAGGCGGGGGTCAGGCTGGCTTTCTTCCCATCATAAAAGATTCAGGTTCCCTAAGCTCGGAATTCCCCACTAGATGCACAGACATCACCTGGCCGACTTCCAGTCACCCTGCAGGAATTGGGACTTGGGAAACTATACCAGTGTTGAGACTCTGGTTGCTGCTATTGCTGTAAGTAATGAAGTCCTTTGTCTCTGACCCAGGGGTTTCATGTATTCTGTCAGCATCCATGTAACTATGGCAGGCTAATCTATTAGTGTAGGGTAAAATACCAGACCCTTCACAGTTCTTAACACCCTCCCAATCCTATCACACTTCTTGTCTCTTTCAGTGGTCTTCCTCCCCTATACACAAAACTCCATCAGCCCAGCCTCTCTACAGTGCTTTGCAATAGTATCACCTGCATCCACATTCCACGTTCACCTGCAGGTGGGTTTTCTCTCTCAGACTTCCATCCCCAGGAATCCCGTGCACAGAAGGCAGCACCATTTTCATAATCCCACTTGGGCTTGGGTTTTTTGTTTTTTGTTTTTTTTTTTTACCGATCATTAGATACTTTTGGCATCCATCATTGTCATTGATCTTCTTGACAGTGCTGTTGGGGAGGGGTGACACAGTCCCCATTTGAGGGCCAGGGAAACTGAGATGCTCAGACATGGAGACTCATTAGCAGAACAGAACCAACTCCACATCCTGTACTCTTTTCTCGATGCCACAGTTGCTGCTCATTTTCATGTTTTAATGTCAACCTGACCCATGCATGATTAGGTAGGTAAGGCCTGATAGAAGTAAAATAAAAATCCTACAGGGCTAAAGAGAGCTGGTTCAGAATTACATTAGCATTCATAATCAAGAGCTGCCTGCACATTTAAGCATTTCCAGGCCCAGCTCTTCCCCAAGGCTGAGAACTGAGCTTGGGCTTTCTCTGCAGCCCTTAAATAGGGGTATGGGGTTGTAGGTGGGGGAGTCCCTTTTAACAGTCCAGGAGAAGGGGTTATGCTTCCCAGGTAGCGGTGGGGAGGCTGCAGGCTCACTCCAGGCAGCCTGGTTTGTTTTTGAATTGTAGACTGCCTGGTTTGATTGGAAAGTCAGAAGTCTAGCCAGGCCCCCTGCAGACCTATTTATGTGGAGTTGGTCTCCTCTCTGAGATGAAATAAGCATCAGAGACTGCTCAGCCTGCCTGACACAGCCCTTGGTGTTGTCAAAGCAGGTGCCAACCTCAAGCTAAGGCTGAACATTTGGGGAGTGCTGGAACCCTCAACAGCTATCCACCACCAGCCCCTGACACCTGCCCTGTGTGCTCTCAGAATTTCCTTTTCCTGCTTCCCATCTGCATTGAACCACATGAAACTTTTAGTATCTGCCTCCTCCTCAGCTCCTGTGAAGTCCCGTTCATTCTTTCTCCTCTACCACTTCCGTTTCATCTCTAAATGATCCAATATTAATGTTCTCATCATTACAGTGTTCGGAGGAAAAGAATCGGTTTTGTCCACAGAGAGAGGGTGTTGAGAAATTAATATAATATTTGTTCAGGATTGATTTCAAGCTGTAATCCCTGCTGCCAGAGAGACCCATCTGTTTAAAACTATCAGACACTAATTACCTAGAGCGCGAACACAATAGCAGGATTGAGGAGCCACGTCCTGATCCTCCCCCACACACTTGTAATTTAGCATTGTTATTTATTAGGGAGAAAAGGATCTCTTAGTAAAGACGGATCTCCCATCCACTTGACTGGCAGAGGCTCCTGGAGGACTGAGCACAGCAGGGAAGAAGCCCCTAGACTTTCTTGATCAAAGAATACCAGGAATTACACTCATCTAGCTATAAAAGTCAAATTCATCCTAATTCCTCCCCCTCCCCTCTCCGACTCAGTCTGGACTCCCCACCAAACCAGCTCTTTGATGACAGTAAAGATACCACCATCCTGTGGGTAAACCAGGGTTGAAAGCACCAATTCATCTTTGAGTTTTCTCTTTCCTTCATCCCCCTAAGTAATTAGATGCCAGGTCCTATGTAGTCTGTTTCCACCACATCTCTCACACCTGACTCAGCTCCTTTGTTTTCAAGACTAACACCCATGTACTTGGACAATAGTCCGAGTGATGGCTGTCCAACTCCAGCTTCTGTTCCCTTCCAATCTAGGTTATGTCCATTGCTACCATGATGCCTCCCACCAAGAAAGATGGTGCAGGGGAGGTGAAAGGGTAGGAGGAGAAGAGAAGCAGCAGTAGCAGCAGCATAGCTGATCAAGTCTTTCACCTGTTCAAAAATCCTCAATGGCTTTCCCTGGCCACCAAATAATTGGATATTTAATACCCTCCAAGCTCTGGCCTCCAGGCATTTTAAGCCATCCTTCTAGCTAGTCTTTTCATTCTGTAAATGTATAATCTGGGCAAAGTGGACTGCCCTCACCTCCGTATTCACTGTAGAGTTTCTTGCACTTGCCTTAATATTGTTTATTCTTACCACAGGAAAAGGCTGGCCCAACTCCCTTCACCTTTTCCTTCTCAAAGCCCTTCCTCAACCACAGCCAGATCCCTCTCCTTCCTCCTTCAGTCAACTGTAGTGTTTTATTGGGGCCATGCTTTACAGCACCTATAATTTGCCTATTGGCCCTAACAAACTTGAAAGCTCCAATATTTCTGGAACTCTTGTTGTATACCAGATACCGTGCAAAGCACTGGGAATGGTGGTTAATAAAATAGACATGGTGCTTTCTTTTATAAAGTGTACAGTCTGGTGGGAAGACAGACAAATTAAAAATTAATTTAGCATTTATGAGAGCACAAACTACTGCAAAGGAGGAGTTCAGGGTGCTGACAGGGAGACACAATTAGACTGGGGCTAGGAATGTTTCCACAAAGAAACAATGTTTAGCCGGGTGCGGTGGCTCATGACTGCAATCCCAGCACTTTGGGAGGCCAAGGCGGGAGAATCACTTGAGCCCAGGAGTTCAAGACCAGCCTGGGCAACATAGCGAGACCCCCACCTCAAAAAAGAA
Organism: Rhinopithecus roxellana; assembly: GCF_007565055.1. Taxonomy (NCBI): domain Eukaryota; kingdom Metazoa; phylum Chordata; class Mammalia; order Primates; family Cercopithecidae; genus Rhinopithecus; species Rhinopithecus roxellana. The sequence goes on from NC_044563.1 coordinate 80,286,889, forward strand.
TCACTGTTTAGGGAAGACAAAGAGAAAAGAGAATATTTTAGTTTTTATTTTATATCTGGAAGAAAACAATGTGTATTAAGGCACCTCTGAGATCACACATGGATTCTACAAAGGTTTGCCTTTGGTAAAAGCATAAAGGATGGATACTATGGGTGGGGCTTAAAAGGGAGGATGGGAGTTGGTGGGGGGCAAGTTGTCTGGAAACTGATAAGTCAGTAGTCAGGAGGCTGTTGCAAGAGTTTAAATGTGGGGAAATAATGACCTAAAGTAGGCTAGAGAGGAGAGGCTGGATTAAGAGACGTTGAGGAAAGAGAATCACCAGAACTTAATTTCCAGTCGGCTATTGGTGGAAAAAGAATAAAATGTCCAGGATGCCTCTCAGTTTTCTGGGTTCTGCGTAGATGGTAGTTCCCTCACCAGGGGAGCAAATTTCAGGAGCAAAAGCAAATTGGAGGTAGGTCAGAAAAGAGACTCCATTTTGGATATGATGTGTCTGAGTTACTGGTGAGATATTGGAGGAAACCTCCCAGCCCTTTTAGAGGACCTACCATGGTGTTATGTGTAACAGTTTTGTTGAGGTATGATTGACATACAATAAACTGCACATATTTAAAATGTATAGTTTGATAAGATTTGACATTTATATACACCTGTGAAACTATCACCACAACCAAAATAGTGAACATCATCACCACCCCCAAAAAGTTGCCCTCTCCCGCACTGGCACCGTCCGTCCTACCCCTCCCAACCCCTCCTCTGCTGGCAACCACTGATCTGTTGTCTGCCACTACAGATCACTTTGTGCTTCCTGGAGTTTCATGTAAATGAAAACATATGGTACATATGTATCTTTTACAGTACATATGTGTCTTCTGTGTGTGGCTTCTTTCACTCAGCATAATTATTTTGAGATTCATCCATGTTACTGCATGTTTTATTAATTCCTTTTTATTAATGTATAGTGTTCTATTGATTGCATATACCGTAATTTATTCATCTATTCACCTATTTTGAGCTGTTTTCAGATTTGGACTATTAAGATTAAGCTGCTGTGAGCATCCTTCTACAATCCTTTCACCTGATGAGAAACGCTGTTTCCCTTTCTCTTAGGTAAATAAATATCTAGAGTGGAATGACTGAGTCGTTTATATCATGGCTACAATACTGTAATGCAATTCCAGCACTAACTGCTTGATGCAGACTCCACAAACTAAGGGCTCAGTCCCCAACAAGACTGCCTTCATTTCAGATGCCAGCTGCAAGCTTGGGGATCCCCAGGCCACCTGCACTTCTCACCAACGGGCTACAAATTCAGGAGTTCCCCCAACCTCCTTGGGTTTTAGGATTCACTAGGTTGAGTCACAGAGCTCTGGACTTTTAAGCATACTTAAAATCGCAGTTTCCTTATGAAAGATACGAATCAGGACCAACCAAAGGAAGAGACACACAGGGCAAATGCAAAGCTTTCACGTCCTTTCCTCATGGAATCAGGACACGTCACCAACACACTGATGTGTTCACCAACCAGGAAGCTCCACTGAGCTTTGGTGCCCAGAGTTTTTGCTGGGGTTTCATTACATAGGCATGATTGATTGAATCATTAACCATGTGACTGAAATTAATCTCAGCTCCCCTGCCTGGAGGAGGTCAAGCTGATATCACCTGGCTAAAAGCTCCAACCCTGTAAACACACAGTTGGCCTTTCTGGCATGAGCAGCCTCATCTTGAGTCATCTCCTTAGCAGAAACTCAGGTGTGTTCCAAGGGCCCACACGAATAACAAAGACACTTCTATCACTCGGGAAACTGCAAGGGTTTTGAGGCTCCTTCCCAGGGATCAAGAATCAGTTAAATTCTTTATTATACAACAATGACGTCCCATATTCAATAAATCTTGGTTAGATATATTAATGACTAAATTAATAAATGAACACATAAGTGAAGGACCTGGAATAACTTTTCAGTTGCATAGGACTAAAAACCAGCTCAAACCAATTAAGAAAATGTTGGCTTACATAGTGGGGAAAAAAACTAAGTGTTTGGAGAGTCAAGAAAGACCTTCAGGTATCCAATAACCAGCAGCTATAACTAGGACTTGAGACCATCAGAAATTGATCTCTCGTCTCATTTCTGTTTGTTTCTCTGCTTCATTTGCAGAAGGACTGTTTTTCTCCTCCCTTGTGACAGGTAACATGGCTTTCAACTCAATTCATAGATTTTTGTTCTCTTAGCATTAATATATATTTCAGGGAAGAACTCTAGTTGACCTTATTTGGATCATGTGCTCGGTTCTTAGACCAATCACTGTCCCAAGGGAGGAGAGGACTGTCCTGGTCTGGGTCACATGCCTGTCTCTGTGGTCTGATGTTGTGATTGACAGGCCGAGTAGAACCTTGGGGACTGGTGGATCCCCAGTGGAAAAAAAGATGAATAGATAAATATGAGATATCTACTACACTTTATGTCTACACAGTTTTTAGAACTTAGGAAGAGTTTCCCACATATATTATCTTGTGTAGTCTTCACAGTAACCCTGTAAAGTAAGGTTGCATTTCACAGATGAGAAATCAAGGCTTGGTGAGATCAAAGGTTCGACTAAAACATGTTAGAAATGACTAGGACTTGGTCTTATAACTATGAGTTCAGGAAAATATGTATCTGGTTTATACTTCAGAGTCTAGCAAAAGCTTTTCATATTCTGTTATCAACTGTTCATTCACATATTAAGTCAGCATATTTAATATGACAGGGGATATAGCAACAAACAAAGCAGTGTTGCTGCCCTAGGGGAGCTGACATTCCAGTGGGGAAAATGGATATTGATAAAATGATTTTAGCTAGCAGCTTGTGTTAGGCCATTCTTGCACTGCTATAAAGAAATACCTGAGGCTGAATAATTTATAAGGAAAAGAGGTTTATTTGGCTCACAGTTCTGCAGGCTGTACATCATGGTGCCAGCATCTGTCCAGCTTCTGGGGAGGCCTCAGGGAGCTTTCAATCACGGTGAAAGGCAAAGGCAGACCCCATGTATCACATGGAGGAGAGTGAGAGCAAGGGGTTTCAGGGAGGTACCACACTCTTGTAAACAACCAGATCTCACAGGACAGTACCAAGCCATGAGAGATCTGCCCCCCATGACCAAAACACCTCCCAGCAGGCCCCACCTCCTACATTCAGGATCACATATCAACATGAGATTTGGGTGGGACAAACATCCAAACTATATCACAGTGCTATGAAGAAAATAAAACAGGTCAGGAGGATTGGGGACACTGTGGGTATGTGATCAGGGAAGGCCTCTCAGGAAAGAGGTCGTTGGTGCAGAGAGCTGAATGAACGCCACTCGGCCATTCCTCCTTTGAGCTGCAGCTTGCAAATATGGACTCCTTCGCTCTTCAGCAATGATACCAGCAGGCAACAGCCACCCCACCCAGAACACCCTCCCTAGTCTTGGGGGCTGTCTTTCTAACTTCTCAGTGATAGGTCTGCCAGGTCTGAATGTGAAGAAATAACCCAAACTGCAGCTTGAATTATTGAAATATAACCAAGGGTGATATTTCAGACTCTTCTGACAAGAAAATTATGGATTCTCTTTGGCAGTAGACACTATTTCTGCCTGGCTATGGTGGCCCACCAACAGCCTTGTGTGGTCTTTCCAAGGGTAGAAGGGTAACTTACCAGGATCTGTCCCAGATCTTACCTTTGAAGTTATGATGAAAACCAAGCTCCTTCCTGGCTTTTGATACAAAGGAAAAGTAAAGAAAGCAGAATCCCCATTCCTCTGGGAAGCCGGCCCTGTCTCCATGGTAGTCAGGAAGCTGTGTAATATGTCCATGTCAAACCAATGACTCCTCTGGGAGATTATCAAATTAAGACCTTTCCATAGAAAAGCCTAATGCTATTGATTAAAGAGCAAACACCAAAATCAGAACTCCCCTGGCCCCATAATTGGATGGATTTATGTTCTCCTTGTCTCTAAAACATGAGCTAGAACACAGTTGGTACCCCTGGGAATTCGAGACTCAGACAATAAGCAGAGCCCTTTTCCTGAAAGATTGCTGCATCAGCCTCAGTGAGGGGTGGACGGTTTGCCTGATTCCAGATACAAATGACCTGGGCTTTCTGTGTGGCCTGACACCCCCAATTTTTATGAATAGCAGTTAATGCCATATGCAAGGTACCCAGAGCACAGAGCTGGGTATGCTGAAGATATTTATCACCTGATTGAAAGAATTGATGACATATTTTGTAATTTCATAAACATTTCACACGTGGTCCTCTTTGCATTGAGGTAAACACGATCAAAAGTGATTGAAGTTGACTTGCTGCCCTAAACTATTGTAGGGGAGGAAAAAACATATTTTCCCTCTATCCTCCTGATATGGTTTGGCTGTGTCCACACCCAAATCTCATCTTGAATTGTAGTTCCCGTAATTCCTACATGTTGTGAGAGGGACCTGGTGGGAGGTAATTGCATCATGGGGACAGTTTCCACTGTTCTGTGGTAGTGAATAAGTCTTAGGAGAGCTGATGGTTCTATAAGGGGTTTCCCCTTTCTCTTAGCTCTCATTCTCTCTTGTCTGCAGCCATGTAAGACGTATATTTGCTCCTTCCTTGCCTTCCGCCATAATTGCGAGGCCTCCTCAGCCATGTAAAACTATGAGCCCATTAAACCCTTTTTTCCTTGTAAATTACCCAGTCTTTACTAGCAGTGTGAGATCAGACTAATACACCTCCTAAATGTATGACTGGGGCCTATGCAACAAAAGACAGATTAACAAGACAAAAAGCTTACACATTTATTTAATACAAGTTTTATGTGATGGGAGAGCCTTCATAAGGAAATAAGGACCTGAAGAAACAGTTAAATGGGAGTGTTTTAATAGTAGGTTTGATAAGAGGGGAAAATTATGGAGAAATATCATAGGGCAAAGAGTACAAGGTAAGTGTGGTGAACTGGGGAAGCTTAGTGAGGCTTGTTTTTCTGGATTCCTCTCTGTCTCCTTTTGTCTTGAGAGATAAGGATGCCCCTTTCCTCCAGCTACAGGAAGGGCAACTCTCACATGAGGGTCTTATGACCTGCTTCAGGAGGTCAGAGAGTCCTTCCCGAAGTTTATGACCGCTTCAGGGGACCTTCCTGCTTCTGCTGTTTTCTCAAATTCCTCCAGCTTAAAATATTCAATATGCCAAGGTGTCATATAATGTGGCAGTATGTCCTGAACCCATGAGTTTTTAACACCAAGTCTTCTCTTCCCCTTCTTGACTGCTGCAGAGATCCTGTGTTTCCTTTAAAGGCCGAGTTCTAAAGTCATCTCTCGTATGATGCCTTCCCTGAGCTCCAGGAACAGCGGCTCTGCTCCCGAGCGCTTTGTGCACGTATAGCATCATCACGCAGTGCTGTAACATATGCATCGGTGTGAGTATACATCTGTCTTCTCCGAGACTGTAAGGGCCTTGGGAAGAAGCACCAAGTGTTCTTCATCTCAGTCTCCCCTGTCCCTTGTACGGTGTCTGGCTGAAGGTAGAAAGTCAGAAAGTGCTGGTCAAATGAATAATTCTTTGAGAATGGATGAACGGGCGGTCCAGGACCCTTCCTCCTTTGAAATCTCTGTGGCAGTGTTACATAGGTTTAAGAACATTGATCAGAGTCTTGGCCTAGTCAAATTGGTCTGATGGTCTCACCATCCAAAAGCTACTTACCTTCCAAAGCTGTGCTTTCTCTGAGAAGCTGTCTCCATTCCCTCACTGTGGAGGATCGTGCATGATGAAAAGGAGACACTAACAGGAAAACAGCATCAACCAGTGTGGAGCCTGAACTGAAGACCTGAGTGAGATGGATAAAGTCAGGAAGGAGATAAGGACCCCTACCTGACCTGTCAGGCCAACCCTGGAGGTCAGTGGAGTGAAAGATAAGACAGCCAGATTACTCACATCTGAGGGCAAACTCATTTAAAACTACAGTGGGCAAAGTTTAGGTTAGAGCAATTAATTCCCACAGGAGGGTCTCAGAACTGGGAGCATGGAAGACAGATCATAGGATTTCCTTTTCTGCAGGTCTTAGAGAGGATACCACTTGTCCCCCTCCCATCCCCCACACCCCTCATTCATGTCAAGTATATCAAGTGGCTGTGGGGCTATCCTGCCTGGAGGCAAAGGGATAGAGGATGGGACCTCCAGCATCCAGGGGTTCTGGGGCTCTCCCAGCATCCTGTTGCCAAGATACTGGGCAGACTACCAGGGACAGCATGGAGCCTTTTCCAAGTCCCCAGTCCAGGCACAGCGGTGTCAGTCATTAAAGCTCATTTCTTCCTGTTATTAGCAGAGACGAGTGTCATGTGGAGGGAGGTGAAGCGCGCTTTCTGGCTGTAATCCCTCCTTCCCCATGGCTGTGAGGCAGAGCCAGGTGCAGAAAGCAGCTGAATTAAACAAAGTCGTGGGAGTAGGGGCAGAGAGGGACGGTGTGATAGGAAGGAAATGCTCACTCTGACAAAAGGAAATCAAAGCTCCAAATGATCCTGCAGGGAGGAAAGGTGAGCAGGAGGGAAATGAAATGGAAAAAACCAACAAATTGGAAATCAGGCACAGAGGTGGAGGGAAGGAATTGGAATGCTCTCGTGCTGGGAGGCAGCTCCCCAAAGAGCTGGTCTCTCTGGAAAGGACCTGAGAGCCAACAGGTGTGCGTTGTATTTCCATGGAGTGAAGGTAGCTTGCTCTGCTGCTGCTTCATCAGCAAACAGGTGGCCCAAGCGGAGGCCTCTCCTGGCTTGTAATTCTTCCTGTTGTTCTATGTGAAAGTCAACCTATCAGCCACTATCACCTGAAAAGACTGGTTGATTCTCTTGCCAACAGTGATTTCCTGGTAAGGCTATCTGGGAACCCTTGAAAACATTTCTTCTCTTGGCATCAGTGAAAGTGTTGATGGCCAGACATATCTGTACACACTGGACAAAGAACCCAGAATGCAGGGTGGGCTCCACCAAGCTCACATCTCAGTGGCTTGCTGTCTTTTGAGGACAATGTCCCTGGGGATTCAGCCGTGTCCCATTTGGAAGACAAAAGGTCCAGTGGCTCATGCCTGTAATCCCAGCATTTAGAAAGGCAGAGGTGGGAGGATAGCTTGAGCCCAGGAGTTCGAGACCTGCCTGGGCAACATAGTGAGACTCCTTTCTCCACAAAAAGAAAAAAAAAAAGACAAAATAAAAGGGAGTGTTCTTCCTAATAATATGTTTTTCTAGGCACAAGTCTTATCTCCTCCTCCAGAAAAGCCCACCCTACAGGTTCAGTCCTGGTAAGTTCTCCACCTCACCTCTATAATTTTCTATTAACCCCACCCCACCCACACACACGCAGCCTTTTCACCCCCTCTGCCTTTTCAGCGTCCTTCACACCACTGAATCTCTGGATTCCACTTCTGCCGTTAGGAAGCTCCTCCTCCTCTTGCTCTCCGCCTTCTCTTGCACGTTGACCCAGCTTTCTCTGGAAGCCTCTGCACAGGCCACCGGGGCAAGCCCCAGCATCTGCATATATTTCACTGTAGCCTTTGGGAATGTCATTAAGTCTCTTTCTGGTGTTTCTTCCAGCCTGCCTTAATCTGAGGGCCCCACACAAGCTGGCTCAGGCCTCTTCTTCCTTCGTACCTCCCTCAAAGCCTGGGCTTCTGGTCAGTGAGTGCTCCAGCAGCTGACTGATTCCCATGGGTCTGAACATCACCAGCCAGACAAGGCCTTCAGGGCTAAATGACATACTTTGGGGGCAGCAGCTATGATGTCACCTTTATAAACCAACATGCTGGACTCGGAACTGTCATATTGTCTACTAAGTCCCCCAGAAGGAGGAAGTCTGAATCGAGATGGATTTCAAATGTTCGTTTCCAATCAAAGGGACTTAAAACTGTGCCTGTGAGGAGCAGTTCGAGGAAGTCAGGTTTGTTATCCTGGAGGAAAAGCCTTGGGGTTTCATGCTAGTTGCCTTTCAGCAGGAGCCACGCTGTTGGTGGGGGGAAAGCTGAGACTCCATCCTGGTGTTCCATGGGGTAAAAGCAGAGCCAGTGGTTATCAACCCAGTGTGGACAGATTCCAGCTCAACAGAAGAAAAGCCAGGAACCTTGAGACTCACTGAGCATCCTGTAGCTGTAAGGGTATAAGTGAAATGTTGCCCAACGTGTAGAGGAGATTTAAACATGGAATGGGGAGAGAAGAAGGCAGTGGAGGGAAATGAGAGTGGACCAGATGGCCTTCAAAGTCTTTCCAGCCCTGAAGAATCTGATCATTACTATAGAAAGAAAATGACGCAAAACAGCAAGAGACTTCAAAGCCCCTGCGAACAACTGTCCCAATCTCGGAAGTCTGGAGAGAACTCCGGAAGTCATTTTCTACAGTCTCCCCGTTGCCAGGCAGCTCTGCCCAACTTTGTATTTATCACCAGCCCAGAGATTTCCACTGGAGCTAGCTGGAATTTCTACAAGGTTGCAGCCAGAGGTGGTGGTGGGCTCTGTGGCAGCAGGTGGAGAGGAGAGGCTCTTTCTGGGCTGAGCATCAAGCTGGAAAAACATTGCTGAGGACCCCACCACCAGCCCTCAGGTCTATTGCAGATGCACCTCTCTGTGCTGGAGGGAGAAAGCTTGGCAAGGGACCTCAGTTGGAAGCGGTGAAACAAGCATCATTCTATTGTTGAGCTGTCTCACCAGCTGCTGACAAGGGAGGCTTTGCAGACAGACTGAACCAATGGAGAGATGAAAGTCGCTCACATATAGACACACACTCCCAGAGTTTCCTGTACTTAAGCTGTTTGGAAGCTCCTGTCATATGCACCTCGAGCGAAGAGAAAGGAGGCGAGTGGGAATGACTGCTGGAAGTTGAGCATGTTTCCCCAACGCTGGTGCTGCTCTGTAATTCTCCTGCTTCATTAAGGAAGCTTCCTTTCAAAATAATTGGGGAGTGGCATGACTCACAGTCACAGTGCCTTCACTCCTTGAGGAACAAGAAGCTAATGGGCTTGCCGTAGGGTAACTAGGGGGATTTGCCCCTTGGTGGGGTTCTTCCCAGACCACCCAGGGACTGCCGCGTGCTAGCTAATGTGGGCCAGCACCAGTGTGAGGCCAGCCCTTTGAGCCTTGGAAGCATCTGCTGAGCTTTGTGCTCTCTGTACAAGTGGTTGGCATCCTATGGGCATAACCGTAGGCTCTCAGAGTGGGACAGGCCAAATATCCTCCCCATGGTGGAGATTAACCAGGCTGGGATCCCATTACGGGAGAGTCTGTGATGCTAGTTAACTCCTGCTGGTTAATCTGCTCATCTCGGCTCTGCTGTCACCTTCTCAGCCTCCTCTCTGTCTCCCTTAATTTGATAATCTTGGCCCCCTCCTCTGTTTGGGTTAGAGGCCGCCCCAGGTCCCCATCCTCCCAGACTAACCTTCATCTCTGCTGACCACATGGCACATGCTGTGTCTTTTTACTTTCCTGCCTCATCCAGTAGGTTCTGAGATCCTTGAGGGTCCTCTCCACACTTTGTTAAACCAAGACTACAAATTGCTCAAAAGCAGGGCAGGGCTGGGTCCAGGGTGAGCAAGTAAGGCACCCAGGATGCAAAATTCAAGGATATGCACACTCTCGGGCTTCCACAAGCCCAGGTGGGCCCCTGAGAATGAATGCCTCCTGGAAACACTGGAAAACACCAGGCTGGGCTCACTGGAGTCCTGGCCCTGGGGCACAAAAGAGGAAAGAATATTAATTGTTAAAAACCAACCATGTAGAGACACTACATTATTTCACTGATCCTCAAAGTAATCCTATAGAATAGGTACTGACAGCTTCATTTACGCATAAAGGAAATGAAGGTTGGTACAATTTTGCACCTTGACAATAGTCCCAGAACTAATATCACAGAGCCGGAACAAACCCCAATCTTCCTAACGCAGAGGCACGTCAGGCTGCCTCCAGCAACCGTCTGCAGCTGCTGTCCCATGTCAGAGAAGAGTGCCTCTGAACGGGTGTCCTCTGAGGGGACAAAGGGCTTGGCCTCCTGGACATGAGGGTAGGTGGAGCTCGGCCCAATGCCCCCAAATCCTGACTTGCTGGTGTGGCTAGGCCTGGGAATATCTGTGTTTGCCATGGTCCCCAGGAGGCACCCATGCACCGTCTGGTGGTGGGGACGCTGCACTGCACCAACCTTCATGTAGGACCAGAAAGTCCTCTCTCAGGGCCACCCTAATTCACAGGTCTTTCACTATAGCCCGTCCCTTCTCACCCAGGCCTCCACAGAGTCCCCCTGCAGGAGCTTCCTGCCCGGGGCTGTGCCGGCTGCCAAGTTGTGCTGCTCCTTGTGCTCCGAGGGACCCTGGGAAGCAGCAGCCACTGCTCCCAGCAGTCTGTTTTGCCTGTTGCCGCAGGCTGTGGGCTGCAGGAGCAGCCCTGGAGGGTCTTGGCACTACCAGTGGCAGAGGGGTCTGTGTAGACTCAGAGACAGATGTGGCAGGCAAGGATGAGGGACTTTGTTAGCAGCCCTACTAAGCCTGGATGGTTCTGCATCCCCAGGCCCCACCCCCCGGCTCCTGCCTTTACTCCTACACTCCCTTTCCACCAGCATCACCACTGAGGAGGGCAGCCCAGCTGGCCCCAGCACCAGACAGGCAATGGCAGGAAGCACAGAGGAAACATCGAGGGAGAGCAGGTACCCAGGGCGGCCAGAACGGGCCTCACACACCCCCACAAGCAGAGCCCATGCAGTGGCAGAGCTGTCGGTGGCAGTCAGGGCGGCCAGCCATGCTCCAGGTTTCCAGAGTGGAGAGGAAAGGATCCCACACTTCAGATGAGCTCCAGGGTGCTGGGAGCAGCAGGTGGCCCAGCTTGGATCCAACCTGCCTAACTGGAGCAACCTGCCTACCAAATACCAGTGACCCACCCAGGAAATCAGGCCTCAGAGAGGATGTGCCCACCGCACTCACCCCCCAGCTGCTGCCACCCTCATCACATCTCTCTTGTGACTTAAGTCATCAGGCCGCAGTTCTCAGCTGCCCTTCCTGCCCCACAGGCTGCCTCCAGCCCAAACTACACAGCCTCCAGAAAGCGTTCTGCCCAGACCCCTGCCCCATTGAACACAGGACAACCCCTCACCTGCTGTTCCTGGCCACCCATGATCTGGCCCAGACCTCCTGGAGGGTTCACCACTGCTCCTCCAACACAGCCACATCTTCCCATCTCCCGCCCACCTCCCCTACCCCATGGTTCTGCTCTTCATCTGCCCACATCTGACTTATCTTCAGGATCCATTTCAAATCCTGCCTCTCCTCCTCCTCCTTCTCTTATCCCCTAAACCTTTGGCCTCCTGGAGCCCTTTGCCTGTGGCATTTGCATCACTCCCCACATATCCCAAACTAATCTATGAATTCCTTAAGGGCAGAGACGGAGCTGTCCTCAGCATTGTGCTTCCCTACACACACAAACCTCCGCCATGTCTACAGCTCCTCCCACACACACGAAGCCATCAAGCCTCTTTCTTCGGATGACCTCCACAGGCAGGAAGTCCTGTCTCATATCCAGCCTGATTCCACCCTGCTCAGGGATCGTTTTCATTCCTGGGTGAAGATGGAGAGCAGTGGATTATCTTCCCCTAAATAATAACCCTTCTTAGGCTTTCACACTATTATTAAATCACCTTTAACCCACCTTTCTTCTTCAGGCTAAAGAATCCCAGTTCTTTTCGTGTTCCTTCAGAACGTGACTCCCTGACCTATAATTAGCCTGGCAACACTTTTGAATTCTCCCCAACTTCTCCACACCCAGAAAGAAGTGCCTTGAGAGGGGACCAGAAGGAACTGTGTGGAGGGTCTATGATGTGCCAGGGATCACCCTCACTACATTTAATCCTTCTAGCTTGCTGCTCTCCACCCCCAGTTTGCAGATGAGGAAACAGAGGCTCAATACGGTTAGCAGGGCTTCTCAGCCTTAGCTGACATGTTGGTTCAGATGATTCTTTGTTGAGCGGGCGCTGGCTGTGCCTCGTAGGACATTTAGCAGCATTCCTGACCTCTGCCCACTAGATGACAGCAGTAACTGCCCCTCCCCCCCACACACACAATTGTGACAACTAAATATGGCTCCAGACATTGCCAAATGTCTTCTGGGTGTGAAATCACCTCCAGCTCAAAACCACTGGGTTGAAGGAATTTTGCAGAAATCAATCAACTTTTAAGTAACAGACACTAAATTCAGATCTGTCAGCTTCAAATAATTTTTCTTCTACCCCCATGCAACCTCCTAAGACAAAGTCTCATCTGGGAAAGTAATAGGAAAATGTCACTATGTTTTCTACTTTTATCACTCCTTACCCCAACATTTAATCTTCTATATGTGTCACTGGGATCAACTCATAGATGACTCTGCTCCAAAGTCTAACCCACACTCTCCAAGTTTACCCACACTCAATTTGAAAGCATTAGCTTGGGTGCACTGTAACCACGGGAACTTTCTTTTTTCCAATCAATTGCTCAGTATCACTTATTTCAGGCCTGCTGCAGAGAAGTAGCAGAGAAAATTGAGAACAGACTCTCCTCCTCCAAGAGCAAAAGGTCCAACTTGGGAGCTGGGGATACACATGAGCAGTTCTAACACTTACTGAGAAACGCACAGACCATTCTTGCACAATCCCCAGCAGGCTATCGCAAAGCAGGAACACTGAGTCCACTGAGCAGTTGCTTAGACTAAAGATGCCAAGAAGTCAGTGCAAGGAGTTAGCTGAGACCAGCCTGTGTCACGGTGGAGATGCTGTCATCAACTGAAGCAGATGAATATTGTGGACTGCACGTCGTGACAGGGATGTGCATACTGATGGGATGCAGGGTAAGGGAACCAGGTGTCCGCATGCTGCCGTTGCTATTTCTGTGCTCCAGACCAGCCTGGGGAACTGAGCTTTGCTCTGAAGCAGGCTCCTACTCCCATTCCACCTCCTCTATTCCAGGTGTCAAGGGTGGGAAAAACATGCCAGGTTGAAACATCATGAACTTCCCACCTGTTGTTCCAGGCATTCATCCGAAGCCACGCCAGGCCTAATGCAGTTCCTTCATCTCTATACATCTGCCAAATCTGACTTATTCCTCAAGATCTGCTTAAATGCTGCGTCCCCCTTCTCTCCTTCAGTCCCCACCACCCACTCTCTACTCTGGCCAAATCAGTCTGCTGATCTTATCCTGTCACGATTTCCTATTAACATTCCTTTTTCTTATTTATTCTTTCAACATATGGCTGTTCAGACTCTACTCTGTGCCAGGCACTCTTCTACAAAGCTGCTGTAACTGCTGTATCCTCAGTGCCTGCAATAGTGCCTGGTGCAGTATTAGGTGCCTGGTGCAGTAATAGAGGGAGACACTGACATTCTGGTCATGATTTCCACCTGTGCTTTGGCCTCACACACAGCATCTTAAACTTTAAAAACTCAGCCCTTCCTTCAGCCTTAGGTCATACCTCACCTCTTCCATGAAGCCCTCCTTCAACTCAAGCAGGGTCGGTCACTCCTCATGCTGGACTTTACTGTGAGCCATGCAGTTGATGTGTATCAAACATGACATTGTCCTCTCTTTCTGTGTCTGTCCTCTCTCCCAGTGTAAGATCCCAAGAGGGTGAGTACTCGTCTGTTTCACCTATGTGGTTCTAAAGCACCCAGCAGAGTTTTGCCACAGATGAATAATAACAGCACTTTAGAAAAAAAAATAACAACTAGCATTCATCACATGCTTATAAAGGACCAACTATTGTTCAAGGTACTTAATAAGTATCAGCCTATTTGATCTTGACAGCAAGCCTGTGGGGTTGGCAGGAGCTCATGCAGGAAGCACAAACACAGGTGGAGGTGGCTACAGTGGCAGTGGTGGTGGCAGCAGAACTGATAATACCGTGTGCCAGGAAGAGTAGAGCAGGTGGGTTACGGAACGTGGGCTGCGGAGGAAGACCTGGATTGGAGGCCTGGCTCCATCATCTATCAGCCGGGTGACCTTGGGCAAGTGACTTCTCTTCCCTTAGCTTCATTTCCTTCACTGTAAAATGAGGATCATTCCAGCACCCACCTCACAGAGCACAGAGGTGTGTGACAACTCCATGAGCTGTGCAGACCACACACCTCCAGCACAGAGCCTGACATTGGCCTCAATAATCAGCACACGGGAATGTTTGCTGTTGTTATTGTTGCTGTTATTATCGTATCCCTCTTCCAAGAATCACCCACACCTGTTTTCTGTCCCATCCTGCCTCAGCTTCCCATCCCCCTGATTACCCTCCTTCCACATCCTCAATCAGGTAGAGGAAAATCTGAGTGCAATATACTGAGAAGACACTCTTCAGTCACTACCTTATTCCTCCTTTTCCAACAAATGAGCCCTGAAACAAATAGATCCCAGATGTCACGACTCACGTATAAAAACCCAGGACCTTGGGACTAGAGAGGGAATGGAAGCTCTGCTTGGGTGTTGACAGAGCACTGAGGACTCAAAGATATGCAAATCCAAGGGGGCAGCTCAGGGAGCCGGGCTACGTGTGAGATTGTTATCATCTCTTCTCTGCTACTGCAGCGATGATGATCGGCTGAGCTCTTTCATTAGAAATCTGATGCTGCTGTTAAAAAAGAGAGAGAGAGAGCGAGAGAGAGAGAAATACACAGCAGCCTCAAAATGTGGGCACAAAGCGGTCTCCTGGGGAAAGCAGCTTTATTTACGTCGGCTACGAGTACTAAGGGCCCATTCATCCACTGTTTATTTGTTCTGTTTGGTTCCCCAGCACACGACCTTTATTCCATCCATGTTTTGCAGGCTACGACGAGTGCTAAACTCTCTGCATTTCTCCTACATCTACAGCAGTTGGGATCTATGGCAGCCTCCTTCTTCCTGGCTTTCATCTCTGCATCCCTCCATTTCTGCCTGCAGCAGTGAAGCATCAATTATACACTCCAATTATGTGATTATACATATTTTCACTAATTAATAATTCTTGCCACTCATACTGCCAACTCCCATTGGAGGGCTTCAGAGGGCGTTGGAGAGGATAACTCACAGCTCTGCCACCCGGGAGGGAATGAGCAAGGCCTGAAGAATTCCTGGTATGAAAGGGAAACTGAGGTGCCACAAGGTACTTCCTTGTGACAGAGGCAACCACTGAATCCAAGACTTGCCTTTGTCTTGATAGGGGATTTGCTTGAGCGAATAGGTCCATTTGATGTTGCTGCTGCCTGAAGAGGTGACAGGAAGAAGAAAGTAGTTTAGCCCAGGGGTAGCACTTTGTAGGTGTTAAACTGGCTGTCATTAAAGGCTAAAATTTCTTCTTACTTACAGATATCTGGATTTTGGGGGTTCAGTACCATAGTGTGTCCTCCTCTCTTGAGACTCAGTAGCATGCTGTGAAGAAAAGTTACTCTGTGATTTGGATAAAAGCATAGCTCTCTTCCCCAGAGTCATATAGGAATGAGAAGGATGAGGCCTGGGAGGTGACCCAGTCCAGCCTACTCCATTTTCAGAGACAGAGGCTTGAAGCCCAGCACCATTAAAAATGACAAACACACCTCAATCTTATGTCCATTGTCAAATTTAATCATCAAAACAACACCGTCAGGCAAATTTTACTGCCCTCATGTTACAGAGGAAGCTGAAGTCTAAAGAGTGACTTGCCCAAGGTCACACGGCTTATAGACAGAGCTGTGACTAAGCCCAGGCTTCAGAACATTCCAAAAGCAACACCATTTTGATTGTTTCATGTTGAGAATACAGCCAATTAGTGGCAGAAGACTCCAGTACTTTGATACGTATGACAAATCCGTGAGTTCTTGGAGTAGAAGATAAGCCGATCTGACAAAGGGAACAAGACATTCCACACTTAAGTTGAGTCTTCCTGAAGCCAAATTTCACTTTCATTGATGCAGTCAGACAAAAGTCCTAGTCATTGAAAAAAAAATCAATCAAAGCAATTTTCAGATGGAGCAGACTGGTCACTTGATGTTGCTGACCAGTTCAGGTCAAACAGGTCATCCAGGCTGAGTCAAAACCATGATGCCAGCAGGCTGAGTGATGTCAAGGTTATGTCTCCACACCCAATGGCAGAAACCTCGCTCAACTTGGTCCAGCCATCAGTTCACACACCCTCTTCTCCCACTTTCCCACTGCATGGGGCCACAGCCAGTAGAGAGATCTGGGCATGTTTGTACCTCAGCCCCAGCCCCACCACAATGGGGAGACAGAAGTTCAGGACCTGTTCTATACTGAGTCTGCAGCCAAGGGCAAAGCTGGCTTCAGTGGACTTAGGCAGGCTCAGAACTTATACCCAGGAGTAAGGCTTATACCCAGACAGGCTCAGAACTTATACCCAGGAGCAAGCAAACCTAATGAATGGAGATGCATCTCCAGGTCTGCCACTCTATCAAACCTCCACCCCACAGGTGCCTGGCCTGCAGGGAAGGCAGCCTCCAGCCAAGCCCTGAACCATTTGCATCACAGGAACAAGTGAATCCTGCCTGTCACTTTCCCCAACTGCTTAGTTCTGGAAATAATGACAGAATCCCAGCATTCCACTTCCAGCTCAGAGACTGGACATGAGCTCTACAGCAGCTTTTTATCGGTCCTTTTCATAGAACTGATTTGCTAGACTGTGTATTAATTTTCTGTATAATCTTCTATTGGCTCTTAGAAGTTGGGAGAGTTGGTATTAAGATGCTACGATGCACAAAAAGATATACAAATGGCCAATAAGTACATGAAAAGATGTTCAACATCATTAGTCATCAGGGAAATGCAAATTAAACCTACAATTAGGCACCTCTACCCGCTCGTTAGATGGGATAAAATTTTAAAGAACAAAATTACAAGTGTTGGCAAGGATGGGGAGCACTGTGTACGTCCTGCATGGCTCCTTTAGGTGGACTCTCCTACATTCCTGGTGGGAGCAGAAAATGGTGCAAAAACCACTTTGGCAAAATAGGCCGATTCTTAAAATGTTAAACATAATACTTATCTTAAGACCTAACAATTCCACTGCTAGATATTTACCCAAGAGAAGCGAAAACATATGTCTACATAAACACCCATACATGAATGTTCATAGCAAGTTTATTTGTAATACCCCCAGCTGGAAGCAACCCCAATGCCCATCATTAGCAGGTGAATAGAGAAATAAATCCTAGCATAGCTATACAATCAACGGAATATTACTCAGGAGAAAAAGGAACAAACTACTAAATGCAACAAAATGGATGAATTTCAAAAAAATATATACCAAGTAAAAGAAGACAGACACAAAAGAGTATATAGTAAATGATTTCATTTATATAAAACTCTAGAAAAGAGAAATCTAATCTACAGTGACAAGAAAGCACATCAGTGATTGCCTGGGACCATGAGTCGTGGGGAGATTGAGTAGGATGGAGCACCAGGGAAGCCAGGGGGTAATGGAAATGTTTATATCTCGATTGTGGTGGTGGTTACATAAGGAAAAACATTTGTCAAAACCCACTGAGCTCTACACACATAAAATAGGTCTATAAATTATACCTCAGTCGAGTTGGGGAAAGGCCACGTATAAGACTGTTATAAACAACCTTAATTTTGGATTTAGAGAAACACCTTTAAATTAATAACATTTAAATCTAACCCAAATTTGGAATTAAAAGAACAAATGTCAAAAAAACGTTAAAAGAAGAATACACACGCACACACAGACACACACACACACACACACACAGATGCTATTATGATGGACTCCATTCTGGCTCTCCAGGAATAACTAAAAACTATCCCCAAGGAGAATCCTTAAAGAGATGGAATGGATACAAAGGAGGAAAAGCAAGACAAAGAAATATGTTTTTATCAGCCATAGTTTTGTCCTCAACCCACTGCAGAACTCTGTTCAGAGCTGGACACTATCACGTGACAGCACCATTGCTAGACCAGGCAGCCTGGAAAGCCATAAAAACAGATAAGCCCTAACCCCTCCTCCTGCTCCCAGTGCCTAAACCCAAGCCTCAGAGTCTGCTCTTCCTACCTAAGCCACATCCACCAGCACCAGTGGAAAAGGAACCAGAGAGGGGCAGTCGTGCACTCAGGTTGATTTCATCCTCTAGGGCATCATCC
Organism: Rhinopithecus roxellana; assembly: GCF_007565055.1. Lineage (NCBI taxonomy): Eukaryota > Metazoa > Chordata > Mammalia > Primates > Cercopithecidae > Rhinopithecus > Rhinopithecus roxellana. The sequence continues at coordinate 80,304,984 of NC_044563.1, forward strand.
ACTGGCACATACAGCCTAATCCATGTCCAGTGAATCCTTCCTCTAAAATGGGGTTCCCAAACTCAAATTCCTACAGGAGCCTACCAGGGAAGGTAAGTAAGTGGTTGAAGTGGGCCCACGGTGAGACAAGAGGGAGGGGTGGGGACTGGGGTGGACCCAGGAACACACAAGTCTTGTGTAAGAGGAGCACCATGCTTCAGGGCCCACATTCCCGCATGATTGGCAGTGTCCAGTGCAATCAGGCCTCCTGATTTTTCAAGATAAGCCAAAAATTCAAGCTGTTCTGTAAACTGTCTCAATTTTAAATATTGACAGCAAATCCAAAAAATTTGAAATATGGTATAGGCCAAACAAAACACATGCTCAGGCCAAACAAAACACATTCTCAAGCCAAAGGCCAGGTTGTGATAAGGCCCTAGATGTCAATGTCCCCTTGGGGCAGGAACCACAGCAGAGCCCTGAAAGGATTTGCTTTAACCTCTTTCTTGGTCAAGGCATAAATCCTCCATCCAATATTCCCAGCAAGTGGTTTTCCAGCCCATCCTTGAAATCTCCAGTGACTGGGAGATGGACCTGGGATTGTGCACTCTCTCTCCCCTGCCCTCTTCCGCTGGCTCTGACCATTCCTTTAGGACTCAGCCAAGATGTTACCTATTCCAGGAATCTTTCTAGGATCCCATATCTATATTAGAGACTCTTCATCTATGTGTTCATGGCCCCCTCGACCTCTCTTATCTCAATTCTCTCCACGCTGCATTACGTGTCTGTCTTCCCACTACCCTGAGAGCTCCTGAGAGCCAAGGCTGTATATACAGTGGTTAACATACACAGTTGGTGTATCAACTAGCCTTTTTTTATTGCAAGTGATAAAAACTCCATCAGACTCTCTTAAATACACAGGAAATGTATTCTCCATAAAAGTGGCCAAGAAGGCATAGGCCGAATTCAGGCACAATTGAGTCTGGGGTTCACATGATGTCAACCACTCCTGGCCTCACCCCACCTCTCCCCTGCACTCAGCTTCCATCTTCTGCCCAGGCACTAGCAAGACGGCAGCCAAAGAGAGACGATCCAAAATGCATAGACATCACTACTAATCCCTTTTATCTAGCAGAAAATGCAGGCACAAAGATGTGAAGTAACTTGCTCAAGATCACATGGCTATGAGGTGAAAAAGTGAGGAAACCAAGGAAGCAGTTGGCTTCCAGAACTCATGCATTAAACATGTTATAATTCTAACCCAAAAATATGCCTTTTTCTTGGCCAGTTCCAAATGTGGCCCCTTATGGCCAGGCCACCATTGTTCAGATGATATTTGGTTGGTGCAAATGTAATGGCTGTGTTGCCATTACGTTCAATGGCAAAAACCGCAATTCCTTTTGCACCAGCCTATACAATTAACACCATGTCCCTGTCCCCTGAAATGTCAACAGCACAGAATGGTAGAGGAGGAGCAGAATAACTTAAATCAAAGGAGAATTGCACAGAGGGCACCAGCCCACAGCACAGCACTCCCAGTGCCTGGCAGGAAGCAAGGTTGTTTGTCCTTCAGAGTATTTTCCCGGAGAGCTCCCTTGCCCGCTGTCTCTCCCAAGCCCACATTGGGGATGGGCAACAGGGAAGATGCAACTTCTGGGAAGCAGCTCCCTACTGGATGGGGTAGTGGGGACACGCGGATTGATTGCTTTAAATGGTGGGCTTCTTAGATTATTGGACGGATTTGGGGTTTCTCTTGTAGAAAACTTCTCTCAGATCTTTGAGTAAATGATGGGCATCTTAGACAGGTTATTTGGCGGATTTGGTGTTTTTCTTGTAGAATAATTCTCTCAGATCTTTAGCAGGCTGTTGGTGTCCACTTCTAGCCTTCTCCATGGGTTAGGACCTGAAGCCCCAGTCCTTACTGAGCCATTGACTTTGATGTGCATCCTGGGCAGTGCTCTGCCCTTCCTCCAGCCAACAGCTTACTGGCCTCCAGCTGAGACTCCACCTCCAGGGGGCAATTTGAAACAATGTCTGGGAGAGGGGAGGGGATTATTTATCTCCTTGACTCCAGCCACATTCCCTGCATTGAGCAGGGGGCTGATCACAGGAGGTGCTTGGGCATGGTCCAGGGGATCCGTGTGTCCCCAGGTTGCTTGCTTTCCTGTCTTTTGCACACTAGTTTTAGGTTGGAAAAGGCCCTTTAGCTTTCCAACGCTGCATTCCTCCATACTTCTGGCTGCTGTGAATTTCAGGTCATAGGCAAGAAGTGCCTCTCTCAGTAAAGCTTAATGTAAATGCCACCTGCTTTCAAACCAGCCAATTTCAACCTAAGCTTGTCACTTTTTAATAGGACCTTACTGAAGGTCACTTCTGTTTAGCAAGAGCTCCAACCTTTCAGCCAGGGTCCGTGAGTCCCCACCACCTGACACCTCCACTCCACTCAGCCAACAACATATGCATGACTTGCCACTTGCACGTTCCACTCCTGGAACTAACTTCTGCCCAATTTTGTTTAAAAGTAACAAAAGAAACCAAACTATCCCACGTGAAAAGAAGTGCATTGATTCATAGATCTGAAAATGCCAGGGTCTGACTCCTGGCACAGCTGGGTTCAGGGGCTCAATGTCATCAGTATGTGCGTGGTCTTTCTCTGTTTGTTGCGTCTTTCTTCCATGTTTTGGTTTCTTCTCCAGTTCCCTGTGGTTGATCAGAGTTCCAGACCCATATCCTCACCAATTAATGTCCAGCAGGTTGAAGGTAGAGTTTTACTTCTCCTGGAGTCAAACAAAAACTCAAAGCCACTCTCACTGGTCCAAATTTGTCATATGTCCATCCTTGAAGGAAGATAGAGCTTAGGAGATACAGTGCTCCGATTGGCCAGGCCTGATCACACTCCTACCCCTGGAGCGAGAGTCAAGGCCTCCTACAAGGAATGGAAAGGGGATTTCTTCAGAGAGAGACCAGAGAGCAGCAACCTTGCACTGGGTGACCAGAGGCTGGGCAGTTGGAACAGCAGAAGCATATACAATGGATGCTTAGCAGGTGTTTATCCTGGGGGCGAACAAATGAGTCATTCATCCTCTGTGCCTCAGTAGGAAAGTATTCTGGAAAGAAGACATATCTTTTTTCTTTCCTATTCAAGAAGTCTGAGCCAGCAAAAAATGCTGTGTCCTAAGAACCTGTTTGCATTTACAGTGAATTCTCAATTATCTGTCTGTGGCAGATTCTCTCTGGACTATCCAGGTTGATTCCCGCAGCACTTCAGGTTTCTAAGCAAAACCCAGACGGCCAGACTACATTACTTTGAACATTCCTTAATTCAGCAAGCTTTGCCTGTACTCCGGCCATCAGACGGTGCTGCTCAGGGAATGCTAGTTCACTGTCATGTTTGTCCGAGCAAAGCAGACACAGGAAAACAGGTCCACTTTTGGCAGGAAGAGGCAGAAAGTGGGACCGGGGTGGGAAGTCACAGAAACCCTCGCAGAGCCGTGCCTGGGGCGAGCACAAGCACAGGAGCTTACGCTTCCTACATAGTTTGGGATTATCAGCCTCGCTGTCTCCAGCCACTGGCACGGATACTTAGGACCTGACCGTGCTGGCCGGATGGCCATGCTATATAACTGATATAAACTAAAGAGTGTGCATACTGGCTGGGCACAGTGGCTTATGTCTGTAATCCTAGCATTTTGGGAGGCTGGGGCTGGAGGATCGCCTGAGGCCAGGAATTTGAGACCAACCTAAGCAACTCAGAGAGACCCTGTCTCTACAAAAAAAAAAAAAAAAAAAAAAAAAATTTACCCAGACATGTCTGTGCGTGCCTGTAGTCCGAGCTACTCCAGAGGCAGGAGGATTGCCTGAGTCCAGGCATCTGAAGCTACAGTGAGCTATGATGGTGCCACTGCACTTCAGCCTAGGTGACAGAGCAAGACCCTATCTCTAAAATTTAAAAATAAAAAAAGCATGTGTGCTGTCGCTATCTATTATCTTCTTCTGAATTTGCTTAGGAGGCATCTGAGATTGGATTCCCTAGAAGCAGCTCCTGAGCAAAAGATAGATAGGGAAGGTATTCATCAGAGGAATGCTACATGGAGGAACCAACTAGGTAGTGGGCCAGTAGTGGGCCCCTCCCAAACAAGGAAGGGGAAGAAAACAAGAAAGCCTATGATTTCAGGGAAGTCGCAGCCTCAGCTTGAACCCATGGAAAGCCCTGGCGTGTGAATTACATCACAGAGAGTCTTTTCCCATCTTAAGGCAAAGGCACTGGAATTTCCTATCCCTGAACCCTACAGTGATGGGGGAAGGCGAGGAGGTGGTAAATGCCCAGGCACATCTAGCTGTGGTGGCCTCAGGTGCCCCAGAGCAATCCTCTGAAGGCTGCAGGTGCAAGCTTTGACCAGCAGAGCAGGCAGAAGTAAAGCCAGGTGTAGAGAAGTGGTGAGGGGAATACGTGGGTCCTAGGAGGGCACTGTCCATGTCTGCTACAGGGGCAAAAGCACAGAGGTGTTCTCCAATTGCCCCAAGCCCTGCAGGAGCAGGCACAGAGGGAAGTGAGGGCTTCCAGTCCCCCTGGGACCCTAATTTCTGAATAGTTCCCAGATCCCCCACCTCACGCTCTTCCTGTTGTCTGGTCTTTTTCTGGTTCCATGTCTCCAGGCTGCCCGGGTGGACACAGGCTGAATCTTGCTGGGTTCTGTCTTCTTACTCCCCAACCCCAGCCCAGTACCCCACCAGCGCGCTCCACTCAGCATCCTGATTTTCCCTGGAATGTGCCACTCTGCCACCATTTCCTTTTCAACAGATGGAATATAGCAAGTTTGCCTTCTATATCAATCACGTCACAAATCATTAAGCATATCGACATCGAGCAGAGCCAGCCTGTGTAGTCGCAAAGGGGTCGGGTGTTTTTCCACTGCCTCGTCCTAAACTGTCAGGAGTCCCTCCCACTCCAGGGCCCCAAGCCAGCGGCCCCAACCTGCTCTTTAGCTCCACAGGGTAGCACGGAGGTCATGTGATTTATCTAGATCTTCTGCAAGAACTCTTCCCCAGACCACAGCTTTAATAGCTGATCTTCAGAAGCCAGAGACCGGAGGTCCAACTCTGAATTCATCCAACAGCAAAAGCTGGTTGCACAGCCACCCAGGGCCTCCACAGGTGCAGGCTCAGCCCATCTTCAAGGAGCTCACACCTTATTCCAAGATCACTTCCTCCCACCACCCCTTCGGGGCAGGACCACGTTTAATGATCTCATGAGAATCTCAGCGCTTTCTAACCTAGCTCATTATGCCTCACAATAACCCCTTGTAGTTCATATTTTTATCAACATTTTATAGATGAGGCCCAGGGAAGTCCAGTGGCTTGCCCAAGGTCACACAGCTAAAAAGTAGCAGTTGCCAGGCTTCAAACCCAAGTCTGTCTGGCTCTGCAGTCAGCACCATTCTCCACGCAACTATAATATATTCTTTGCCTTTCAGCTGAGGGTCTTCCTCCGTAATTCTGCTCAAAAGTCCTCAATGTAAGTGATTTGTGATATCTACATTAATCCCCTCTATTTGTTACTTAAACCCACTTCCTCTTCTCTCTTCATTGACAAATGTACAGATGTTTGCTCACCCACTACCTTTCCTCTTCCAGATGCACTTCTAGTGTTTGTTTTTAGCACCCATGGTGGGAGATGGAAGAGGAGAGGAGGGGGCGATCATGAGGTACAGTAGATAAAATAATGTCCCCCCAAAAATGGCACAGAACCCAGCCAGCATCCTGTGCAAATAGTACCCACTTACACAAACCTGAGAGCTATGCCTCCTTAACTTTGTGCCCGAACTACCTTGCTGGCATGGCCCTGGTCCAGCCCCTGACATGCACGCAGACACGCACATGAGGCGTGAGGGCCCGTATTGTCATCTTCCATCCCTGAGTCCACCTACACAGTTGCCTTAGCTCCACCTTTTCCCTGACCCCTCCCACACACACAGCCTTCCATGCCTCGCTCCCACAACTCACTCCCTCCGTGAAGTCATCTCACTTACATGTGACGCCCCCACCTAATCTCTCCCCAACAGCCTCCCCCAACGCCAGTGCACTGGGTCCAAGAGCAGAGAGAATCCCAGTGTTCCTGCAGAAGTCACCGTGGAAGAATAATCGTGTTGTGATTTTGAAAAGAAATTGAAATCCCCTCTTTACTGCTTTCTAAATGAACCTTATAATTTTCTCCCTGTCTACAACCTCCCTGTGCACTGGTTCCTCTGTGTCTGTGTGCATGTTTGTGCGAGAGAGAGAGTGAGCTCAGTTCCAGCAAGTAGGGCCTCTGGTGGATTCGCGGAAAGGACCCATCACCCAGCAGGATGGAGTGTGAGCTCCGTGGCCAGGAGCCACAGTGCACGAGGCACCCTCTCCCCTGCCCACTTTTGGTCCCTCAGGTCGGAGCCTCCAAAATGGAACTGGCATGATGGAGCCTGAGTGCTCCAGGAGTTTTCCTGGGTTGGGTGAGCCCCGTTTGTCTGAGGGAACCAGGGCTGGAGGAGAGAAGAGCAGCCCAGAGAGCGGGGCAGCAGGGAGCTCTGGAAAGCAATGGGAGTGTGGATTAAAGGGTGGGAGGAATGTCCCGGGAGGCCAAGAACAAAAGGCGGTCCTAGTGGTAAATTCGCAGAAGGATCTAGAAGAGAAGTGTCAGGCAGGGGCAGGGAAAAAGAGGAGAAGCCAGGGCTCCTGGGCAGCATGAGTGATGGGCACACCTGAGGGGCGTGGCCTATTCAGAAACCCTGACCTGTCCAGGCCTGCTCATCTGGGGAGGGTGGGATTTCAGGACCATTCTTCCCTCAGTAGGGGCAGGGAGAAGTGAACCCAATCAAAGGGTGAGCCAGGGCCATCCCTGTGCTGTGAGGAGTGAGTTGGTCCTTCAGCATCCGGCTCCCTCTGAGGGCAGTGATCTTGGATATTTGGGCTGTGCATCTACATTTTTTGGCCACCCTAGAGTAGGTAACTAGGACCCAAAGCTGAAAACAAAAAGCATCAAAAACCCTATACCATATAACATTTGGGCCTTGACCACTGCTTGTGGCTTACTAAGAGGCTAGCCCAAATGCCATGGCTTCTTGCTTTTGTCTGCTGATACGTGGCCCAGAGGCCTAGGGGAGGAGTTGCAGCTCAAAGAGCCTTGTATTAGTCCATTTTCACACTGCTATAAAGAAATACTTGAGACTGGGTAATTTATAAAGGAAACAGGTTTAATTGACTCACAGTTCTGCATGGCTGGGGAGGCCTCAGGAAATTTACAATCATGGCGGAAGGTGAAGTGGAAGCAAGGACCTTCTTCACATGGTGGCAGGAGGGAGAAGAGAGAGCAAAGAGGGAAGAGCCATTTATGAAACCATCAGAACTCCAGAGAATTCACTCACCATCAAGAGAACAGCATGGGGGAAACCACTCCCACGATCCAATCACCTCCCTCCCTGGACATTTGGAGATTACAGGACCCTCCCAGGACATGTAGGGATTACAATCTGAGATGAGATTTGGGTGGGGACACAGAGCCAAACTGTATCAAGACTCATTTAGAGACTAGGGAAACCTACAGGGAGGGAATTCAGAGACCACCCCCATTCTGCAGCAGTAGGCCATTTGCTTAGGCAGCAGACTTGATGAGATGCCTTAAACTGACGTGAACTGGGGAAAGGGCCTGCACGCCCCTTGTTGATGTGGCAAAGTATGGATGAGTTTTCTATGGCTTAAGAGACCCTGCAGAAGGTTGTGGCTTAGGTCACTTTGCTGATAACCCACCTAAGAGGGGAACCTGTGAGGCCAGGGGACCCTGGAAAGGTCCACAATCCCCCCACTTAAAGAGGCTGGAAAGAGTTGAGCTGGAATAGACCCTCCCACTTTGGGGACTCACTAACGCTGATTAGCATTAGCCTGAGAAGCAGCAACACCCAACCGAGAAGACCTCAGTGCCCTGGTAGTACAAGGTACTTCCCGTCCCTCTTCTCAGCTGCACACTGTGGGAGCCTCCAGGAGGGAGGGAGAGCCGGCATGCCAGAGGAAAGATGTTCCCTCACCCCTGCTCCTCACTCCTGGGGAAACGGGGAGGAAGAGACCACCTCCTGCTCACTCCAGGCCCCAGGCCACAGGGTGTCCCATGCAAGGAAAGGTGAGTTTCAGTCCCATGCAAGATCGGAATCTTAAACTCAATTTATTTAATAATCAAAACTAAGTCATAGAATCTGCTCAAGACGTTGTCAAGGGACAGAAAAGGGAGATTCAACAGAGTACAGTTGAAAAAGTGGCATAAGAAAAAATGTTTAAATAAATATTTCTTGTTAGTTCCCAACTGAATGGAGCCTGAATGATAAATCACTTACACAAAGGACAACATCTTCCTTAGATAAGCTCAAGTATAAATGTGGGGATGGGGGCGGCATTTTAAGGAGACATAGAACAATAAATAAGGGAGACAGAATCCCACAGAAATTCTAACAGTGGGGCCAAGCTCCCAGACAGGAAAACCTAAGGGTTGTTGGGAAGCCGAGCCTATCTGGTTCTCCACTGAGACCCACGACGCAGCCGAGCTTTGCTGTGGGGTTCAACTCCCGGCTCTGCCACTCTCTAGCTGTGTGAGCTTGGGGAAGACATTAAACCCCCTGTACCTCAGTTTCCTCATCTGTAAAATGGGGGAATAACTCCTCCCCAGGGGTGGTTGTGAGGATTAAATGAATCAATACGATGCGGATCTTAGAGCAGGACCTGACTCTGCATTGTCCCTTTCCTGTGTTCCCCATGCAGCTCAGCTGCTCTCGGAGTCCCTGCAGCTCTCTCTGCTTCTCCCCACTGCCTGCTCACACCCTCACCCTCTCCTGAGCCCTTTTATGCCTCCCAGCATCTCTTTCTCATCCATAATGGTAATGGTGGCTTTTGACCCGTGGGGGCCCAGACTCCACATCAAGGCCTTTGCTGTCCATGCCGGCTTTTGCTTCTACTTCTGGGCTCCCTGCCTGATGCTTTCTGGATTTCCCAGTTCAGCTTCTCAAGAACAAGACGCTGAATGGCCTGGCCCTCTCCATTTGGGCAGAGCCTTTGAAGCGAATTCTTGACTGAATAGATGTAGCCAGAGCTGGAGGAGTCACGTGATATAAAACTCAGTCAGCGAGGGCTGCCCCTGCAGAGATGGCTCTGAGCATAGGCAATGGGGGTGCAGTTTCTCTTAGAAGGGGTCTGAGCCAGGCAGGCTCCCTGACTGACACGTCTTACACAGACGGAGACTCATTCACTCAGTCTCAGGGTTATAGTGAAGATATACAAAGGAATGGGAAGGGGATTAGGGAGACTCTCTCAAGAGTGATTGTCAAATCCCATCTGTGTGCTCAGGACACTGTGTGACCAAAGGGTCAGGTGAGGTGGTGTGGAGGTAGGGAGGAGAGGGTGGCCGTAGCCTGGGGAGCTGGATGAGGATGCAGATTCAGTGGGGCATAGGAGTCTGCAGCACCCAGCACAGACTGAGTGCCCTCGTGTGCCAGGTGCCCCTGGAGCTGCCAGAGCTACAGAGGGGATGCAGGTGCCACCTCCCTCCCTCATCATCCCTTTCCTATGCTCCAGCAGCTTGCCTTCCCCCAGTCCTTGCTCCCCACCTGCCACCTACCCCTTCAGCAGATGAGCTCCTGCCTCTCTCCACCAGGCATCCTCACCTGGAACTGCCTTCAGAGCACCCCAACCTCCCTGGACTGCTCCACGTCACTGTCCTCTTATGTAAAGTGTCTCCTGGCACCCCAGACAGCCCCTCAGTCCTTCAGTCCCTTTGTGTCCCACCTGTGTGTCTTAATTTTGTTTATTTACCTATCAGTCACCCACCTGCTTTAGACTGAGTTCCTTGAAGGCAAGAATCTTGGATCCTTCATCTCATATTCTGGCCCCTAGAAGTAAAAAGAAGCAAACACACAAACAAACAAACCTACCTTTCTGAAATGAAGGAAAGGGCTGAAGTTGTCTGGGAAAGCATCACTGAGGACATGGCACTCAAGGAGAGATGAGATTTGAATTGGCAGAAGCAGGAAAGGGACAGTATTCAAAGGGAGCAAACAATGCAGGCAAGTGTGGGGGTGGAAATGGGGGCAGGGCCAGGTGGGGTCCATGGAACAACAAGACCATGGACGGAAAGAGAGAACGGGGCATACTGAGAGAACCCAGCCTGCTTCCTGACCCTCCCCCTCCTCCCACCCTCTGCCATCTCTTCCCTCTGCTGCTGCTCCTGCCTCCTCACCCCACCTCACCTCACCCCGAAGTCCTCCTGAAGCTGCTGTCCTGATCCCTGCCTAGGATTCGTTGAAAGCCCCGCCTGGATCCAGCTGGTCAGTGTCAGGACTGATGCTGGGAGATTCTCAAGGGAGCCTGAGCTCTAATCCAGCTCTCATCGCAGAGCAAGCCTAGCACTGATGGGCTGTCCTTATCTAGACAGCAACAGAATGGCCCTGGCTGGGAGCCCTGCTGGGACATTCCCTGTCTACTTTGTCCATCCAAGTTCTGGAGGAGCCAGAAGTCTGTTCTCCTCTGGGTGACCCACGCTCCTAACGAGACCTCCAGCTTTGGTCTGGCAGAGTCTTTGATGCCCCTCCATCTTGCCGATAGTGGACAGCTCATTTCGTCTAAGGCTCCTTCACCCCAGACAGGCCAACCAGTTTTGTCACTGGCCTGGAAGAAGAAAAGTCTAGAGACCTCAAAAGAAGTCTTGCAAACTCCCCCCACTCCCTCCCACTTATTTCAAAAGGATATTTGATGGTGTTTTGCCACATTTCTCATACTATCCTTTTCTGACCCAGCCACGCAGCGAGAGACTCACTGGAGTGAGAGGGGGAAGATGCATATTTATTCAGCTTCGACTTAGGCTCCATGCTTGGTAGCATTATCTCATTTAATCCATCAGTAGGAGGCTCTGAATTCCCTCAGGGGACTCCTTTGAACTCTGGATACTTTCAAAGAAGTCCTGGGATTTCAGAGGTTTGGAGAAAGCTTCCATGTGCCCTGGTGTTCCCTCCTCATTCCTATCCCTGCTGCTTTCCCGAGCACTGATCCTCAGCTCTCACTGGGGAGGGGTTTTGGTAATGACTTGCCCAGGCCCCGTCCCTATAGACAGGGATTGGGTAAGTCTGGGGTTGGCCAGGGAACCCCAGGCGATTCTGATAAATACCAGAGTTTGAGAACCTCTGTTACGGCAGGTCTAAGAAAGCCACCATAGTGGCCTCTTCATCCCACCTTTCCTTGAACAGTTGGGGTCAGAGAGAAGTGACTTGCTGTAGGCCACATGGTGCAGAAGGCTGGCCTAAAGGCTAGTCCTTCTGGCTTCCTGAGCTCCTGCACAGCCTCAGCTTGTCCCTCGCTGGCCCTCAGGGGAGAGGTAAAATGGCCCAGCTAGTGCCTGGACCCTTTAACCCTTCTGCAGCCTGCCTCCTTCTCTCCTCTCCCCATCCACACTCTCCCCACCTGACCTCAGCCCCAGGCTGCTGCAGAGCCAAGCAGAAAGCAGTCTCCTAGTTCTACAGCAGCCTTTATCGCACTGCATTGTAATTGCTTGTTTACCTGCTGGCTCACCACAGACTGCAATGCCAGGAGAGGAGCTCTATCTCACTCTCTGTGTCCCCAGAGCCCAGCACTGGGCCTAGCTGAGCAGAAGGAGCTCAAATAATACATTATTTGTTGATGTACAGTGTTCTGTTGAGGGACTAGGTTAGTGGCTTCACTACTTACTCTTTTCAGGATATTTGCTGTTTTTAAGGGTGATGCCTGACTCAAAGGTATAGCATGCGACCGGTGGGATTGTAGGCTTTGTGGTCAGAGGAGTCTTTCTGGCACCTCTCAAATCCCCAGTGTTTAGAGTTCCGCATGCTCCAAGAGAGGTTGAGGCTGGTCCTGCTCTCTGGGCCACACCATTCAGAGGTGCCCTGAGACCTTTTGACTTCCCAAAGAGGGATCGCCAGGCCTCTCCATTTCTTTCTCTAATGATTCCATGCGGCTCTCCTTGACTGAGGAGTTGGCTCACCTTGGCTCAGCTCATCCCTCCCCCTGTCAGCTGAAAACAAAGCCCCAGGCTCCATTCATTTGTGATTCTGCAGCCTGTGAATTTCTAGATTATGGGCAAAGCCAGGGAATCTGACAGTCTCATTTAGCAGCCTCTCTCAGACCCCGGCCAGGCTAGTGGCCACTCTGGCTGGGGTCTCAGAGAACCAAGTTCACTTCCTGGCGTTTTGAACGGATGAGCGTATGAGTGCATCTCACTGGCTCCTTCCTTCTGCAGATAATCCTGCAGGCCATCGAGCTTCCCATCGCAAGAGAGGGGCTTTGTTCAGGATACAGTGACAGGCAGGTGGCTGGCATTGGAAGCCTTTTGAGTGATCTTCTGTCACTCAGCCAAGCCACCCCCTCACAGCAGCTGGACTCATAAACAAGAGGGGAGCCGGCAGACAGGAGAGGGATATCGGCTTTGATCCCAGGCTATATGAGTGGAAAAGGCTGTGGAGCTGTTTCTGAGTGACTGATTCACTAGCAAAGGTACAAGTAAGAAAGGAAATGAGAAGAGCCACTTCCTGGGCTGTGTTCTGCCTTGGGACTCACACACAATCCAGCAGGGCCCAAAGCCCCCATGGCACCTGCTGACTGAATATCCCTCCTTCCTGGCTCCTTCTGTGCCCCCGGAGGGTGGGAGTTACTGTCCAGCCCACTTCCTCCTCTTCTTCTCAGGGAACCCTCAGAGTCTTTCTGCCCTGCCTCAGTTCCAACAGAGAGCATTTGGGATTCCAGGACCTGAGACCCTCACATTCCTGGATCTCATGGACAGACCAGCCAGTGTTCCAAGAGCCACAGTTGCATACAGCTTCCCCACATCATGGCTTCCATTCCCCCTCCACCCTGAGGCAGATTACTCTCCTCTTGGATACCTGAGGCACCTGAGACTCAGAACAGTTAAGAGACTTGCCCAGCATCCGTGCAAGCAGCAATGCCAGGAATCAGATCAGCTCTGTTTGAGTGTTCACCAGTTATTCGCCTCGGCGTAACCAGAGACCCACACACAGGCCAGCCCTGAGAGAAAACTGGGAAGCCAGCTCCCTCCTCTTCCTCCTCTAGGTTCCTGATGCCCCCAGGAAGGTGGTAAAGAGGGCAGAAGTCACCTCAAATCTTTTCTAGAATAAGATGGAGCATGAAGAAAGACACAAGCAAGCACTAAGTGTCTAAAAAAAAAAAAAAAGTTGAGGACATTATTCATGAGCCTAACAAAGGTGTTGAAGTTCATCTCTGAGGGTTGGATAGTTGTGGTTAGAAGCCTGACTTTTTCTCCCCTCTCAATTTTTTACTACCAAAAATGCAGGCATACAGGAAAGCTCAAATAATAACACATTAATAGCCCATATACTCACAATCTACAATTAACATTTTTGCTTTATCTCTGTGTTTTTCTAGACCACTTGGGTATAAGTTGCAGACATCAAGGCTCTACATACCTAAGTATTTCAACGTGTTCCTTTTAAAAATAAGGACAGTCTTTACCATAACCGAAACACCATTATCATACCTAAGAAAAATTAGCAATAATTTCCTAACATCATCTAATATCTAGTCCCCAAACTTCTGTAATTGTCTCAGAAATATCTTTTACAGTTATTTTGTAATGCCAGACTTCCATCAAAGGGCATGCATTTCATTTGATTGTTATGTCTGTTTAGTCTCTCCTGCCTGAAACAGTCTCCCCACCCCTTTCTTTGGTCATACTATTGACTTTTTTTTTTTTTTTTAAATCAAGTTGGTCGTCTTGTAGAATGTCCTACTTTCCAGGCTTGTCTGATCACTTCCTTGTGGTGCTATTCAATTTGTCACTTTACTCCCTGTAACTCCTGTAAACTGGACATTAGATCTCGAGCTTGATTCAATTAGAGTTAAAGATTTTTGGTAAGAATGTTCTGTAGCAGGCCGCTTCTACGACAGCCCCAGTGATCCCACCTCAAGGGTATTCACATTCTTACTCTAGAGGAATGTGGGCTGGATTCTGCAACGGGCTTCTAATGAATAGAATATGGCAGAAGTAATGGGATGTCAGTTCTGAGATTAGGTTACTAAAACACTGGGCTTTTGTCTCACGTGTTCTCTCTCATGCTCTCTTGGATCTCTAGACCTGGGAGAAGCAGCAGCCCGGGGAGAGGCTCAACTCGCAGGGTACTGAGGCCCACCAACAGCCATGTGTATGAGCTTGGAAGCACATCTCCCCAACCCATCCCAGTCGAGCCTGCAGATGAGACCTCAGCTGCAGCTGACAACTCGATTACAACCTCCTGAGAGACCTGGAGCCAAAAGCACCTTGCTGAGCTGTGCCTGTATTTCTGACCCACAGAAACTCTGAGGTAATAAATATTTGTTGTTTTAAGCCACTAAGTTTTGGGGCATTTGCTCTGCTTAGCTATGAAATAAGTTGTGTCCCTCCCCTAAATTCATATATTGAAGTCCTAATCCCCAAGTGACTGTATTTGGAGATAGGGTCTTTAGGAGGTAAACAAGCCTAAATGAGGTCATAAGGGTGAGGCCCTGCTATGGTTTGCATGTTTGTCCCCTCCAAACTCCATGTTGAAATTTGATCTCCAGCATTGAAGGAGGGGCCTAATGGGAGGTATTTGGGTCATGGGGGCAGATACCTCATTAATAGAGTAATATGCTGTCTTGGGATGAGTGAGCTCTCACTCTATTAGTTCCCATGAGATCTGGTTGTTTAAAAGAACCCGGCACCTTCCCCCTCTCACTCTTGCTTCCCCTCTTGCCATGTGATCTCTGCACACACCAACTCCCTTTCATCCTCCCATAAGTTAAAACAGCCTAAGTCCCTCACCAGATGAAGATGCCCAATTTTGAACTTTCCAGCCGTTACAACTGTAAGCCATACAACCCCTTTTCCTTTATAAGTTACCCAGAATCAGGTATTTCTTATTAGCAACAAAAAACAGACTAAGACAAGCCCTAATTTGAAAGAAACTGTGGGCTTATAAGAAAAGGAAGATTTCTATCTATCTATCTATCTATCTATCTATCTATCTATCTATCTATCTTCTCTCTCTCTCTCTGTCTCTTTGTCTCTCTCTCTCTCTCTCTCTCTCTGCTCTGTGAGGATACAGGGAGAAGGTGGCATTTGCCAGCCAGAAAGAGAGCCCACACCAGAAACCAAATTGGCTGGCACCTTGATCTTGGACATCCCAGACTACATAACTATAAGAAAATAAATTTCTGTTATTTAAGCCCCCAGTCTATGGTATTTTGTCATGACAGTCTAAAAAGACTAATATATGTGTCAATAGATAAGTAGTACAACATCACAGGTGATGCTATAAACTACATATTGCATCACATCCAAAGGCACATAATGCCAGGCTGTCCCATTAATTGTTATCACTTGGTTAAGGTGGCCCCTGCCATATCTGGCCCTGAAAAGGTTCATTTTCCCTTTGACAGTCAGCAAGTAATCTGTGAAACAATACATTGGCCCCTAGAATATCTTATTCTCCAACAACTTTTCACTTGATGCACTGAACATTTACTGATGATCTTTGCCTTAATCAATTATTTCTTTCAATTTAACAAAATGATTTTTTTTTAATTCTACCATTATGTCCATATTTATTGACTAGTGTTTTTCACAAAGAGGAGTTTTCTGTTATCAACAGGAATTAACTACATTGCCTCCTGAAAAGGACAGGCAAATGCCTGGTTCTTTCTTTTTAATTACTAATTTCCTGAATAAGGAACTGGTTCAATAATCACCTTCAATGATGGTAAATGAGTTTCCCTCTCTCTTTTCATCTGGTTTTTATCTATCTATGTCTTATTGTTATACTCTGCTGGATATTTGTTCAATGACTTACAATAAATTCTACTTCATATTCTTTTTAATGCTCAGATTGTTCCAGTTTTTGCCAGTGGAAGCCCCTCCAAGCTGGAGAAGCTCTACTTTAAATTCCAGGCCCCTAAGGAAAGGTTTGCAAGAGGGCTGTCTCCAGTAAACCACCCCCACCACCCTTAGAAACTCCTGCTACACACCATGGATGAGGGACGTGAAGGGAAAGGGTGATGAGACACAATGCGGGAGGAGTCACTTGAGTAGTTATTCTATTTCGTGGATGAGGTATACCGGGAAAAGCAAGTGAACATCCAAACTCCTGTGCTCTGGTTCTGGTGGCCTTAACCAATTTACTCTGTGTCATTAAGGCCTATGACCTGGGCTCTCTGTGCCTCACATGCAGGTTTGCTGTGGGGCTTGGTACAGACATTACATGTGATAGAAGACAGAGAGTCCCACAAACGTGTCAGATGGCATCCTCAGGGCCTGTGCCCCAAGCCATGTACCAAGAGGAAGACAAGGAGGTGGGGAAGAAGGACCCAGGTGTCCAAAATGCCTTTTCACAGCTGAGGCCTGTTAATTAGGAGAAAATTGTAAACACCTCAACACTGCAGCATGGGAGGGAGGAAGAAATTGGTCTGAGAAAGCTCCCAAGCTCCCCTAAGGAGGCAGGGATGGTAAACTTAGGTTCCTTTAATCCATTTCAGCCTCTGAATCTCCAGGCCTGCCCCCTATATCTACAGCCCAGAGGGGGTGACATTAACCAGTGCATCTGAATGATGTAGAGGAAACTGGCTTTAATGTGCATATAAACCCGGTGCCCAGGTCATGCCTGTTCTCCACTGGCAATGGGCTGAGCAGAGCTGAGTTCTCAGTTAACTTCCCCAGCCCTCCCTCCTGCCTAACTCCATTCCCACCCCTGACTTGAACTTCCTAAAGGCAGTGAGTGAGATTAAAGGCTTGATCAATGAAAACTGTTATGATTGCTTACTCCTGAGCCTTCTGATGTTATTGCATTGCAAGAATGCTGTCTGGGCCTCCACCAGGAATAATAACACAACCTTCCTTCCAGTTTGGGAGGCATTGGAGGCTCCTTACCCATGATCACTCCTATTCTTTCCTCTACTCAGGCCCAGCTTATCCCATCCCCACCAACCTCCCCTCCCCATCCCTTTTGTTCTCGCCATTGAGACTGGATGTTAAGGTTCTCTACAAGCCCATGGGTTCAGCATTTCACATCTCTCTTATGAAGACAGTGAAGCTGCATCTCAGTGAGGTATTTTCTCACTCCACCACCCCAGGCCTATGGTAGAGCAAAGAATGGATAATGTGTAACAGCCTAAGAGAAACTCAGGTGTGCAACGGAGATGCTGGGTATCCTTCCACTATTAGCGTCTCTCAGCAAAGGGGCCTCCCTGTGTGTGTCCTGCCTCTGCTAGGCTTGGCCTGATTTGTCTGCCCTAAGAATGTTCACACCAATTGTTTAGCAACAGCAGGCAGAAATCACTGTAGGGAAAACAGCTGTCACCAGACCCTCTCAGCATTCCCAGGTGCCTGGGAGTGTTTCCCTGCACGCTCCCTCCATTGGGGCACATGCAACACACACATGCACATGTCTCTCCATCCTCTCAGAGGACCCTCTCATGTCGACTTCTCCCTCACAACCCCCACTCACACAGCCCTCTCCTACCTGCCAGCCCTCAGCTGACTTGAGAAAGTCAGGTTAACTTCTCAGACTGGCCTCTACTTGCCAATGACTATGCTGGGGCATTGCAAGCCACTGATGCTCAGCTGTGCAGCCTCACAGCTGAGGGCAAGCACTCCTGGCCTCTATTCAGTTCAACAGACATTACCCAGTGTTATAGACTGAACTGTGCCTGCTCCCCCACTAGTCCCAAATTCATATGTCGAAGCCCTAACCCCTAATGTGACTATATTTGGAAACAGGGGCTTTAGAGAGCTCATGAAGGTAAAATGAGGTCACAGGGTATGGCTCTAGTCCAATAGGACTGGTGTTCTTAAGAGAAGAGGTAGAAACACCAGGAATAAGTGCACACAGAAGAAAGGCCATGTGAAGACACAGCAAGAAGGTGACCGTTTCCAAGCCCAAGAGAGAGGCCTCAGGAGAAACCAACATTGCTAACACCTTGATCTTGGACTTCCAGCCTCCAGAACTATAAAAAAATAAATTTATGTTGTTTAAGCCACTCATTCTGTGCTATTTTGTTGTGGCAGCCCCAGCCAACTAATACACCTAGACTTACCTACCTTTACCCAGACCCTTAAGAGATGAGAGATATGAAGATGAATATGGCATGACTTCTGTCCTCAGCGGTTTAAAATATAATAAGAGGATATCAATCAATGGAATAGAATCAAGAATCCAGAAATAAACCCTCACATTTAAGGTCAATGACAAGCGTTCTAAGATAATTCAATGGCAAAAGAATAGTCTTTTCAACAAATGGTACTGGAACAACTGGATATCCACATGCAAAAGAATGAAGTCAGATCACTACCTCACACCATATACAAAAATTAACTCAAAATGGATTAAAGATATAAACATAAGAGCTAAAACTGTAAGACCCAGAAGAAAACATTAGGATAAATATTTGTGACCTTGGGTTAGACAATGGTTCCTAGAACAAACAACAAATGAAAAAAGCAGATACATTAGACATCAACAATTTAAAACTTTTGTACTACAAATGACACCAACAAGAAAGTACAAAGACAACCCACAGAATACAAGAAACTCTTTGCAAATTATATATCTGACAAGGGACTTGTATCTGGAGTATATAAAGAGCCATTACGACTCAATAATAAAAAGACAAATGACCCAATTTTAAAATGAGCATAGGTTCCAAATATACAGTTCTCCAAAGAAGATATACATATATGGCTAATAAGCACATGAAAAGATGCTCAGTATCATTAGTCATCAGAAAAATACAAATGAAAACCACAACCAGACACAACTTCACACCCACTGAGATGACTATAACCAAAAAGAAAGATAGTAACAAGTGTTTGCAAGGATATGGAGAAATTGTAGCCCTTGTATATTGCTGGTGGGAGTGTAAAATGGTGCAGCCACTTGGAAA
Source organism: Rhinopithecus roxellana (assembly GCF_007565055.1). Classification (NCBI taxonomy): domain Eukaryota; kingdom Metazoa; phylum Chordata; class Mammalia; order Primates; family Cercopithecidae; genus Rhinopithecus; species Rhinopithecus roxellana. Next base: position 80,323,926 of record NC_044563.1, read on the forward strand.
AGCTGTCTGGTTGTTCATCAAATGGTTAGACAAAGTTACAATACAATCTGGAAATTCCACTCTGAAGTATTTATGCAAGAGAGTTGAAAGCATATGTCCAAAAATGCTTATTCAGAAGGGTTCATAGCAGCATTATTCATAAGAGCCAAAATGTGTAAACAACTGATGAATGTTCATCAACTGATGAATGAACAAATAAAATGTGATGTATCCATATAATGGAATATTATTCAGTAATAAAAAGAAATGAAGTACTGATACATGCTACGACATGGATAAACCTTGAAAACATTATGCTAAGTGAAAGAAACCAGTCACAATGGATCACATAATGTATGATTCCTTTTAAATGAAATGTCCAGAATAGATAAATCCATAGAGATAGAAAGTAGATTAGTGGTTGCCTAAAGCTGGAGTGTGGGGTGAGGAGGTATGTGGGGTAGTGGCTAAAGGTATGGAATTTCTTTTGGGCATGAAGAAAATGTCTAAAACTGATTGTAGTGATCTTGGCATGGCTCTATGAATACACTAAAATTCTTTAAATTGTACCTTTTAAGGGTGTGAATTGTTTGGCATATGAAATATGCCTCAATTAAGCTGTTAAAAATATAATAGGGAGACTTTTGCTTTGGAGAAGATAGAGTAGATATACTTCTCCCTATTCCTCTCACTAAGTACCACTGAAAACCCTGTACATTACATATAAAACCAGCATTAAAAGACCTGCAAGATGGGAAGAAGACAGCTGTATTAGCTTGTTCTTGCATTGTTCTTGCATTGTTATGAAGAAATACTCGAGGCTGCGTAATTTATGAAGAAAAGTGATTTATTTTGACTTGCAATTCTACAGGCTGTACAGGAAGCATGGTGCCAGCAACTGCTTCTTGTAAGGCCCTCAGGAAGCTTCCAATCATAACAGAAGGCAAAGGGGGAGGAGGCACATGACATTGTGAGAGCAGGAGCAAGAAAGCAAAAGAGGGGAGGTCCCAGACTTTTAAACAACCAGATCTCTTGTGAACTAACTGAGTAAGAGCTCACTTTTCACCAAGGAGATGATGCTAAATTATTCATGAGGAATTCACCCTCATGATCCAGTCACCTCCCACCAGACCTCACCTCCAACACAAGGACGCACATTTCAATACGAGATTTGGAGGGGACGAACATCCAAATCATATCATTTCACCCACCTACCTCCCAAATCTCATGTCCTTCTCACATTTCAAAATACAATCATGCCTTTTCAATAGTTCCCCCAAGGTATTAACTCCTTCCAGCATTAACTCCAAAGTCCCAAGTCCAAAGTCTCATCTGGAGATGAATGCCTTCCATCTAATAGCCTGTGAGATTAAAAAACAAAAGTTATTTACTTCCAAGATACAATGGTATACAATCTAACTCCAAAAGAGAAATTGGGTATGCATTCTAAGTCCAAAAGAGAAAAATTAGCCAAAAGAAAGGGGCAACAGTCTGAAACCCAACAGGGCCGTCATTAATGCTAAAGCTCCAAAATCTTCTCCTTTGACTCCATGTCCCACATCCATGGCATACCGGTGTAAGGGAGTGTCTCCCAAGACTTTGGGCAGCGTCACCCCTGTGACTTTGCAGGGTGTAGCCTCATGGCTGATCTCGTGGGTTGAAGTTGAATGCCTGCAGGTTTTCTAAGCTCAGGATGCAAGCTCTCAGTGGATCTACCATTCTCAGGTCTAGAGGGCAGCAGCCTCCTTCCCACACCTCCACTAGGCAGTGCCCTATTGGGAACTCTGTGCAGAGGCTCCAACTCCACATTTCCCCTTGGCATTGCCCATGTAGAGTATCTCTCTAGGGGCTCTGCCTTTACAGCAAGTTTCTGCCTAGACACCCAGGCTGTCCAATACAACTCTGAAATCTAGTAGGGATCTGCCGAGCCTCCTTCATACTTGCATTCTGTGCAACTGCAGATTTAACACCATAGGGAAGCTGCCAAGGCTTATGACTTGTACCCTCTGGAGCAGTGACCTGAGCTGTACCTGAGGTCCTTTGAGCCACAGCTGTAGCTACAGTGGCTGGGATTCAGGGAGTGGTGTCTTGAGGCTGCACAGGACAGCAGGGCCCTGGGCCTGGCCCACAAAATCATCCTTTCCTCCTAGCCTCTGGTGATGGGAGGGGCTGCCTCAAAGATTTCTGAAATGCTTTCAAGGCCTTTTTCCCATTGTCTTGGATATTAACATTTGGCTGTCTTTTAGTCACACAACTCTCTCTAGCAAGTGTTACTCTACAACGCATCTGTATTCCTCTCCTGGAAACACTTTTTCTTTCTCTGCTACATGGCCAGCCTGCAAATTTTCCAAAGTTTTATGCTTCACTTCCCTTTTAAATATAAGTTCCAACTCTAAGTCATTTCTTTGTTCCCATATCTGGTCATAGGCTGTAAGAAACAGCTGGGACACTTTTTGAATGCTTTGCTGATTGGAAATTTCCTCTGCCAGGTACCCTATCTCATCATTCTTAAGTTCCAACTTCCACAGATCCCTAGGGCCTGGACACATTGCAGCCAAGCTCTTTGCTAAGGTGTAACATGGGTGAACTTTGCTCCATTTCCCAATAATTTCCTCATTTGTATTTGAGACATCATCATCCTACCCTTCACTGTCCATATTTCCGTCAGCATTTTGGTCACAACATTTAACAAGTCTCTAAGAAGTTCCAAACCTTTCCTCATCTCCCTGTCTTCTTGGGAGCCCTCCAAACTCTCCCAGTCTCTGCTCATTTCCCAGTTCCAAAGCCACTTCCACATTTTCTGGTATCTTTATAACAGCACCCTACTCCTCAGTACCAATTTTTTTATTAACTCGTTGTGCATTGCTATAAAGAAATACCCAAGACTGGGTAATTTATAAGGAAACCTGGTTTACTTTGGCTCGCAGTTCGCAGGCTGCACAGAAAGTGTGGGTCCAACATTTGCTTCTGGTGAGGGCCTCTGGAAGCTTCCAATCATGGCAGAAAGTGAAGGGGAGCAGGCACATCACATGATGAGAGTGGGAGCAAGAGACTGGGGTCATGGAGGTCCCAGGCTTTCAAACAACCTGATCTCATGTGAAATAATTGAGTGAGAACTCCCTTATCACCATGGGGATGATGTTAAACCATGCATGAGGGATCTGTCTTCATGACCCAATCACCTCCCACCAGGCCCTGCCTCCAACATTGGGAATCACATTTCAGCATGAGATTTGGAGGAGCAAACACTCAAGCCATATCATATCAACAGCCTTGAGAAGGACCTCAGAACCTCAGGAAGGACATAGTGGGGAGCTACCTGGGGTTGTTTTTTTGCCTCATATATCCCTAACTTTTAGCTGAAGAAGCTGGCAACCTGAAAATGCCAACAGGTACAGAAAAACAAATGCCCCAACAAAAGCCTACTCTCTCCAGTAAGACAGAAGACAGGTAACTTTTATCCAATAACAGCTCCACTTCAGTCAAACACCACAGAAAAAACTGTGGCTCCCACATCCACTCATGTCAGCAAAGAGCAAGTGAGGACCCTAGACTTCAATGCTGTGAGGCTGTAACGAGGCCCCTCAACACCCCTGAAGTTGCTGAAGTTGTGTCACAGAAGTCCATGGAGGGAGCTTAGACTAATTCTGCCAAGCAGTAGCAAGCCCCCAGAATCATCATGCAATGTTATTGGAGACGACCTGGTAAGCATGGACTTCCATTCCTACCCAACAGTAAAAAGGTGCCTTTCCCTCTAGGGAAAAGGTGCCAGAGGGGGTCTAGTGGTGAGTCATAACTGTTACTGTTACCTGTTAGTAAAAAGACCATACCCACTGTGGTGTCAGTGGAGACCAGCTGGGGACCTGGAAATTCTATCCCTGCCTAGCAAAACGAGGAACCTTCCCCACTCCCATCCCAAATCAGACATCAACAAAGACTGAGTGGGGAACCTGGACTTCTACCTCAGAGAAACAGAAAGTTTAATATCCAGAATCTCATAATATGAAAATGTCCAGGTTTCAATTGAAATCGCTTATTATACCAAGATCCAGGATAATCTCAAACTGAAGGGAAAAAAGATAATCAACAAATGCCAACACTGAGATAATAGAGATGTTAGAATTATAAGACAAAGATTTTAAAGTAGTCATGATGAAAATGCTTTAATGAGCAATTATGAACACACTTAAAACACATGAAAAATAGAAAGTGTCAGCAGAGAAATAGAAGATAAAAAGAAGAACCAAATGAAAAATTTTGAACAGAAAAATACAGTAACCAAAATAGAAAGCTCAATGGGTAGACTCAACAGAAGAATGCAGGGGACAGGGGAATGAATTGATAAACTGGAAGACAGAAATTACCCATTGTGAAACACAGAGAAAATAGATTGAAACAAACAAGGAAAATTTAGAGCCTCAGGGAACTGTGGGACTATACAAAAAAAATCTAACATTCAAGGCATCAAAGTTTCAGAAGGAGAGAAGAAAGTAGACAAGGCTGAAAAGTACTCAAAGAAATAATGGTTGAAAACTTCCCAAATTAAGCAAGAAACATCAACCTACACATTCAAGAACTCCAAACAGGATAAACTCAAGGAAATCCACATGACAACACACCACAATTAAACTTCTGAAAACTAAAGACAAAAAGAAAAATATTGAAAGTGACAAGAAAAAAGAGTTACTTTACATATAGGGTAAAACAATTTTAATTATAGCAGATTTCTCATCAGAAGCAATGGAGGCCAGAAGGAAATAGGACAATATTTTTCAAGTGCTGGAAGAAAAGAACTGCAACCCAGAATAATATAGCAAAAGTTATTTTTCAGGAACAAAGGAGAAATCAAGACATTCTCAAATAAAGAAAAACTAAAAGAATTTGTCATAAGCAGACCTACCCTAAAAGAATGGCTAAAGGAAGTCCTCTAGAAAGAAAGGAAAAGATAAAAGAAGAAATCTTATTCTTCTTTTAAGAAAGCCAGGAAGAAAGAAAGAGCATAGTAAGCAAAACTATGGGTAGATAGGCTTTCCTTTTTCTCTTGAGTTTTGTAAATTATGTTCTATGATTGAAGCAAAGATTATCACACTGTCTAATGTGGTTCTAAATGTATGAAGAGAAAGTAACACAACTATCTTATAAATAGGGAAGAGTAAACTGATGTAAATCTACATTTTTAGATCATTTCAATTAGCAAAAATAGAAAACACATTTTTTTCCAAGTGACCATAGAGTATATATCAAGATAGACCATATTTTAGCCCATAGGATGAAGTTAACAGAATTAATTAGAACATAATTTAAAAGAGTTAAACTCACACAGTGTGTTTTCCAACCATGATGAAATCAAAATAGAAATAAAAACAGATAATAGGAAAATCTTCAAACATTTGGAAACTAAACAACACACTTCAAATAATACATAGGCCAAGAAAGACATCTTGAGGTAAATGGTTGTGTTTTTTTCTTTTGTTTTTTGTTTTGGCACAATTTCAGCTCACTGCAGCCTCCGCCTCCTGGGCTCAAGCAATCCCCTGAACTTAGCCTCTTGAGTAGCTGGGACTACAGGCGTACACAACCATGCCCAGCTAATTTTTGTATTTTTGTAGAGATGGAGTTTTGTCATGTTGCCCAGACTGGTCTCGAACTCCTGAGCTCAAGCAATCTGCCTGTCTCGGCCTCCCAAAGTTCTGGGATCATAGGCATGAGCCACCATACCCAGCCTCAAGGTAAATTTTTTTAAAATGCATTGAAGTGAATGAAAATGGAACTACAGTATATAAAAACTTGTGGGATGCAGTCAAAGCACCACTGAGAGGAAAATGCATAGCACTAAAAGCATATATTACAAAATAGGAAAAGTCTCAAATCAATAATCTGATCTCTGATTCAAGAATCTAGAAAAAGAAAAGCAAAATAAACCCCAAGGAAGAAGAAAAATGAGAATAATGCAGATAGGAGCAGAATCAGTAACACTGAAAAGAGAAAAATAATACAGAAAATCAATGAAACAAAGAGCCGGTACTTTGACAAAAAGAGAGGGAGAGAGACAGAAGTCACAAATTGCCAATATCAGAAATGAAACAGGAGCTATTAGTAGAAACTCTATAGACATCAAAAGAATAATAAGGTACTCCACAACAGTTCCACACACATAAATTTGACAACTTAGACAGAATGGCTCAATTTCTTGGAAAACACAAGCTACCACAACTCAAACAATAAGAAATGGAATTTCATTTGAATAGTTCTATAACTATCAAGGAAGTTGAGTTCACAATTTTAAAACTCCCAAAAAAAGAAATCTCAATGCCAAGATGGCTTCACTGGATAATTCTACCAAATGTTTAAGCAAGAATTAATACCAGTTCTATACAATCTCTTCCAGAAAATAGATGAGGAAGGCATACTTTCTAATTTTTCTTTTTCTTTTTCTTTCTTCTTTCCTTTTTTTTTTTTTTTTTTTGAGATGGAGTCTTACTCTGTCATGCAGGCTGGAGTACAGTGGTGTAATCTCAGCTCACTGCAACCTCCGCCTCTCGGATTCAAGATTCTCCTGCTTCAGCCTCCTGAGTAGCTGGGACTACAGGCCCGTGCCACCATGCCTAGCTAATTTTTGTATTTTTAGTAGAGACAGGGTTTCACCATGTTGGCCAGACTGGTCTTGAACTCCTTACCTCAAGTGATCCACCTGCCTCAGCCTCCCAAATTGCTGGGATTATAGGCATGAGCCACCACATTCAGCTCCCAATTTATCTTTCAAAGCTCAGATTATCCTGATATCAAAATCAGATACAGGATAAAAATAAGAAACTATAGGCCAATATTCTTCATGAGTAGATGTAAAATTCCTTAACAAAATATTAGCAAATTTAATTTGGCAACATATAGAAGGAATTATATATTATACCACAAACAGAGCATATTCTAGAGATGCAAAATTTGTTCAATGTTTTGACAATCAATCAATGTAATCCACCATATTAACAAACTAAAGAAGAAAAATCGGATAATTATATCAATCAATGCAGAAAAGCATCTGATAAAATTCAATATCTGTTTTAAAAAACTCAGAAAAATAGAAATGAAGGGGAACTTTCTCAAGCTGATAAAGAGCATCCACCAAAGAACCAACAGTTGACATGTTTAGTTACGGAAAACTGACTTTGCACTAAAGTTAAACATCAAACTTAACACCAAAATTTAAAAATATAATACTATTTTCGGTCACTCAAAAAATTAATTACTTAACTGTGAATCCAACAAAACATGCATAGAACTTATATGTTGAAAACTACATAATGCTGATGAAAGAAATCAAAGATCCAAGTAAATGGAAAGCCATGTGGTGTTCATGGATTGGAAAACGCAGCATAGTAAAGATTCAATTCTTTCCAACAAAAACAATTTTGAAAAATAAAGTGGGAAGAATCAGCCTACCCAATTTTAAGATTTACTATATAGCTACAATAATTAAGACTGTGTGGTATTTGGAGAGTCATACATATCTAGATATACAAAACAAATAGAGAACCCATAATTAGACCCACACATATTTCCCCAACTGATTTTCACAAAAATGTAAAAGAAATTCAATGGAGTAAAGATAAACTTTTTAGCAAATTGTGCTAGAGCAATTGGCATCCACAGGCCAAAAAAAAAAAAAAAAAGAAAAAGAAAAAAGAAAAAAAAAAAACCCACCTTGAGCTAAGTCAAACGGTTTGTACCATCATTAGCTCAAAATAGATCATGGATTTAACACAGTTTTTACAGTAATTTACTCAAAATGGATTAGGGACTCAAATGAAAAGTGTAAAAATATAAAAAGTTTAGAAAATAACACAGAAGAAAATCTCTAGGATCTAAGGTTAAGCAAGAAGCTCTTAGACTTAACACCAAAAGCACAGCCCATAAAAAGAAATATCAATACATTGAACTTCACCAAAATTAAAAACTTTTTCTCCATGAAAGACACTGTTAGGAGGATGAAAAGACAAGCTACAAGAGTGGGAAAAATACCTGCAAACCATGTATCAGACAAAAGACTAGCATCTAGAATATATAAAGAATTCTCAAAACTCAATAGTAAAGAAGAAAGCAAACAATCAAATTAAATGTCACCTTGACTAAATTGAGTTCTTGATTACATTGTGGTTAAAAAAAAAAAAAAGCAAACAATTCAATTAGAACATGAGCAAAGACACGAAGAGATATTTCACCAAAGAAGATATATTAATGGCAAATAAGCACATGAAAAGATGATCAACATCATTAGCCATTAGGGAAATACAAATCAGAACCAATAACAATAAGATGCTACAACATACCTATCGGAGTGAGTAAAACAAACAGTAGTGCCAATACCAAACGCTTTCAAAGATACAGAAAAACTCCACTCATACATCGCTGGTGGGATTGTAAAATGATATAGCCACTCTGGTAAACAGTTTGGCAGTTTCGTTAAAGGAGAAAAAAAACTAAACTAAACTAAAACTGCAACTATCACATAACCTATAATTGAACTCCTGGGCATTTATCCCAGAGAAATAAAAACTCTGTTCACACAAAAACCTGTGCATGAATGCTATAGCAGCTTCATTCATAATAGCCAAAACCTAGCAACAGTGCAGCTGTCCCTCAATCAGTGAATAGTTAAACAAACTGTGGTAAGTCCATTTCATGGAATATTTCTCAGCAATAAAAAGGGAACAAGCTCTGGGTAGGTGCAACAATTTGGAGAATTATGCTGAGTGATGAAAGCCAATCCCAAAAGGTTACATACTGTATGATTCCACTTATATGACATTCTTGAAGAGACAAAATTGTAGAAATACAGAACAGATTAGGGGTTGCTAGGAATAGAGAGGGGAATGGGAGAGAGGTGGGTGTGGCTACCCAAAGGCAGCACAAGGGACATTTGTGGGCCTGGAAATGTTCTGTATCTGAACTGCATCAACATCAGTAACCTGGCTGATGCTGTACTACAGTTTTGCAAGATGTTACTATCAGAGAAGCTGGGTAAAGGGCACATGGGATCTTCCTGTATTATTTGTTCCAACTGCCTATGAATCTACAATTCTCTCAAAACAAAAGGTTTATTTATTTTATTTTATTTTATATTTTATTTTATTTTATTTTTGATGGAGTCTTGCTGTTTCGCCTAGGTTGGAATGCAGTGGCATAATCTCGACTCATTGAAACCTCCACCTCCCAGCTTCAAGCGTTTCTCCTGCCTCAGCCTCCCAAGTAGCTGGGGCTACAGGAGCGTGCCACCACACCCAGCTAGTTTTTATATTTTTAGTAGAGATGGGGTTTCACCATGTTGGCCAGGCTGGTCTCGAACTCCTACCCTCAGGTGATCCTCCCACCTCGGTCTCCCAAAGTGCTGCGATTACAGGTATGAGTCACCATGCCCAGCTGAAAAGGTTTAATTTTAATTTTATAAAAGCCCGTGCAGTTTATAATTTCAAAGGGCAAGCTTCCAAGAAATTAAATGAGTTTGTTTGTTTTTTAAGTGTAAATTGTTTTAAAAAATGTATATGGAAATATATATGTATACAGAATGTATATATCATATATACGTTTATAGATAATATACACACATATTAAAGAGAGAGAGGGAGAGAGACAGAGAAATGCATGGACTTTTGTAAGTGTCTGTACAGAGCCCACAGAAAGGGAAAGCACAAATCTCTTGTGGAGAAAGGTAATCTGGACTCAGAGGTCAATGAGATCTCATCTCCCAGATGTCCCTAAAGGGAACCTCACACACAAACTTGGACCTCTGCCTGCCAGCTCCAGTCAATACACAATGCCCCTGTTCCCTCTCTGCCTCACCTCCCCTTTGTCACTGTCCTTCACTCACAAAGTCACTAGAGAACTCTATTAGTTAGGAAAATAAATGGTAGCTGCTGTAACAAATGACCCCAAAATCTCAGTGTCTTGACATAATAAAAATTAATTTCTGCTCATAACATATATTTGGAATGTTCCTGGTTGGACAACTCTCCTGGGAGGTTCTCCTCTTAGTAGTACCAGAGACCTAGGCTGCCACCATCCTGTAGCTTGAACAACAACCCAGCATTAGCCAGTCAGTAAATGAAAGAGTATGGAAATGGAACCGGATGAGATGAGGGCGAGGCCTAGGAGTGGAGCACATCACTTCTGCCCACTCTTCTTTGGCCATAACTCAGATTGATGGTCTCATCTAGCTACAAGGGTGCTGGGAAATGCAATCTTGCTATATGCCTTTATTGCATCATTTCTGCCCTTCCTGGTTTGCCCTACAATGGTTTCCAATCATGAAACACCAGTGTTCACACCAAAGATGCTATCTCCTGATGCTCATCTTCACATGCCAGAGCTGGGCGGGCTCTACAGCAGGAAGAAGGGCCCACTCTGCACTTCTGTCCTGCCTGGTTACCCAAGGCTGAGGCAGCCCAGCTTGTGTCCAAAGTCTGCAGTGAGACCTATCAGCCTCAGGCCTCCATCTTCTCTGTGTCAGAGCCCCAAGGAAGTCCAAGAGATCAGGTCAGGGACTTCTACTACCCATTCCCCCCATGACCCCGATACCTCCTTCCATTCATTGTCCCCCTCAGCCTCCCTTGAGGATTCCCTTGAAGACAAAAATAACTTCTTCCTGCCTCTATAAACCAACTTGGGGGATATGATTTGATGAAGATTAACACCCTGAAGGCCCCCAGCTCTGCAAGCATGCAAGCAGCCGAGCTCTGCATCTCAGCCAGAAGTCCTCAGGGAACCCTGCTGCAGTGAAAGGGATGCAATGAGCCCAAACAGGGTTAAGGGAGGAGCAGATTGTGGTGGGAGGGGGGATATACAGAGCTCTGCCTCAGACATCTTGTGCTTACAGACGCCAGGTGTATATATGGGTTGAAAGCCCAGAAGAGAAATCTAGACCAAGGTAATGCACGTATCTTATATTTGATAGGCTACAGACTCAGCTGTCGTTACAAAACCCCAAAATAACAGTGACTTAAATGAGATAAGGATCTACTCTCTGATCAGCATAAGGAATCACAAGCATAAGGGCTGACATAATGCTCTGAGGGGTCAAGGCCCAGGTTCCTCCATCTAGTTTCATGTGCATAGTCCAAGATGCCTCACCGCCACCTACACACCAGCCAGAAGAAAGGGTGCATTGGGCAAGGGAGACCAAGCTCCTTCCCTTTGGGGGCATAATGCTCAGACATGCACACACTGCTGCTGCTCACATTCCAGAAACTGGTCATAAGGGTGCATCTAGCTGAAAGGGAGGCAGGGCAGTGTAGTCATCATTCCAGGCAGCCACGTACACGGTTTATTTCATCACTATGAAAGAAGAGGAGAAGGGATGGTTAGGAATCTCCGCCATACATCCCTCAAAATAGATTATGGACCTCTGTCAGCATAATATTTTTGAGCACATAAACCCCAATATATTTATATTTGTTCATAATTAATATCTGTGCCAATATGTATACTAAATACTTGTAAAGATTATTTTTTCCTTACTTTTTAGATAAAAATAAGTGTGATACTTTCTTCTCATACCCCAAGAAATCATCTGGCACACGCCTCTTTGGAGATCACTAAAGATGTAGATTTATAAATCAACAGCAAATAGGCAGTGGCTGCAGCTCTAGAGTTCAATGAGATCACCCAAGAAGAGACACACAGAGGCAGGAGAAAGCTTCAAGGATGAGAAATTGGGAAACAACAATATTTAAGTTGGGCAAAAATGTAAAAAGCAGGAGTGACCTGAGAAACTGAGCAGGAGCTGGTCAAGAGATAGGAAGAGAAATGAGAACAAGTGTTTCTAAGGAAATCCGAGGAGAGAAGAGCTTCAGGAAACATCACGTAGGATGAAGAATGAAAAGAGGCCATTGATTTGCCAATGTGAAGGTCATTGGTGACCAGGGTGAGAACAGAAGAATATTAGGATGAATAGGCAAGAAAGAATTAGATAGCACATTTGATTCATTGTGCAAGGAGGGAGGTAGTCATGGAAGGTTTTTGAGTGTGGGAGACTCATGATGACAGCAAAATGCAAGGAAGATTCATGTGGGCATTTGCATGAAAAGTAGACCAGAGGATCCAGAGTCTGGAGTCTGAAGTCCCTCTAGGGTGTCAACCCAGAAAATGGCCTCAAACAAAACATACGGCTCAGGAGAAATGGAAATATGACTCAGTGACAAATTGATATGGAGACCTATCAAGAAAGAAGATTGACTCCAAGGTTTTGGGCGCTGGTAGCTGAGAGGATGGGAATGCCATTGAAATCATTGTTCCAGGAGGTTCTGATGGGGAAATGGGGTGCCTGGTGGACCTGCCCAGGAGTGCTTCCTGGGGAGGGTGCTGTGAGCACGCCAACCTGAAAGTGCCTGCTCTCCCATCCTGGGCTCCTGCCACACGCCTCGGCTACTCAAGCACTCAAGTTCGGAGTTCCCACCCTCTTTTCCCAGCAGTTCCAAGGATGTGTTCATGATGGAATGTTGTCCCATAGACCCTCTGACCACCCAAGCTAACTTTATTGTGGTGCCGGTGACTGAGAGGTTGTCACTGAGGACAAATGGAGCTGCTCCTTCCCAGGCAGTGACAAGCTCGATAATGTGGTAGGCAGCAAGATCTCTCCACTGGCATTGAAGCAGGACATAAAAGGCCCCGGTGCATCTATGAGGAACCTCACACATTGCTCTAAGAGCTGGGGTCACACTTACCCAAACCATCCTCAGCCGTGGTCCATTGTTTAGGATGGTCAAGAAATGGGTCAAGAGAAAGAGGATGCAATGAACTCCCGTGAGCACTTGAGGAAGAAGGATCCCATGCTCAACAGCCACAGTGTCCTTCTGGAATGACCCTCTGTGTGTTCTAACCCAAGGGGCCTCTCCCAGGGATTCTGGTCCACCTGGCTAATGGACTCTGCTGAATCAGGATGGCCTGCAAAGCCCTCCCAGGGGGTGCCCGTTACCTGGCTGCTTCTTTCTCCGGCCCCTCATGGCTTAGGTATGGGTTGGGTTGCAGGACAAGAATGATGAAAAGAATTCTCGAAACTCCTCACTCGTTCTGCCTCTTGGACAAACACACTTGGGGCTAGGCACCCAGAGGCACAAATACTGTTCCAGTAGCTCTCTCTGGGTTATGCTTTGCCCTAGATCTGATGCTCTTCAGGGTCAGGAACTTCAGTGTGATCCTGGGAGTTGGGGAAAGCCTCCCTCAGGGGTTAAGAGAGAGCCCTGGACTTAGATAATGGTTCTCACTGGAGACACTAATGTGAGAGAGAACAGGAGAGAGCCACTTTTTTCCTCACTAGGAACAAAGGCTCCTGACCTGATTCCCTCTACATTGACACTTCCTCCATCAAATTATTTTAAAGATAGCACAGGAAACTATGAGTCTCATAAAAAGAAATGAGCTCGTCCTGATATTTGGGCTAATACCAACACTTTCAAGGATAAAGCAGCTATAGGGTGCCCTGGATACAACTGTGGGGCTCATCTCAGATTTCTTGGGCATCTCAGAGAGTGGAAGTCAATTAACACTTACTGAGCCCCCGCTGTGCACCAGGCCCACCCTCTGAATCTTCAATGACGAAGAGGAGCTGAAACAAAGGATGGAGGGTATTCTAGGCTGAAGGAATAGTGTGTCCAAGGAACCGAGAGAGAGCATTCTGTGCCTTAAACACATGGTTGACTTCTAGATTGGTTTGGTCACAGCAGAGAGAGGGAAGGGAGCAGTAATCCCAGGGCCAGAGGAATAAGCCCTGGCCAGATCCTAACGTGTGTTATGTGGCTGGAAGCTTGAGTTTTATCCAGAGGGCAATGGGGAGCCATTGAAAGATCTTAGGCAGGGAGGAGACATGATGGGATTTGTTTTAATAGAAATGTAGCGGAGAGGTTTACCAAGAATGTAATGTGGCCAAATAGCCTATTGAGAGAGACTAGCTGTATCTTGCTTTCTCCATTGTAGGCTCCTGCTAAAGAATGAATGGTATTTCAGCTCTATCTCCTCCTCACTCCCACCCCAGGAAGAGAGCCAGGCTTTTATGTCTTTGAGACTTGGGCTTTCCTTGCCACAGGGGGAGCTGACAATGTTTTTGTGTGTTTTGAAGAAAAAAAAAAAAAAGAAGAAGAAGTTGACAGGCCTTTCTGCCCCTTTGTTTTAGAAGGCCTGGGACTAACCAGGGAGTGTTGAGGTTAAGAATTAAGGAGAGGCATGACCGAATTCAGAGAGTTTATGTGGTGTATGGGGGCTCAAGAGAGGCTGAGGTCCCCAGGACTTGGGGAGTGATTGTTGTGGAGGTGAAGAGAAGAAGGAGTGGAGAATGGCTTGTGGGTTTCCAGATGGACTGATGGGGAAGTGGGTGGTGCAACTAGTCACTAAATAGAAGAGAGGATGCATTCTCTCTTTCTCTCATGGGAGAGAAAGTCCCCATAGATCTGAGCCACAAACAGCTGTGACTCCCACCCCAGCCAGGAACTGGCACCTTGACAACCCTTGGGGGAGAGAAAGAAATCGAGTGGCAACCCTGCTGCCAAGTGCCCCGTTGGCCTCTCCTGCCTGGGCACTGGCCAGTGAGAGTGTCTCTAAGGCTGATGCCAAAGGGAGCGGACCACCTTTTGCGCTGATGAGAAATCTTCAGAGCAGGCTCCAGCCTCCAGCATGGACTCAGAGGGCTGGACTGGGCCACAAAGAGGGGTGTGAGACAGAGCCCATCCCACATGATCTCCAGCCTCATTTTCCTCGTTGGTAAAACCAGTGCTTTGAAACCTGATTATCTGCCCAACTCCTTCCAGCCTGAGCCTGTGAGGACTGGCTGGAGCACCAAATGAAGCAGAATGCATTGTCACAGCAGACTGGCAGGAGTGTGAAGTGGCCTGATGCCCATGGGGTCAACAGGGAAGGATTCCTAGAGCAGAATCTAGGGGACCTGGCGGCAGCCCCCTCAGTTGTAAGTAAATTGAGGGCAGCAGCCACTCTCTCTGCAGCCTCACCCTTGTCCCCTCTTCTAGGGCAGCTGCCTGGCGAAGGCCAAGGGCACAGCAGGTGCTAGTTCCTACCTGTTGACTGGGCTAGGAAGCAGACCAGCGCCGCCACCCCTAACTCTAGGCTCATAGCTCCTCTTTACCTTCTTCATCACTGTACCTCCCCTACTTCCTGCTATTGCTTAGGGATGCAGTAAAAATAAAAAGGTGCCTCCAGAGACGGAGGCTCATTCTCCTTCCCCCTCGGCCAACCAATTCTCCTCTCCTTCCCTGCTCTCCATTATGCAGGAACCTCTGCTTTCCTGATTGTCAAATTTATCTTACTTGATTACCTTCCCCAGGAACAGACTTCTCTGAGAGACAAGAGAATATCTGCCCTGAGGCCTGATGTCCTGGAGGGATGGGAAGGGAAGCAGTTCCTAGCAAGAGAAATGTAGCCAACTTAAGGGCCAAGCTTTACGATGGCAGTGTATAGACAGTCAGACGAGAAAGTGTTATACCCTTTTGCAAATAAGGAAATTGAGTCTCAAAAAGTGAAAGAATTTACCCAAGACCACAAAAGCAGTACAAATCTTGACTTCTTTGTGTTTCCTTTCCATCTTCTCAAAAAGACTCTTACTGACCATTTATTTTGCACTGACCACTGTACCATGCCCTGCGGAGTCAAAGACCAATGAAGCAATGTTGTATAGCCTTCAAGCAGTCGCCATCTACAGGGGAGACAGACATAGAGTGTAATGGGTGACACACAGGAGGCATGGATAAAGTCCTGCGGGACTTCATCAGACCCGGACAGGGGAAACAAGACTTTCCAGGGGAGGTGACATGCAGGGGAGTCCCAGAGGATGAGTCACAGTTACTGGGCAGAGAAGTGGGCAGAACTGCTTGCTGGCCCCAGCTGCACTCCCACCCAAGCCCCACCCCAACCAGGAGGCTTCCCGCCAGGATGTGGGCCCTGTGGGAAACTCAGGGTGATGCCCTCCCTCTCCTAGCCCTTCCTTTCCAAGGCCTCTGGGACTGGAGACGCTGCCAGAAGCCTGGCTTCCTGGTGAAGGGGTCTGCCGGTGCCTGAGGCCCTCCTGACGGCAGCAGCCCCCCCTCATTCAGCCCAATCTTCAGTTTAGCTAAACTGCTGGATCCCTTTGGGTTTGATACCATCTAATTGGTTGTGGCTAATCCCATATTAACTTCTCCCACAGAAGCTAGAGGGCCTCTCTCCACCCTCCATCACGTTTCAGCCCCTACAGAAGCTGCTGTTATCATGTTTATGAGCCTCCACAACTACAGACAGGCAAATTTGCATATAAATAACCTGCCAGCACTGGAGGCTGTGAGAGGCACCTGGTAACGACTCTGTTTATTACTCTGGAGAGAGAAGGGGAGCAAGAAGGCCTTGTGCACTGGGTGGCCCAAGTGGGACGGCTACATTTCCACCCACCGATTAGCTGAGAAAGGGTCAGTGACCCCCAAACAGCAGAGGAAGAAGAAATGTAAAGCCGTGCAGCTCCTCGTCTTTGGGAAACCTTGGCCCTCACAGCTAGAGATTGTAGAAGCTACCCGTCACCAAGGATGGTCCAGCCTGAAAGTGAATGCAGGGAGCCAGGTATGAGCCTGGGCTTGGTGTAGGCGGGGAACGTGAAGCAAAAAGAGAAGAGTCCTGTCCTCAAAGAACTGTCTACTGCAGTACGCATGCTGCAGACCTGGGGGAAAGCTCTGACCAGACAAAACATGGAGGTGAGGGCCCAAGGTGCAGAAGCGGGTCCTCCCACTGAGAAGGCTTCCAGGAGGAAGACCTTGGTACCCTGGTAGAACTTGCCAAGGGGAGGAGCAGAAGAGGAAACACTCCAGACTGGAGGGAATGAAGTGAGGCCCTGTTGAATCAGTCCTGTACTGAGTGGACTGAGAGACCTGGGGAGTAGGGAAATGGATTGAAAGAGCAGCAGAAGATACAGTTGAAAGGGAGGCTGAGTTCACTGTAATGTCCCCATATGACCAAGCTGTGACTTGACCTCCTAGATCTTGAACATTTTTGAAAAGGTGAATGACATAAGGGCAGCTCTGTGGGCTAAAAAGCTATGAAAGCTATGGCTGCTGAAGTCTCCATCAAAATGTTGGATGGCCCAAGAGTTCCCTAAGAAGGCACGGAGGGACACCCCTTAACATGATCTGATGTCTAATGAACACACCAGTGAGGCAGAATTCAGAACAGAGGCCACACCCCAGAGAGATCGGAACCGGAGGTCAGTGGAAGTTGGGTCTTAAAGGAGGCAGGGGTGAGAAAGACAGACGCAGAAGACTCAAAATCTGTAGCTGGAAAGCAAGCAGAGGCCAGGGAAAATGTTGGAGAAATGTAATTAAAAAAACAAAATCTTCTCTCAACCTAGAAAACCTCTCCTCAAAGGTAGTAGAGACAGAAAACAGTTTTATTATTGAGTAAGCATTAAACCAGGATGTGATGTACATCACAGGCAATCTGCTGAGAGATTACAGAGACAGAATGCAAAATGCAATCTCAACTCTTATATAGCCAGGTAGATACAATCCACTGCATATATGTTTTCAAGATAAACAGAAACTAGTCCTCAAGGAAGAGGGCCCAAAAACTTCAACCTAAAAAGAAATGCAGAAAGGCAGGCTCTCCAGAACAAATGAGTTTACTTGGGAATAGCAGAGGATTGTAATCTGAACTATGTGCGTTATAACAGGCCACAGGCGCATCCAGAGGGGTCAGGGCAAAGGGGAGTCTTTTAAAGACACAGAGAAGAAGTCCACACAAGCCACTTTGAAACAAAGATCATAGGTCACAAGTTCATGGTAGGAGCCGGCCTTTGTTCATCGGTGGAGACAGCCATTGCAAGGTGAGTGTCCTTGTGTGAGTGGCTTAGCTGGAACACTCCAATCTTGAGGAAGTTCTTGTGATAGTCCTGTTACAGGGATTTGTGTGTGATGGCTTCTTCATGGCCTCCCTCAACTCCTTTTGGTTAAGCATTTGACATAAGTGACTCCATTTTGGTGCTGGCAACTTTTACAACATCCCCATTTGTAACACATAACTCGTCCTAACTTCACCTGGTAATTAGAGTGACCATCTGTTAGCTTATTGGCTTTATCTAGAGGAAAACCAAGCTTCTCATCCTTATGACGCGAGTTGGTTTTGCAAATTGAAGCAGGAGACCCAACAAAGTTAGGCTCTTGCTCTCTCACAAGAACTGGGAGAGACGGGGCACTGTCTCCTTTGATGTTAGGATTTCAAAAAATGGCTCCCAGGTACTTGAACCATGCCTGACTCTCAAGAGGCTTATTTCACCATTATAAAGATTTATGTACGTTTGAAAAGGACCTAGAAAGAAATTCTGATATGAAAAGAAAGCGGGGGAGAAGTCTCTTCTCTTATTTCAGCAGGGAGAATTAAGTTTCTTATTTTAAACTTGTATTCGCCCTTCCAGGACCAATAGGGTTGGAAGTAGCTGAGCCTCCTCAGGGAAAGGACTGCGAGTAACCTTCAGACCTGGGTTCAAATCCTAACCTTGCCTGTGCTAGCTGGGTGGACAAGTCAACCTTCCTCTGAGTTGGTTTCCTCATCTTTGAAATAGGGATTATAATTTCTACCCCACAGGGTCCTGAGGAATAAATAAGATCATATTTTAAAGTCATATGGAAGCAGCAGGCACTCTAAAATATTCATTCTTGAAATTAAATTGTGTAACATCGGCCAAGCACCGTGGGTCAATGCCTGTAATCCCAGCACTTTGGGAGGCCGAGGCAAGTGGATCACTTGAGCTCACTAGTTTGAGACCAGTCTAGGCAACACGGTGTAACCCTATCTCTACGAAAATAATAATAATGATGATAATACAAGAAAATTAGCCAGGTGTGGTTATGACACATGCTTGTAGTCCCAGCTACTCAGAAGGCTGAGGTGGGAGGATGGCTTGAACCCGGGAGTCAGAAGTTGCAGTGAGCCGAGATCATGCTACTGCACTCCAGCCTGGCCGATAGAGCCAGAACTTGTCTTAAAAAAAAAAAAAAAAGTGTAACATCATGAGGGTTGGAACAGTCAGCTGGAGAGTAGTTCACCAAATCCCAAAACATTGACGCTCAGGGAGTCCTTCAAAGCCTGCGTCAAATGGTCACGGGACAGATCAGAGGGAAATGCTCCTCCGGGCAGCTGGTATGGGGAGCTCATTTCCCTAAGAAGCATCACAGTCAGAAAGCATAACTAGGTAACGGAATGGTTTAGGACACTCGTGAATGAGCCTGAATAGGCTGTTAAGGGAGAGGCAGGTGTTCAGCATGACCCTAACGCAGAGGTTGTGAGCTCTAAGATAAAGCCTTTCCCATTAGATGGCCTTGGAAACACCTGCCCCAAGTGAGGTCTGGCCAGACAGATGGGTCACAGGTTTGGAATTAGGGGATAATAATTCTATTTCTGTATACCACATTCCATAGGACCCCTACATCCCCAAGATGACAGACCGAATTTGCAGTGGTACCATTTCTACGGCTCCCCTGCCATTTCTGCTAAAAAAAAAAAAAACAGCCTTGGGTGTCCCCTATTCCCACCACAGGATGGTTACCCACCTGTGCTCTAGAAAGGCCACTTCTCTTGAGCTGGGGGAAGAAGGGCACAAAGGCCTCCGGTCCCCAGGCAGTAACACCACAGAGAGCCTCAGTGACCAAATTTCACATCCCTTTGCACTCTCCAGGCCCCGTCGCCCTGCCTCCCTGGGACACTTTCCTGTTGCCACAGCACCTGGATTCCTAGGGAACCTGTGGGCCCAGGCCACCATCTTGGGGAGTTGCTAATGATATGTTCTGAAAATCACACCATCACAACCCAGGTACCGTGGTGCAGCTCCACGCTGGGGCTACTAAGCTAGAGAGAGGGGGTGTCCTGTGGTGAAACTGCATTTTCTGGTGCTTGACTATTTGGGGCTGGGAGAGGTTGAGAGGAGCAGTAGGCCATGGTTTCCAGGGTGTTCCCAGCTGGCTTGGCCAGGTCATCCCACCTTGGCCAGCACCTGCAGCGTCTGGGGGCTGGGAGGAGGAGCACAACCCTGTGATCCCTCCCATCTTTCCACTGCGCTTTCCTCCCGGCCTCAATCAGTTTTAGAAAGTGGCTTGCACAGGCCCAGTCAAGCACATTGGGTGGTAGAATGTGGTGCAAGGGAGGGTGGCTGGGGAACAAGCAGAGGGGCAGCAGGAAGTGGTGGACTTTCATCTAGGGTGGCTGGGGGTGAGGAGGGCTGCTGGAGCAAATGGCAGGACCAGGGCAGGGCCATCAGGTGGCAGAACCAACAGGGAGGGTTAGAGCAGAGCTAAGCCCGGCACTGGCGCTGAGGATGATTGAACGGGGCGCCGGGAGGGATTGAAGCTGGAGACAAAGGATTTGCTGCAGAGCCCAGAGCCCTGATGGAGCACGGCAGGGACGCATTGATGCAGGAGATAGAGGCTGCGGCAGGCCCCGGGGGCGGAGGCAGGAGGGTGATTTAGCACCTTGGAAGACAGGACAGGCAGGACCTGTGCTTCGGACAGAGCCGCAGGCTGCTCCCATCCATCCCCAGCTGAAGGCTGCAGTGACAGAGGAGGCCCAGCGGAGGGAGGGATGGGAGGGAGACGTGGCAGCCAAGGGGAAAAGCATGAAGCTGGCTCCGGAATGCAGCCTGGAAGCACATTTTGCCTGCAACACTCAAACAAATTCCAGGGCAGCTTTTCTGGGGAAAGGGAAGCGTGGTTCAAAGAGAACATAATGAATTGGCTGAAATAAATAGCTAACTAGTTCCAGATAGCTTAGGAGGTTCACAGAAGAGCTCGCTGTGCACTGCAGTGGGCGGCAGCCACCTCTGCCTCACTGGACACAGGGCTGAGCTGAAGCTGAGGGAGGTCCTGAAGCCAGCGGCCTTAGACAGCAGCTCACCCAGACGCTTCTCCTTAGTGTCCGGCCAGCCCGCAGCAACCGTGGCTGGGAAACCTGAAGGATTCGGGAAATGTGGAGACAGGACCTGGGGGGTTCATTCCTGGCTCTTCAGCTGCCACCTTAGACACCTGGAATGGCCTCTCAGATCCCCGTCTTCTGAACCAAAAAAAAAAAGAGATGAAACCAATCTAACACCCGCCCTGTCTCCTCCCAGGGTTTTTGTGAGAATCAAATGAGGAAAGGTTATGGCCCAAATGCTGGCAGTTATCCTCTATTAGACACAAGCTTCATGAAGGATGGGGGTAAGCTTGCTCCCTTTGGGATGCCCTGCATTTAACATAAAGCCTGGCACAAATATTTGTTGGATCTTGTAGAGTAAACATAGACTTTTCACTGTCTTGGTGGTCCCTTTTGTCATCCACACACAGATGGAGCCCAGGAAACTGGGAGGCTCAACCAAGGGATATTCAGGTGTGACCCTGCCCTAAAGCCAACCCCAAGTGATGTGTGGATCAACCATAGTTTTGAAACATTGCCACAAAAGACAAAGAATGGGAGTCATTTAAAGTTGCATGGAGAGGGTAGTCCGGGACCCCGTATCGGGAGTGCAGCTGAGCCCCTCCCCAGGGAGGGGTTACCCTTCTCATCCCTCTTGAGTTTTCTGAGTCAGAGGCAGAGATGAGGAGGGCCAGGGTCTCTTCATGACCTCCATATGCTATTCAGTCTGATATCTGGAGGCCCAGAGCATATCAGTCTTCTTAAACTGCAGACACATTCTACACTAATTATAATTTGGATGCAAGTAGGAGTTAAGTGGCAGTTGACTAGTTGGCATGCTTTGTAGACATGTAGTCATTTATTAATTTTGATTTTGAAGTTCCCTTTTTGCATCTTGGAGTCAATCGATTCTTTTTTCAGGTCTCCAACATTTCTGGAGGCCCTTGCAAAGTTCACAGCACACAGGCACCAGCCCCACTGTCAGACAAAAAAGCAGCCAGGGAGAGAAAGTGGCGTGTGGCGCCAGGACACCCCATGCTCTCCTAGAGAGGGAAGAAGCCGCCGGGCCTGTGGCAGCTTTAACACTTTCCCAGGAAAGAGGAGACATACTTTCTTGTTCCCAGAAACAGCCACCAGATGCTGTGTGAGCCTGGACAAGCTGTGTGACTTGTCTGCGCTTCCGCTTTCCCCTTAGAACAAGGCTTGGGAAACAGGGCTGGAGGCTACAGGGGAAAGAGGGTTGCCGAGCCTTCTCTCCCCTAAGCTGGAAGATGTGACTGAGAGCATTCGAGGGTGGATTGGGACCATGTGGCCTGGACACCTGGAGCACGGCAGAGGGCATGTTTGTTTCCCTCTAGAAGGCAGAGACCCTGTGCCATGCAGAGGAAGCTGGTTCTCCCTCTGAAGTCCCTGCAAAGCAAGAAGGGGCCCGGTCAGACCCGAGTCTCATCACCCCAGCTCCCTGCCTGCCATAGACTGAGTGTGTGTGTTCCTACAGAATTCATCTGTTGAAGCTCCAAGCCCCAGTGTGATTGCATTTGGAGACAGGGACTTTAAGGAGGTAAATAAGCTTATATGAGGTCATGAGAGTAGGACCCTGATCCAATAGGATTAGCGTCCTTATGAGAAGAGACAGGAGAGTGCTCTCTTTCTCCCTCTCCCTCTCTGCCACCGCTTCTGCCACCAAACCCATTCTGCAATTCTCCAGCACAAATGGGTATCCTACAATTCAGTCCTTCTGGGCACGAACTGCCCAGAGTTCACATGAGACTCCACTGCTTTATGGCCTCAGTCCCACAAGTCTTCCTTCACTTCAGATGCCAGTCACTAGTCCTGGGGACCACCCATATTTCTGACCCACCCACCACCAGTCAGGAGTTCTCAGGGCCCCCTCTTGGGTTCAGTAATTAGTTCATGCCAAATTACCAAGCACATAGCAGTTTATTATAAAGGGTACGACTCAGGTGCAACCCAATGGAAGAGACGTGTAGGGCAAGGTACACAGGGTGGGGGGTGGGGAGGAGCAGAGTTTCCACGCCCTCTCGAGACATGTCACCTTTGCAGCACCTCAACCTGTTCACCCACCTGCAAGCTCTCCAAACTCTGTGGCTTAGGGGTTTTTATGATGGTTTCATTTCACAGGAGTGATTGAGTGAATCACTGGCCAATGGTGACTGGACTCACTCTTCAGAGTCATCTCATTAGCATGCCAGAGACTTTTATCACTCAGGAGATTCCAAGGGTTTTAGGAGGTCTTTACCAGATCCCCCCAATGCACACCAAGAGTGTGCCCCCCGACCCCCTACTGACTCCTCCCTACAAAGACCATGGCCTTCCTTTGAGGGGAATGTTTTCTAGACCAGCATCATCTTGTATGTCACATCGGTAATCAGGCCCTAAGAGTAAGACTGGAGAAATGGAAAGGAAGACAAAGTTACTCTCCCTACTGCTTTGAAGCCCTGCACTGGGGATCCAAGCATC
Organism: Rhinopithecus roxellana; assembly: GCF_007565055.1. Classification (NCBI taxonomy): domain Eukaryota; kingdom Metazoa; phylum Chordata; class Mammalia; order Primates; family Cercopithecidae; genus Rhinopithecus; species Rhinopithecus roxellana. The sequence goes on from NC_044563.1 coordinate 80,347,281, forward strand.
TACCTCCTGCTCCATTTCCCAGGCTGAATCCTTACATCTGGGGAGCAGGACCCAGCCGCTTTTTGGTAAATAAAGCGACGAGTCTCAGTTCTTCCAAGCGCCCACATGGCCTGGGCTTGGTCGATTGATGAGTGTGACTTTTCTTCCTCCTTCTCTCACCCAAACATGCAAACACCCCACTGCCTGGAGGCTGGAGCAGCTAGAACAAGCTGCTGGGAGTGTGTGGACAGAGAGATGAAAACAAACCTGGCTCTTGATGATGTTTCTTGCTGGATTTTATAAGCCAGTGCCATTTCTCAGTGAAGTCAAATCCATGCGGTCCTCATTCATTTACACACTGGGCAAGGGTTTGTGCAGAAGAGAGATGGAGACCCCAAGGGCCCACTTTAGTTGATTTAACAAATCCCTTTCAAGCTTTAGTTTTTTTTTATTAGGAAGCAGAAGTTGCCTGTTCCCAAACCACACATGTACGCACAGACACATACACATAACCCCCACTCCTTTCAAATTCTAATCTCTCCAAACCCAAAGATGGGAATATCCCCATGAACCAAGCATTGGAGGGCACGTTTTTCCTCTTCTCTATTTAGCATCTGCTGGGAAATGGAAGGGAGCCTGGGAAGAACTTGCAGTAACTGGGAGGAAGCAGACGAAGTGCCGCTCCTGCTTGATGATGCCATCAGCCCTGCAGGGTCCTCTTTTATCCACTTGGCCCCACACCAAGAAGAATTTCAGAAGGCCAGTGGTGGCTCCAGACACACAGCTCAAGCCTGGATTTAATCTGTTTTGGTGAGAGGACCCTGGACTAAGAACAAGGACACGAAAAGGATGGAGCAGCCCTGAGACAAGTTTCTCATCCTCTCTGCTGAGCAGGACCTTCCAGAGGCGTCCAGGGCAGCTCTCCACCCCCAATGTCAGATGCAGTATCACGTGCATGGAGCACCGGAATAGGAGTCCAGAGACCTCAGCTGTGGGCCCAGCTCTTCAGTTGGTGGTGTGTGACCTTGTCAATGCACTGGATGACTGAGCCTATTTTCTTCCTCTGTGAAAATGAGTGTAGTGAAACGTGACCGCCTGCCAGAAACACAGAGGAGGGGCGTGAAAATACCTTGCCAAGTCCTTTGGAAAGGTGAGTTATTAGGGGTACTTATCTTAGATGGTGTTTCTGGCAATCTTATTTATAAACCTTTTCAGGGCAAAGGATCCTGTAGCTCGCCCCGTAACAGCTGTCCTTGTCTCGTAACTGTTTGGGAAGTCCTTCCCGGGATCCAACCTGAATTGCTTCTGAAACAACTTGTCCTGCACGTCAGAAGTGAACCTGAGTGTGTGTGAGACAGTTGAATTGTTCTCAGTGTGTTGCGTGTGTGCACGCACACTCTGTGCACACCCCACTGTAGGAGAATGAGCTTGGGGAGGAAGAGGAAGGCCATTCTGGGAGGTTCTCACATCTGAGCCATGGACCACGCAGAACTTTGAACAGTGCACCACTGCCACTGCCCAACAAGTTGCAGTAAAGTGGTACTGCTGGGCGGGTGTCCCCCTTACCTCATCAGAAGAAAGTAATCTGAGCAGCTTTGACTGTTTTTCAAATCAATGGGTGTGAAAATCCACCCAGAACTCGGTTTATGAAATGTGTCATTTTCATCTGTGAAATTTGCACCCGCTGACCTCATATCCTCCCTGAAAATGGGGGACTTTCTCACCTCCTACCTCGAATTTAATCTGCATCTGATGTGCTGGCAGACCTCAGACCCATCTGCATCTCTTGGAGCTGTTTCCTTCCACTTCGGAGTAAATGATGGTTCCAAGGAGCTAGGCTGATGGGAACAACGCCCACACCATGTGGATGCCTCTCTTCTCTCTTGCCCTTTTGGGGCCTCGTCTAGCAAACACAGAGGCTCCAGTGCCACAGAGATTTGCAGCCTGTCTCTGTCTGCACCCACAATTCAATCACACAGCCTGAGTGGACATAAAAGCTGATTTTCTGTCCTAATGACTCCCTTAACTGAGCTGACAGCTGCCATCCCTCAGGGACCTGTGGGTGAGAGTGCTGGAGACCAATGACCCCCTTGCTTCTCTGCCCCTCTGCCCCCTGCCCCACCTCCCTGTGTGTCTTTGAGGCTGAGGTGCCCAGATGGCCACTGTGTGAATGTGCCCAGAGCTGGGAAGAGGAGAGAGTGGGCTAAGAGACAGAAGGTGGGCTGCGTGCTCCCCTAGGGCTCTCCCTCTCCTGCCAGCTCCGTCTTGAGTCCATTAACCTCGCTCTGTGTGTGCTGTGTTAATGGGCTGGGAAGGACAGATCGTCCCTCTCACCTGCTGAGGGGGGGGCCTGCCACTTGTTGCCAACCTCAGAAGTGGCACAAGGTGCTTGGAGGGCAGGACCAGAGCCCAGGCAGGCCCTGGTTTATGGCCTGGCTTCCCCGCTGCCTGACTGTCAGAGGGAGGAAGCAGCTCCCCTGGGGTGACAAGATGGGTAGCTGGCAAGAAAATCCTTCGTGCTCACTTTCCCCTCCATTGATCCTCAGATATCCTCCTCAACAGCTAGAGAGATTCAATAATGCACATTTCCTAAGTGCAGTAGAAGGACCTGTGATAATAATCTCTTCTATTGGATTAACTCTTCCGCATCTGCTGTGTGGATCCCCTACCTCGCCAATGTGCTTGGAAGGCAGGGGAGGCTGCATGGTGAGGCCCTGCTAGAGCACAGGGAGAGGCCACTTGGCAGAGTGCAGCATCACAGCCGTGGGCACCTGAAACCCAACCCCACCGGTGCCTCCATGGCTGTACCATGTTCTCATGCTTCATCACGCTGTCTCTCAGGGTGGGGCCAGTCATGGTCTTATTCACCAAGGCAGGATTGCATCCCCTCTCCTGTTTAGAACCCTGTGACTGGCTGGACAGGGAGGTGGGCACCTTGAGCCATGGGCAGCCAACTCATAGGCTGACCAGAGGCCTGAGAAATGACTGGGTACAGGAGGTAATTCACTCAACAGTAGTTATTTCAGCCAATCAGGCTCTCTGTCAATGGAAACAGGAAATAATAAAGCAGTTGGTGGGAGTGGGAGAAGTGAATGGAGATCCCCTGAGAGCAGATGAGTCCTGCTGGTGGCAGAGTCTGGAGGGAAGAGCCATGAACTCTGGCTGCTGTGAGACCTCAGAGAGCCATGCTCTGAGAGCACCACTGGACCCTGACCTCCCCACATCACCCAGTCTCCCAGCTCAGGTCCCATGCCCCCCCCCGATCTGTGCCGTAGCTCCTGATCTATATGTTATCGTGAATATCCTTGCGATTAATCTCCATGTTCTGGCAGGCTCTGGATACGCTGGGGAAACAGCACTGGAGTTCATAAATTTGCCTGATTAAAAATCACATGGACAATTTGTTAAACCTGCAGACTCCTGGGTCCCGTTTCAGACCATTGGATCAGAATGCCCAAGATGGACTCCAAGATGCACACTTAAAAAACACCCAGGATGAGTCTTATGGCGAACTTGGGAAACACTGATTTATTCCCATCCCCCTTAATTCATCCACTTGAGTCTGCTGAATTGAATGTACAAACACCAAGTTGCTTAAAATGAGAAAAAATACCATTTTGGGAGCCAGCCAGGAAAAAAAAGAGAAAAAAGATGTTGCCCAAATTTCTCATCTCCTTCATCCTCTACCTGGCCCCCAGGCAGGCTCTTCAAATGTTGGAGCAGTTTCCCTCTGGATGGATGTCACCAGGTGGATGTGATGTCAGTGCCTTCTGGGGCCACTGCTGGACCAACAACTTTAGTTGCAGAAAAGAGGAAAGTCACACTTCTGTGGAAGAAATCTCTGGCTGTTCCCAAATACTCATTTTTCTCTCCTCTGTGGCAATAGAATTTTTAGCTGGACACATAGCAGCCCAAAATAAAGAAAACACCTTCCTAGCCTCCCTTGCAGCTAGATGGGGCCATACGACTAAGTTGTGCCAAAGGGATGCCACATGGGATGCGAGCAAAATGTATACAAGTTACGAATCAGGGCTATGGAAAGGGGCATGCCCTCCTCTTCCCCATCACCCTTCTCACTAGCTGGAATGCAGCCCTGGTGGTAAGGCACCTTAAACCACTGAATAAGGCCAAATCCCAGGATGCCAGCCAGAGTAATAAGGTAGAAGGGGCCCGGGTTCCTTACCAGGGAGCAGCTGCACCAATCCTGTTATAGGAGAGAGACATATATTTCTATTTTGTAAAAGTCACTGCTGTTTCGGAGTTTGTTATAGCATTACTGCAGCTGAAACTATATCTTAACCACAGAGTCTTAGTGCAGTCTCCACCCAGGGAGTGTGTTCACCACAGCCATCCCACTTCATGGCAAGGCTTAACCCCCCAGAAAGCTTCCTCCAAGCCCTCCCACCCATCAGAGCAGAGCCTGTGCTTACTGGGTCCTCGTACTCAGAGCCAGGACACCAGAAGCAGGAGTCGCCTCCCACTGGCATAGTCAGTGGTGTTCTAGCACATTCCACACTCAGAGTGGATTTTTTATAAAACCCTTTCCTCTATTCAACAAAATTATTTTCAGTAATAACCATGGAATGAAACAAATATTAATAATGGCCAGAAATGAAACACAAACAGTGGAAATGTTCTTTTATTGAACCTCATATATATAATCATTCCAATAAAAGATTAAAAAAATACTTTAGGTAAATAATTGTCTAGTAATTAATAAGTGAATTTTAATAAAACTCAAACATTTGCAAATGGCACAATTTAGGCAAATACTAAATTGTGCCAATGATGTTATATTTTGTCTTTCTTTGGCTTCATTTTTTAGCTTTAAAATGATTAACAATTAATACCTTTAAAAGAATAATACATTTTAATTTTAAAAATATGATTTTAAAGATATAGAGATAATATAAAGAAATAATAAATATATTATTTTAAAGATATTTAAACTAAGCCAAATATTAAGCAAAATATTTCAAGTTTGAATTGAAACTTGCAACTACCAAACAAAAATATTATACTTCATGGTTTCCACTTTGTTTTATTGTTTTATACTTCAAGCAGAAATAAAAATTCCAGGCTGGGTGTGGTGGCTCACGCCTGTAATCCCAGCACTTTGGGAGGCCGAGGCAGGCAGATCACTTGAGGTCAGGAGTTCAAGACCAGTCTGGCCAACATGGTGAAACCCCATCTTTACTAGAGATACAAAAATTAGTCAGGCATGGTGGTGCATTTCTGTAATCCCAGCTACTCAGGAGGCTGAGGCAGGAGAATCACCTGAACCCAGGAGGCAGAGGTTGCAGTGAGCTGAAATTGTGCCACTGCACTCCAACCTGGGCGTTGGAGTGAGACCCTGTCTCAAAAAAAAAAGATTAAAATAAAATAAAAATAAAAAATTCAGGCCGGGCGCAGTGGCTCAAGCCTGTAATCCCAGCACTTTGGGAGGCCGAGATGGGCGGATCACAAGGTCAGGAGATCAAGACCATCCTGGCTAACACGGTGAAACCCCGTCTCTACTAAAAAAAATACAAAAAACTAGCCGGGCGAGATGGCGGGCGCCTGTAGTCCCAGCTACTCGGGAGGCTGAGGCAGGAGAATGGCCTAAACCTGGGAGGCGGAGCTTGCAGTGAGCTGAGATCTGGCCACTGCACTCCAGCCTGGGCAACAGAGCGAGACTCCGTCTCAAAAAAAAAAAAAAATTCCAAGTGGTCCCAACAAACGACAGAATTGATGTTTGATGTAACTCAAGGTTTGCTGCTTCTTGAAAATTAGGTGCTGTCATTGTTAATTGAGAGTCTACTGTTTAAATGCAGAAATATGTATTACCCCAAGAGTTAGGGACTAGCGACACCCAAATGGAGCTCAACTCCAGATAATTATGAACTGACTCTCAAAACAATCCCGTATAGATAAGTCCATGTCTGTCAGAGGCCCTCCAAACAACTGGAAATTCTCTGAATTAACTTCCACGTGCATATAATGTTTATTAAAGAATAAGCCATTAAAGTGTGGACCAGGCACAGTGGCTTACACCTGTAGTCCCAGCACTGGGAAGCTGAGGCAGATGGATCACTTGAGCTCAGGAGTTCGAGACCAGCCTGGGCAACATGGTGAAACTCTGTCTCTATAAAAAAAATACGAAAAATTAGCCAGGTGTGGTGGTGCACTGTAGTCTCAGCTATTTAGGGAGCTTAGGCCGGAGGATCACTTGAGCCCAGGAGGTTGAGGCTACAGTGAGCCAAGATAGCACCATTGCACTCCAGCCTGGGTAACAAAGTAAGACCTGTCTCAAAAAAAAAAAAAAAAGTAAAAGTGTGCCAGTTTGAAGTATATATATATATATATAATCCATACTCAATTGTAACTGTTGCAGTTATTTAGAACTTACACCAACAAAAGACTTTTTGGGAAGAAGAATTTTATCACTGATATTATGTAGAATTTCCAGGGAATAGTGATTAAAGAAAAGCAGACTGACTTTTAGTCAGTGTTGTTTCTAAGTTCTTCACAGTGTGGACCTTGCTACCTGAGTCTGGGCGAACCCCCACCCCTGGCCCGCCCTGGTATGCCTTGCAGCCTTTTGCTGTTAAGTCCCCTTGTTAGACCTGGAGGTCTAGTTATTTTTGGCTCAGCTGCTTTATCTTCCTTAGGAAAGCAAAGTTTGAGCAGCACACTAGGACACCAAACACTAGTGTGAGGTCCTATCAATGAAAACTCATTTGCTATTTTTGCTTTCTTTTATATCATAGTACTTCCAGCTCATGAATGGGCTGACAGTTAATTGCCCTTCTTTATGAACCAAGGTAAATAACCACAGCAACATCCTTTAGGAATTACTGCACACTCTGTCTCTTGCAGAAGCTTGAGTGAGTTTTTGTTAGAAAACAAAAGAGCCTCAGGTGGAGGGCAAGAGTCTGGGGTGAGGAGCCCGTGGTGGTGTGGGTGGGAGGCGGCAGGCTGGAAGGGCTGCAAGCCCCGGGGGAAGGGGACAGGCCTGGGACATGGAGCCCAGGAGACAAGAGCAGGCAAGCCATCCAGCATCAAGGAAGTCAGTTACTTGCTAATAGTAAGAAGAACTACTGTTTAGCCTTTTTTTAAAAAAGAAAATATTTCTCTTTTCTTTTTCCCAACAATTCTGCAAGATGGCTCAGGGGAGTTAATACAGATTTGCTCAAGGACTGTCAGCTAGGAAGAGAGGATTTGAACCCATGGCTTTGCTCCTTCCACACAATGCCTCCGACACTGTTTCCTATGCTGTCCTATAGCCAGCAGGGGCCTAGCCTAAGTGCTGTGATGCAGAGGAGGAGCATCCAGGCCCTAGGCATGCTGGAGACAGAGCTATGGAGTGAGGCAGGTACCATCTTACCTACATGTGCCACACCAAGCACAAGGTTTGGGCACAGGTGCTAAGACACATGACCAGTTCTTAGAACTGGGGGCAAGATCAGGGCCTCATTACCAGCAAGCATAGCTTGAAACAGTCTCTGAGCATTGAAATAGGAATACTAATTCTCTTGGCCTGGGCTCAGAAGCAATGCACACCTCACCATTGAGAGTGGGGCAGCAGAGGGACACCGAGGCTGAGACCAGCCCGGTCCAATGAGGCATTGAGCCTGTCCTCTCCAGAACACTGACAAGAGCTCTGGAAGTCCCAGGCCCTGCTCACCGTGCTTTCTCCTAAGAAGTCCCCTCCTCCAGGGAGTTAGAACCAGGCAAGAACAGGAGAAGGGCCCCTTCTAGGTGAATTCCAAATCACAGGACACCTTTGCATCAATTTTTTTGGAGACTAAGAAGGCCAAATGCCTGAATGTCTTTGTTTCTGGCTATGGGTGCTGAGAAGGGTCCAGGAACTTTTCACCATTGGCATCATTAGCAGCAGCAGGGTGCCAACAAACACAAATATCTGCTGAGGGCCTGCTATGTGTCAGGCACTATTCTAGGCACTGGACAATTGGCAGTGACAAAACAGACAAACCCCTGCCTTAGTAGAGCTTAATTCAAATGGCAAAGACAGACAACAAACAAACAAACCGTAAAATATGGGAGTGAAAAGTGCCATGAGGGAAACTAAGTCAGGGTAAGAAGGCAAGGCAGTTGGGGGGGCTGTTTCGATAGGGAGGTCAGGGAGGTCTCCCAGGGGAGGGGACACAGGAGCCAAGTACCCCATTTCCCACCTCCTTTGTTCAGGGTGTTCAGGCAGCCTGGGATCCAAGATCACGGGCCCCAATCTGAGCCCCGGTCACAAAAGGTGATGAGCAAAACAGTGCATCTGTGAACCCCGGGGCCCGATTGTCCCTGGAGTTCAGAGGCACATCTGCCTGAACACAGGAAAAGGGAAGAAACCACCACTTCCTTCAGGGATGTAGCAAGCACAAGAGTAAAGGGCATAAGGTAGGCACACAGGAGCCAAGGAACAAATGCCAATTAATCCGATGCAAACTGGCCATCTGTCAGGCTGGCTGCAAGGGACAGCTGCATGTGGGGAGGGGCGGGCTCCCGTCTCTGCGGTGATTCTGTGGACAAGTGCAACCTGAATGTCACAGGCTTCCGCAGCCGGAAAGTAAAATGGTGATTCCGGTAACCTTAATGCCTAAATTTTGATGCCCCAAGCCCTCAGCTGTGTAGCGGTAGAAAGAACAGGCCTTTTTTCTTTTTTCTTTTTGAGATAGGGTCTCACTCTGTTGCCCAGGCCGGAGCATAGTGGTGCCATCATGGCTCACAGAATCTTTCAACTTCTGGGCTCCAAGTGATCTTCCCACCTCAGTCTCTCAAGTAGCTGGGACCACAGGCTTGCAGCGCTATGTCCAGCTAATTTTATTTTATTTTAATTTTTAGAGATGGGGGTCTCCCTATGTTGCCCAGGCTCATCTCAAACTCCTGGGCTCGAGCGATCCTCCTGTCTAGGCTCAAATTATTGGGATTATAGGCCGGAGCCACTGTGTCCAGCTTAAAGTCCAGGGTTTTAGGGAGTCACTGCTCCCATCTATCCCTGAGACTTCAGGGAAGCCCCATGCTTGCACAGACCCACCCTGGCCTTGCTCTCTCTTCCCACCACCAAAGTCCCAGGCCCAAGGCATCACCTCTTGGACTCTATTCTATTGCTAGTATCTTGCCACCACCAAGCCCATCACCACAGTAGTGAAGTCCAAAGTTAGTCAACGAAGGGCTCCCTAGATTTTGCCACTACTGGGAAAGCTGCAACTCAGGATGTCATTCCTGCTAAGTGAGAGGGGAAATGCTCACAGCACAGAGAGCAACACGAGGTTGGCACCTAAAATGTGATCCAGCTAGCCACGCAGCTGTTCCACAGCTCTCTTCGGTTTGCCAAGCTGGGCCCACCTGCTCCCTTGCACTGTAGTGGGGAGGCCTCCACCAAGGCTCCCATCCCTGGTGGCCATGCAAGAGCTTTCAAAGCCCAGGAAAGGCGCTGCTCCAATGACCCATCCCCTTGGTCCCTTGCTTCTACCCCAAGCATAGCTGCGGACCCCGCCTTAGCAGGGATCTCTGCCAATTCATCCAGCAACTCTGATTTTGTGAACAAGGAGGGTGTTTCTTCTCAGTCAGTCAGGGATGTCACACAGCAAGGATTTCTGAACAGCCTCGTGTTACAGATACTTCAGTTCATGGGCATGCAGAGACCCCTTTCTCACAAACACATATATGCCACCAAGGGGCTGGGTCAGGAAGAGGCGAAGTATCCACACTCCTGTATGAACGGCGGGGCCAGGGACTGGGTCCGGCTTGCCCACTCAGGCGAGTTCTCTGTGAGTGCCGGGTCACTCTCTGTGTTATCTGCTCCCCCTACTCCCCATCCACCAGACATGACTGTGTCCGCGCTCTGTAGACAAGGCTTGTCTTTTCATCCCAGGAGCTCCCTGGTTGCTGTGTAAATGAGTGCAAAAGAAAGAAAGAAGGAAGGAAGAAAGAAAGAGAAAGAAGGAAGGAAGAAAGAAAGAAGGAGAAAAAGACAGAAAGAGAAAAGAAGGGAAAGCTCTTGGTTGCAGTAGAATTCTGAAGTCCAACTAGTAAAATTAGAGAGAATGCTGGAGTTGGGAGGTTAGCACAACCCCAGATTAAAAATGAAGAAACAGTAGATGAACGCAAAAATGGAAGCAGTGTATTCTTTACAAATATCAACATTGCACAGGACAAAGAAAAGCTGTGGGATGTTTCAGATTAAAGGAGGCTAAAAAATCTTGAAAACCAAATGCAGTATCTGATCCCCTAGACTGGATCCTGCACTAGAAGGGAGAATGCTGTGAAGAGTATTATTAGACCAAGCAAAAAATTTGTAATATGGGTGATGGATTTATACATGTAAATGTATAAAATTGTTAACTATACTGTGGCATATAATATTCTTATTCTTAGGAAAAACACACTGTTAAGTATTCAGGGGTAAAGAGCCATAATATACATAATATAAAAATGGTTCAGGAAAAATTTATGTATAAACACACATGTATAACCACATGTTCATATAGTATATATATACATATATATGAGACAGAGAATAAGAATAAATAATACATGGGTTAAACTATAAACAATAAGTAAATCTGGGTAAAGTGAATATGAATGTTCTTTGTACTATTTCTCATTTTGCAACTTTTTGTAAACTTGAAATTATTTCCAAACATAATGCTTTAAAATGCTTTTACATGCCTCACACTTAACTGATTTCTGGCATGTTCATGTACACTGGTACTTTTGATCCTCCCAGCAGCTCCATGAGATAAGCAGGGCAGGCATTTTTATATTTCCCACTGTACAGATGAGGAAGTTAAGACACAGAGATGTTGAGTGATTTGCCAAGGATGACATCCTGGCAAACACAGCTTGAACATTCATCTCCAGGTGCAAGTCTAGGCTTCGTCCCATAATATCCACATTCTCCAAATCCTTTCAGAATCCATTTGCAATTCCTGCTAGTCATCTCTCCAGGAGGTCATGAACTCCTAATTTTACTTTATATACATATATATACACATATATATATATAGATAGATAGAGAGAGAGAGAGCGAGAGAGAGATTGAAACGGGGTCTTGTTCATTCACTCAGGCTGGAGTGCAGTGGCATAATCTTGGCTCACTGCCAACCTCTACCACCCAGGTTCACCTGATTCTCTTGCCTCAGCCTCCTGAGTAGCTGGGACTACAGGTGCACACTACCATGTCCGGCCTTTTTTTTTTTTTTTTTTGTATTTTTAGGAGAGATGGGGTTTCACCATGTTGGCCAGGTTGTTTTCGAACTCCTGACCTCAGGTGATCTGCCCCCTTCAACATCCCAAAGTGCTGGGATTACAGGCATGAGCCACTGCGCCCAGCCCCATAATTTTACTTTTATGAGTTTATTACTCAGCCTTTAAAATCCAACTCGAGTCAGTTTCTTCTGCTTTCTCCTTGCCCCTGTGTCCCCTCCCTGAAAGCTACAACTGTCCATCAGTGACTCTCCCCAGCATGGGCGCCTGCCTCCTTTCACTTCAGAATTGATTGCCTATGTTGCAGTTATTTCCTATTTGTTTCTTTTTGTCTCCCTGAAGGGCAGGGACCAAGTATTGTTCCTCTGACTCCCAGCTCCAAGCTCTGTGCCTGGCTCTTTGAATGTTGGCTGAATAAATGACGATGTGACTGAATGAAACCTCCTCTTATTTGACCTAAACTCACCTCAATCAAGTCTCAAAGTGAGGCTTTCATTGTGGAGCTGGAATTAAGTAGGATTAAAGTTAACACTGTCTTGGCTGACATAATTCTCTCACTCCTTCTGTTTCTTCCAAGGGTAGAAGATCAAGGCAGCATACAGGTCATAGGGAAGCCACATGGTATTTGTTCCTAGTTAAATAAGGAAGATCTTCTTACTGAAAATGGTCTGGAGGGAGGGAGTCAATCTGCCAACAGATATGAAGTAACCAGGTGGGCTGAGTTTAGAGGATGCAATGGACAAAGGAGCAGCAGCCCAAAAGGGACTAGCAGGCAACTGCTACTGAGTCACGGGTTCCATATCAGTTCAAGCTTCAGTCCTTAAGGGATATGAGAATTTCTGTGGAGTGACATGCAGCACAATTTAGGCAATCACCTCCCCCATGTCAGAATCCAGAAAATAACTAAGGAGCATTCTGCACAGACTTCAGGAAACCTGATTGATATCTACCTTCCTGGTTCATCATGCTCAGGGGACAGAGGGCTATGATCTCTCCAGCACAGCTCTGTGCAACGTGTGAGAAGATGGAACTTTCAAATAAACCCCTGGACTTAAGACAAGGCTGAAATTTTATTTGAAGGGATTTGCTTTCGATTTCATTTTTTTAAATGCATTTTTAATAACAAACCTATTCAATCAAAAGGGGGTATTTGACTGTTTGGAACAGCAGTGGGATCACCCTCAATGTAATTTGGATCCTTTCCTAAACCCATGTCCTTTGATTCTGCCAGCTCAGGTCTCTCCTCAGCCGGTAACTCACAAAGCATGGTTGTCAGTGGTGTGGAAAAAACTCAGCTAGGAGTGTCCCTAAAGACACCTCCAGACCCATCCCGGCCAAACAAGACAATCAGTTCCCATTCATTGGACACCAACAAGTGACATCACACAGACAATGTAAATGTTGAAGCGGGAAGGACTGTGAGGGGCACATAGTCCCAGCCCCTCTCACAACATTGAGACCCCCATGGCCAATCTGTTGGACCACCAGGAAGGAGTGTGAACTATTCTACCTCCTGTACCTTCCTCCTCCTAGAGAGGGAGGCCGCCGAAGAATGATACACCCCTGGGGCTTATCACCAACCTTCCCGGTTTGGGGATCATGGGAGAAGCAATGAGGAGCATTCTTAGGTCTAATGGGCAGGTCTTAAATGAAAACTCCTAAGAAAACCAGGGAGATGATAGGTGCTGCTAATCTCTGGGGTTGGGATGCTCCAAGAGGTCATGGAAGCCCAGCTAATGTCAGGGAGCTGGAGTTGCTGGAGCTTGAGCAGATCTGAGTTAGGCACCAGGAGGTTTTACACAGATTCCTTCAGTTCGGAAGAGGGCCTGCAGACGACGCTCCCCGGAGAGCCACCGGTGGGCAGGAGGGAAAAGCAGAGGCTGCGGGAAGCTAGCAGATGGTGGTGGGTGGTGCAGTGGACTGAACGACGCCCCTTGTGGTGGAGTGGAGAGCTGCATGGCCAGCCCGCAGCCCGTGGCCGTGAGGCCCTGGAGTCCCAAGAAAAGCTCCAGGTACCTGGGAGAATTTGACCAGGGTGGGAGCCAGGGGTTGGAGTTGGCAGTGGTTGGTGTCCCTAACGCCAGGGAGGGCAGTGGGGCAAGGTCATATTCACTTTGAGCTGAGTCTGCGTCTTTATAAGTTTGCTCATTTTGACAAATTTGTGACACATTCAATTCAACATTTTCCTAAAGATGTTGAAATCCTAGTAGAGTTGAGATAGTCTGGTAGTCATGTAGACCTTCTCGGTCCAGTAACAGTGGCAGAGTCAGGACTTCATCTAAGCAGATCATCTCAAATTTAACATATTCTCAGCACAGCAGCCAGAGGCATCCTGTAAGAGCCTGCAGATGATATCCCTCTTCTGTTCCATCCTGCCTGTGACCTCCCATTCCACCTAGAAAGCCCTTACAAAGATTGCAAGGCCCAGCGTGCTCTGGCTTCTGACACCTCAGACCTCATCCCTGCGGTCGCCTCTCGATCACCCCATTCCAGTCTTATAGGCCCCTCCCTGGTCTCCAGCACACCAGGCCCATGGGTGCTGCCCTAGCTGCTCCTTCTGCCTTGATCTTCCCCTAGGTGTCCCCATGACCCCAGCCCTCTCCCGGTTAGTTCTTTGCTGGAGCATCATCTCACAAAGGCTAACCTGACCCCTCTGTTTTAAATTGTAGCACCCCCACCATTCCTATGCCCCTCCCCAGAACTTGGAACCATCTGACATCCTGAATGTCTAAGTCATCTGCTTATTGCCTGGCTGCTCCACTAGAAGGTAAAACCCTGTTGGGGTTGGGATTTTTGTCTATTTCACTGACCACTCACTGATGAGCGCCTAGAATAGCACCTGGCATGTGGTAAATACTCCAAAAATGTCTGTTGAATGAATAAAGGTGAAGAAGGTGAAGCCTGCTGGCTCTTAGTGTTGACGAACTCAGTCGGCCTGAGCTCCAGATCAAACCACTTTCTAACAGCGCTCCTGCTCCCAGTTCTGCTGGCTCAGCCCCGGCTCTCGACTCCCATATCTGCTTTCTGCCCTTTCCCATTGCCTGGCTCAACTCTGTGTCTCCCCACCACCCCCACCATGACAACAGGGGCCATGCACATGGGCCTTAGATCAGCATTTCCCACAGCAGTGATCCACCTGCCTCACCCCAGCATTTCCCACAGCAGTGATCCACCTGCCTCACCCCACCATTTCCCACAGCAGTGATCAGCCTGTCTCCATAACAACCTTCCTTGATTCTGAGACTCTTAATGAGTACCCCAGTCCTTCACAGCCTCTCTTTCAGTCAAAGCAATCCCAATATCTTTTTAAAACATCTTGTACCATCCGTTTGACCAACATAGATGATCCTGTAGCCACAGGAGAAGCCACCCTCAGGAGAAGGCTTGTCGGGCCAGGCAGGGTTTCTCTCAGTGCTGGGCCTGCCTGTGAGCCTCCAGAACAGGATAAATCTGGCCCAAGGTGCCTCTCGACAGAATCACCACCATGCCAGAGCGAAGAAGAAGGGTCCATTTTTGAGGCTGCTCCCTAAAGTACAGGAACATGTGTTCTCAGAATCATCAAGTGCTGGAGGACCCAAAAGAGAAGCTCAGTAGACACAGGCCCCATGCTTCCAAGGCAAAGCCTTCCAGGCTCACCGATGTTACCATCCAGAGCTGGCATCTCAACAGCCCCACACAGACACAGGATTTCTCAGAGCCATGGAGCACAACAGAAACACCAGCCATCTGTCTCTTGAAATTTTCAAGGAAGGGGTCCCGCATAGCTTGGAAGACACATTAAGGCAAGTTTTGTGCTTATACCATGTTGTGTGTGCAGAACGTTCGTGTCTTCCCTTGGATGATCCGAGTGTGAAACAGGCAGGTTCCCATCTACTGCCCCCCACTTGATCTCAGCCAGGGGTCCCAGCAGTTCTGGAAGCCCACAGGAGTGAGATAAGGCCTGCAAAACTGCTGAGGAGAGAGAGCAAATCCCAGCCGAGCAATGTTCCCAATCGCTCTGCGCCAAACTCAGTTGAAATGAGACACTTTTCAGAAACAATTTCTGGGTAAGTGGTGGAGAAAATAAGAACACTGTGAACACGTGGAGGAAAGAAAGGAGCAGCCACCCGAGAGCAGAGATGGCTCTTCGTCCATCAGGTGGAGCGAGCTGGGACGAAGCACGTTCCTCACACTCCCGTCACACAGAGGCATCGGCTGGGACAATGACTTGTGTGGGTTGTCATGACGATGAAATTGAAACTAGGATAAACAATAGCCACTCAGCCAGCAACCTAACCTCTGAGCTGACCTGTCATTTTGATTGCAGCCACCTGGGCCCCACATAGACATCAGGAGATGAACATCTCTCGGGGCAGACTTTGATAACAGGTGGCTAAACATGAGGCTGGAAATCAACTGAATCTTTTTGCTCTTCTGTAAGCCAAGCTAGGGAATTCAGCAGCATCCTCTATAAGGTCCCCAGAGCCTGTGGAGGGACAACAGAGCACATAAAGTTAATGCAATGGACCCGAAGACACACAGCATCTCAGCAGAAAAGGCTAGGAATTGCTACCCCATCCTAAATTCAAAATCCCTTTGGAAATCATTGCCTGCTCACTAAGGGTAGCACTTCTAAAGCTCAACAGGGCTTCCTGGCATTCCTCACCAAATGGACCAGGGCAAAATTTAATTATTGTCTCTGTTAGAACTTGAAAATCCCTTTGCAGTTCTAAGGCAAATGCAAATGCAGTTTCTGTGGACTCTGTGCCACCCTCCCTTCCTTCTCTGGTTGCCTCAGACACATCTGCAGAAGCTGAGCACTAGGAAAGAGAATAGAATATGCCCCAAAGGGCTCAACTTGACTTTAAAAAATTGTATTATTATTTATATTTAATAGCAGCTTCAGAGAAAGCAGCAGATCCTAGGGCATGGCAGAAATGTAAATGCTAACTGATTGTTATTCTTACAGAAACTTAGAATTCTAAAGTTTAATCATCCTCATTAGCATAATTTGGGTGACTTCAGTCCATAACCTTATCCTGGAGTTGATTATTTATGGCGCCCTGAACAGAAGTCGAAAATTAACTTTGATTTAATGTAACAATTCCATCCCCAATATAATTCATAATGCAGATACATTTGTCAAAAATAAATCAGGCTGCTCACCCATCTCAGAACAGGAAAGCAAGAAAGGAATAGAAAGAGAATCCCTAATCTTTTCTTTCTGTAGTTGTTCTGGCTCTCCCTTCGCCTGCTCAAGTCTGCACTTGCTCAGGGACTAGCTTTGGAGAAGGCTGAGAGCTTCAGGGTGGAGAAAAATCTAGGGATCAGGCAGACAGGCCAGGAGGGAGTAGAGGTTCTCTCGGGATGAACATCTTGCATCTCCTGAGGGCTTTATCCAAGGAAGCAGCTTTCTAACAAGACAGGATGAAAAAGTCGTCCCAGGGAGCTCATCTGGTGGGAGGGTTGTGCGGAGAGCTTAAGGTAACCCCTTGCATGTGTTTGAAGTTTTTTTTTTTAACAGTTTGCTTCCACCTGTAGTATTTCGTTTAATCCTCACCACTTTAGGCAGGGCAGCTGGGAACTGAGGCCTGAGGAAGTTAAGCAACTTGTCTCTGTCCCACAGCTTGTAAAAGGCAGCGTTGACCCTGGGATCCTGGTCTGCTGGCTCCTCAGGCAGTGCTCTTGGGCTGTCTGCATGTGGAAGGAAAGGTGCTTGGGTATGCAGCCTGTCTCCTGGCCCAGGGAAGCAGAGCGCTTATGGACTCCATCAAGGACTTGGGGTGACAAGGGGAGATGATGCTCCCAGAGCAGACAGGAGCAATTTTCAAGACATTACCAGCTCACCAATTTCCAAGAGCTCAGAAGCAGCCTTTACTGCTTCTACAGAAAACACTTAGAAAATATAAGTCCCAGGGCCGGGCAAGGTGGCTCACACCTGTACTCCCAGCACTTTGGGAGGCCAAGGTGGGCGGATCACTTTGAAGTCAGGAGTTCGAAACCAGCCTGACCAACATGGTGAAACCCCATCTCTACTAAAAAATATAAAAATTAGCCGGGCGTGGTGGCATGAGCCTATAGTCCCAGCTACTTGGGAGGTTGGGACAGAAGAATCATTTGAACCAGGGAGGCAGAGGTTGCAGTGAGCCGAGATGGCACCACTGCACTCCAGCCTGGGCAACAAGAGCAAAATTCCATCTAAAATATGTGTGTGTGCGTGTGTGTGTGTGTATTCCCCACACATAGGGCAAAAAGAACCCTAGGAGACCTCTCCTAGATGATGGGTCAGAGTTATCCTAGGATTATGGTTAGACTTACAGACTTACCTCACTATGAATAGATTTGCCTCTGCAAGGTACCAAGTTCTCTACCAAGGAAGAAATCTCTTTCCATGGATAGTACCAAGGAGCCAGACGGGCACTTCTGTGGAGCTCTTCCTCCCTGCTAATTCTCTGTCTGGACTGCTGAAGCCACCTAGACATGCCAAGTTTTAGTGGCAACAGGTTTGCCTGCCAGTAACCAACATCCTTTACCTCCTCCCCACAAGCACCTACAGGCTGACAATGCCAACTCTCCCTTTTCCATGCCAGGCAGAGCTGATGCTATCTCACAAAGGGCAGCAGAACCCTGTGCCAATAGCCAGAGTCTGGCCCAGTGGCTGGCAGGAAAGTGACCACATTCAGACTATGCCATTTGGCTCTTTGGCTTCTGCTCTGAAAAAAAAAAAAAAAAAAAACTGGCTGAGAAGAGGTAAAAGCTGTTGGCAAAATATAAAGTTTGCATTCTCTTGGTCTCAGCTCAGCAGGGATAGTGATGGGCTGGCATGTCTTTTGTGTATATATGTGTGTATGTACACACATGCACATACGTGCATCCTCACACTCAATTATATGTTTTTAACAGCTATAAAACTATGACAGAACCAGGCCAAAAGGCTCATCGTGAAAGAGAAAGTACCCAGGGCCTTAGATAAAATTGTAACCAATCTTAGTTTGGGTCACCATGACATTAGAACAATGAATTGATTCATCCAATTAGAAGAATCAATTGGTTCATCTAATTCAAACAACCACCTGATCCCACCAATGAAAAAAAAAAAAAAAAAAGTCAGTTGTTAAAGCCTTTGTTGACCAAACACTCAAGGAGTTGGCTGAATTGATGTTTTACCAACTAAAAGCTTGTGATGCTGTACAGACATGGCTTTTGGCTCACCCCTTCCTGGGTGTCACTTCACTGAAAGAAAGAATATGGCATTTTGGTCTCTTCTGATTCCGTTTCTAGGTAAGTGATATTAACTATAACAACAGCAATAACAATAATGGGTGCATGTCTGCATGGGGACATCTAGTGTGAGCCAAGAACTCTGTTGTGCACTTCATATGCTTTCAAATAATTCTCACAACAACCCCATGACATCAATGTTGTTATTATCCTCCTGACTTTAAATATGAGAAAACTGAGGTTGACAACAGTTAAACTACTTGCCCAAGGTCACACAGCTAGTCAGTGATATATCCAAAGCCCAGACCTGGGCCATTTTCCTCCTCTTTACCCGTGTGCATATGTGTGCTGTTGTTTCCCCAACTAGAACGTAAGTTCCGTTACAGAAGGGACCTTGTCTACGTTGTTTGTTGTTGGATTCCCAGACTGAAAACAGTGCCAATACACAGGCACAGAATAGGCTCTCAATAAATAACTATCGAATGAATGAATCAGCCTCACCTCGACTGTGAGATGAAACCAAGCAGCTTCATATCCACCTCTGAAGTGAAGCCCCAACACAGACAGTATCCAAGGATGGGTATTGGGGTGTGGTCCTCCCAGAGAACAAGGATGGGGTGAGTCCATGCTCTCTGCTATTGGCAGGGACAGGAGGACAGACACTTCCCTGCCCCAATCAATGCAGGTTTCCATCAGTCATCTGTCTCCGTGAAAGGCCCCTGGGCTGGGAACACCCTGTGCCTCTCGTCACCCGGTGTCATGATACAGGCATCCATGCTCCCTCTTGCCAGGCAGCTTTCACAGGTGGGCAGCGGATGGCATTGGTGTTCTGGCAATCCCGCTGGACAAGTTTCTACCTGAACTTTGGCTTTGCCAGTGACTGGGTGGAGGAGCCAGAAAAAAAGGTCTGGAGAAAGGAAAGTGCCTTCTCATTTCTGCTTCCCAACCCCACAGGGCCGGGAGGAAGGGATGATGTGCTGAGGATAGTAGGAAGTACCACTGAGAACATACATTCTTTGAGCATTTGGGACCTTGGGTCTCCCATTCATCCTCTGGCTTTCAGATATACCTGCGAGAACTCACCTGGGACAGGCCTGCAGACATGAAGCTCCTCTGATATTGCATCTGATCCATCATGTTCAGAACTGCAATCCCTCCTGATGGGCAATGCCGTGAGAGTGGAGAAGTTCAGCAGTCCGAGGATTGTCTCTAGGGCACAAGATGGAGCAAGCACCAATTCTCAACCTAGCCTCTCAGACAAATGTGTTGTTGCTACTGTTATTTGTAAAGACCCTGGTCCTATTTATAAGCCTTGCTCTTTGCTCCTCCTAGGGACATGAGAAACTGTACAAATAAGAAGGCAGGTTTAACCCTTTCCTTGTTGTGGATAGACACTTGCCAGAGACGTGTAGGAGTGAGTAGCTTGCAAGATTAATACCTCAGGCTTGCAAAATGCATTCTGTTTGCCAAAGCATTTTCTCATTTCAGCCTTATGACTGTGAGATAAGGGATATTGTTTTAAGTTCATATTACAGATGAGAAAACAAAGACTGAGCCAAGGCCTCAAAGGTCATTCTAGGCCACCTTCCCTCTCCTTCTACCCAGGTTCCAGGCCCATGGAGAGCAGGTGAAGAGAAAGAGTGGTGTTTACAGGCCACCTTGATAGAGCACTATTCCTTGGTGAAAGGTCACCTGTCCCTGAGCCTGCTCTGTGAGGGCTGGGCCAGGCAAAGCACTTGCAGTGGTGAAGTTTATGTCAACTCTACTCAGCCATAAGGTGCTCAGATTTTTGGTCAATCGTTATTCTGTGTGTCTGCGAGGGGGTTTCTCAATGAGATTAACATTCGAATTGCTGGACTAAAGAAGGCACATGGCCCTCCCTAATCAGTTGAAGTCCTGAATAGAACAAAAATGCTGAGCCTCCCAAAATTAGGAGGGAATTCTTCCAGCCTGTCTTCAGGCTGGGACATCGGCATTTTCTTCACTCGAACTGGAACGTCAGGTTTTCCTCGTCTCGAGCCTGCTGGCTGCAGGTCTTGGGATTTGTTGACCCCCAAAATTGCATGAGCTAATTCCTTAGAATAAATCTCTTTCTTAATACATATATATACACACATCCCATTGATTCTGTCTCTCTAGAGAGCCTTGACTAATAGAGGGCCCCAGAGGCTCTGAGCGGGAGAGGAGCTGGGAAACCGGCTGAGCAGGCTGGCCTCCTCCCACCCCGGCACCAATAGAGAAAGGAAGTGTTTTCTGCTCTTCGACACATGCTCCTTTCTAGAAGCTGCCCTTCCTTCCCCAAAGCATTTCTTCAAAAATATTTACTGACACCCAGCATGTGCCAGGCTTTTGGAGTATGGGTGTATCAGTGAACGAAATAGATGAAAATCCTTGCCCTCATGGAACTCAGATTCCATTGCAAAGATAATAAGAAAATTAGTCTACTACGAGGTGAGAAAGACTAAGAACAAACAGAAAGTAGATCAGCATTGGGTGCTTAGGTGCGTTGGGGTGGGGGTCAGGGACCGTGTTGAAGGGAATTGAAGACAGGCCTCTGTAGGGAGGTGAGATTTGAGTGAAGATTTGAAGGAGGTGAGGGAATGAGCCAAGCAGGTATTTGGGTGAAGATTATCCCAGACCAAGGACACAGCCAGAGCAAAGGCTCTGAGAGGGGGGTGCCTGGAACTGCAGAGGCCAGTGTGGCTGGTGCAGAGAGGGAGCAGAGAGAAGGGCAGAGCCCTAAGACATGGGGATGAGGTAGCCCGAGGCCTGAGGAGACACCCGGGGGGGGGCTTTTGCAGGGTTTCTGGCTGAAGAGTAGCACAATCTGATTTAGTTTTTTTGTTTTGTTTTGTTTGTTTTTCTGTTTTGTTTTTTTGAGATAAAGTCTTGCTCTGTCACCCAGGCTGGAATGCAGTGGTGTGATCTCAATTCACTGCAAGCTCCGCCTCCCGGGTTCAAGTGATTCTCCTGCCTCAGCCTCCCGAGTAGCTGGGACTACAGGCTCGTGCCACCATGCCCGGCTAATGTTTTGTATTTTTACTAGAGACAGGGTTTCACCACGTTAGCCAGGATGATCTTGATCTCCTGACCTCGTGATCTGCCCATCTCAGCCTTCCCAAGTGCTGGGATTACAGGCGTGAGCCACCGCGCCTGGCCTGATTTAGGTTTTAAAAGGATCCCTCTGAAACGGAGCGTGGTGGTGCATGCCTGTGGTCCCAGCTACCCAGGAGGCTGAGGTAGGAGGATCACTTAAGCCCAGGGGTAGGAGGCTATAATGAGCCATGTTTGCACCACTGCACTCCAGCCTGGGCAACAGAGTGAGACCTCATCTCCATTAAAAAAAAAAACAAACCATTTTTAAAATTTAAAAAAGAAAAAAAAGGATCCCTCTGGGAGCATGTGGAGAACATGTTGTAAAGCGGGCAAGAATAGAAGCAGGGAGGCCGGTTAGGAGGCTCTCATCAAAGTCCAGACCAGAGGGCATGGTGCCCCCACCCAAGATGACGCCAGGGCTCAGACTGTGGATGGAGTCAAGCAAAGATGGAGACGCCTCGGAGCTTCACAGGCAAGTTCCAGGGTTCTGGGTCCTTCTGCTCTCTGCCCAGGGAAGTGTCCTAAAGACACTTTCTTTGCTGGGACCCCAGGGGGAAATGCCTCCATGCAGCTAGAAACAGTCTTCCTCTGGTGGGGGCTGGAAAGGATGATGAGAAGTACAAGTTCCAGCTCCTTCCCCAATATCTGGGTGAGCCATTAAGAGCTGACATCACACAAGTCCTAGAGCTGAAGCAGGGGCTCAAGAGGAAAAGAATAATGGTCTCTCCCGTGAGTGCAGTCGGTGGTGTGCTGGTAAATCTTTAACAACTGGTTCTTTGGGAAAAACGTGTGTATGTATGTGTGTAATTTTACAGGTCTAAAGAATGTGTGGCATATATCTTACAAATAATAATAAAATATATACTATCCTTTATCATAAATTACATATAACAACTGATTCTCACAGAATGCTTTAGTTGATTTTTGCAGAACTCCTGTATTTGCAGCCAGTCTATGATCGCAATTGACAAGCCAGTGTAATTCCCACAGCGAGGCTGATTGATATTTTCATTTACATTAATGGGTTAAAAAAAAAAAAAAGTGAAATGGGCTGCGCGGTGGCTCACATCTGTAATC